>NC_056685.1:108818795-110018795 GCF_018350215.1 Panthera leo
CTTGGTATTTTTTGAGTCTATTTTCCACAGTATAAACGTGCTTCTTAAGTTTTGAACATTCATATTATGATAGGCTCCAGAATAAATATTTTACCGTTATCATTTCAGTGAACTGTTAGGCTAATGTTGGATTGGCTGCATCAGATCTCTATGAAGTTTTTCAGTAAAACAGAACTATAAGTACCACCTGGAATTTCTGATTCAGTAGTCCAAAATCGTTTTGGAGTTTGTGCCAGTATTTCTGATGTATAACCATATCACCAAGAAAGGTAACTCTCTACAAGGAAGACATAATTTTCTATATTTTAAAAATCTTTATGTTAAAGTAAAGTAAGGTTGTAAGTCTTCTCAATGCCACGTGATTATCTGGATCAGGGGTTGACAAATCCAGCTCCCCACCTGCTTTTATAAAATGGTTTTACACACATGTCCTCATTGGCCTATATATTGTCTATTGCTGCTTTTCTACTACAATGGCAGAACTGAGTAGTTGCAGCAGAGATCCTATTAACCATGAAGACTACAGTACTTAGAATCTGATCTTTACATGTCTATATATTGCCACAAATCAAAAATTGGAAGAAAAGGGTATATTTCTCCTTCCTTCTTAACCTAATTTCCTTATTTATTAACTTTGCCTAATTCATAAGACTTTATATTTGTGACTGACTCTAATTTCCAATAATTGCATTATCACTAATATTTGTGGAAATATTCATGCCACCTATTTTGAAATTTTTTTTAATGTTTACTTGTTTTTGAGAGAGAGACAGAGAGAGAGCGAGCACGAGTGGGGAAGGCACAGAGAAGAGACACAGAATCTGAAGCAGGCTCCAGGCTCTGAGCTGTCAGCATAGAGCCCGATGTGGGGCTTGAACCCTTGAACAGTGAGATCATGACCTGAGCCGAAGTCAGATGCTTAACCAACTGAGCCTCCCAGGCACCCCGCATGCCACCCGTTTTGTAGCCACTGTTACGCACAAATAAGTACTTTCACTCATTTACTAAACTTTAATTTCCTTATGTTTCTAACACTAAAAAAAAAACCTGGCTTAAGAATACCTGTTGAAATCATTAATTATTACTAACAAACATGTTGATCTTTCTTTTACTCAAAATCTTGATGATGACAATTTCCAACATTTAATAAATACTTACTATAAGGCAGCCACTTTATTTTATGTTAATATTATAAAGTTATTACATCAATAACCCTATAATATAGGCATACTTAATACACTCATTTTTTTAGTTTTAGATTAGAGAATAGATTAGTTTTAGAAGTAGGATTTGTACCCAGGCAGGATATCTCCCAAAGCCCCTTTTTCCATTCTTAATGATTTAATTATCTTTCCTTGTTTCCTTTAGGTCTTGTCTGAAGAAATAATCTTTTCTTCTTGGTTAAGTAGATTCCTTCACCTATGTTCTTGATCCCATGCCCTCTACTGGAACTTTGTCTAATTTGATGTGAGTAACCTAACAACTTGAATCATGCTTTTGATAATTCTTACCGACAGAATCGATTCCAATGACTGGTGTTAGGCTCACTGTTAAGAGTCGGTTAAATGAATGAATTGAGTTCAATGTGTTTTTATCTATCAAATATGCAGTTGCATGATGTGGTCCTATCCTATGGCTCCTGTGACACATGACTACAAACTGATGAGTTAAAACAGCAGAAACTTATTTTCTCACGCTTCTTGAGGCCATGAATCCAAAGTCAGTGTCACTGGGCTGAACTCAAGGCAGAAGTCAGTGAGGTCACCCTCTTTTTGGAGGATTCAGAGAAGAATTACTTACCTGATTCTTCCTGCTTCTGGTAGCTTTTGTCATTCCTTAAGCCGTGGCCATATCACTCTAACCTTCAAGGCCAGAATCATTAAAACCTTCTTTGCTTCATCTTAACATTGCTTTTTCCTCTGTGCATGTTAAATCTCCCTCTGACACACTTTTATAGGGATACTTGTGATTGCATTTATGGTACATTGGAATAATCCAGGATAAACTCTCCATCTCAAAATCCTTAATTATAACCATAAATAGATTTTTTATTTTATTATTATTGATTTTTTGCCCTGTAAGTTAACATTCGTTGGTTCCAAAAATCAGATCATGGATATCTTTTGTGGGGACATTTTTCAGCATATTACATGTAACTTTTCTAATGATTCAGCCATTGATATGTTAATTTAATGAAAAAAATAAAAGTGTAAATTATTTCTTTCTTCACGTTACATGCAACATTTCATTTATTAACCATGTTCAAGGCGCTATTCTTGAAAAAATTATGGGATTTTGTAATGAAGTATGTTTAAAGCTAAACATAATTTAGGAACTAATATAACATGACTTACTCTATGATAAATGCCTAATTGTTACATTTATGTCCCTGTTAAGTATAAACAATGGAGGGAAGGGCATAACCTAGCTGACTCAGTCAGTAGTAAACTCTTGATCTCAGGGTCATGAGTTCAAGCCTCATGTTAGGCATGGAGCCTACTAAATAAATAAATAAATAAAGTAAAAAAAAAAAAGTATAAACTATGGGATACTATTGTTCCTGAGAATGAGAAGACCTTAAGAGCCATTGGAATTGGCTTGCCAGTTAACCATACTTACATAAGAATTACTTTTTGCTGAGTGACATGGGAATCACACCAGATGTCTGCCACCAGATGTCGCTACTCTTTCCTTCCTTTTTCCCCCCTTTTCTTCCCTGAGAATAATCTGGGAGCCACATGTGGAGATACTGGGTTTAGAATGACTGAATCAATGTATCCCAGGCAATTATAACAGAATACCATATGTCAAATGTGGAAGTCAACATTTTTGCCTTTTTGAAAATTTTCTTGCTGCTATAGAATGATTCAGATTTTCATGGTAGAGCTTCCATGTATCCTCTTTACCTTCAGGATGTATTTGAAATAGACTCCTTATGTTTAAGAAAACAAAAAGTTTCGTTGTTTGGTTGACTCCTTGATTACCATTATCAATTTCATTTATTGTCTGAAAGTCTATAGAAAACAAACCAAAAAGTCTTTGTAGATAGATAAAGAAGAAATGGCAAAATAAGAGGGAAGCAATGTGTGATGGCTCATGGATGGGACTCTAGAATCTTGAGATTTAAGGCTAGCGGCGTTGCCAAAGGGCAGAGGAGTTACAGGACTTCCTAAATGGTGCTGGCTTCATAGACCAAAAGAAGCATCACTCTAAATGACTAAATATTTGAGTTCTCAGGACTTAAATTGGGTAGCAGTCCTCTCCAGTAAACATCCAATTAACAACTGTTCTCTCTCAATCCCACACCCTGGCTATCAGCCAGTTCATCACATCATCTGCTTCAAAGTGAGAAGTCCATTCCTTTGCCACAAAAGTCACACCTTTCACTTTCCAGCAAGAGTGATAACCATCAGTTCACCAGAACCTTGCCTAGTACCTATCTGATTACTATAGTTGTTGCCTTCCTATACCACTCAGGATATGTGCAAGCCCCAAGGCACCTCTGGACATCTAACAGAATGTTGGGGAGGAACTTTTGTCCCATTCTTAGAGGTGTACAATGGAACAAACTCAAGACTTTGAAGTCAGGATGAAATTTTTACCACTGTATTACTAGTGTCACTATCACAATGCTGGCACTGACTTTGGCCACCTTGAACAACATACACCAGAGAGGGTAGAAGGATTCTCATTTTATTTTCTGGGGTAACTGAGAAGGTTAGGATTCACAAAACACTAACATACAAAGAGACAGAAATATGTTTTTCATTCATTCACAGGTACTGAAACCATCAGAAGTTCTAAACCAAATTAAAGTAGCTAATATTTCTTAAATTCCACATATGAGTTAAATCATACGGTATTTGTCTTTTTCTGACAGACTTCTTTAATTTAGCATGATACACTCTAGCTTCCTCCACGTCATTGCAAGTGGCAAGATTTCCTTCTTTTTGATGGCTGAGTAATACACTATTGAATTTATATGCCACATCTTCTTTATCCATTCATCAGATGATGGACATTGGGTACTTTCCATAAGTTGGCTATTGTTGCTAATGCTGCTATAAAATGGGGGAGCATGTGCCCCTTGGCACATTCTTCATCAGTATTCTTGTATCCTTTGGATAAAAATACTTAGTAGTGCAATTTCTGGGTCATAAGGTAGTTCTAATTTTAACTTTTTGAGGAACCTCTATACTGATTACCAGAGTAGTGGCACCAGTTTGCATCCAACATTGTAAAAAGGTTCCCCTTTGTCTGCGTCCTCACCAGCATCTGTCATTTCCTGTGTTGTTAGTTTTAGACATTCTGACAGGTGTGAAGTGATGTCTCATTGTAGCTTAATTTGTATTTCCTTGATGATGAGTGATGTTGATCATCTTTCCATGTGTCTGTCAGCCAACTGGATGTTTTCATGTTTTCTGCCCATTTCTAACTGGATTGTTTTTTTTTTGGGGGGGGGGTGTTGAGTTTGATAAGTTCTTTAGAGATTTTGGATACTAACCCTTTATCAGATATGTTGTTTGCAAATATCACTTCTCCCATTGTGTAGACTGTCTTTTAGTTTTGTTGATTGTTTCCTTCGCCCTGCAGAAGACTTTTTCTCAATGAAGTCCCTATAGTTCATTTTTGCTTTTGTTTCCCTTGCCTTTAGTGATATGCTTAGTAAGAGGATGATATGGCTGAGGTTGACGAGGTTGCCGCCTTTGTTCTTCTCTAAGATTTTGATGGTTTCCTCTCTCACATTTAGGTCTTTCATCCAGTTTGAATTTATTTTTCTGTATGGTGTAAAAAAGTGGCCCAGTTTCATTCTTCAGTATGCTGCTGTCCAGTTTTCCCAACACTATTTGTTGAAGAGACTCTTTTCCCACTGGGTAGTCTTTCCTGCTTTGTCAAAGATTAGTTGACCATATAGCTGTGGGTCCATTTCTGGGTTTTCTCTTCTGTTACATTGATAAATATGTCTGCTTTTGTGCCTTGATGATGACAGCTTTGTAGTATAGCTTGAGGTAATATCAGCTTTGAGTTGATTTGTGATGCCTCCAGCTTTGTTTTTCTTTTTCAAGATTACTTTGGCTATTTGGCATCTTTTCTTGTTCCATATAAGTTTTAGAATTGTTTGTGCTACCTCTGTGAAAAATGCTGGTCGTGTTTTGATAGGGATTGCATTAAATGTGTAGGTTGCCTTGGGTAGTATAGACATTTTAACAATATTTGTTAAATCCATGAGCATGAAATATTTTTTCATTTCTTTGTGTCCTTTTCAATTACTTTCATAAGTGTTCTGTAGTTTTCAGAATATAGATCTTTTACCTCTTTTGTTAGGTTTATTCCTAGGTATCTTATGGTTTTTTGCTGCAATTGTAAATGGAATCAGTTCCTTGATCTTTCTTTCTGCTGCTTCATTATTGGTATATAGAAATGCAACAGATTTCTATACATTGCTCTTGTATCCTATGACTTTACTAAATTTGTGTTATCAGTTCTAGCAATTTTTGGTGGAGTCTTCAGGTTTTCTGCATAAAGTATTATGTCCTCTGTGAATAGTGAATGTTTTACTTCTTCCTTGACAATTTGGATACCATTTCTTTCTTTCTGTTATCTGATTGCTGAGCTAGGACTTCCAGTACTGTGTTAAATAACAATGGTGAGAGTGGACATCCCAATCATGTTCCTGCACTTAGAGGAAAAGCTCTCAGTTTTCCCTCATTGAGGATGATATTAGCTGTGGGTTTTCATCTATGGCCTTATTATGTTGAGGTATGTTCCCTCTATCCCTACTTTGTTGAACGTTTTATCAATAATGGATGCTGTACTTTGTCAAATAGTTTTTCTGCATCTATTGAGAGTATCATATGGTTCTTGTCCTTTATTAATGTGGTGTATCATGTTGATTGATTTGCAAATATTGAACCACCCTTGCAATCCAGGGATAAATCCCACTTGATCATGGTGAATAATTACTTAAGTGTATTATTGGATTCAATTTGCTAGTACCTTGTTGGGTACTTTTGCATCCATTTTCATCAGGGATATTGGCCTGTAATATCCTTTTTAGTGGGGTCTTTGGTTTTGGAGTCAAGGTAATGCTGGCCTTCTATAATGAGTTTGGAATTTTTCTTTCCATTTCTATTTTTTTAAAGTTGAAAAGGTATTAATTCTTCTTTAAATGTTTGAGGGGTATCTGGCTGGATGGCTCAGTTGGTTAAGCGTCTGTCTTTAGCTCAGGTCATGATCTTGCAGTTCGTAGGTTTGAGCCCCAGGTCAGGCTCTGGGCTGACATCTCAGAGTCTGGAGCCTGCTTTGGATTCTGTGCCTCCCTCTCTCTCTGGCCCTCCCCCACTCTCTTTCTCTCTCTCTCAAAAAAAAATTAAATGTTTGGTAGAATTCCCCTGGGAAGCCATTTGGCCCTGGATTTTTGTTTGTTGGGAGGTTTTTGATTACTGATTCAATTTCTTTGCTGGTTATGGTCTGTTCAATTTTTCTATTTCTTCCTATTTCAGTTTCAGTTTGGGTAGTATATATGTTTCTAGGAATATATCTATTTCTTCCAGATTCCCCAATTTGTTGGCATATAATTTTTCATAATATTCTCTTATGATTGTATTTCTGTGGTATTGGTTGTGATCTCTCCTCTGGGTAAAGGAAACAAAGAGAGAGAGAGAGAGAGAGAGAGAGAGAGAGAGAGAGGCAAACCATAAGACAATCTTAACTATAGAGAATAAACTGAGGGTTGCTAGAAGGGAGGTGAGTTAGGGCTAAATGGGTGATGGGCATTAAGGAGGGCATTTGTGAGTAGCACTGGGTGTTATATATAAGTGATAAATCACTAAATTCTACTCCTGTAACTAATATTACTCTATGTGTTAACTAAAATTTAAATAAAAACTTGAAATATATTTTTTAAATAGCTAATATTTTTCTCTAGAACTTTTAATCTTAGCACTTTATCCTAGCTCTTTATTGAAAAAGTCCTTAAAATGTTAACTTACTGTGAAGATTAAATAATATAAAAAACATACCTAGTCCCTGGCATACCATTTCAAAGCTTGGTTGCTATTATTAAAAATTATATAATTATTATATAATTAATAGTATATAATAATATTTAGAATGGTATTCTCCAAGGGCATTCTCTTTTATTATTGTCATTTCTAAGCATGCCTATCAGTCTTTTACCCTGATAATTGATGAGGTAGGTGTCTAGATAGTAAAACTGGAAAACAAAGTTGAGACAAAATAATTTACAAGATCTGTACATATTCATACACTAGAGAAGAACTTTGTTGTCACGTTATTTGTGACTATGAACAGTTTGGAAGAAAATGTGTATGCTGTCACTTCTTACTGTTGGGGAAATGAGGACACTCTACTTCCTTCTTTCCCTTCCAAACCTTCAAAGACACAAACAATTGACATTGGAACCTACAGACTATGACATTGAGCTTGATCACCTTGATTCATTCATTTCTGTCAGTAGCTATAGATCTCTGTGACTCGATAAAGTAGTTATTGAAAACTCCACTGTGGAATATGTGAATCTAGATTAGGAAGATCTGTAACTATTAACTGTGTGTCTGTGTTATTGTTTTCAGGTTACATCTCTTCTGATCTACTTGCTTTTCAGGAGTCAGCATGGTTAAATATCAGTAAAACTAGAACACCATGGCTATACCTCAAGCCAGAGGGCCTCATTCATTTGTCGTTCTCTAAATGTGAGAATACCTTTGGTGTATACTGAATAATGTTTAAAGTCCCAGTTGTTTCCCTGTTGTCTTTGTTGTTCTTTTCTTGTTGGTTGCCATTATGATTATTTTAGCCACTCTATCAGTCAGAAGTGGTTTTATATATTTATAATCAAGCCCTTTATGAGGAACTAGTTTTGTTGTGGCAACTTCTTATATTTAAGAAGTACAATGTCATATTTTGTAGGTGTCCATTAAATTATTTATCATGGTGGCATATCAATAAATAACCACGAAGGCAAGTAGAACTGTTTAGTTCAGAAAATCCTCTGGGGTGCCTCTAACTACATAAAAGTTAATGACATTTCTCCAACTCAATAAAAACAAAACTATTGAGAATCAAGCCTTTAGGAATGTGGTTTGAGTAACCCCACCAACTAAAGACCTCTGACAATAAAAAATTCAGGATGAAGAAAAAGGGATATAAAACGAGTAAAGGAACACTGCAGCAAGGATTTGAAGTACTCCCTTATGACCAATTGTATTAGCACATTATTCCTTTTTTACCTTTCACCATTGTCCTAGTATTTTATATAAGGGGTTGTGATGGCTATTTTTACAATTTACTTCAAGGTTACAGAATATCCATATGTGGATGTGAGCATAATAGATTAGGAGGCAAGATTTTGTGTGACCCGATGGATTAATCATTTCTAATTTCTGCAAACTTCATGTTTTAATACCTGCCCTACATGCATATGCCAGACAGTCCTTGTTTTGTACAGCCCCATAATATGCACCTATCATGGTGCCTTGGTTTCCTGACTCCCTTGTGCCAGCCCACTTTCTCAAGAGGAGTCCTCCTCTTGGGGGTGCACTTTTCAAACACAAACCAAGCAATCCAGAATCCACACTCCCACATACTTCTTTATTGGACTTTCATACTTTCAGTGACTGAAACTTGCTCTAATCACCCCAAGACCAGGTTCCAGACGTTAGAGACAGATCTTATGCAGCAGGGCCTGAAAACAGCCAATTCTAAGTCTGGTTACCCTACCTTGCCCATTCCTTCCCACAGAAATCACAATACAGCCTCTTTCCCCTAGTTTCCCCATTCTTCCTGCCTCTTGACAAACCTCAGGGCTTCCCCATGTGGCCTTACCCCTAAGGCATGTTGAGAACTTTGAATAATAAGTTTCATCTTGAGAACTGTGAATAATAAACTATCTTTGCAATGGCAATAATCTCCTGATGTATTGATCTTACCATACCTCAAATTTTCTACTGACACTCTGTATTTTAAAACATCCCTGAAGCTAATGAAGAAGTTACTGTCATTGTTTTAAGCTTGGGTAGAAGGGAAAGAAAGAATTCTGAGAATCCAGAGAAGTGGATGTCTTACCATTTGTCTGCTCTCAGACCACATTTCCACCATTCTATGCTAATAAATCACCAGGAAAATCTTGAAAATACACACACACACACACACACACACACACACACACACACACACACAAACCAAACAAACAACCACCACCGCCATCATCACCAACAACAAAAATCTAGTTGTCTATTATCTGTCTGGCACTTTTTTTTAGCACTGGACATAACTGATGAATTAAAAGATAATTAATGTTTTGGGGCACCTGGGTAGCTCCGTTGGTTAAGCACCCAACTTCGGCTCAGGTCATGATCTCACGGTGCGTGGGTTCAAGCCCCGTGTCAGGATCTGTGCTCAGCGCTCAGAGCCTGGAGCCTGCTTTGGATTCTGTGTCTTCCTCTCTCCCCTTCCTCCACTCCCTCTCTCTCTCTCTCTCTCTCTCTCTCTCTCAAAAATAAATAAACATTTAAAAAATTTTAGAAAAAGATAATTTGTTTTGGTATATATTCTTTTTTAATCAACAGTTGAGACAGTAAAATTTAATCAAAGTGCCATAAAATGTGAATATTAAAATGTAGTTTTCATAACTGATAGTGAGCAACTGGCTTTATAAAATAAAAATCTTCAAAAAAAATTTTAGATAGTCAACATGCAAACAATACAGCTCATGAGTATTAACTCAGTAATTCTCATAATGATTATATTATTCTTGTATTGAGGACACTGAGGTAAAGAGATATTAAGTAATTTGCTCAAGATCACAAGCAGGTCCTTGAAAGTTAGGAATTTGAGCTGAGGCAGTCTGGCCTCAGATTTCATGCTCTTAGCAGGGTCGACAATATGCTGCATCTCACTTGTTTAAAAAAATTTATTTCTAGGGGCGCCTGGGTGGCGCAGTCGGTTGAGCGTCCGACTTCAGCCAGGTCACGATCTCGCAGTCCGTGAGTTCGAGCCCCGCATCGGGCTCTGTGCTGACAGCTCAGAGCCTGGAGCCTGTTTCCGATTCTGTGTCTCCCTCTCTCTCTGCCCCTCCCCCGTTCATGCTCTGTTTCTCTCTGTCCCAAAAATAAATAAAAAACGTTGAAAAAAAAATTAAAAAAAAAAAAAAAAAATTTATTTCTTAAAATATTTATAAACAATGTACAGCTGTATTATTTTTTATCATATCACATAACTCAATATTAATTTTAAAAACTGCAAACAAAAGTGACAAAGGGACAGTATAAAGCACAGTTGGATATATTATAAAAACTACATTCACTTGTATTCTTTTAATAATTTACCTGGCACTATGAAGTGGTGTTTTTCCCATAAAAATAACAAGATTTATTCTTTCATGGTCCCAGTGATTCTATTAATGATATTGTAACTATTTTTAAATATTTTGAGCCATTACTATAAAACAGTATTTGTACCATTTGTATAATGAAAAAACACACTGTATCTACTCATATACCTTCATTATATAATTTAAGTAATTTTCTTTCATTCATTTTCTCATTCCAATATGGATCTGATAGACTATTATACATCTTTGACACTAGGTCATTATATGTTATGCATGACATTTTACTCCAGTACAAAAATATTCTTATAATTTTTTTACAATGGATCCTCCAAGGTTTAAAATAATACTTTTGAATCACCATGCTAATATGAAAGATACATATTTTTCCAAAACACAAAATAGACTACATTTTTGTATAAAGGTATTTTAAAGAAGAAATTATTGATTCATAACTGTTGATTTTTTAAATTCTCTGTTTTTATAAGAACTATGTGAGTATAGACATTTTTTTCTTTTCTGATTCTCATAGGAAAGATAATCCCAGAAAAATAAATTAATAGAAAAATAGTCCAATTTAGTGCAAAAGGGCCAGTCTCTGGAGCCAGATTATTCTCATTCCAAAGGAAAGTGGCAACATAATAACAAAGTGATGAAAAATATTTAAATGACTAACATATTTAACATAAACTGTTACCATATTTAATATAAGCTAAGTTCTCATTTTTAATTAGGTTAGGGTAGAAAAACATCTTTTTAAAAAAATGGCACTTGATGCTGATAAGGATTTTTTTAAAACTCTCCCATCATAATTTCTAAGTGTGAAATTAAAACTTCCATGAGGCTAGTTTATCAGTACCAAATTTTCATTTTTATATGCTTTGACATATACTTCTTTTGTTGTTACTTGTTTCCCTTTAGAAACAGAGATTCCCAGAAACACTTGAATTTAAATATCCTAATTTCAGTTTCATTTATAATACTGCAAATGTATAAATAAATTAAATAATCAAACTCTATCATAATTAATTATAGAAAATGGTATTTTTTATTAAATTTTATTTTTTAATGCTTATTTTTAGAGAGAGAAAGCATGAGCAGGAGAGAGGAGCAGAGGGAGAGAGAAAGAGAGAATCTCAAGCAGGCTCTATGCTTAGCAAGGAGCCCAATGTGGGGCTCCATCTCACCACCCTGAGATCATGACATGAGCCAAAATCAATAAATGGATGCTTAACCAATGGAGCCACCCAGGTACACCTTTTATTAAGTTTTAAATAAATTTTATTTATGTATGTATGTACGTATGTATTTATTTATTTAATTTTTTAATGTTTATTCATTTTTTAATGTTTATTTTTGAAGGAAAGAGAGACAGAGTGTGAACGGGGGAGGGACAGAGAGAGAGGGAGACACAGAATGACAAGCAGGCTCCAGGCTCTGAGCTGTCAGCACAGAGGCCAAAGTGGGGCTGGAACTCACAAACCACGAGATCATGACCTGAGCCCAAGTGGGACATTCAACCGACTGAGCCACCCAGGCACCCCAATTTTTAAATAAATTTTAAATAAGTAAAAGTTGGATTCTACATGTTCTATTAAAAGTTTCACCAAGTTGTGAGTCACAATATTTTTTATGTCAAAATCACATTGCCAAGTTTCCAAACTGCCTTTTTACAGAACTCCCTATTTTCCTGTAGGCTTTCTGTCAACAAATGTTTATGAGAATCCCAAGGGTGTGATTTAGTCTTGGTCATCCTCAGGCATGCCAGTAGTGAGGTCAAGAAAGACATATATCAACATGATTGTGATTATTTTCACTGGATTTTAGGGGTCTTCGTGATTACTATTGAGCATATATTCCTTTGTACATTTCTAATTCTTTTAAAACAAAATATAACTTTCTAATATTGAAAGACAAAACATGATTCTAAAACTATTGTTAAATACACATAGCAGACAAACTACTGTTTTTGTATATGTATCCATTTTATAAACCTGGTTAAATTTGTATAATTTTAAGCCACAGAACCTTAATTTTTTGTACTACTTTTCCTTTAATATTCTCTTAGGTGACCTGAAATTAATGGCACAAGAAAGGACAATCACTGTGTGACAGATACTTGGGTTCTGCAAGAATCCTGTTTGAATGGTTCTGCCTTTATTATAAGGAAAAAGCTTAACTCTGACATTAATGAGAACTAATCATGTTAAATTTTTCAGCCTACTGAAGCTTAACACTGACCTGTTTTATCAAAGGGATAACTGTAAACAGACATCTAGTCATGAATAACACTCCTGGAATTCCTTGCACTGTTTTCTCCCACTTAGGATGAGAAAGTAGAAGTTAAAGAAAATATATAATTATGTAGGTTTTTAATCATAAAAATTACTTCAAATGACATATAATGAATGTGTTTTCTATTTGATAAGACTACAAAAATACTGTTATGTTCAATAACCAGTTATTTTCAGAGAAAGGCCTATTTGTTTCTAGAATCATTATTTAACAGAGTATCATATTAAAAGTTGTGTGATATATTGTGCTTGTGAATATGCATTTTCTGCCACGGACAAAGTAATAAAACCTATAACCTGGAGAAGTTCAAGAATCATCCCAGATGTATATGGCAAAAACAATGTGGAAATGGGCATAGGGGCTGTCACAGTACATATTTTACAATAATATTCATTGATGTATTCCATTTAATCCAATCAATATTTATTCAGTAACTATTATGTACATGACAAGTGTTAGGGGCTATGGACACATGCAAAGAAGAAAAACACAAAAATAGTCCCTACCTTCATGGAGGTAATTTTCTAGAGAGGGAAATTGCAAGAGAAAAATAACCCAAGATACAGAATATACATATCACCTGTAAATTGTTATAGGTGATTAGATAGAAATGAACAATGTGTATGAGCTGAAAATGAAGGGTTATATACCTTTGATAATCTGGTCAGTCACAGCCTCTTGGAGGAGGTGATGGGCAGACTAATATCTCAACAATGAGAACTGAGCCATATCAAGGTACGAGGACAAGTACTCTAGGCCAAGTGAACAGCAGGTATTGAGAACCTGATGGAATAAAGAGCCCTATTGTCACATAAAGCAGAGATTTGTGTCTGTTTATGGCTCATGTGCATTTTGAATGGTCTCCAAGTTAAATGCAAGGTGACTACTTTATCAATATATGTGCTCCCTACACATCAGAGCTTCAGAATTAAATAATTCTGAAAGATGCAAAAAACATTCAAAGTCCACTTTCATTATCATTAGGAATATTAAAATTATATATTTGCCAATGAAAGAAAAGGGATAACACTGAGGTTTTTAAAAATAAAACGAAGTTCTGCCTTCAGAATTTCCCAGCCGAGCTTCGTATTCTCTCTCTCAAAAAGGTTCAAAATCTGGGAAATATCTTGAAGGGATTCTGGCCATCCACTTGGGTCCTGCAGTTTCCCCCAGCAGGACTTCGTTTCTTAAACACTGCAGATTACAGGACCTTTCAGTCGAGTTTTCAGAAATTTTATCTTAACTCCCCAGACTCCCACCTAGTCCCAGAACTCAGAAAATGTCCTGTGGAGAGATTGGTCAAGCGTTTGAGGCGCCTCAGTTTTCTGCTTTGTTATTCTAGCACTGCATGTCAACTAAAAACTTACTGGTTTTCTCCTCCTTCCCCCAGCAGAGTCTGCTTGAGCTAAGCCTGATCTGAAGTCTGTGCCCAGAATCAGCAAATACACACAAGGGTCTAAAAAACACTGTAGTTTATCAGCTCACCAAGGAAAAGTTATCTCCTCAGTGCAATTTTTGCTTACCTAGATTTTATTTCCTTCATAGTTATCTCCTGCCTTTGAAAATGCACCTTTTGTAGTTTATACAAATTTTCCCAGCTTTTGCAGCAGGAATAATGGCCAGCTGCTACTTATTAGAACCCACCTAGAAGCAGAAGTCTTCAGTACTGTTTTAATTTGAGGTTTTGATATTGGAGGGTGCATTTCCATAGTCTCACACTTGAGCACCCTTTAATAATAGCTCTCACAATGGAATTTGGTAGCCAGTGTTGCTATTCTGTACTTGTCACATATTTCTATTCCAATTAATCTCTTAAGAACTGGGCACAGGACCAAGTTACATTTATGTTGACACAGTCTCCTACAATGAAATGGACTTGAAACAAAACTCCATTTATCATCTGATCCCCATAAAGCACTATTCTCCCTTTTGGAATTTTTATTCAACAGGGATTTGTGATAGTTCAGGACCAGTGTCCCATAATCTGAGAAATGACTGGGCATTTTACTTTCGCTGATGCACCATTACTCTGTTTAATGTCTATGAGTTCTTTTAGGGGAGATAAAGAGGAAAATATACACTATGTACTTCATATGTTAGAATAGGTCTCCCTCAGTATATCAGCCTTAACCTCAATGAAGAGACTCTAGTTCTTTGAACTGAAAATTAGTCAGGGACGATAACTACAGGAGGCTCAGTACTGCCTCTGTTGGTCATATTAGATATGTTTTTGTTACTGTTATTGTTTTGTTACTATTGATGATTATGATGTTTCACTCACATAGTCCAAGAAAGGCCTTAGTTTATGGCCCATCCTTTTTGCTCTGGGAGACCGCATAATCAACTAACCACTCTTAAAACTAAGAGGTGTACTGGTCAAACCATTCAGATTGCCAAACTCAGTAGAAAGTTACTGCAAAAAAAAAAAAGGCTGTCAGCTTGTTTTCGCCATGGAAGATGAAAGGCAAGTGCCGTTTTTGTCATTAAACACAGTGCTATGCCAAGCTGTAGATGTTGGCGGGGGGGGGTGGGCGGCGGGCGGAGGGAGGATCGTGGAGCATGTAAATTTATACAGAGAAAAGAATCTCTGTTTTTCTCTAACTTGTGGTTGGGGAAATGACTAAACACTATATTTGTGCAAATTGGAATATCCAAACAGATAGTCAACTTCCATGACTACCCCTATGTTAGTTCTATCATCTGTCCCTGGGAAAGCAAGAGATTGTACCTGAACAGTCATGCAGAAGCCTGAGGTCACATCTCTGTCAGATTGTTGGTATCCTGTTGTCTAATTACAGGAACACGAGTCCTTCACCAAAAAGTTAGGGAGGGAGGCAGATAAAGATGCTACAAATTTGCCATGACTCTGCCTTCAAGGGAAAGTGGAAGGATTCTTTGTAGGTAAGTGGTAGAAGATAAATAGACAATTAAACGAGGGTAAGAGAATATTTATGAAAAATGTGAGTGAGAAAGAGACTATTAGCAAAAATAAGACAATGCACATCTTCACTGACCTTCCTCAAAAGAGTGCCCAAGGGGGAAACTGGTTCTGAGCTAAGGTTTATAACTGTGAGTAAATCTGTTTTAAAATCTGTGCTTTGTTTATCTCCTTGAAGTCAGGCAGCATTGACCCTGAGATTCTTCTATTTGTACATATGTATTAGGAACAAATTGAGTTAAAATTAGTGTTCAAATGGTAAAGAGTTTATGTGAGAACATAGTATTTCCACTGGTAAATTGGTAAATTATTTATGATGCTTCAGATTATAACAGGTTTGTGTGTTTGAGGTCTTGCTTACATTTTTTAAAAAAATTAAATTTTATTATTTCCAAGGCAGTCCATAATTTCTTAGTGAAATAAATTTAAATAGACATATATAAATTAAAGTAAACAATTACCATAAATTTAATGATATTATTGTTTCAGGTTACATTATGTTTCCCAATTACACATGCTTTCATGCATCCACACTCTTTACCTTATGAACTGTTTTCACCAAAGGGATATTGTCAGATGTGATGCAAGAGTTACTTTACTCAGGTGTACCTGAGTAGATGGGCTTCAACCCTAGCATTGCTGCCAGTCACATGAAAAGAGCTTCTCTCAAGTAGCTAAGAATCCTTTAACTTCAGCCTCAGAATGAATACATGTGAGGTCTACCTGAATCCAGTCCATAGTGATGAGATAATTCCATCCAGACCCAGAGTTGAGAGATCTACTTTGCCAAGCCTAGCCTCAGTTAGCTGATGCACAATAGAACTGGGGATCTGCAAATATGGAAATACATTCTTATTGTTATTATATGTCACTGAGGTTTGGAGTGGATTGTTATTAAGCATTATTTACTCAATAGCTGGCAGGTAAGATATTGACATCCAGAATTTGAGTGCTGCCCAAACCAAAATCTAAAATTGTGGCATGGGCTTGTAGATTGGATAGAAGGAGTTGAGTAAACTATTACAGGGGCTTGAATCAAAAAGAATGATACTTTGCCATTTGCAACAAGGTGGATGGAGCTAGAGTGTAATATACTAAGCAAAATAAGTCAGTCAGAGAAAGACAAATACCATAGGATTTCATTCATATGTGGACTTTAAGAAACAAAATAGATGAGGATAGAGGAAGAAAAAAGAGAGAGGGAGGCAAGCCATAAGAGACTCTTAACTACAGAAAATAAACTGAGGGTTGATGGAGGGAGATGGGTGCAGAATGGGTGAAATAGTGATGAATATTAAGGAGGACACTTGCTCAGATGAACACTGGGTGTTATATGTAAGTGACGAATACCTAAAATCTACTCCTAAAAGCACTGTGACACTATATGTTAACTAACTAGAATTTAATAAAAACTTGAAACAAAATTAATTATGTTAATTAATTAATTAAAAAGTATTAGAGGGGCTTGAAACAGAGAGCAGGAATGTTTACACGTAGAATTAAGAAGGAATGTGGAGAAACTAGAAATTTTGGAACATTCTGACTTTGAAAGTAAAACTTTCTCATCTTTGATTTCTCCAGACAGCAATAATTCAAAAGTTAACATATGGCCTTGAAGCAAAGCTCAAAAAACTATGTGGCCTTTAAAATACTTCTTGTACATCTAAATACACAAAACCAAGGGCTTGGCAGCTTGACCATTTATTAAGGTTTTTTTAAGACTTCTAAAATAAGGAGACACCTATTAGATCATTATTCTTGCGTTAACAGACTCTTAATAAGGTAAAATACACGGCCCCACAAAAGTGTGATAAGAATAATGTCTTTAAGGTTTGTGAGGCTGTTGACACCTATAATTGACTGTAATTGACATTTAAAAGAAAAACACATTTTAAGACACTTATGTTTGCAAAAATGTTGCCAGTCTATTTAAGATGTTAAACAAACAGACAAAAACAAACAAAAAACTCCAATCCTCCACTCACTATAGGCAGAGAATAAATAGAAAATGCCAAAGGGTCAAATGGAAAGATCCATAGACCAGAGCTTCTGCCATTCACAATGTAAAACCAGGGTCTGATCAAGAAAATTGTCTATGTCAAGACTGGAAACACATGATAGTGTTTGCCTTGCAGGATTTCAGAATTCTAGGGGATCAGGGGCTCCATATGTCTTTCATTTCTCCTCTTTGCAAATGAGTGTTCTTTGCATTGACCTTGTTCTTGTTCCACGATCACACTGGGTATGTGGGTGGAGAAAAAACTTGTCTTTTAGTTAGTAGGTCTCCATATAAAAATAATTGATTCCAGATCTGAAGGAAATCATGAGATTTTCATCAACAATTAGTACAGCTTGGGAATTAAGTGAGTAAACTGTGTCTGTGGAAGGATCATAAATAACTCTGCCTAAGGGAGGATACAGTAGCAGATTTAATCACTTTTTGCAATTCTTTACCCCTCTCTGGATCACTGTCTCATGCCTACTTACGTTGGCCTACTCACTATTAATTATAGAGTAAGGGGATCAAATATGCTTACATGAATGGGCTTTCTTTCACATACTATTACTTCTCCTTCAGCTAATATTAATATATGTCAAGTGGACTTTAGATAAACTTTCAGGAAGAAGCCAAGTCCTACAGCCTGGTGGTCTCAAGAACTTCACAACTGAACCCAGCCTAAATGTGCTGACCTGCAGACGCATTCAGAGCCATGAACATAGGAGCAGATGCTGATTGATATTTGCCTCTTTGCTTTGGAAAATATTTTATACACCATTATTGAAAAACAGCTAACTGATACTATTATGAGCTATAAAATTTATATTGCAGGCATAACTAGTTTAGAGGAAAATGAACTTTCTTGTCTTAAACTGATATAGAAAAAAAGAGGACATTTTAATTTATGTTAATAGGACCAAACATAACAATCAAAATGTTTTTCCCCCAGAACTGACCACTTGAAAAAGTTTCTTCCCTCTTGAGTTATTTCAGAAAATTAGCTTTAGGCCATGGATGGGAAGGAGAGCCCAGAAAATCCATATTTTCATAAATATAATTCACTTTTTGGTACTTTCAATATTAGACCTTTTTAAAGTAAAAGTTTAATAATGGAAGTATATAAAGTTTATAACATAAAATTTAGGAAATTAATTCATCTTAGTTTGTTGATTTCCTTAACTGATACTACAATTTGAAAGGATGAGAAATATTTTTTTTGGTGTAATAGATTATTGTGGGAAGTTTCAGTTTTTAAAATTGGCTTTGTATTCTATTCATGTTCTTGACATTACCTCAGAAAGCACATCCTCCTCCTCCTCCTCCCCTTCCTCCTATTCCTCATCATTATCAATTTCTCTTACAATTTTCTATAACTATATTACATGCTTTCTATATTCATGTACTCCGTACCAAAATGTGAGGGTGTTTACTTTTATGGTTTGGTAATTATCTAAACATAATGCAGGTATGCAATTGAAAATGGTATAACCTATAATGTAATTGTACTTTTATAATTGTACCAAGGGGTTGCTCTTTTAAAGCAAACACTATCAATATTATATAATTTACATAGGATTTTAATTCTATAATACTCTCTTGGTATAATTTTTCAAATTATAGTATTTTACCTATTTCTCTCCTAATTTTAGGTATGATTTTAGTGTTATTTTAATGATAGTTCTAATTTTAGAGAATTACAATTGTACAACATAGACTTGAATAGGTATATTCATAAGGCCTCAAAACTGCCTAGAAAAATAAATAAATAATGACATTAAGAAAGATAAAATAAAAATAATAAAACATATTTTACTTTTTTGTTTTAAGAAGAAAAAACAGAACTGTGGGGTGCCTGGGGGGCCTAGTCATTTAAGCATTGGACTCTTGATTTTGGCTCAGGTCATGATCTCATGGTTCTTGAGTTCGAGCCCTGCATTGGGCTCTGAGCTGACAGTACAGAGCCTGCTTGGGATTCTCTCTCTCCCTTCCTACCCTTCCCCACTTGCTCTTTCTCCCTCTCAAAATAAATAAATAAACTTAAATAAAAACGTAATGGAAAAATAATCTTTTAGCATACTCTCATTCTTTATTATGTTTTATTAAGTATATTAAGATTCCATTCATTGGATTTTAGTTGATGAAGCAACTGGGTTATTTAGCCTCTAGTGTTTTCCAGTCTGAAAATTGCTAATTCTATTCTCACAATGTACAGTAATATGTTCCTCTGTGTTCTGTATTTCCTATAACTTATAATAAGAACATTAGATCCACATTACATATTTTGTTAAGACTGCTTCATAGGGGAGTTTATGATCTTTCATTAGTAAGGAATCTGGATAGATGCCATTGCTTTTTTCTAGTGTTAGTAGCCACTAATGGCTGATGCCAAGATTCATTAAAATGTCAGTAGTTGAAAAATAGTGATATTTTAATCTTACTCTACTTTTTATAAAGTGAAATATTTCAAAAAATGTTTTAATTATTTCATACTTGGTAACAACAATTAGGAAACACAAGATAAATGATTCAGATTTTTATTTATTTTACCAGTTTAAAAAATGATGAGCTTACTATCATTAGGTTTGTATCTGTTATGAACTCATAGATTTAAATAAGTTTGAAGTGTATTCATTTATTATTTATTTGAGAGGGAGACAGAGAGAACGAGTGGGGGAAGGGCAGAGAGAGAGAGAGAGAGAGAGAGAGAGAGAGAGAGAGAATCCCAAGCAGGATCCATACTATGAGCATAGAACCTGATTCAGGGCTCACACTCACAAATGGTGAGATCATGACCTGAGCCAACATCAAGAGTCGGATGCTCAACTGACTGAGCCACCCAGGTGCCCTGAGTTTGAAGTGTTTTAATCAATCGCGATAATTATCCTCATGGTGCTCATATTGTCCTATTTTTGGCCAGTGGTAGTCTCTTCAAGTTGGATTCTCAAGTGTTTGGCACAATCCTAGTAGAATTTGTAGTATTTCATTTACTTTCTATCTCACTTAAAATATATCACAAGTTCCTCCTGTGTGTTTCATAATTGTTGAAACTAAATGATGAATCCATGGAGTCACGGTACTATTCTATTTGTATATGTTTAATTTTTTCAGAACTGTTAAAAAAAAGTGAACTAGAAGTAAAAACTGGACATAATATTTGGAAACAATTATTGAAGAAGTTTGGCTTTTAAAAGTAGAGAGGCAATTTTGGTTTAAGCTCTGACATATAAAGTGTTTACAAGTTTTTGCTCTCATTATTACAAGAAAAAGACAGACAAAGACAGACATTTGTCTGGATAGACAGACAAATGCAGAACGTCACAACTAAGATCGTATCTGAACTGAAGCAGAACTCACTGGGGCCATAAACTGGTAGGTAAATTTAATAGTAATTTTGATGGAATATTGGGAAGTGGGTATAAACTAGCCTGAGAGTGAGAAACTGGAAGCTCCAGTTTTGTGGGGAGAGACAACTTTCATAGTTTTTTTCCTCCAGGAAATTCTCATGGTGAAGAGCCAAAAAAGATCCTCTCGTGATTTTGGCCAGGGGAGAGGACAGAAAAAATTGTGGAAAACACTCAGAGTATTCTCCATATCAAAGGCCTACTACACAGGGACAAGACCACCAGAACCCTACCCCACCAAACATGGCATTTCTCCCACTCCAGATCACTTCCTGTCTCACCTAAGGGAGAAAATTTCCAAGACACACTTGTGAAAGTCAAAGCCTCTGGACATAGGCTCACTAAAAGACAGAGATTTAATCACAGAATTGTGAAATGCTTCCATCCCCTACACCTAACAACTGTACCATAAGACTAGTACAACAGCAGAGAGATTAACATGAAACTTCACATTAAAGCCTATTCAAGTCAGGTGGTATTACCTGATAGATTATGTTAAGTTCTCAACAAAATTTCAAGTCATGGTAAAGGGCAAAAAAAAAAAAAAGTCTGAAGATACAAAGAAAGCATCAGAATCAGACACAAATGTGGGGATATGGGAATTATCTGCCCAGGAATTTAAAACAACTATGATTAATATGTTAAGAGCTTTAATGGAAAAAGTAGACAACATACAAGAATAGAGAAGTAATATAAACAGAGATATGAAAACTCTAAAGAATCAAAAAGAAAAGTTGGAAATTAAAAACACTGTAACAGAAATGAAGAATGTCTTTGATGGGGTTATAAGATTACTGAAAATGGATAAGAAAATAATCAGTGAGTTTGAAGATGAATAAACTTCCCAAACTCAAACTGAAAGAAAATAATAATGATGATGATGGTAATAATAATAATAAATCATCTAAGATTTGTAAGATAATGTCAAAAGCTATAACATGCATAATAGGAATGCAAGAAGACACAGAGGAACAAATGGAAGAAATACTGGAAGTAATAACGGCTGAGAATTTTCCAAAATAATGACAGAAACCGAACCACAGATTTTAGAATCTCAGAGAACACTGGGTAGGATAAGTTATAAAAAAGTTTCCACCAAGGCATATTATATAAGAACTACAGAAAACCAAAGACAATGAGATAATCTTGAAATAATTTGGAGGGGGGGAAAACACAATTTATAATGGAACAAGGATAAGAATCTGAGAAAGCTGGTTGGCAGAAATTGTAAACACAGTGTGAAGTGAAATATTTAGTGTTAAAATTAAAAACAAAACAAAACCCTCACTAATCTAGAATTTCTTAACCAGGCAAAATATACTTCAAAAAAAAAGAGGGGTGACTTGGTGGCTCAGTCGGTTAACCAACTGACTCTTGGTTTCACCTCAGGTCATGATCTCATGGCTTTGTGGGTTCTAGCCCACATTGGGCTCTGTGCTGGCAACATGGAGCCTGCTTGGGATTCTCTCACTTCCTCTCTCTGCCTCTCCCCCACTTACACTGTCTCTGTCTTTCTCAAAATTAATAAGTAAACTTAAAAAAAAAACAAAAACAAAGGAGAAATACTCTTTCAGATGAACAAAAAATGAGGGAACTCATTGCCATCAGACATGCTCTGCAAGAAATGTCTTTAAATGTTCTTCAGTCAAGAAAGAAAATTATATTGGTTAGTGCCATAACATGAATACTCTCCTCCAAAATGGTATGTCTAAATCCTAACCCCCATTACATGTGAATGTGACCTTATTTGAAAATAGAATCTTGTTATTAAGGATGTTGAGATGAGATCACCCTGGATTAAGTGTGTGATCTATATCCAATGACTTGTGTCCTTATAAGCAAAATGAGACAGAGACTGAAATGATGCATCTATAAACCAAAGAAAACCAATAATTGCTGGCTTCTACTACATCCCAGGAGAGAGGCATTGGGCAGACTGTTCCCCCAAGCCTCTGGAAGGAATCAGTCCTGTTGACACCTTGATTTTGAATTTATGACCTCCAAAACTGTGAGAGAATAGATTTCTGTGGTTTTTAAGCCACCAAGTTTGTGGTAATTTGTTATGGTTGTCCTAGGAAATTAATATACATTCTGGGACTGAAACGTAGATTGCTAGCATAGCAAATACCTACATATTTGGATATGGTTTTGAAATTGGACAAAGAATTTAGATGGACATGAAAGAAAAAGCCTCAACTTTCCTGAAGAGGTGATGGAGAGAAATGTGACCGTTCAAGGTGATTGGCGAGAGTTCAGAAGGAAATGTGGAACATGTTATTAGAGAAGGGGGAATGGCAGCACTTGTTAGTGTCATTAAGCTTGGCTGAATTTATTCTACTGTTGAGTGGAAAGCAGAATTTGTAATAAATAGATGCAATTAGCTGAGGAGATTGCCAAGCAAAATGTTAAAGAGGCAGCGTGATTTCTCCTTGCTGCTTATAGTAAAATATGAGAGGAATGAGATAAATTGCTAAGTAAAAAGGAACAAGCATTTGATGATTTGGGAAATTCTTAGTCTAAGCAGATTGCAAAGGAAGCTTAATTTAGAAAATTAACCTTGGAAAACCATGCTCTGGAGGGAGGGCCACAGTTGTGGCTGGCAAATCTTTTACTGAAAAGATTTGATGTGTAATGCATGGATCTAGCCAACCAACTCAGTAGAAGCCAGGATTAGAGATGACTTTACCCAGGAAAGACATGTAGAAAATTCTTTTCTAATGTTGTAGGTCTTCATAAATTACATGGGAGACAAATGAGGTACTCTGAAAATGTTATACCATCAGAAACACTGCCAGAAAGTAACAGAGTCTTGACAAAGTGAAAGAAGGTTTTGGATTCCCAAATTTTGACACCTTCTCTGTGAAAGATACTGCTAAGAGAATGAAAATAACAAGCCACAGACTGATAGAAAATATTTTTTAAAACACGTGTTTGATAAAGGACTTATCACCAAAATGTACAAAAAAGTCTTAAAAGTCAAAAATAAGAAAACAAACAACCCATTATAATGGGAAAACTGTTAGGGGCACCTGGGTGGCTCAGTTGGTTGTCTGATTTCAGCTCAGGTCATGATCTCACAGTTCATGAGTTGGAGCCCTATATTGGGCTTTCTGCTGTCAGTGCAGAGCCTGCTTTGGATCCTCTGTCTCTGTGTCCCTCTCTTTCTTCCCCTCCCTCACACATTCTCTCTCTCTCTCTCTCTCTCTCTCTCTCTCTCTCTCTCAAAAATAAATAAATATTAACAAAAATAATAGGAAAAATGTTAGAACAGACACCTCACCAAAAAACATATACATATGTCAAATATATATGAAATAGTAGTAGTCAACGTCATTTTTCATTAGAGAATTTAAAATTAAAACAACAATAAAATACCACTAAATGTCCATAAAAAAGTCTAAGATAAAAACCAAACCAAACCAAATAAACAAAACAACCTGGTGTGCCTGGGTGGCTTAGTTGGTTAAGCGTCTGACTCTTGAGTTCGGCTTAGGTCATGATTTCATGGTTCGTGGGATTGAGCCCCTTAGCTCCCTCAGCATGGAGCTTGCTTGGGATTCTCTCTCCTTCTGCCCCTAACCTCCCCTCCACACCCAAGTAAATAAATAAATAAATAAATAAATAAATAAATAAATAGATAGATAGATAGATGGATGAATGAATGAATGAATGAATGAATAAATAACCTGATAATACCAATTGCTGGGAAACATGCACAACAACAGAAATGATCATTCATTCCTGGTGGAAGTGCAAAAAGATACAAACACTTTGGGAGACATTGGAGTAGCTTCTTAGAGAGGTAAAAATAGTTTTGCCATATGGTCTAGCAATCAAGCTCCGAGCTATTTATCCAATTATTTTGGCAACCTTAATGTCCACACCAAAATCTGCACAGAAATGTTCATACCAACTTTATTCATAATTGGCCAAAACCAGAAGCAACCAACATGCCTTTCAGAAGGTGAATAAACTGCAGTACAGTGATACAATGGAATATTATTCAGTGATGAAAAGAAATGAGCTGTCAAGTCACATAATTACACATAAATGCACATTCTGAAGTGCAAAAAAGAAAATATGAAAATACTAAATATTGTATTGACCCAATTATATGACATGGTGGAAAGGGCAAAACTATAGACATGGTAAAAGGATCCATGGTTACCAAGGTTGTAGGTAGAAGAGAATGATGAGTAGGTGACGTACAGGGGATTTTTAGGGCATTGGAACTATTCTGAATGGTATAGATACATAACATTATGCATTTTTCAAAACCTATGTAACTTTATAGTACAAATAGCCAAAAGAACTGATTTTAGTTTTTTGCAAATAAATAAACAAACAAACAAACAACACATGTACATTAATACTACAAATCTGGTTGAAAAATTTGTTCCACACAAGGGTCTGGGGTAACAATGCTGAATTAATATACATATTAGAATTAAACAATGAATAAGTGGTGATGATAGGTGCTGAGTTTTTAATTTTTGGAGGAGGAGTTTGCAGATAAACAAGAGTGGGGGGCAAGAGTTACCCATCAGATAAAATTAAAATTAGCAACAATAGTATGAACTCATCTTTAGCACTAGGTACATACAAATGGTAATGCATGTTTATGCATGGGAATGCACACACTTACACAGGTTAGTATACATCCATATGCTTTCTTCCTCTTTCAGCTGAAGTTATCTAGCAGTAGTTTTCTAACAATAACCCAGTAACATGAAACATACCTACTACCCACCTCTTGGTTCCCAATAGAATTTTCCAATAAAATAAACCAGGGTTTTTAAGAAAATGGCTGATTCTAGCACTAAGGAAGGAAGTGCACAGTGAGTCCAGAGCATTCTGCAGTGCTTGAAAGTAAGGAAGTGTCCATGGAGGGAAAAAGGAACATAAAAGAGAAAAGAAGAAAAGTAAAGAAAAAGAAAAACACCAATATGGGGCTGTATCAAAGGGGTACAGGAGCCAACTGAAAGAACTGCTAATGGCCAAAGCTGCAAGCATTTGAACAATAAAATAAAGAAGCAGGACTGGATTACAACCTAATGTATAGATTAGATATCTCTGAGTACATACTGATCTCAGATACCTACCTAGAATTAAAAAAATCTGAATTATTTAGATATTTCAAAAAATGAAGTAATTTGAGAATAGTCATTTACAGAGTGATAAATACATTGTTTATATATCCTAACTAGACCTCTCCTTGAAACATCACTATCTCCACTACCAGACAACTCTGATCCACTTACCCAAACCCAAACGCTCTTTCTCACAAGCTCTCTCTTGCTCAGGCTAAAATACTTGAAAATATCCTTTATTTTTCACTTTTATTATATTGTACATTCAATATATCTGCATATTTTATTGTATATAGCTTCAATGATAGTCATAAAATGACCATTTTTATCAACTCCACTGATTTTACCATGCTAGAAATCAGCATCTTCTCAGATTATCCTAAAACCTCCTAACCGGTCTCCAAGAGTATTCCCCAGTCCTCATTCAGTTTGTTCTTAACAAGGAGCAGAATGATCTCTTTAGTTATGTGTAAGTTCAGACCATTTCCTCACTTAAAACCATCAAATGCCATAACTTTACAATAAAAATTGATATCCAATGGTGTAATTTCATGTTTGTTCTTCTTCAACATTTCCTTAACTATTTTTAGCCCTTTTGTATTTCAATACATATTTTAGAAAAACCTTGTCAATTTTCACTATATATCAAATTTTATATGATCATCATAAAGTGGAATTTTTAGCAATTTTCAACAGTTGTTTAAGATAATTTTACTGGAAATGGTAAGATTTTGTATTTTTCAGACACGGTTTTAAAGAACATCAATATGCAGTTCCATTCTCTATGACTGAAAAAAATGTGAATAATCTTTTATTTCTCTAGTATAGCTTTAATAAGTTTACTTGTTGCAAAAAGTAAGTAATATGACCTTTCCATATACTTCCTTTTCTCTGTAGCAGGTAATTTCTATCAAATAAAAATAAAAATAATCAGGATAAGTAAGTATTCACTATAGGCATCTGTTCATTTTTCATCATTACGGCACAAGTAAAGGATTTTATGAAGATTAGTCTTTGATTTTAATTTAAATGGATTTTACTGGTAAATTGGATTTTGCTATGCTTCATAAGGATATATTTCGTGTAGCAAACTGAATTGCCTACCTTTACAAATTGATATGAATCAAGAAAGAAACTTCATTTCATGCAAACTTTTTAATATCTAGGCAGAAATGTAAAATTTACTCTTGCAATCATCTGTGGTTCTACTGCATTAAGAATTCTATTTATCTAAGCAAGTGAAATAGCTTGCATTTAGACATGCCCCTCTGTGCTTCTCTACAGTATTATATGTTAATATATTTAATCTATTCAACATCTTTGGATGTTTTAAACATAATCACATGCATTTAGTCTAGGGCTCGGGCATACTTTTACTACCTGTAATGAATTTGACTTATAAGCAGAAATCTATAAGCTTTTACCTAGTAACATACATAGACTTAGCATCATAAACATTGTTTTCTTGGAAATTTGCATTTTTAACTCCAAAGGATTCATCTTTTTTTTTCCCCCCCAAAGTAAATGTATACAGTACTCTAAACACTTATTTTTTTCTGGATTTTTAAGTCACCATTTTATTATAAAATCTCTAGCTGTTTCTCCACTTAAGTGGCAGTTAGTTATTAGAAATATTTCTACATTGGTTACAATTAATATAGTATTAAATTAATTAGACATAAAAGTACATAATCTTTTTTTTAAGTTTTTATTTAAATTTTTTTAAACTTAAAAATTTTGTTTTATTTAAATTCCAGTTAGTTAGCATAAAGTGTAATACTAGTTTCAGGTGTACAATTTAGTGATTCAACACTTCTATACAACACCCGGTGTTTATGACAAAAAGCGAACTCCATAATCTCTATTACCTAAAAGTATATAATCTTGATTTACAAATGAAAGTGACACAGAAATACTGTCAATATTACATGTATCAAATAATTATCATTCAACTCTCCTATACTATCTGCTCATTGTAAAATGATTCTAACTATTCCTCTCTCCACTCCCTGTCCAATAAGTGCCAGTGAAATCAGAGCAACCATTTACACATTGCTAGTGTCACATACCATTTGTTTGCCAACAATTTGTCTTTTTTTTAAATGTTTATTTATTTTTGAAGGAAAGAGAGACAGAGCATGAGCAGGGGAGGGGCAGAGAGAGAGGGAGACATAGAATCCAAAGCAGGTAGGTTCCAGGCTCGAGCTGTCAGTACAGAGTCTGAGGCAGGGCTCAAACTCACAAACCACGAGATCATGACCTGAGCCGAAGTCCATCGTCTAACCAACTGAGCCACCCAGGCGCCCCAACAAATTGTCTTTTTGATGCTTTAAACCAAATTTTGTTGAGCCACAATATGCTGAATTAACACAAGCCTCTTCACTAGTCTCAGGGATGGGTTACTATTTGTCTAAATCAAGTATGATAATTCTATGTCTTCTACTAGTTATGGATTAGGAAATTGTGACTTGATTCCGATCAATGATTTATAAGAAGTCTGATGATGAGTAGAATTCTGAGAAGTCTAATTCTTGATTCAAAAAAAAAAAATACAAGACAGAATATGAGAATACTTTGCCTTTTCTTCTTCTTGCCTTAAATGTAATAAAGCTTTGGAAGCCATCTTTAGCCCATGAGGTTAAAAAAACTAAAGACAAAGGTTAACAAAATTTATTAAAAAGATATAGTAAGAGTCTTATTATTAACCAATGAATTATCAAATGCATCAAATGAATCAAAACTGAGAATATTTACATGTAGATTCCCTGTTAGGTGAAATAATGAATTGTCTGTATTGTTTAATGTTTTGTTCCAATAATGTACATTTATTCTAATTCATATAGTTTAGTTTACTGTTTCAAAGTTTGGATTCCAAATAAGTAAACATAATTAACAATGACTACTATTGTGGGTAATAATAAAAATAATAGGTAACATTTATTATACAATTGTTATGGTTTTATGTCCTTTTGTATAAGTTATCATATCCTATAATTATCACAATAATCTTATAACATATATAACTTTATTATATCTACTTTATGGATGAGAAAAAGGAGGCACAGAGAAGTAGAGAAAGTTTCACTGGAAACTGAGGACTAGTTAGACTGGAAATTGTGAATTCACATCAACACTATCTTCCCTAATGCTCCAGCTCCTTGCTATTACTAATAAGATGCCATCAAAGAATGCTTAGGTAGGGACAGAGAGGCTTGCGATTACATCACATAATACACAATTTGTATCAAAACAAAAGACGAAAGGATCAAAAAACATTTTTAAAATAAAGAAATACAAAGTAAGGCTGGAAAGTTGCACTTTGTTACAAATTTTCTACTACTATTATCCCTTGCAACTTATATACTGGATACTCCACTTCAGTTATAGGATAAGCATAGATTTTTTTAATAAAATGATTTAACGTGGCTTTTTCTTTGTGTGTGTGTTTATGTAACGTTGTTGTTGTTGTTGTTTATGTAACTTATATTTTTATTCCCATACTACTTCCCTGAGAGAGTGATAAAATATGTGTATTTTTTATTCCACTCATGAAACATATTAGTAGGCGTTAGAAAATCTTAGAAATGTTACTTACTGTAATACTTAAATAAACTTGAATTTGTGATTCAACATAACTCTGGGACCCATTCTTTCAAGAAACATGCCACAATAATGACATATTATATTTAAATTTTTTAATTAGAAGAAATGTCTACCATTAGTTAAGGAACGTGTAAACCTAAAACACCAAGCCAGATTTTCTGACTTGAGCTTCACAAAAGGTGGGTAAAATAAGAATTTATTTATTTATTTATTTACCCATAGGGTAAAGTATTATTTACCAAAATATCAAATTATAGGAAAGAAAACATGTGGGCCACTTTTATTATCCTTGAAAAAGTACAGAGTATCAAGTACAGTTCATCTATAAGAGCAAATTTATCTTTTATATAAATTTGCTATAGTTTGTAACTTTGAGCTTTTGAGCTGGTGATCTCGCATCTTATCATGTAATAAATAACCTTCATTGCCTTTTCCCATTTCTCCTAGGAGAATTTGCACATCTTTCTCTTTATGATTCTGCCCCACCTAGGGTAATCACATGTTGGTATTATGACAATAAATATACACATATACACACACACATATACATATATAATGAGTATATGCACATGTATGTATGCATGTGTATATTTTCCCCATATATATACATATATGTATTTATTCACAAATTAGAAGATACTACATACTATTAATATGTACTTACCTTGAAATATATGTTTTACATGTTTCATTATATATATATATATTATATATATATAATATATATATATATATGGAATGTATTAGTCGTAGTAAATCATGAAACATACAAAACATTTAAAACATATTAAACATTTCAAAGTAAGTACATATTAATAGTATGTAGTATCTTCTAATTTGTGAATAAATTGCACATTAATAAACAGTAATTCTTATATTATCTTTTTTTTTTTAATTCTTATATTATCTTGATCATGAGATTGAGTTGTTTTAATTCATATTTGTTTCCACATATATTAAAAATACACTTTTTTTACTAACTCCATCCAAATTAATTATATATTTGATGTTTTTACCTTTATAATTACGCTGCCACAATAGTTATTCACTGGAAAGACATTACAAGGTATTTATCAAAGTGTTTGTATATCATACATAGCATTTTCTTTATATAGAACATTGTCATTTAAGGAGCTTGGCTTGATAATATGAGAGCTCAAACAAACAAACAAAAAGGTTGGGGAAGTGCCTAAGGTTTTTGGGACCACACAGAATTGCATTTATGGTTAACAAAAAATATTTTCAGGCTGTTGCTTAGCAACCTACACGCAAGGAAAAATTTGCATCAGTGCTTAAAGAATAAGGGCTTATGATATTAAATTCTTTAACTATTTGGTATTATTGCCCTTCAAAGTTCTCTAACAATATTAACTTGGTTCACTTTCTAATTTCATTTGTAGCTATCAGTTTACTTATTAACCTTTACATGAAAACACAATGAAAAAAAATAAAACCTTGGAGAAAAAAAGATGGAGGGGTGAGGTAGAGAGGGAGGGAGGGCACAGTCATTTCATTACCACTTAGGGAAAACAAACTCACCATAATCACTGTAAGGCACTATTCCCCCCTCTTTTTCCGGGACTATTTTATGGTAAACAATAATACATTCTTGTGAAAATACCACCTTAGTGAGTTTCATATAGGATAGTTCACAATGAAAAGTTAAAAACAGATACCTAAAACCAACACTTCTACTTGTATGCCATGAAGAACAGTGGTAGCATTTTTAGAGTCTAACAAGAAATCATTTTCATTTTCATTTTGCTTTTGAAGTTTAAAAAAAAATCACAGGATCCTAACCAAGTATAACAGACAATAATAATATTAGAAAATTATGATAGTTTATTCACTAAAACTAGCAGAAGCAGATGATTTATTTACATAAAAATAAGATTAGTATATTCCACTTCCTCTCGTTATCCCTATTGCTGTTAGTGACACTGCTATGATGTTGGATGTCTAAATTAGAAATCAGTTCATTGTTAAATCCACACTATGTGCCCCTGCTGACCAAATGTCATGGGCATCTACATCTTGCTTAATTCTATTATCTATTTTTTTCTCAAATCTACATCATGCTTTTCCATATTCACTGTTCCTCTTTCAGTGTATTCATCCCTAATCCTTAGAATGAGTTCTAGTCTTTGTTTTAAAAGTGTAGACATTGCTGTGTGCTCTTCCTGCATCAGTCATCATATCACTACCTTTCTTAAAATCTAGTAAACACTTCCTATTCCTTGAAAAGTCAGAAACTTTCACATGACATAACACATGATCGCAAGAGTAACATCTGCTTACCTTAGCTGCATATTCATTCAGTAATTTCTTCCATGTTACATGCTATACTCAAACATGGAGTTATCCATTTCCAAATGCAGTGTTTTCTTTCCTTCCTTCCTTCCTTCCTTCCTCCCTCCCTCCCTCCCTCCCTCGCTCCCTCCCTTCTTTCCCCTCCATTACTTTAGACTTATATTCCCTATGCAAAGAATTCCTTTCTCTTCCTTATTTGGCAAACAATGAATTCTTGATTCTCAAATTAACCACTGTTCCTCTCAACAGCCTCTATTTAACTCTCCTTCCCAGTAGATTTGGATTATTTCCTCATTGGTGTTAGCACTCTAGCTGATACATACTTCTGATACTATACCATTTATTGTTGTTTCCAGGTCAGATCTCTTAAATCATTACCAAGCATTCTTTTTCTCCAACATTTTTTTTTCCCCCAGCAGGGCCACCTATACCAATATCTTTCAGGTTCTGGAGGCTGATGTGTAAACATTCAATTGCCCAATAATGCAATGTTGAAAAATGAATTAATTCATCTACTAAATTAATGATTAAATTGATAACAATTTAAAGAAAAAAACTCCTTAGGGGATATTTCATTTCTAAAACACTTGACATTTGTTTTTCAGTGAAAAAGATGAGTTGAATGAGATGCCTTGAATCAAAGCCATGATTTTCATTTACCTTCTTTACTCAACAAATATTTATTGGCTATAAATTATATACCCTACACATAACCAAAATGATTTCTATCATATTTACAATCCCATAGGCAATGGTTTATGATAGAGAAGAGATGGGTTATTATTAGCCATCATGAACTTGTTTATGAGAATGAAAAGAGAGCCACTTCCACTAGATTTACAGAGTTGAAGCATGCCGCAAGGAAAATTTGCAACCTAATATTTGCAACCTAAATGGTTAGAGAATGGGCAAGTCAGGGTAAAATGCAAAAAGGTATGGAAAATCTTTCAAGGAAAGGAAATGGTAGGGACAGAGCTTTGGAGGTGAAAGAGATAATGATACTTTGAGGAAAATTGAAGGTAACTAATAATATGTAGTTAGGTTTTTCTCATCACAAGAAGCCACAGATCCAGGTTAATTTAAAAATAAGAGTTTGTTGTAAGAATACATCCAGTAGCAAAGAAATAGTAATTCATTCATTATGTTTATTGACAACTAATAATGCAACAGGCACTGTGCTAAGATCCAGGAATATAATGTTAGCTACAACAGCAATTAAACTTAAGTTTATGGATTTCTATTCTAGTGTGAGAGAGTTATATATCTTATAGTCCCACACATAGTTAACAATGGTGTGACAGAAAAGGGCGTGGTATAATTAGCACATATAATGAAGGAAACTAAACATAAACTCATTTAGCAGTTGAAAATCCAGGCTTCATGGAGACCTGGAATTCATTTAGAATTCAAGAACAACCCTACCAGCCCAATGCTGTGCTGAAAATCTAGAATGTGAGGCATTGAGAGAATGAGTAACTGATCTTAGGGCCAGAGGTAATAAGTTTGAATTACTTGTGGGGACATACAACAATACACTACAATGAGGTCTTACCTGAAATATTATTTTTCATCAATACTTAGGTGGCACGTAAGAATATGGGAATGGATGAAATAGAGGCAAAATAAAACCTTAATATATGTGTGTATATATTATATATATATCAGTATATAATATTCACCGACTTCCATTGTTTTTGTGGAAAAATCATTTGTCACTATTTTTGTTATTATTTTGAAGAGACATTTTTCTCTTTCTCCCCCTGTTGCTACTTTTTTTTTTTTTTTTTTTAATGTTTATTTATTTTTGAGACAGAGAGAGACAGAGCATGAGTGGGGGAGGAGCAGAGAGAGAGAGGGAGACACAGAATCCGAAGCAGGCTCCAGGCTCTGAGCTGTCAGCACAGAGCCCGACGCGGGGCTTGAACTCATGGACCATGAGATCGTGACCCGAGCCGAATTCAGACGCTTAACCGACTGAGCCACCGAGGGGCCCCCCCCTGTTGCTACTTTTAAAATTGTTTAGTTTCTATGTTTTTCTTTATAGTTTTACTTAAGGTGCTGTAGTGTCCTCTTCTTCATATTTAATTACCTTGTTAAAGTCACAATCCTCTTTGAATCCACAAATTAGCATTTTAATTTTTTTAACAGAGCCATTAGCTTTTTAAATACTACTGCCACACTTTTGTGGAACTTCCCATCTTATGGGGCCTCAATGACATGGGTTAGATATATTCGTTTATATATTTTTCTATCGTTTTTTCCTCTACATGCTTTAATTTGGATATTTTCTATTAATATGACTTACATATTTCTATTCTTACCTGGGTTTTTTCTTCTGTTTAAAGCCATGTTAAGGTTTTGATTTCATTCATTGTGTTTTTCAGATCTCAAATATTCATTTGATCCCTTTTTTAAGATTCTAGTAAACTTTGGGTATTATCTATTTTACACATTTTCTTTCTATTTTCTTGAACAGTGAACCTCACTCTTTTTAAAAATTTCCTGGCAGGAAATGTCAATGTCTAAATACACTGTGTCTGTTTCCATGGTCTCTTTCTTCATATTGTGTCATGCTCAGTGATTTTCCCAAACCAGCTCATACTCACCCGGGAAAACAGATAGTGAGAATTTCTTCGTCACTCGGCATTTAGTAACTTTGCATTGATTGTATTAAATACTCACGGTAGGATGTTTAAACCACAGAAATCAGCAAAAGCTGCAAATTGAGACTCCTTCAATGCCTAAGGCCATTGCATATGGTCCCGTATTTTACTTTTCCTAGTAATTCTTTTATTGAATGTCAAACATAGTCTGTAAAATATTTTCCTTTATATGCCCTCCTAGGCAGATATAGTGATGGTAACTTTAGTCCTATCAGATTTCTAGCTAAGTAGATGGTGGATTGAAATTTTGGTAAGGTTCTGTCTACCTATGGTTACCCAGCTCGTCAAGTATAGCCCTCCAGAATCTTCAACTGAAAGATCTTTGCCTGAATTCTCAACTTTCTCATCTCAGCAAAACTTATACGGTGGAGAGCGTATTAACAATCAACAAATTTCTTTTCTAATATTTCCTGATACCTGCGTTTGTTTTATTTAAAAAAAGAAGCCTGGTTAGCTATATATAATTATTAAATAAAAATACTAATTTTCATTGCATGTAACACTCATGGAGAAAAAAACACTGTAAAATGAAAAAGGATAGCTGAACTTAGGATAAGTGTTTCTTCTTAGCAATACATTGTAATGTTTGAATGTATCCTCTAGTTTTAAGAAAACATAAAACATTAATGATAGAAGTAATTTTTTAAATGTTTATTTATTTTTGAGAGAGAGAGAGAAAGAAAGTGTGAGCAGGGGAGGGGCAGAGAGAGAGGGAGACACAGAATCCAAAGCAGGCTCCAGTCTCTGAGTTGTCAGCACAGAGCCCGATGCGGGGCTCCAACCCACGACCAATGAGATCATGACCTGAGCTGAAGTCGGACACCCAACTGACTGAGCCACCAGGTGCCCATAGAAGTAATTTTTTTAATTGCATGCTTTAATTTTAGACGGAGCTTATTGGCTTTTTCCTACAATGCATTATCGCACTTAACACTTCTTTGCAATCGTTCTGATTCTCTCCCCATTCTTGTACACACACACACACACACACACACACACACACACACATCTATAATAATTTTCACTTTTAAATTACTGTGTTTATAACAAAAGAGTTCATTTCTTTAGTAAGACTAAAATCATATCTCATTCATAGAAGACAATCTGTTCATTTATGCTCAAATAATATAAGCCAAAATGCAACTGATAATGTTTTTTCACTAAAAATTATTTTGGATAGATGTTAGGTAGAAAGAATCTAAATGTATGATGGCATTTATATAATAACTTTAATTGTTAAAGTCTTAAAATCTTTGGTGGAAAGGGTCGGCTTACATTTCAATCATTTATTATCCATTTTAGAGCAATTTCAAAGTAGTTTCAAAGAAGCATAAATTACATAAAGTTACTTCTTGAGAAAACTCTCAATCTCAAATTTTGTGTTTAGGATATTATACAGTAGTTACTTAATAACATCATAAATATCAAATTTCTGAGTGATAGTATTAGAAATTCTACATTGTTGCTATATGATCAAAGATAAACAATCCATTATAAATATCATCATTAATCAACATTTGAATGTGCACAAAGTGTCCTTAAAATATTTTGATCTTACATACTTATGTAATTTTAATGAAATCGAATATTTAAAAAGAGCATTTAAAATGTTTTAGTCTGAGAGTAGCATGCTTTTTCTGTGATTATGTAGATTTTTTATAACAAAAAAATAGAAAAAAGTACTCTATGGAAGTAGCAATTGGGATATAAAATGACTCACTAAATAAAGAGTTGTTTTTCCCTAGAAGCACATAATGTCAACTTAATAATGTATCAAATAATTTTCTTCCCTTCAGTTGATAACAAAACAAAAATATATTTAGTTACAAAGAAGCAGAGCTGCATACTTCTAAACATATAATTTGCCTGTTGGACAAAACAAAAAAGAAAAGAAAAACAAAAACAAAATAATTAGTTTTAAATTTTCAACCAAAAATTGCAGGTATTGAAATAAATTCCCTCAGATATTGAATAATTCCCTCAGATATTGAAATAAAATAAGTTACTCATCCCCTCAGGAGCAAAGAGTAACTTACTCATCTGTATAACCTTTAAGTGACTACTAAGCAGTGTGTCTTACACACAGTTTCTTAGAAAAAAATTCCAACATCCGCTTCTGTATTTTGATATTTCTATTTCTCATAATGTTTTTTTTTCTTAAATGCGATCTCTTATTTTCATTTTTATGTAACAGTTGCAGCAAATCTGCTTAATGTAATTTTAGTTAAATTATGTACTATAAATTAATAAATATAATTTTATTCTACTAGTCAGTCTTGAAAAATACTTTTGAATGAGTTATAATCTACCGTTATGGGCTATATAGAAAAAAAAGAAGACATTTATAATTCAAAAAACACAAAAGTTTAGTAGAGAAATTGAGTCTATAAATTAATGTATTCTTCAATGTCTTTAAAAAGTTGTATTTCCACAGTTTTTCATGACTGTATGTAACAAATGACTATGGTGTATGCCTGAACTAAAACCCCTTATAGTTTATGAAGTTATTATTCTCTAGAGAGTAGTCAGGCATTATACTTTTCCAAACATTTTTCAAAGTTTAGACCTTCACCCATTTAGCCCATCCCCCACCCTAAAAGGGTGATGGGCATTAAGGAGGGCACTTGTGATGAGCACTGGGTGTTATATGTAAATGATGAATCATTAAATTCTATACCTGAAACCAATTTTACCATATATATTAACTAACTAGAATTTGAATAAAATTCTGAAATAAAAGTAAATAAATAGGGGTACCTGGGTGGCTCAGTCAGTTAAGCATCAGACTTCGGCTCATCGTGCAGTTGGTAAGTTCAAGCCTCGCATCAGGCTCTGCACTGGGGATGTGGAGCCTACTTGTGATTCTCTCTTTTCATCTCTCTCTCTGGTCCTTCCCCACTTACGTACTTTCTCTCTCTCAAAATAAACTTTTTTATGAATAAATGAATGAATGAATGAATGAATAAATAAAAGTGTAGACCTTCAAATTAGTTGAATGCTATACTAGTTCCTCTATGGACCTATTGATGCAGTGTCCATCATTACTTGCTTAAAGAAAAAATAAACAAAACAACAACAAAAACAAGAGATCACACTAATGTCTTGGTGTAAATTCTTTTTATCTCACTCCCTACAGGTTTTTTTCCCATAGTCAGCATGCAACATTATAAAAAATACCAGAGAAGAAGGAAAAGAATAAGAATCAGAACAATCAGAATCAGAATCAGAATTATGATTGGAATTAGAAAAAGAAGTTGAAGCAGATGCAGCAGCAACTCAGGAAATAAACAGCTAATGGAAGCAAAGCCTGGAATGATAATGATACCGGAACTAACAATTCAAAATTAAAATAACTAATAAATAACATCTTAAAAGATCTAGGAAACAGGTAAAGACCATGCCTTGAAAAATGATAAGTTTAGTAGGCATTTAAACCTAAAGAGTATAAAGAAAATGCTACAAGTGAAACAACAAATTAGTGATGAGAATTTCCTTTGAAAGTTTTATCACAATAATAGTATGTCCTTAACATACTCCCTGTAGAGTATTTCCATAGCACAGAGCAAGAAGGTGAAACCAAGGTAGAGTTGAGTGGTTTCTATGAGTGGAGGAGACAGAGTTGAGATCCTGGGAGGCCAAAGTAGCTAGAGCATGCAGGACAACATACCAGAGAGAAGAGTACCACAGAGAGAGAGAGTTCTGGAGATCTTTGCAAGGTCAATCTTATACTCACAGGTAAGTAAAGAACAGCAACATGTATGAAAAAACTACACAAGGCTTGGGGGGAATGTGAACATAAGTAACAGTCAATGGATTTTCCAAAGGGTCATGAATAGCTTATTTCCATACTGAAAAAGCCATAACAAAAAAGTCCCTTAATTTATAGGATCAGGGATATTATACTCCGGAGGTACTCAACAATAGGACAAATTAGTCCTAAAATAAAGTTTCTCTGGTCAAACACAAATAAAAGCATAGATCCACACCATATGCAAAAATTAATTCAAAATGGATCATAAACCTAAGTGTAACACAATGCGAGTTTATGAAAGCACAGATAATCTATATAAAGAGATAACAATTACTATTTGCCTTTGCCCCCACAGGGAATACATCCTGAGCAATATTTTCTTTAACCATATGCTTAAAATAACCCCAGAGAGTAAGGTGTTCATACTAAAGAACAATTTGGTAATAAATTGGGAATGAGGGACCTGGTATTTGATTCTAGAATAGCCTACCTTTATCCAAACAATACTTTGTATCATGCAAAGGAATGAATACCGTATATATCCATCTGATAATCCTTAAAAAGTAGGCTTTATCTCTGGGCATATTTTAGAGATACCAAATGTTTTGTCCTAAGACCTGAGGATTTTGTTTTCTTTTTTCCTTTGAGGTATCTTCATTCTTCATATATTTTTGTTGTTGTTGTTTACAAAACGGTTAAGATGTTGAGGGCCAAACTGGAGTGAAAGCCTATAAGAAATGGGTCAAGATAGCTTCCCAACCTGATCCTACTTCCAGCCACAAATTAGCAATCCCTATTAGTCTCTGTGATTCGTATACAGTCACCATTTCAGGCAACCACAACGGAGTGTGAGACCAGGATTCAGTGTGATAAAGTTAATACATTGGTTTAGTCCTATGTTGGTACATTTGACTCCTTCAGGGACCTAGCAGAGCACCTACACAAAGCAGATGAGTTTACTTCACATCATATCCATGATTCCTTTTTGACCAGATGTGGCTAAACAAAATTATTTTATATGCATTAAATCTTAGTTTAACTTCTAGCCAATAATTTGTTTTTCATGAAAATCAGTGACTTCATTTTCTTCCTCCCTTTACTAACAGTTTCACCCATGACCGTTTGCTACAGACATGGCATAGTTATTTTAGTGTAGTTAAAATTCAAGAGTTTTGCATAAAGCAAGAGTGAGTCTTTATAAAACATTTAGCTCATTTTTGAATATGCCAAATGAATATTAGTTTTTTCTACCAAGACACTAAAATAAAGGATTAAAACTCAACTTTGACTTGACTGCATTTTCTAATCATTATTTCCTACACAATATTCTAAAGTGCTACCCTCCTCAGTGAAGATGTGATATAGCCAAGTCCAGAGTGGATAACTCTTTCAGAGCAATCGAATTCCTAACTGCATACCTTAACTGTGCTCTAATGGACCCAATAGTCTTGTCAGCATTTTAAAAATAAAGTTTTCCTACACCAGTTCTATTTTCATCGAAGTCCTTTAAAACAGAGTCAATGGCATGCTCTATGTTCTTTACAGTGAAAAGGAGGAGGTGACTTTTTATAAAAACAAAATAAGTTGCATACTCCTGTTTGATATGACATTTGCCCATGTACCATCTTAAAGTAGACAAATCTACTTTTTGCCTCCATTTTTACTTCAACCTAGAAGCCAATATTTCTAATTGAATTAACTTGCTTTTCAATAAGATTGTTCATGCAACTGAGTAATTATGGTAAGTTACTTCATTGTTATTCTTCTCAGTTCTGCACACAGAACACTGATTGAGTTAAAACTCCTATTTACGTATTACAATCAGTGGTTAACTAAACTGTCATATTTTTAATTTGAGGGAACATTAAGAGACATAGAAAATTAATCTAAGTGATAAGCCTAGAGAAACAATACATTTCAGTATATTTATATGCAGATAGAGGATACACACACACATACACACACACAGATATATCTGTGTGTGTGTATGTGTGTGTGTATATATATATATATATATATATACACACACACATACACACATAATTTTTTTTCTTCCTAGCAGTAGTTGAGTTGTTTAGGTAAGGAGGCAGAGTGTTTTCTATTTTTATGATGTCAACAGTATATTTGGAAGAGTTACTTCAATAGTGAATACTTATTATCAACAAATCTTACAAACCAAAATACAAGTTAGTTTTCCAAATTTTAATGTACTTACTCTTGCCTTCAAAACAATACATCACCCTCAGTGAAAAGTACTGTGGTTCTGATTATAACATTAATACAACTGATACAATAGTATCATTTGGCACTCATCTGTAACAAGTTCCTGAACGAGCTTTGATCCTATTATGATTCACAACCTTTGTTGGGTCTTTAATGCTCTTTTCTCATCAACCAACCATATATATTTCATTATTAAACACATGGCTCCCAGGATGCAATAAATAATTCAACCTGAATTGGAAATTTTCTATGTTCTATTCATTGTGACATACGCTGAAGACTCAGAGAGGAATAGGACATAGTCTCTACACTCAGAGAACATGTCATAAAGTCATGTTCACACAGATAAATAAACAAATGACAGTTATGTACAATAAATGTAAAGCGGGAAAAGCATACAGAGATTGCACAAAGAGTGAGTGATTATTGCTACGTGGGGGAGTCAGGGGAGACTTTGCACAGGAAGTGATATGTGATTTGGGAGTAAAGAATAAATAAACTATTCATCAAGTAGATAAAAGGGCATTTTAAATAATGAAACTTAGATACTCAAAATAGGGATTTGCTATCCTTCTCTAAACAAAATTCAACTGTGTTTCTTAACAGAGTCCATGCTAATGTCACCAGTGGGTTATTTGAACATTCATTCAGGTTTATTTGATCCCTATTCAAAATGCCCTCGTGGGCTGTGTTTTGTGGTAACTGTCAGTAAGTTCATAAACATTCAGATTTTACATCTGAATACATGGTAGGATTGTTCTTTCTTGCCTCTTTACTTATTTTTATTATTGAAGTACATTTGACATATAGTGTTATATTAGCTTCAGGTATACAACATACTGATTTGACAATTCTATATATTACGCAATTCTCACCATGATAAGTATAGTTACCATATGTCACCATACAATGTTATTACATTATTGACTATACTCCCTATGCTGTACTTTTCATCACTGTGACTTATTTATTTTATAACTGAAATTTGTACCTCTTAATCCCCTTCACACATTTCATACATCCCCTTACCTCTTGCCTCATCTAAGGGTAGTTCTAAACAAGTAACTTTCTTTGATTAAGGAAAGTGGCATGTGTTATATCCAGGCAAATGCTTTTGAGATCTAATGTATTATTTGATTCATCTGTTTTATCTGTCATGGTGATTACGGATGCACATATTGAGAAGGAGTCTGTGTGAGCCTGGGTCTTTGAGTGGCAATTCTAAGACGATCCCAACCCACTCCTTGAAGGGCATTCAATGTGAGGGAATATTAAACAGTTAGTCTTAAATATCAGTAAGTTTGGGGGTTGTTCACAACTACAGCATATCCTAGCCCATCCTGCCTGATGATGCTTTCAAACACTTTAATATTAAGGCTGTGGTACCAAAATGAAGTGCTCAAATGAGAAAGAAATTGCTTCTAGATATAATATGCATGCTACTGTGTAGTATATCACCATATTGTATATCTCACTGATTCTCCTCAGAGCAGATAATGATTCTCTTCATAGCTCATCTACCTATCCCTGAGTATGCATATACATTATTGATCTTCCTGCTTTTGCATGCTTTCTTGGCATTCTGCATTGTGTCCCCCATAGCACGTATTTTAATTTGTAACTGTGAAACTACTATTGGGATCATTTCATTATTATTTGCTTCCTACATATATTGTGATCCCAAATAGATAATGCCATGTCAGTACACTGTGGTGAATAGCAAAGACACTGGATCTGGGTGAGTATTTAAATATTTATTTATTTATTTATTTATTTATTTATTTGAGAGAGACAGAGAGAGAGAGAGAGAGTGCCCAGGAGAGGGGCAGAGAGAGAGGGAATCTTAAACAGCCTCCATGCTCAGCAAGAGCCTGATGCAGGGCTTGATCCCACAACCCTGGGATCATGACCTGAGCCAAAGTCGAGAGTTGGATATTCAACCAACTGAGCCATAAAGGTGCCACTAGGGTGAACATTTTAAAAATAAGTGAAAGTAGAGGTGCCTGGGTGGCTTAGTCTGTTAAGTGACTGACTCTTGGTTTTGGTTCAGGTCATGATCTCAAGGTCATGGGATTGAGCCCCGCATCAGGCTTTGTGCGGACAGCACCAGAGCCTCTTTCCCCCTCTCTCTGCCCCTCCCCCATGCGTGTTCTAAATAAACAAACAAACAAACATTTTTAATAGTGACAGCTAAATAAATAAGTGAATGAATGCATAAATGACTGAGTATATTAAGTGTATCTTTGTTGTCTTTACTGCCCTCCTAAGGCCTTAGACAAGGGGAAAGAAAACTATACTAAACTGTTATGTTAGGTTTTACTAACAAGAATTTAAAATTATTACCAGTAATTATCAATTTATAATAAGTAAAGGGGGTATTTACAATGCTATAATGTAATTTTCTAATCTATAAGATTAGAAATCTGTATAGACTTGTGATTTATCAGTGGTGACAGAAAGTCAGTGACATTGATTTCAGTTTCATAATAATGAAGATTTTCTTTTTTAGAATGCAGTTTCCATAATTTTTGTAAAGACTCAAAATTAACTGTAGCCATTTGAGAGCTGCATTATCTTGAGCAAATATTTAACCCTTTGGGAACTCAGTGTCCTAATCTCTAAAAGGAGAACACCTATAGTATCTACCATACAGAGCTGTTATGAGAACTAAAGGAAGTACTATATGTAAGATAAGATGAATTCCTGCATATGGTATACCCACATACATGTGTACACATATTATACACGATGAACACTGTATCTGTACATACACACACATTTGGTCTGATTTTGATTATGTTGACAATGATGGGACGTGCATACAGAATCAAGTCGCTAAATGTGGAATTTTTTACAAGTTTTAGAATTCTAATTATTCTTCACACATATGTTAAATATTTGGGAATAGTTATGTATTTAGATGAAATGTCTACGACTGAAGAATTTTATGATATAGTGATGAAATTACAACCATTACAGTTAGCGTCTTAATTGTGGAACATTTTAACTTTTTTTATATTTATATATCTATGATATTATTTTTGAGTCATATTTTTAAAAATCTTCTAGGTTATGTAATTACTGTCATTAAGGCTACATTTTAAATAATTAATACAGGAAAAGAGAGAAAGATGAGATCATTTATTGTTTGCTGATTTTTACCCTATTTTCAGAATTGTAAAGAGGGAAAAAAACTAATATTTATAAAGAATCTGCTTTGTGTCAGAATTTTCAGGAACTTAATATATATGCATATACAATATGTAACAGGGGTGCCTGGGTGTCTCAGTGAGTTAAGTGTCAGACTTCAGCTCAGGTCATGATCTTACAGTTTGTGGGTTCAAGACCCACTTCAGGCTCTGTGCTTATAGCTCAGAGCCTGGAACCTGCTTTGGATTCTCTGTTTCCCTCTTTCTCTGGCCCTCCCCCACTCACATTCTGTCTCTCTCTCTGAAAAATAAACAGTAAAAAAATTTACATTTGTAACAAATAATTTATACATAGATAATTTGTAATGTACACATATAACTTCACTTCCATATGCTCCCTACTAATTTTTTAGAGAAAAGGAAAGTTAAGAACTTGAACAATTTGTCAAAATCATCAACTAGAAAAATTTTTTGAATTTTAGAAAGGAAACAGATTTATAATACTAATATGGTAAAATCCAAACTTTAAGACTTCATGTAATTCAAATGCATTTTAATTCAATGTAATTCAAAATTCTAAGAGCAAATTAAGTACAATGTCTGGATGTATACAGATCCATTCTTAAACTTTAGCTCTTTTGTTTCACTGATGCAAAACTAAATCCCAAGGATGCTTTCCTAAATTTGCATAGCATCTCAGAGATGATAATAATTCTGATTCTATACTTTTCCAGTTGTGGTCTACTTCCCAGGACTTTACGTCAATGTACATTTTAAAACATTTAAAATATAGATATTAGCTCATATTTCTATCAGAAAAAAATGTGTGATATTCTTATACATGATCATATATCATTTCCAGGCATGAATGCTACTAGATCCTTCCTACTTATTTTAGAACCCATTTTTATTTCATATACTTACTTTTCCCAGACTAGTACTTATGCCACAATCAAAATAGGAGGTAATTAAAATCTATCATAAAATTCTAAAAATACTTTAACAATGCTGTTGGAAAACTTGAAGATAACTTGGATTACACGACTATTTAAAAGTAGGTATTTATACTCCAATTGAGACAAATCTTACATTCATGGAGATGAGTAATAATAATGTTAATTTCCGACCCACCTGAGTAGAAGAAACTTAGTCTAAATAGAAGCCTGTAAAGGAAACCCCTTTCTACTCATCCCCTTTAAAAATAAACGTGTAGCATTTTATGAAAGTCACCAAAGGGATTGTGCAGAATGACTGAATATATATTCAGTCATATATATATATATATATATATATATATATATATATATATATATATATATTCAGTCATATATATATATATTCCATATATATTCTGGAATACAGTCATGTTTATATGCCTGCAGGTACATACACACAAACTTGAATATATGTACCTCTATGTATCTCTATGCATATGTTCTATATATGTATATATGCTATATATGTGTGTAGTATACATATATATATTATATAACTGTCATTCTTATGTATGAAAATACACACACACACACAGACACACACACACACAGTTGACCCTTGAGCTAGGGATGCTGACCCCTACAGAGTCGAAAATCTGCATTATTTTTACTATTTACCAGAAACCTTATCAACGACATAAACAGTCAATTAACACATACTTTGTATAAGTATTATATATTATATTCTTAAAATAAAGTATGCTAGAGGAAAGAAAATGTTCATAAATTTATAAGAAAGAATATTTACAGTACCATACTGTAAAAAATCGATATATAAGTGGACATGTCCAATTCAAACCTGTGTTGTTGAAGGGTCTATGTTATTTTCCAACCCATATATATATATATATATATATGCAGTTGACCCTTCAACAATATACGTATACATACGTATACATATACACGTATACGTACACGTATATGTATACATATGTATATGTATATGTATGTACATGTGTGTATATATATATATATATATATACACACATACACACACCATGTAGCAAATTTAGACATGTATATAAAACAATAAAGTGACAAATATGAAAAGGCGGAATTCTAACATATAGTTTAATATTCTTTAATATTATTTCTTCTGTCTCTAATTACTGCTTATGCAGAAGAGCAGTTCTACCTGTATCTTGTTTCTAAAGAATTCTCAATGCCTTGAAAATTTTAGGACAAATATATATAACAGATGCTCTTATACCTATACCCTCATAATATACACAAATTAGAAGTGAGATGTCAGCATTTCTTTTCACAGCTGGAAGTATAACATCAAGCAATGTTAACTTTACTTATAACTTTTCATATAATCTCTTTCCCATTTCTTAACTTTTGGACTGAAATTGTCAATGCTTGATAAAAACAGAAAATCAGTTTTCTGTTTAATTTTTTTTAATAGCAGAAGTTTTATTTCAAAACACATTCACAGGGGTGCCTAGGTGGCTCAGTTGGTTAGGCAACTGACTTCAGCTCAGGTCATGATCTCACGGTTCGTGGGTTCAAGCCCCACATCAGGCTCTGTGCTGACAGCTCAGAGCCTGCAGCCTGCTTCGGATTCTGTGTCTCCCCCTCTTTCTATCCCTCTCCTGCTCACACTCTGTGTCACTCTGTCTCTCAATAATAAATAAACGTTAAAAAATTTTTAAAAAAACCACATTCACAATGTCTTGACTTAAAGTTCTTGTTTGGGGTTCATATCTACAGATACAGCAATTTTTTTTTTAAGCCTGGATCTTTAAGCATAACATTCCAGTATTCAACATTACATTCTAAAAAATAAATGGTAGAATACCTATCACATATTTTGAAATTTGCATAATTCCAGATTAATGTCCCTAAAGGAAAAAAGATAAATTTGTGGTAATGTATACCCTAGATATTATAAATCTATAATGAATGGAGTTTATTTTCTCCATAATGTTTCTCTTTATTTTCTCACCATGATCAGTATGTAATTTACTGAGAGATCCCCCTTAAATTATCAGTGTACCTTATCATTGTAGTTATAAGGCATTGTATAAATTTTGCCCACATTTTTATTTTGCCTCTTTGGTGTATTTTTTTTTTTCTTTTTTTTTTAGGTCTACGTGTAGAAGCACCACTATCACATGACAAGTACCTAGATAATATCCATTTACCTCTTTCTCACTTCCTTTGTGTTGCTGCTCTGTTTTCACATAGATAATAGACTCTGGTTAAACAATGAGATGAAAACTCAACTAAAATGTATTAAGCTTACATCTGAAACTAATATAATGCTATACGTTAATTATACTTCAATAAAAGATGTATAAAGCAATATATATGTAAAATTTGAAAAAAAAATGTGCATTCCCATATACTGATATGCTCCACAGCTAGCCACAACCTTCTATTTACTTTGAATGGATAAAATTCATTGGAGCATGAAAGCAAAATGAAGAATTAATAACAGCTTCTGACGTTCAAAAGAAGAGAAAGGTCACATACAGAAGAGAGAGAATCCATTGGTTCCACCAAAGTCCCCTTCCCCCACCTCCAACATGACAAGAGTCCTCTCCTTCCTCTATACCTTTTCTAAAGGAATTGGGGAAATAAAAAAACAAACCATTGCTTAAATAATTATACTTAAATGTATTGCTTGAATTATTTTAATAGATTAAACTTTCTGCATTGGATTAAAACTTTTCACACTGCTGGGCCATGGATGAGAGCCAATGAGAAAGAAAATGAAGGTATTATCTTTTTGTGCATATACTCTATTAAATAATAACTGTGAAACAATATATTGTAGAATGCTCAGAAAATATTACTATGTTTCTAAGTGTTTTCAAGTAAATAGGAGGTTAAAGTACTAGGTTTATGCTGTGACATTCTACATGACAGAACACTACAGAGATAGATGCACAAGGATATTTGTATATATGTGGCGGAAGACATGAGGAAATTATAATAGCCATCAACAAAGTTTTAGAAAATATTTTTACTGTAATAATCAATAATCAATTATAAAGATTGTTTCATTGTTAAGAATATATCACAGCAAAGCATTTTATTCAAACATTAAAATGCTTTATATTTAATAAATGTACAGAATACAAAGATGAACATCATCATGATAATTCCCAAGACCCATGATGAATATGAGTTTCAATGACTCAGAGTTTACCATCATTAAGGTCTCAGCATATTTGCTTCCATTTAATTGCTTTTGTTGTTGTTGTTGTAAAATTATTGTTTTTGTTTAAAAAATATGCACATTATATATGTCATTTAAACTTTAAATTTTTTTTTAATGTTTATTTATTTGAGAGAGAGAGACAGCGTGCGTGGGAGAGGGGCAAAGAGTGAGGGAGACAGCAAATCCGAAGCAGGCTCTGTGGGGTCAGCATAAAGCCTGACATGGGGCTCGAACCCATGATCTAATGTGAGATCAGGACCTGAGCCAAAGTCAGATGCTTAACCAACTGAAGCACCCAGGAGCCCACCATTCAAATTTAATAAAAATATAATTAAAATGAAAAAAAATTGTGATCTTTCTATGTCCTGGGCAGTGATATTAGGAGAACCCTCAGATTTATGCTGACATATTCTAAAACCTTGTGATGCATAGAGGTAGAATTAGAAAACTAAACCTGCTCAACCTGTTTGCTTGAGAATCTTCTGTTATTATCTTCTTTCCCATAGTGTCCATGTTTTTGAATTTTTGTATTTTGTAGTGCCCCATTCAGTGACAGATTCTGCTAGTGAATACTTTTGCTGACAATAAATATTTTCTGGCAAAAGTTGATGAAATTTTTAAAAAGACCATGAGAAATTGTGAAGCTTTTGTGATATCCATTTAATAAGCTTTTAATAAGAACTTCCTCTCAGAGGCTAGACAGATTTTCATTTGATTTTTTTTAACTTTTCAAATTTCTAAAAGGTCCAAGATTTTTATTTTTTATTTTGTTTTACTGACATGTATCACAAATAGGAAAAATAGCAAATTTTTCATAGATATGAAAAGCATAGCAGTGATACTACCTTTTTGTTCTATTTCAACTGATATTTTATTTTTTTTATTTATTTTTTAAATGTTTTAGTACTTATTTTTGAGAGTAAGAGAGACATCACAAGCCGAGGAGGAACAGAGAGAGAGAGATACACAGAATCTGAAGCAGGCTCCCAGCGCTGAGCTGTCTACACATAGCCCAACGCGAGGCTCGAACTCTTGAACCGTGAGATCATGACCTCAGGTGAAGTCGGCTGCTTAACCTACTGAGCCATGCAGGTGCCCCTCAATTGATATTAAAAGAAAGAGGACACGAGGTTTTCCAATATCCTTTTTCCTTTTCCCTCTTGTGTTGCCTTTTTACTTGTTTCTATTTCCTTTTCTTAGGGTCCTTTTGAAATAATATTTGGAAATGGTTTCTCATAGCCTGACTGACACTTCTCTAGGGGGTTATATAGTTCTTGGAATATAGCATGGATATTATTAAACTAACAAATAAACATTTTAAGATATTGCATAAAATTTTGGCCCAAGACCAGCAGCAGTGGTGGTATCTCTAAACAGACTGACATGCTAAAAGACAGGTATGAGAATTTCTCTGGGCAGAAGGAAACTGTGATGTGCAGTCAGTTCATTTTGCTTGTTTGGTTTTATTTTTCACTAAGTCATTAGTAGCATAAAATGTGGTCTTTTCAACACAACTGCCACATGAATACCTCTCAGCTACTACTAGTTCTTGACCTAGAGTCCTCGATTAAGCAATTCTTTTCTCTCATTTCACTTTGTGAAAGCTCCCATTATAGGCTCTCTGTAAACAGAATAGAAAATCCTGACACTGTATGTAGAGTATTTCAAAGTTCAAATTCTTGCATTCACATGTCAAGCATACCCATTATATCTTTTAATAAATATCTTTTAATAGGCAACCTAAGGATTTCATTTCATCATCAAATAGAGAATGGGGATTGTTTCTTCTCAATTATGTTCAGATTTTTCAGAAAATTGCACTTCTGCTTGAAACCAAAAGGGGAAAAAAATAGAAAACTTGACCTATTTTGTTTAAATACGTATTTTTAAAGTGGTAGCCCAAGTATCACAGGTTTTGTCTAGTTTCTCCTGATCCCTCCAAAAAAGTGAACTAGTCTTTCCCACAGCACCTGGCTAATATTCCATTTTAGCAATTGTTGCATTCAATTATAATAATCTGGGATATATTATCTTAAAATTGTCTAGAACACTGTGATTACGAATTTCATCCTCTCAAGAGTCCTAAAAAAACTGAAAAAGACCGATTAGGAAAGTGAGACAAAGGGCTACTATCATTACCAATGAGGAAAATAAAAATTACTTGATACTTACTATGTACTAGTTTTTTGTGGTTTTTTTGTACTAGTTTTATAAGGATTAATCATCACAACTATTCCCTTTCCAACCGACTCTTCCATGAGGTAGATACTATTATCATTCCATCTTGCTTATGAGAAACTGAGTTACAGAGAGGTTCAGTAACCTGCCCAAGGCCATGCACTTAGTAAATTGTGAAGCTAGAATCTAAGATAGACAAGCTTACCTCAAAAACAGGTTCTTTGTATTAAATGTCTCGCTTGAAAGTACTAGAGTTGATACTAAAAGCATGTTTAGTCAGTGAAAAAGCATACTATTGACAATAAGAGTGTCTTTTGGCTGATTTGAATGCATAAAATGCACACACATAAACACACACACACAAAGAAAGAGAGAGGGAGACAGAGAGAGAGAAAGTAAGATTATTTTTTTTTTAAAGTGCTATTTTCATAGCTAAGAAAATTGAAAGTTAAGAAAGAGCTCATTGAAAATAACAACGTAAGGGGCTCCTGGGTGCCAAGTCAGTTGAGCGTCTGACTATTTTGGTTCAGGTCATGTTCCCAGGGTGGTGGGTTTGAGCCCCACATCAGGCTCTGCACTGGGTATGAGCCTAATTAAGCCTGCTTAACAAGGAGCCGCTCTCTCTCTCCCTCTGCCCCTCTCTTCCACTCATGTGCTCCCTCGCTTTCTCTTGCTCTCTTTCTCTCTCTCAAATAAAATAAATAACAACTTAAGAAGACAAATCTCTGAAAACAATGCACCAAGAAGTATACACCTTCTGCCCAGAGGAGCCAAGATAGCGGAACAGCATGGAAGTTTTTGTGTGTCTGGCGTCCATGAAACACAGTCAGACCAACACTAAACTATCCTGCACACCTAGAAAACCGATTGGAGATTAATACAACAATCTGCACAACCTGAACCACAGAATTCAGAAGATACGCGGCGAAGAGAGGTGAAATTAGGGAGCAAGAAGCCGCGGGAAGGGAGGTGCTTTTGCCGGTGGAGAGAGGATGGAGACGGGGGTGGGGGGTGTGAGGAGGAATATGGGAAGAGCACCCCTCCCCAAAAGCAGCTGGAGAGAAAATGGAAAATTGGAAACAGCTGCAGGGACTAAACTAAAAAGGGAGAAGGGAGAAAGGAGATGGTTTAAATTCCATTAAGACTGTAAACAAGGGGAGCACAAAGGCTGCAACTCTGCAGCTCCATACCTGTTGGTGCTCTAGTGGGAAGGGCGAATTCCCAGGAACAGAGCGGGGTCCGGGAGGTTCTCAGGCCACACGGGGAAAAGCGGTTCCACTGCTGAAAGGACATTTGGTAGAGAGTGTTGAAGCCACCTGGTCCCAACAGACCCCAGAAAACGGCTACATTTGCTGGTGCTGGAACAAGGTCGTTAAGGGTGAAGCCTGGTGCCAGATGTGTGTTGTGATTTTCCATAATCCCTGAAATACTGCTGCTACACTATCTCACGAACTTTTTCTGGGGCAGGCTGGCTCCTGGCCGCAGTCTCAGGCCACCGGCAGCAGCAGGGTCCAGCAAGCGTTCCTGGGTGCAGCCAACATTCGACCATTGCTCAGTGAGACCCTCCCGCAGAGGGGTGGAACGGGTCAAAGCCGCAGTCCTTTGGAAGTAAAGGGTCAGGAAAAACAGCCGCATCTGAGACAAAACTCAGGAGGGCGGTGCCGCCTGGGACCTGGTCACGGAGAGTGAAAAAGCGTGGAGTGCACAAAAGCTGAAGACAGAGGATGGTTGCATGATTGCTGATTCGGGAGAACAGACTGGATAGCTGGGTGGCCCGAGTTTCACAGCTCCTGCGCATGCGCATGCGCATACTCACCTGCAAGCGCAACAATCCACCCCAGTAGGCTAGCAGCGCCATCTAGTGGAAAGCAGAGCGGTTACACTGAGCCCCACCAACTGGACCAACTTTGCTCTTCAAGAACACAAGTCTCACCACCGGCTTAGTTTATTGACTATAAAGTACCCCATAGACAGAGTTCTAGGGGAAAACGAAGTAATTTCAGTCCTACTTCATCTGTTAGCAGTTCTATCTATTCAATTTTCATTCTTTTTTTTCTCTTTTACACTTCTTTTCCTTGAACACAGAAAGAGAATTCATTTTTATTTTCAATTTTTATTAAAAATATTTCTTTAATTTTTATTACTATATTTTTTACTTTTGTGTAAATTTTTTCAAATTCTATCTCACTTCCATCATTTTATTTTAGTCTACTGTATTCACCTTTTCAAATTTTCAATTTCCTATTTTTTTTCTTTTTTTCTCTTTTTCATTTCTTTTTCTTGAATGCAGAAAGAGAAAAACTTCATTTTTACTTTCAATTTCTATTAAAAATATTTTTATTTAATTTTTTGATTCTATTTTTTGCTTTTTTTTTTTTTAATAAATAAGGTTTTACTTTTTTTTTTTTTTTTAAGTTTATTTATTTTTGAGACAGAGAGAGACAGAGCATGAACGGGGGAGGGGCAGAGAGAGAGGGAGACACAGAATCGGAAGCAGGCTCCAGGCTCTGAGCCATCAGCGCAGAGCCCGACGCGGGGCTGGAACTCACGGACCGGGAGATCATGACCTGAGCTGAAGTCGGACACTTAACCGACTGAGCCACCCAGGCGCCCCTCTATTTTTTGCTTTTATGTAAATTGTTTCAAATTCTATTTTACTTCCATCATTTAATTTTAGTCTACTACAGTGTATTCACTTTTTCAAATTTTCAAACGATTTCCTTTTTTCTATTTTTAATCTTTTTTTCTCTTTTTCATTTCTTTTCTTTTTCTTGAATACAGAAAAATAAAAAATCATATTTATTTTTAATTTTTATTAAAAATATTTTTAATTTTTTTCTACTATATTCTTTACTTTTGTGTATATTTTTTTCAAATTCTATTTTACTCCTATCATCTCATTGTAGTCTACTTCAGTGTATTACTTTTTTCAAATTCTCAAATGATTTCTTTTTTTTCTCCCCCCCTTTTTTTCCTCGAATCTTTCAAGCCACTTTCAACACCCAGACAAAAACACACCTAAGATTTAGCATCATTGATCCGATTTGTGTGTGTGTGTGTTTTTAATTTTTTAAGTTTACTGTTTTTTTAATTTTAATTTATGTATTTCAATTTTTATACCTCATTAATTCCTTTTCTCCCTTCAAAATGACAAAACGAAGGAATTCACCCCAAAGAGAGCATGAAGAAACGACAGCCAGGGATTTAACCAACACAGATACAAGCAAGATGTCTGAAACAGAATTTAGAATCACGATAATAAGAATACTAGCTGGAGTCGAAAATATATTAGAATCCCGTTCTGCAGAGATAAAAGAAGTAAAAAATAGCCAGAATGAAATTAAAAATGCTATAACTGAGTTCCAATCATGGATGGATGCCGCAGAGGAAAGGATGGATGAGGCAGAACAGAGAATCAGCGATATAGAGGACAAACTTATAGAGAATAATGAAGCAGAAAAAAAGAGGGAGATGAAGGCAAAAGAGCACGATTTAAGACTCATTAAAAAGGAACAACTTCATAATCATAGAGGTCCCAGAAGAGGAAGAGAGAGAAATAGGGGTAGAAGGGGTATGTGAACAAATCACAGCAGAAAACTTTCCTAACCTGGGGAAAGACATAGACATCAAAATCCAGGAAGCACAGATGAATCTTATTAGATTCAACAAAAACTGACCATCAACAAGGCATATCATAGTCAAATTCACAAAATACTCAGGCAAGGAGAGAATCATGAAAGTAGCAAGGGGAAAAAAGTCCCTAACCTACAAGGGAAGACAGATCAGGTTTGCAGCAGACCTTTCCACAGAAACTTGGCATGCCAGAAAGGAGTAGCAGGATATATTCAATGTGCTGAATCAGAAAAATTTGCAGTCAAGAATTCTTTATCCATCAAGGTTGTCATTCAAAATAGGAGAGATTAAAAGTTTCCCAAACAAAAATTGAAGGTGTTTGTGACCACTAAACCGGCCCTACAAGAAATTTTAAGGGGAACTCTCTGAGGGGAGAAAAGATGTAAATAAATAAATAAATGAGTGAAAGAATGAATAAATAAATAAATACCAAAAGCAACAAAGACTAGAAAGGACAAGAGAACACCACCAGAAACTCCAACACTACAAGAAACATAATGGCAATAAATTCATATCTTTCAGTACTCTAAAGGTCAATGAACTCAATGCTCCAATCAAAAGACAAAGGGTAACAGAATGGATAGGAAAACAAGATCCATCTATATGCTGTTTACAAGAGACCCACTTTTGACCTAAATACACCTTCAGATTGAAAGTAAAGGGATGGAAACCATCTATCATGATAATGGTCAATAAAAGAAAGCCAAAGTAGCCACACTTATATCAGACAATCTAGACTTTAAGATAAAGACTGTATCAAGAGATGCCAAAGGGCATTATATCATAATCAAGGGGTCTATCCACCAAGAAGATAACAATTGTAAATATTTATGCGCCAAATGTGGCAGCACCCAAATATATATTCAATTAATCACAAACATAAAGAAACTCATTGGTAGTAATACCATAATAGTAGGGGACTTCAACACCCCACTCACAGCAATGGACACGTCATCTAATCAAAAAATCAACACGGAAACAATGGCTTTGAATGACACACTGGACCAGATGGACTTAACGGATATATTCAGAACATTTCATCCTAAAGCAGCAGAATATACATTCTTCTCCAGCACACATGGAATGTTGTCCAGAATAGATCACATACTGGGACACAAATCAGCCCTCACCAAATACAAAAAGATTGAGATCATACTGTGCATAGTTTCAGACCACAACACTATGAAATTTGAAATCAACCACAAGAAAAAATTTAGAAAGGTAACAAATACCTGGAAACTGAAGAACATCCTACTAAAGAATGAATGGGCTAACCAAGAAGTTAAAGAGGAAATTAAAAAGTATATGGAAGTCAATGAAAATGATAACACCACAACCCAAAACCTCTGGGATGCAGCAAAGGCGGTCATATGAGGAAAGCATATAGCAATCCAGGCCTGCCTAAAGAAGGAAGAAAGGTCTCAGATACACAACCTAACCTTATGCCTTAAGGGGCTGGAAAAAGAACAGCAAATAAATCTAAAACCAGGAGAATACAGAAAATAATAAAGATTGGAGCAGAAATTAATGCTATGGAAACAAAACAAAACAAAACAAAAACCAGTAGAACAGAATAATGAAACCAGAAGCTTGTTCTTTGAAAGAATTAACAGAATTGATAAACTACTAGCCAGTTTGACCAAAAAGAAAAAGGAAAGGAGACAAATAAATAAAATCAAGAATGAAAAAGGAGAGATCACAAACAACACAGCAGAAATACAAACAATAATAAGAGAATATTATGAGCAATTATATGCCAATAAAATGGGCAATATGGAAGAAATGGACAAATTCCTAGAAATATATACACTACCAAAACTGAAACAGGAAGAAATAGAAAATTTGAACAGACCCATACCCAGTAAGGAAATCAAATTCATAGTCAAAAATCTGCCAAAAAACAAGAGTCCAGGTCCAGATGGTTTTCCAGGGGAATTCTACCAAACATTTAAGAAAGAGTTAACACCTATTCTCTTGAAGGTGTTCCAAAAAATAGAAATGGAAGGAAAACTTCCAAACTCTTTCTATGAAGGCAGCATTACCTTGATTCCAAAACCAGAGACCCCACTTAAAAGGAGAACTATAGACTAATTTCCTCGGTGAAGATGGATACAAAAATCCTCAACAAGATATTAGCCAACTGGATCCTACAATACATTAAAAATTATTCACCACGACCAAGCGGGATTTATACCTGGGATGCAGGGATGGTTCAATATCCACAAAACAATTAACATGATTCATCACATCAATAAAAGAAATGAAAAGAACCATATGATCCTCTCTATAGATGCAGAGAAAGCATTTGACAAAATATAGCATCCTTTCATGATAAAAACCCTCAAGAAAGTAGGGATAGAAGGATCATACCTCAAGATCATAAAAGCCATATATGAATGACCCAACGCTAATATCATCCTCAATGGGGAAAAACTGAGGGCTTTCCCCCTAAGGTCAGGAACAAGACAGGGATGTCCACTCTCACCACTGTTATTCAACATATTATTGGAAGTCTTAGCCTCAGCAATCAGACAACACAAAGAAATAAAAGGCATTCAAATCAGCCAGGACAAGGTCAAACTTTCACTCTGTGGAGATGACATGTTACTCTATATGGAAAACCCTATAGATTCCACCCAAAAACTGTTAGAACTGATTCATGAATTCAGCAAAGTTGCAGGATATAAAATCAATGCACAGAAATTGGTTGCATTCCCATACACCAACGATGAAGTGACAGAAAGAGAAATCACGGGATCGATCCCATTTACGATTGCACCAAAAACCATAAAATACCTAGAAATAAATCTAACCAAAGAGGTGAAAAATCTATACACTGAAAACTATAGAAATCTTATGAAATAAATTGAAGAAGACAAAAAAAATGGAAAAGATTCCATGCTCCTGGATACGAAGAACAAGTATTGTTAAAATGTCGATACTACCCAAAGCAATCTACACATTCAATGCAATCCCTATCAAAATAACACCAGCATTCTTCACAGAGCTAGAAAAAATAATCCTAAAATTTGTATGGAACCAGAAAAGACCAATAGCCAAAGCAATCTGGAAAAAGAAAACCAAAGCAGGAGGCGTCACAATCCCAGACTTGAAGCTATACTACAAAGCTGTAATCATCAAGACAGTATGGTACTGGCACAAGAACAGACACTCAGATCAATGGAACAGAATACAGAACCTAGAAATGGACCCACAAACGTATGGCCAACTAATCTTTGACAAAGCAGGAAAGAATATCCAGTGAAATAAAGACAGTCTCTTCAGCAAGTGGTGCTGGGAAAACTGGACAGCGACATGCAGAAGAATGAACCTGGACCACTTTCTTACACCATACACACACACAAAAAAAAAAAAACTCAAAATGAATGAAAGACCTAAATGTAAGACAGGAAGCCATCAAAATCCTCGAGGAGAAAGCAGGCAAAAAACTCTTTGATATTGGCCACAGCAACTTCTTACTCAACACGTCTCTGGAAGCAAAGGAAACAAAAGCAAAAATGAACAATTGGGACCTCATCAAAATAAAAAGCTTCTGCACAGCAAAGGAAACAATCAGCAAAACTAAAAGGCAACTGACAGAATGGGAGAAGATATTTGCGAATGACATGTCAGATAAAGGGTTAGTATCTAAAATCTAGAAAGAACCTATCACCCTACACCCAAAAAAAACAAATAATCCAGTGAAGAAATGGGCAAAAGACATGAATAGACACTTCTCCAAAGAAGACATCCAGATGGCCAACTGACACATGAAAAAATGCTCAATATCACTCATCATCAGGGAAATACAAATCAAAACCACAATGAGATACCACCTTACACCTGTCAGAATGGCTAACATTAACAACTCAGGCAACAACAGATGCTGGCGAGGATGCGGAGAAAGAGGATCTCTTTTGCATTGTTGGTGGGAATGCAAGCTGGTGCAGCCACTCTGGAAAACAGTATGGAGGTTCCTCAAAAAACTAAAAATAGAACTACCCTACGATCCAGTAATTGCACTACCAGGCATTTATCCAAGGGATACAGGTATGCTGTTTCGAAAGGACACACGCACCCCCATGTTTTTAGCAGCACTATCAACAATAGCCAAAGTATGGAAAGAGCCCAAATGTCCATTGATAGATTAATGGATAAAAAAGATGTGGTGTGTGTGTATGTATATATATATATATATATATATATATATATATATATATATAAAGGAGTATTACTTGGCAATCATAAAGAATGAAATCTTACCATTTGCAACCATATGGATGGAACTGTAGGGTATTATGCTAAGTGAAATTAGTCAGAGAAAGACAAAAAATCATATGATTTCACTCATATGAGGACTTTAAGAGACTAAACAGATCAACATAAGGGAAGGGAAACAAAAATAATATAAAATCAGGGAGGGGGACAAAACAGAAGAAACTCATAAGTATGGAGAACAAACTGAGGGTTACTGGAGGGGGTTGTGGGAGGGGGGATGGGCTAAATGGGTAAGGGGCACTAAGGAATCTACTCCTGAAATCATTTCTGAACTATATGCTAATTTGGATGTAAATTTAAACAAATAAAAAATAAAAATATAAAATAAAATAAAATAAAATAAAATAAAATAAAATAAAATAAAATAAAATAAAAAGTATATACCTTCCTGGGGTGCCTGGGTGGCTCAGTCGGTTAAGCGTCCGACTTCAGCTCAGGTCATGATCTCGCGGTCCGTGAGCTCAAGCCCCGCGACGGGCTCTGTGCTGACCACTCAGAGCCTGGAGCCTGTTTCGGATTCTGTGTCTCCCTCTCTCTCTGACCCTCCCCCATTCATGCTCTGTCTCTCTCTGTCTCAAAAATAAATAAACGTTAAAAAAAATTTTAAAAAAAGTATATACCTTCTATATGTGGAAAACAAACAAAAGAACCTCTAGGTGTCCATATAAGTATTTAAATAAGTGGAATGCTATATGTTGGTTTTAGATAGAAAATTTTGATAATTTAAATAGATCAAGTCTCCCCTAGGTTAAGTATGGATGATTCTGTTGTGTACCTACCCAACAACCTGTTCACCTGTTCTTTGAAAACAGACACCCAAATAACAATATGAAAAGATATTCTACATCGTATGTTATCAGGGAAATGCAAATTTCACTGACAATGAGCCATCAGTTCACAACTATTAGAATGGCCAAAATCCTGAGCACTGACAAGTGACAACACCATCTGCTGACAAGAGTGTGGGAAAACACTGCTGGTGGGAATGCAAGACAGCACATCTGCTTGGGAAGACAGTTTGGCAGTTTCTTACAACACTAAGTATACTCCTGGCATATAATCCAGCAATCACACTCCTTGTTATTTACCCAAAGGAGTTTAAGACTTAGGCTCACACAAAAGCCTATGTCAATGTAGGTTCATCAATTATAACAAATGTACCACTATTGTGGGGTGTTGATAATGAAGAGGTTATACATATGTGGAGGCAGGAGTATATAGGAAATCTCAGAACCTTCCTCCAATTTGGGTGTGAATCTAAAACTGCTCACAAAAAATAAGGTGACACAATCAAAAGCAAAAACCCTTCTTTCATCAAATATTGAGATGCCTGCACTTAATGAAACCTTCCTCATCCTGAGGTGAATTCTTATTAATTCACTTACCAGTGATCAGTTCTATAACAGGCATCAATGGAATTCTCACGAATAAGATGAGTTCTACAAAGAGCTCTGAATACAAAGAAGAAACATATTTTTCTTTGACCTTGGACTTTAGGTATGCTTGAAGATGACATAGCTGTTATGTGACCATTAGAGACAAGCCTGACTTAGCTAACCCAACATCACTATGGCTTTGGATGTCTGTTCATATAAATTAATAAACCCCCTTTTTAACTTATAATGTTTTATATTGGATACTCAATCAATTCCTGCTAATGCAGAAAATATTCTGATATATCACTTTAGACATATATTCTTTTCCCCAAAGTATATCCACATTGTGAATTAACTACAGATGATTTCAACATTTGTATGGACATAAGCATGAAAAATAGTTGGGAAATTCTCAAAACTGAGCTTAATTAGATGATACTGAAAAATAACTTAAGGTAAAGAAAAACTACATAATGAAGCTAACAGAATTTTAAGTGTGAACTGATATAAGAGTATGCAAATCTTAGAACCAGGATAGACCAAAAATGAATCCAAATAAATAAGACATTTAGTATATTATAATATGGCATATCAAATTTTGAGGAAATACATAAAATTTAGTCACTGATGCTGAGACAACATAATATATAAAAATAGAACTGGACTCCTCATATTTCATACCAAAATAAATTCTACACAGTCAATGATTAAAAGTAAAATAAACAAGTGAACATATAAAAGTAAACATACAAGAAAAAACGTGATGTTTTATTTTATTATTTTGAAGAGCTAAACTGGTAAAATAGTAAATGATTAAAAATAGCTAAAATCTCAAAATAGTATATGGAATGTTTTTTAAAAGAACATTTTGTAGTTAAATGGGGATGGATGTCTTGCACACACTGTTAGAGTGAATGTGATCAGTACAGTTTGGAATGCAACTTGACAACATCTATAAAAATTTTGTATATTTATACTATTTGAATCAAACTTTCTGCTTCTAGCAAATTTTCTTACAAATACATTTGGAAGTGTGCCCAATGACAAACTGAATAAACAATGATGTTTATTCAATCTGCATCCATTGATATGGCACCACCTAGAACATAACCTAGAGGATGAATTGTTATATGAAAGAAACATGATACTGAAATATCTCATAGTATGGGGATATCATGGGAGATAGTCAAGCAGAAACCATAAAATTTAACTCAGGAAAAAAATTATTAAAAGGAATAGGAAGAACAAATAATAATAAAGTGTTATTAATAATTCCATCTTAAAAGACTATCACAAACACAGAAAGGAAAAAAGGAAGAGCTCTTTCCATCATTTCTGTATTTCTTTCTCTTTTATGATCTTTGCCTTTACATTACCTTTTGATTTTTATGCTGAAATCTGTAGCCAGAAAAGCTGCTGCAAGTGATTACTTATACTCTGGAAAGAAAACCTAGTTTTAACTTTGATGTGTGTGTGTGTGTGTGTGTGTGTGTGTGTGTGTGTGTGTGTGTGTACAGTACTCTAGATTGAGGGTCTCCTGAGAAATTAGAAGTCTATCACCAATATAATGAAGAGATTGAATTGGACAAGGAACACTACTCACTACTTCTGTTTGCCAGGCTGAAGAGAAAAACTTTAGAAGAAAACATTTAAGTTCTTTCTGGTTCTAACATTCCATGTTCATTTTCCTTTGTTCCAAAAGGCCTACGGAGGTGGAATCTTTTAATATTCAGTTAGCTAGCCTCAGCCTCCACAGGAGTAGTTTTGACTCGATGCTGATTAAACTTTAGCACCACAATCTTGTTTGAAAACTTCAGATCAAGAGGCACTTTATTTCTCAGGTATCAAGAATAAACACTTTGAACTCTTTAGCACTGTAATAATTCTCCAAAAATGTCAAGTTCTGGTTTCCAAATTCTCTATGCTTCTAAAATGATGAGAATTTACAGCATACACAAATGACCTTCTCCCTGAGCCACATTAGCTGCCTATTCAGCACGGTGACCTTCCCCTCCAAAGACTTTACTGTAAATCAGTGATGAAGGTGTCAGGTCCAGGTTCAGGGTTCAGTGTCATCATTTTCTTTTCTTAATGGAAGAGCCTAAACACTGTGGTTGCAAAGCTTTCCATCAAACTGAATATCCCTGCTATCAAACCCAGTGTAACATGTTTTTACTCCTCTCTAAATTGCTATAGCTAATGCTTGCCCTCTCTTACACATTAAGAAATGACAGATTCTGTCTTTCTATCTCTCTCTCTCTCCTTCTCCCACTCCACATTAATATATGTTTCAAAACACAATACATTCAAGCGTTTGAATGGATAGGGAAGGAAGACGAGAAGTATGGCATTTCTAAATATGTTGAGCCATTTTAGATTAACGTAAATGTGTTATGTTGAATTTAATTTACCTTAATGTGGTCACTTTTTATCCATCACTGACTAATGAGTGCTGAGATTTAGGGGTGACCTCAGCCTTTACAAGGAAAGATTTTGACCCTGAAGACAAAGTAAAAGGTTGCAATGATTAACTAATAGATGAGGTAGAAGTTTCATGTTTGCATCCCATATTCTTATAATGATTATAAAGTAGAATCCAATAAATACTCCATTAAGGAGTTTCAAAATACTTCCAATCCTTGTAAAAAGAAATGTGTGCTAGTGTAATTCAGCAGCCCTAATTTGCATGAGGTTACTGCTTTGTATGCAGAATCAAACATGCATACGTTCTGCAAAATTATTTTTTAATTGTAGTTCTTTAATGATTTGAAGGCATTTTAGTGTCATAGTATAAATTTAAAATAATGTCAATGTTCATATACATTATGAAAGTCCCTAAATAGGTCTAAATTAATGAACATGAGGAAAACAAAAGGAAAGAGTTTACATAAACATTGTATTTACAGACACTGGGGTGTATAAAAATTATAACAATGAAGCACATGTTTTCTTTTTTTTTAAGTTTATTTATTTATTTTTGACAGAGAGAATGCAGGGGAGGGACAGAGAGAGAAAGAGAGAGAGAGAATCCCAAGCAGGCTCTGCACTGTCAGTACAGAGCCCCCCATGGGGCTTGAACTCATGAACCGTGAGATATGACCTGAGCTGAAATCAAGAGTTGAACGCTTAACTGACTGAGCCAACCAGGTGTCCTAAAGCACACATTTTCTAAATTATTTTCTCTAAACATCATTATCCTTATCAACTTTATTGCTATTCTTTATTCCTTAAAATTGTAAAAGGTATCTTTTTGTGCTATCATAATTTTCCTTTCATCTTTAATTACTTTATTGACTTTTTCATACTTAAAATATCATCCTTTTCTCTTTTGAAATTTTGAAAGTAATATGACATCATTGTCAATAATTAAAAATATAGGAAGATACATATGAAGAAAAAATACTTCTAACCCTAACCCCAAAGTCTAACAGAGATCACTTTTTACCTAACTATTCTTTTCTAAGTATCAGTATACTTGGAAATATCAGTATACTTATCTTTTACAATTAAATGAGATCAGATTGTATATAAAATTAGTATTTGATTTTTAAAATTAACATTGTACTGGCCATTTTGCTATGACAGCAAAGAACCTGGAGAACATGATTGTTAATTGCCACATAATATACATCATATATATGGTTATACCTTAAATAATTTACCCATTTTCTTTTTTTTTGTTATTTAGATTGTTTACCAAAAACTATCCCCATAAATATTTGAAAATCAGTATTTTTATTACTTTATATCTGTTTCTCTTTTTTATTAGTTTTTAAAAATTTTAATGTTTATTTATTTTTGAGAGAGAAAGAGAGAGAGACACTACAGAGGAAGGCAGAGAGAGAGGGGAGACACAGAATCTGAAGCAGGCTCCAGGCTCGCAGCTGTCAGCACAGAACCCGATGTGGGCCTCGAACTCATGAGAAATCATGACTAGAGCCGAAGTCAGATGCTTTAACCGACTGAGCCACCCAGGTGCCCCTCTTATTTTTTATTATTAATCTTAAAATGAATGTCTTTGAATGTAGATTACCAAATTAATCATCAATTAACCAAGAAATATTAACTGATTTTATGCTCACTAATTATGTGTTAAGATGCTTGTGTTTTATTTTTTTATTTTTATTTTTTTTCAATATATGAAATTTATTGTCAAACTGGTTTCCATACAACACCCAGTGCTCATCCCAAAAGGTGCCCTCCTCGATACCCTCACCCACCCCCCCTCCCTCCCACCCCCCCATCAACCCTCAGTTTGTTCTCAGTTTTTAAGAGTCTCTTATGCTTTGGCTCTCTCCCACTCTAACCTCTTTTTTTTTTTTTTTCCTTCCACTCCCCCATGGGTTTCTGTTAAGTTTCTCAGGATCCACATAAGAGCGAAAACATATAGTATCTGTCTTTCTCTGTATGGCTTATTTCACTTAGCATCACACTCTCCAGTTCCATCCACGTTGCTACCAAGGGCCATATTTCGTTCTTTCTCATTGCCATGTAGTACTCCATTGTGTATATAAACCACAATTTCTTTATCCACTCATCAGTTGATGGACATTTAGGCTCTTTCCATAATTTGGCTATTGTTGAGAGTGCTGCTATAAACATTGGGGTACAAGTGTCCCTATGCATCAGTGCTCCTGTATCCCTTGGGTAAATTCCTAGCAGTGCTATTGCTGGGTCATAGGGTAGGTCTATTTTTAATTTTCTGAGGAACCTCCACACTGTTTTCCAGAGTGGCTGCACCAATTTGCATTCCCACCAACAGTGCAAGAGGGTTCCCGTTTCTCCACATCCTCTCCAGCATCTATAGTCTCCTGATTTGTTCATTTTGGCCACTCTGACTGGCGTGAGGTGATATCTGAGGTGGTTTTGATTTGTATTTCCCGGATAAGGAGCGATGTTGAGCATCTTTTCATGTGCCTGTTGGCCATCTGGATGTCTTCTTTAGAGAAGTGTCTATTCATGTTTTCTGCCCATTTCTTCACTGGGTTATTTGTTTTTCAGGTGTGGAGTTTGGTGAGCTCTTTATAGATTTTGGATACTAGCCCTTTGTCCGATGCGTCATTTGCAAATATCTTTTCCCATTCCGTTGGTTGCCTTTTAGTTTTGTTGGTTGTTTCCTTTGCTGTGCAGAAGCTTTTTATCTTCATAAGGTCTCAGTAGTTCATTTTTGCTTTTAATTCCCTTGCCTTTGGGGATGTGTCAAGTAAGAAATTGCTGCGGCTGAGGTCAGAGAGGTCTTTTCCTGCTTTCTCCTCTAGGGTTTTGATGGTTTCCTGTCTCACATTCAGGTCCTTTATCCATTTTGAGTTTATTTTTGTGAATGGTGTCAGAAAGTGGTCTAGTTTCAACCTTCTGCATGTTGCTGTCCAGTTCTCCCAGCACCATTTGTTAAAGAGACTGTCTTTTCTCCATTGGATGTTCTTTCCTGCTTTGTCAAAGATGAGTTGGCCATACGTTTGTGGGTCTAGTTCTGGGGTTTCTATTCTATTCCATTGGTCTATGTGTCTGTTTTTGTGCCAATACCATGCTGTCTTGATGATGACAGCTTTGTAGTAGAGGCTAAACTCTGGGATTGTGAGGCCTCCTGCTTTGGTCTTCTTCTTCAAAATTACTTTGGCTATTCGGGGCCTTTTGTGGTTCCATATGAATTTTAGGATTGCTTGTTCTAGCTTCGAGAAGAATGCTGGTGCAATTTTGATTGGGATTGCATTGAATGTGTAGATAGCTTTGGGTAGAATTGACATTTTGACAATATTTATTCTTCCAATCCATGAGCAGGGAATGTCTTTCCATTTCTTTATATCTTCTTCAATTACCTTCATAAGCTTTCTATACTTTTCAGCATACAGATCTTTTACATCTTTGGTTAGGTTTATTCCTAGGTATTTTATGCTTCTTGGTGCAATTGTGAATGGGATCAGTTTCTTTATTTGTCTTTCTGTTGCTTCATTGTTAGTGTATAAGAATGTAACTGATTTCTGTACATTGATTTTGTATCCTGCAACTTTGCTGAATTCATGTATCAGTTCTAGCAGGCTTTTGGTGGAGTCTATCGGATTTTCCATGTATAGTATCATGTCAACTGCAAAAAGCGAAAGCTTGACTTCATCTTTGTCAATGTTGATGCCTTTGATTTCCTTTTGTTGTCTGATTGCTGATGCTAGAACTTCCAACACTATGTTAAACAACAGCGGTGAGAGTGGACATCCCTGTCGTGTTCCTGATCTCAGGGAAAAAGGTCTCAGTTTTTCCCCATTGAGGATGATGTTAGCTGTGGGCTTTTCATAAATGGCTTTTATGATCTTTAAGTATGTTCCTTCTACCCCGACTTTCTCGAGGGTTTTTATTAAGAAAGTTTGCTGAATTTTGTCAAAGGCCTTTTCTGCATCGATTGACAGGATCATATGGTTCTTTTCTTTTATTAATGTGATGTATCACACTGATTGATTTGCAAATGTTGAACCAGCCCTGCATCCCAGGAATGAATCCCACTTGATCATGGTGAATAATTCTTTTTATATGCTGTTGAATTCGATTTGCTAGTATCTTATTGAGAATTTTTGCATCCATATTCATCAGGGATATTGGCCTGTATTTCTCTTCTCTTACTGGGTCTCTGTCTGGTTTAGGAATCAAAGTAATACTGGCTTCATAGAATAAGTCCAGAAGTTTTCCTTCCCTTTCTCTTTTTTGGAATAGCTTGAGAAGGATAGGTATTATCTCTGCTTTAAACGTCTGGTAGAACTCCCCTGGGAAGCCATCTGGTCCTGGACCCTTATTTGTTGGGAGATTTTTGATGACTGATTCAATTTCTTTGCTGGTTATGGGTCTGTTCAAGCTTTCTATTTCCTCCTGATTGAGTTTTGGAAGCATGTGGATGTTTAGGAATTTGTCCATTTCTTCCAGGTTGTCCAGTTTGTTGGCATATAATTTTTCATAGTATTCCCTAATTGTTTGTATCTCTGAGGGATTGGTTGTAATAATTCCATTTTCATTCATGATTTTATCTATTTGGGTCATCTCCATTTTCTTTTTGAGAAGCCTGGCTAGAGGTTTATCAATTTTGTTTATTTTTTCAAACAACCAACTCTTGGTTTCGTTGATTTGCTCTACAGTTTTTTTAGATTCTATATTGTTTATTTCTGCTCTGATCTTTATTATTTCTCTTCTTCTGCTGGATTTAGGCTGTCTTTGCTGTTCTGCTTCTATTTCCTTTAAGTGTGCTGTTAGATTTTGTATTTGGGATTTTTCTTGTTTCTGGAGATAGGCCTGGATTGCAATGTATTTTCCTCTCAGGACTGGCTTCGCTGCATCCCAAAGCGTTTGAATTGTTGTATTTTCATTTTCGTTTGTTTCCATATATTTTTTGATTTCTTCTCTAATTGCCTGGTTGACCCACTCATTCTTTAGTAGGGTGTTCTTTAACCTCCATGCTTTTGGAGGTTTTCCAGACGTTTTCCTGTGGTTGATTTCAAGCTTCATAGCATTGTGGTCTGAAAGTATGCATGGTATAATTTCAAATTCTTGTATACTTATGAAGGGCTGTTTTGTGACCCAGTATATGATCTATCTTGGAGAATGTTCCATGTGCACTCGAGAAGAAAGTATATTCTGTTGCTTTGGGATGCAGAGTTCTAAATATATCTGTCAAATCCATCTGATCCAATGTATCATTCAGGGCCCTTGTTTCTTTATTGACCATGTGTCTAGATGATCTAGCCATTTCTGTAAGTGGAGTGTTAAAGTCCCCTGCAATGACCACATTCTTATCAATAAGGTTGCTTATGTTTATGAGTAATTGTTTTAAATATTTGGGGGCTCCCGTATTTGGCGCATAGACATTTATAATTGTTAGCTCTTCCTGATGGATAGACCCTGTAATTATTATATAATGCCCTTCTTCATCTCTTGTTACAGCCTTTAATTTAAAGTCTAGTTTGTCTGGTATATGTATGGCTACTCCAGCTTGATCTCTGCAGTCCCTTGATCTCTGTAGCAAGAGATTCTCTGCTGTCCTCTATACTGTTTTCAAGCCCAGCGATTAATTTTATGACTATTATTCTAAATTCACTTTCTGTTACATTATTTAAATCCTTTTTGATCAGTTCATTAGCTGTTGTTATTTCCTGGAGATTCTTTTGAGGGGAATTCTTCCTTTTGGTCATTTTTTTTTTTTTTTTTTTTTTTTTTTTATTTATTTTTTTGGGACAGAGAGAGACAGAGCATGAACGGGGGAGGGGCAGAGAGAGAGGGAGACACAGAATCGGAAACAGGCTCCAGGCTCCGAGCCATCAGCCCAGAGCCTGACGCGGGGCTCGAACTCACGGACCGCGAGATCGTGACCTGGCTGAAGTCGGACGCTTAACCGACTGCGCCACCCAGGCGCCCCGCTTTTGGTCATTTTGGATAGTCCCTGGAGTGGTGCGGACCTGCAGGGCACTTCCCCTGTGCTGTGGTGTATAACTAGAGTTGGTGGGTGGGGCCGCAGTCAGACCTGATGTCTGCCCCCAGCCCACCGCTGGGGCCACAGTCAGACTGGTGTGTGCCTTCTCTTCCCCTCTCCTAGAGGTGGGATTCACTGTGGGGTGGCATGGCCCGTCTGGGCTACTTGCACACTGCCAGGCTTGTGGAGCTGGGGATCTGGCATATTAGCTGGGGTGGGTAGGCAAGTGCATGGGGGCAGGAGGGGCAGGCTTAGCTCGCTTCTCCTTAGGTGATCCACTTCAAGAGGGGCCCTGTGGCAGCGGGAGGGAGTCAGACCCGCTGCCAGAGGGGTGGCACAGACTTGGGTGTTTGCGCGGTGCGAGCAAGTTCCCTGGCAGGAACTGGTTCCCTTTGGGATTTTGGCTGGGGGATGGACGAGGGAGATGGCGCTGGTGAGCGCCTTTGTTCCCCAACAAACTGAGCTCTGTCGTCCCGTCCCGGGGCTCAGCAACTCTCCCTCCCTTTGTTCCAGCCTTCCCGCTTTCCCGCTTTCCGAGCAGAGCTGTTAACTTATGACCTCCCAGACACTAAGTCGCGCTTGCTGTCGGAACACACTCCGTCTGGCCCCTCCGCTTTTGCTGGCCAGACTCGGGGGCTCTGCTTTGCCAGGGGGCCGCCCATCCGCACCGGCTCCCTCCAGCCAGTCCGTGGAGCGCGCACGGCCTCGCCGCCCTTCCTACCCTCTTCCGTGGGCCTCTCATCTGCGCTTGGCTCCGGAGACTCCGTTCTGCTAATCCTCTGGCGGTTTTCTGGGTTATTTAGGCAGGTGTAGGTCGAATCTAAGTGATCAGCAGGACGCGAGGTGAGCCCAGCGTCCTCCTACGCCGCCATCTTCCAATCAATCCTCAAGATGCTTGTGTTTTAATGTAGCCTGCTAACATTGAAAAGTATTATTTTTTTTAAAACCTCCACCTATTTTATAGGATGGGAGTCTGGTATTTTAATAGGGATTACCAGCTTGTGTTCCTTGGTGTTATTTTTACCTCTGAGATACACATAGACACATAAATTCAATGAAATACTTGGACATACCAGTCTTTAAGAGTCTATCTGCAGAGGGGCGCCTGAGTGGCTCAGTCAGCTAAGCATCCGACTTTGTCTCAGGTCATGATCTCACGGTTTGTGAGTTTGAGCCCTGCATCGGGCTCTGTGCTGACAGCTCAGAACCTGGAGCCTGCTTCTGATTCTGTGTCTCCCTCGCTCTCTGCCCCTTCCCCACTCATGCTCTGTGTCTCTCTCTCTCTCTCAAACATAAATAAACATTAAAAACAATTTAAAAAAAAGTCTATCTTCAGAGCAACATGCAGGCTGAGATTGTTCGGGTTAGTCAAGAAGAATGCTTGAAAATGAAAATGAGGAGAAAAGTACATGCCTCCCCCACTATTATCTAGGCCTAGCCCCAAAAACTTTGTAAGAGTGCAAGGAAACACTCTTTGGGGCCCAGGAATTTTTAAGAATAACAAGCTTACTCAGAAAGATACTCTTTTAACCATTATAAACACATGAAAATTTCAGTTACCACATGGTCATATTCCATAATTTAAATGCATATATCATGTATATATTGTATTTTGTATCTTCCCATCTGAGTTGTGTATTTAATATCATATTTTGGTTTGCTGATCAGTTCTTTTTATCCATCTATTCTTTTTTTTTTTTTTCAACGTTTTTTATTTATTTTTGGGACAGAGAGAGACAGAGCATGAACGGGGGAGGGGCAGAAAGAGAGGGAGACACAGAATCGGAAACAGGCTCCAGGCTCCAGCCATCAGCCCAGAGCCTGACACGGGGCTCGAACTCACGGACCGCGAGATCGTGACCTGGCTGAAGTCGGACGCTTAACCGACTGCGCCACCCAGGCGCCCCTATCCATCTATTCTTAAAGCAATACCAGCTAATATAAAAAAGGTTTTTTTAGTAAAAGAGACATCATCACACACGTATACTTCCACATAAACTTAAAACTTATTTTTAAAAGTAATATATCAAGAGGATAAAACAATCAAAGAGAATTAACCATATGTTGACAAGCAATTTCTCTATCATTACATACCCAAATTCTTTCTTTCCTTTATAAGGTTAAATGTTTCTACTCTCGTATGTATCCTTCATATGTACTTTATACATATAAGTAATTTTATGTGTATATTCAGGCATACATGCATGTGTAAATGCAAGTATTGACACAGATTTTTTTAACACATGAGATTTTTTTTCTACCTTCTTTCCCTTTGTTTACTTGAACAGCATGAAATATTAATTTCTTTTGTGAACTTATGGTTAATGTAGCTAAAACTTGTTCTTTAAAAGCCTTTTCTGCTAAATATTTTAACTTTTTCTTGGAAATACTACTATATTTTACTAAAACACTATTCAGAGAAATCTTAACACTAAAAATTCACATAGCTATACTTGAACTCTCCCTAGTGTTACAATTAGTAACAGTGAAGAAGGGAGTTTTAACGCTTATCTGAATTCAGTTCTCAAATTATTCTGGGTACAGTGGAGATTAAATTCTCCCACCACTTGTACAGAAAAGAATTAACATAACAGGCGTGGGACTACTATCCTTAGAACAGCTTGCTTGCAAGGTTGAACCTTGGCTGGCATCTGGGAATTTGGCTTTCGGGGTGTTCTTAATCAACAGTTAACTGATGAGAATAATTTGCTGTGCCTGGACTTTTAAGTAAACAATATGATTTATGCTGAACACCTACTTTTCTTTTATGAGTTTGGAAATTTGGTACCTTCCAGACAGAGAGAGTACTCACGTGATCAACCCCAGTGAAAACTGAGCACTGCATCTCTAACCCCTGATGGACAACACTTCACCTGTTTAGTCCCAACTCCTTGTTAAAGAACTGAGCGTGCCTCCTATAAATCCACTGGGAAAGGACTCTTGGAACTTGTGCCCGGTTTAATCTGGGCTTCACCCCATGCATTTTTTTTCTGTTTGCTAATTTTGTTTTGTTTCCTTTCTCTATAATAAATGTTAGTCAGGAAGTACAAGTATACGTTGAGTTCTGTGCATCATGTAGGGAATCAGCAAGGCCAGGAATGATCTTGAGGAACTCAATACATTCTCCCCTGCATTTGAGTGGGGCCATGTAGCCAGGATGGTGACTATGTTGTTGGTGGAAGTGGTGTGTATCATTCTGGGCTGAAGCATTAAATTGTTGGTGTGGGTCACTCCATTGTTCCTTTCTCCCTGAGATGCTAAACAATTATATTCCAGAGAGTGAAGATTGTATAAAGCTGAGGCTGAGAATGAGGATGACATGGGGCAAAGCACTCAGTTGACCCAAGATGGAATTTGCACTGTAAGAAATGGATGTTTAATTCTTTTAGCCACTGAAGTTTTAGAGTTTTATGTTGTTATGGCACAAATAGGACAGTTTTAACTGATACAAATACGAAGTAGACTTTCGTTATGCTGAAAATAAGGTTACATAGTATGAAGGGTATTTATATCAGAGATTAATAACAATAATCACTTGTCATGCATGGAAAATTGCACTACTTGTCACTCATACTTAAAATTTTAATGGCCATAGTTTATTTTATTAGAACTAATTATCCTCTACTGCATGCTTTTGTCATTTTGTTATAAATGATATTAAAAGGTTGGAACCATTATTACAAAGAATCTACATAGAATTAAATATACTATAATTTATAAAAAATAATCTTATGAAGTTTTCTAAGAGTTGATCATTCATATATGCAATATTCATCATTTGAGAAAGCTTTCAAAATTAGGGGTAGGCAGAGATTACCAGTCCCTTAATAAAATAATGACTTAAGTCACGGAAGGATGTTTTTTCCCAACCATTTTTTATTAACGTTGAGTTGTGTGCTGATTACATACTACCAGGCATGGGTCGTTAGCTGAGCTTAGTACTAACGTCAGCACAAAACCGAAGTTGGATGCGGCTGGATGTGACAACCTAATATCATTTTTTCACCGTAATACACATGTCTGAGAAATTGTGCCCTTAAAGAAATGTTTAAATGTCTCCAGAACATGCTTTATTTCAGAAGGAATATACAGGCACAAGCTGACTTTACCTCTTATCTTGGGGCTCTCCCATTGGAGTGTGATTATCTCTGCCTTTACAAATAGTTCATAGACCAAAAGCAACAACTCGGTATTTCAATAGTTCCTATTTTCTAATCCACTTTTTCTAACTTTTTTTTCCTATTTTGTTCACTTAAAAATTCAAGAATTAATCTTCCAGTGAGATCTAAGAAAAGGTGAATCCTAAATATTGCTACAGTTTTGATGTTATAGCTATTATGAATTTAAAAAAAGAGATGATGAATTAAAATATACTTTTTAAGTTTCCTTATTTTGCCAAAGGCTAAATGTTTTCTTTTTAATGTTCATTTATTTATTTTGAGAGAGAGAAAGAGAGAGAGCAGGGGAGGAGAGGTGAGATAGGGAAAGAGAAAATCCCAAGAGAATCTGTCAACGCAGAGTCTGAAGTGGGACTCGATCTCACAAACCATGAGATCATGACCTGAGCTGAAATCAAGAGTCAGTCAGTCACTTAACCAACTGAGCCAAGTGCCCCAAGGCTAATTATGTTATTATCACCCATTTTCATCTTATTTTAAAATGTAGTAAATAAAATGGAAATTTTTATATGAAGATTTTACCTTATATTATAAATGCCAGTGCTCAGGATGTGCCTGATTAGGTTATAAATATGTGTAAAGCTGATAAATACAGGCTTTACTAATTCTTATCTATGGAATGTGAGGTTTTTTGACTCATTGGGAAAATATGCTGAATGTATAGATCTTTGCACATTATAGTTTTATAACTAGACTTTGTTTAAAATTAACAAAAATGCCTTTACTGTATTTTATATCCTAGCTAGATCATGGTTCTGTTTATGCTACAGATATGGAGATATATATTTAATTAACTTAGTAAATAATGTTTTTAAAATAAATTGTATTTAAAATAGTTTTAAATTTATAGAAAAGTTATAAAGATAGAACAGAGAATGCTCATATACCTGCACCATTTCTCCTATTATTAACATCTTATATTATGTCCCTTATATTATGTCCCTATGTCCCTTATATTAGTATGATACACTTGTTATAATTAATGACTTGCTACTGATGCATGCAATTAACTATAACCCTTACTATATCCATGTCTTCTTACTTTTTACGTTTTTTTTCTGTACCCAAATCCCATTCAAGATACCATATTTATTCATTATGTCTTCAGGCTCCTTAGGCTGTGACAGTATGTCAGAATTTGTGGTAAATGATGTTAACAATTTTGGGGAACTTTTGGCAGTAGAATGCCCCTGAATTAGGATTTCTTCGACGTTTTTGTATGATGAGAACTGGAGGTATGCTTTTGTTTTTGTTTTGTTTTGTTTTGTTTTTGAGGCGAGGGGGAAATATCACAGAGGAGAAGAACCATTTTCTTCACATTGTATCTTCATGTAACTGCTTTCATAACTGATTAAAGTAGTGTTTGTCAGTTCCCTCCACCGCAAAGTTACTTTTTTCCCCTTTGCATACTATACCTTTTAAAATGAAGTCCCTGTGTGCAGCCTACCATTGAGTAATAGTTGTGTTCCCTCTCGTTGAAGCCTGGATAGCTACATGAATTATTAAATATTTTAACTACATTAAAAATACTTTGAAAAAGTATTTGCAGTCATCACATACTCGACTACTAAAATGATTCCTCTAAATTAATTCTAAGGAGACTTCTCTGCTATGTTAGTAAGTATACACATTCCTATTATTGGAAATATATTTTGAGACACTCATTGAAATCAAACCCAATGTTCACTACACCAGTTCCCATTAACATGTTAGAGGATTTTGGTACATCATACTTTAAGAAAAAACATATTACATTCCTCAAATATCCAACTATGTTTTTATTGCATTGCAGATATTTTACTCTAGTCTAATTCACATATATTCTAAATTAAGTAAATATCTTATCTAACTTTCACAGATAGAGTTACAGTATAAATTAACATATAGGTTCCTTGACTCCCTAGGCAGTGATTTCTCTAGTCTGCTACAGCAACATGCACTGTTGGTGGAAATGTAAGTTGGTGCAGTCACTATGAAAAACAGTATGGAGGTTGCTTGAAAAATTAAAAATAGAACTACCATATGATCCGGCAATCCCACTTTCAGATATATATCCAAAGGAAATGAAAATGGAATTTCAAAGAGATCTCTGCACTCCCATGTTCATTGACAATATTCCTGATAGCCAAGATATGGAAACACCTAAATGTCCATTAACAGATGAATGGTTGAATGGGAAGAAAATGTGGTTTATACATACAGTAGAATGTTATTCAGCCACAAGAAAGAAGGGAACCTTCTCTGCTGCTCTCCTTGAATCTTGCAAATAGAATGTGATATAAGAGACTATGGGTCAGTTCTGAGCCTATATATCAAGCAAACTTGCACTTGCTCATTTGGAACCTTGTGACATTTATGTGAACAAGCCTAGGTTAATTGGCTAGAGGCTGGTCTGTGTAGAGAAGCCCTGCTCATGCCAGTTGTGAATTAGCAACCCCATCCAACCTATCAATCTAGTCCATCAATAACAAAAGTACTCCCATTTATTCTGAGCCCAAACTGTCCAACTGCAATTGGTGATTTATTAAATCTTAGAGTACTTTCTTACACAGAAAACAACTGATAATACAGCTAACATTAAAATACAGCATTATCGGGGCACCTGGGTGGCTCAGTCAGTTAAGTGTCCAACTCTTGGTTTCGGCTCAGGTCATGATTCTGCAGTTTCATGAGTTTGAACCCCATGTTGGGCTCTGTGCTGACAGTGTGGAGATTGCTTGGGATTCTCTCTCCCCTTCTCTCTTTGCCCCTCCCCCACTCGCGCTATCTCTTTCAAAATAAATACATAAACTTAAAAAAATATAGCATTATCATAGAAGTTGAGACATATGTCCAAACAAATTCTTACCAGAAAGTTACAGGCCATACTACACTGAGCCTTTAATACATCCTGGGTAATCTTGACACTTTTAGGAACTACAAAGTTTAAGGCAGAGTCAAAAGACTTCACAGAGAAAAATTCACAGAATTTGGTTGCTCTCTCATACTAAGAGAGAAACACTTGAGGTTTTAAACTGGAGATGGGAAGACTCATATGCTCTGGATGCATCTGATTAAAGTTCTAAAGAAGAGCTAGATTGGGCATGAGTGGTTTCAGTTGATTTTGTTTCTGGACCTAGCAAACTTTTCATAATATGTAATATAGAATGCTGGATTTGTAACCAAACATTTACAGAAGATTTGGGGGAACTTAATCTAAGTTATTTTAAGAAAAAATATTATATACACGTGTATGCATGTGAGAATGTATGCTCATGCATACACACACACACACACACACATACATACACACACACACACACACACACACACCGTCTATATACAGATTATATAAGAAGCAAAATACATAAAGATTGTAACAAAATTCCACAAAATGTTTTTCATCAGGCAGTTAAATATTCTCACTCTTACTTTTCCAATACAAATTATTTATATTCAAGGATATTTTTGATTGGACATAATAAATTCTGTGCACTCTGTACTCACAGCTGGCTAAGAATAGCTGATATCTGAAAGACAGATACATATTAATATAATAGGTACAAAAAAAGACCATCTGGATTTCATACATAGTCCTTAACTAATCTACCTCATTCTTTTTTCAATTTCCTTTCATTAGGTGTTCATTTTCCTGGCCAGCATTGTTCCCCACATGTTTCCTATGCTGGAATGATCGCCCTGGCAAGGTGTCCACCAACCAAGATGTTTTTACAGGTCACCAAATTGTGAAACGGTTAGCAGTTGGGCCACCATCATGTGGCAGAGATTATCCACGTCCCACATTCACCTGGGTTATGGACAACTGCATCACACATAAATCAGCCCTTCTTAACCTCCCTTTCTCTAAACATTCACAGAACCAGCCATGCCATTTTGGGTTGTCTGCAAGCCAGTACCAAGACAGGAATAAATAAACTGGATAGTTCTGATGGAAAGGCCTATAAAGAATAAACTATAAGGGGTACCTGGGTGGCTTAGTTGGTTGAGCGTCTGACTCTTAACATCAACTCAAGATCTAGTGGCTTATGGGATCGAGCCCCGCCTCCAGCTCTGTGCTGACAGCATGGAGCCTGCTTGGGATTCTCTCTCTCCCTCATTCTTTGCCCCTCCCCCACTCATGCTCTTTCTCTCTCTCTTTCAAACTAAATTAAAAAAAAAATTGATAAATGAGAAAAAAATGAGAAGAGTGAAGAGACTTCAGGTCACAGCATAAAAAGGATACTTGTGAAAGGAGAGAGACAAAGGAAGAATTGGGCAGGAAGTAATTTAGACTACAGCAAAACTGTAAGAATGTCTCAGCTAAAGCAGTGTGGAGTCCTTGTGCATATCTTAACTCATTCCAGGAACTCCACATCTGGCAGAAAAGGACCAATACTAGAGACCCTGCTGTGCTCAACCACCTGCTGGGAACAGCCACAAGGGAAATATGTCTTTGGTAGGGACTTGGTAGTAGGTCCACGGAGACCTGGAGCTGTCAGCTGGAGCTGCCAACTATATTCCACGTTCTGCAGTTTCACTTACCACAACCCTCTCTCTTTACTTGGCCTAATACATTTTTAAAATTCAGCTCCTATATCAATTCCTGAAAGGTCATCTCTAACCTCTTCCGAAGCCAACATCATCTAGGTCAGGAACCTTTCCACTCTTCACTCTGAACATGATCTTGTCCTCATATTTTATTTTGTTTTAAAATAATCACGTACTTATTTATGTCACACAACTGAATGTAAACGCTTTCAGGTCGTTATTTCTTCTTTATATTCTACAGAATCAGGCAAACTGGCACAAAGATTATTACTGAAGGAAGGAATGAAAGATACAGAAACAGATTTTATTTCCTTTATGTAAGTATCTAGAGTATGCTTAAACCTGGAGATAACTGATACTATTGCCATTATTGTGGCTACTGAGTATGAAAGGAGCCCTGGGCTTGGAACCAGATGATGGGTCTTGATTAGATATTTACTGATAAAATTAATTGATTTGAGAGACGCCTGGGTGGCTCAGTCGGTTAAGCGTCTGACTTCAGCTCAGGTCATGATTTCATAGCTCCTGAGTTCGACGTCAGGCTCTGTGCTGACAGCTCAGAGCCTGGAGCCTGCTTCAGATTCTGTGTCTCCCTCTCTCTCTGCCCCTAACCCACTCACATTCTGTCTCTGTCTCTCTCAAAAATAAATAAACATTAAAAAAAATTTTTTTTAAATTAATTGATTTGAACCCTATGCAAAACGTATTCCCCAAATAGGAATTTTAATAAACATTTTAATTCACTCATAGGAAAATAAATGAAATACTTTTGATTATAGATCCCAGACCAAGGTAACATAGAAAATGCATAGCTATAACTAGTTTAAAAATGCTTGAATACATGTTGATAGTGTTAAAAACAAGATAACAGTCTCCAAATGCGGCTTATGCTAAGCCCCATGTCACCAAATCAAGACTTAAATACATTTTCAGCTTTCCCAGAAATGGAATAGTAAACCAGTCAATCAGGAATGACCTCATCAGTATTAGTGAAGCGTCTATCTGCCCGATAGACCCATGCCATTCCCTAAAGGAAAGTAACTATAATAACCAATACGCTTTTTTGCCTAGTTTAACTTCCTGTTCCCTTCTCAACCTTTTGCCCATGAAGCCTTTTTTCTATAGCTCCTTAGAGCTCCTATATGCTAAACTGGATGCTGTTCAATTCAAATTGAGTTTTGCTCCCAAAAGCTCTTTAAAATTTTAGTATGCCTCAGTTTATCATTTAAACAGTTCTGTTAGTAAGGCTAAGAAGAGGGAACCTAAGGAGATTCACCCCAGTCCACCAGCCCCCAGGAGCAACAAGCAACCAGATGTGTGTGGGTACCTTTTGAGCTCGTGGAGCTCCCTGCTTTCTTGCTGCCTCAGGAGATGGTGGGTGAGTGCTAGAATGATCCTCTGAAGCTTTTGCATTATGAGCTCTCAGACTATTTGAGCATTTTGCTCTCTGGCAGGTCCCACTAGGTCCAATTTAAACACCTGGCTGGGTACAGGGTCCAACTTAGAAACTGGACCCGGTGGGGCTCCTCGGTGGCTCAGTTAAGTGTCCAACTTCAGCTCAGGACATGATCTCAAGGTGCGTGGGTTCCAACCTGTGTCAGGCTCTGTGCTGACAGTTCAGAGCCTGGAGCCTGCTTTGGATTCTGTGTCTCCCTCTCTCTCTCTCTCTCTGCCCCTCCCCCACTCGTGCTCTGTCTCTTTCTGTCTCTCAAAAATAAAAAATAAGCATTAAAAAAAAAATTTAAGGGGCGCCTGAGCCTGGGTGGCTCAGTTGGTTAAGTGTCCAACTTTTGGCTCAGGTCATGATCTCATGGTTTGTGGGTTCAAGCCCTGCGTCGAGATCTGTGCAGACAGCTAAGAGCCTGGAGCCTGCTTCAGATTCTGTGTCTCCCTCTCTTTATCAAAAATAAATAAGCATTATAAAAAAATTTTTAAGGAAAAAAAAACTGGACTGGGGTGCAGGGTCAGACTGGATACAACATAACAACTGGATCAGGATGGGAGTTGGACTGGGTGTGACTGAAGCCGCACTTGTCTGCTCTGAGGACTCAGGTAAATAAAATTTGGTTTTAAGGCTGAACAAGCAGGATTAACTTGCCAAAGATCATTTTGCATTACAGTGGACAGAGAAAAGACATTTTAACCAAGGTAAGTTCATCCATTTCTGAGGTGTCCTAGAGGAAAGGGGGTCTCACTATGAAGGGTAGATTAAAACTTTTTTTTCTCTCTCTCTCTTCTACATTCCTATTGACCAGGATGAGACTTGCTGGGACACCTGCTGACTCCAGAGCCCACAGACAGAATCCTGGGAAAACTGGCAGAAGCTGGCAAAGCGTAAAAATGTTTACCAAAGTCAGCTGTCTCAAATGTGTTTGTGATGCCTGGGTATGAGAGAAAGGTGTAATTTCACATTGTCCCTATCTTTCATATTGTAGGTAAAAACATCTGTAAGACTTGGATCTTCAAAAATGATTCATGAATGTGCATTCGTGTACCCATTGGTTGTTGATCATTTCTCTCCTGGGAACAACTACTGATTTCTTGATTTGTCTCACTTTGTGTCCTGAGAAGCTCACTGGGTTTTCTGTCTGAGTGAACATGCAGGTTCATGTGTGTGCAGGCAGCTCAAACGTCAGATTGGGGCCCCAAAAAAGTGCCTGGACAGAAATGTGGATTGAACTCCATCTGTAGCTAGAGTCCTACAGGCTTTTGCCAGCTCTCAGGGGGAATTGTCTAAGTCTTACTTGTGGTTATCTTTGGGAGTGGCTCTGGATCTTGAGAGGGTAGTGTCTTTTGTACCCTCCTTGGGGCTGACTTTTATGTCTTTAGGGTTGTCCTATAGTGTCAGGAATATTTACTGTTTGTCCCTGCTGAAACCTGGTAAGATATTTGAAAGATATTCTTAAAAAATTTAGGGGGACTTGGGTGGCTCAGTTGGTTAAGCATCCAACTCTTGATTTCGGCCGAGGTCACGATCTCAGGGTTCCTGAGACTGAGTGCTGACACTGTGGAGCCTGCTTGGGATTCTCTCTCCTTCTCTTTCTGGCCCTCCGTGGCCCATGAATTCTCTCTCTGTCTCTGTCTCTCTCTCTTCTTTCTTCTCCCTCAAAATAAATAAACTTAAAAAAATTTTAATGTCTCCATTTATCTTCTAACAATAAATAGATGTGAGATGGCAGAGGGAGAGAAAAAGGACAGAGGGAAAGCAGAGGGAAAGAAAAAGGGAGAGGAAAGTGAGAAAGAGAGAGAGAGAGAGAGGCTGCCTATATATAATATATATATGCGCGCGCGCGCGCACACACACACACACACACACACACACACACACTTATATATACGCAGTCTCTTGAGACAAACATAAATTGTCTCAGTCAGAATCACATAGGGACTTGAAAAGGATGGTGGTAAAACATGAACTAATTTTATTACTGCCCTTAACTGCATTTCTCATATCCCTTTCTATCAGGGTTCTAGATAGATCCACATAATTAAAGAAAATTATTTGGAACATGAAGTTATGGAGGTTAAGTCTTCCTACATCTCTTGGGACCCTCTTATCAGCCATTACAGATCCTAAGAAGCAGGTTCTAGCCCTTCCAACACATGTGAAAGCCTCTACTTTCTTTGTAGTCTCTTTTTGTTTAAACCCTCTACATTGGTGTTTGTTTTTCTAATTCATAAATGATATAGTATTTAGTATAAGAAATAGTTCTCTAGAAACTTAACCTCAAAATAGAAATCTGAGATTATTTGCTTAATTGGGTTAGATTAGAAAGCATAATAAATATGTTGCCAATAATTAATGGGACTCTGGTAGTTCATGGCATGTAGCTTCAGTAATGAAACAATTTATTTAATGTATCACCTTTCAAGGCAGCATTTTGAGAAACAAACTGGCTTTTGTATTGGAATGCGATGGAAAAAATAACGAAAATAAGCACAAGTTTGGTGACCCAGTCTTATGGCACTAGAGTGTACAGAAGATAGTAACCAACTCAAGATCTGATACACACAAATCAGAGACCAGAGAATTTCTTTACTAACTAGGTAAGATATCTTATCTATATAACCACAAGACGAATGATTTGAAAAACAGACCTAAACTTTGACCTTCTGGTTTGCAGAATTACTATACATGTTGAATTCAAAGTATCACTGGTCCTCTTATTTTAAAATCAGAACTTTTTTTCCTAGAGAAAATGGGAGACTGAACGTTGGAATAAGAATATTTGAGATTATAATGGTTTTCAATAATTTGAACTCTCAAAATACATTGAGTCCCCTTGTCAACAAAAGCAAGCTTTCCTTCTCTCTTTGTGGAGGTTAGCCTCTCTGTACTTGAATACTCAATAAAGACTCAACTGTGACAGTTAGTTCCTTGAAGAAGGGTGGTAAAATTAGGATTTTGGATGAGAATGTATTCTAAGAGTGTTAGAACAGGGAAGACATACCACAACACTAATCAAGATGAATTTATGATAGTGGCTTTGAATAAATGAAGATACAAGGCAATAATGTAAAAGAATTTATTCAAAATCTTAGTAGGGTAGGAATTTGAGTGTTTTCATGTGTGAAAGGCTCAGCCATACTCTAACAATGTAAATTTGAGTATTCCTAAAACACTAGAGCTTTAGCATTCATAGAAAACTCTATAGTGGCTATATCATGAAAACTAAAGATCATGGTATAGATATCAACATTGAAATGAGTTTTCTAGGATTTGGGGGGAGGTGATGAGACCCTTGAGTCATAAAGTTCAAGTGACAACACATACAAACCAGAGACAAGGCAGGCAGATTACAATAATTAGACAGCAGAGCAAATTGTGGCATTCAGCGATAGTACCTATTGGCATCGTCAGTGAACGGTCAAGTACAATATTGCTTAATCTGTTTACTAAAAAGTTTTAAATCTAGATCTGGTGGAAGACATATAACATGAAACAACATAATGGAAAATCAGTGTCCCACACTGAATTTCCAGACTTGAGCCAGTTCACACATGCAGACTCCCCTGAATAATGTAAGGAATGAATCCTCTTAGGAAGGCTATTGCAGCACTGCAACATGTGTGTGCTTTAACTATTTCTCCTCAACTTTCCTAAAGGAATTTGTAGCATTTAATGTGGTGATTATACCAGGAGAAAATCCAAGACAAAACAGGGATGTCTGGTCATGGGTTATACATTTATAATAATCCCTAAGTACCCCAAACACCATGGTGGTCTACTGTCAGAGAGAAAAATTATGAAGGTCAAATGACTGATGGTGCTGTGAGCTGAATCCATTTAACCACGGGTCCAGATGATCTGTGAACACATCCTTCAATTTTCCTTCAGTTCCTGAATGCACAGTTGAACATAGCCTTACAAAGCAATTGGCTGAGTGGATAGCTGGCTCTTAGACACAGAATACAGACATGTAAGAAGATCCAAGTGGAAAACCACTGAGCTGCCTGCCAGTGCATAGCAAAATTGTGAACAAGCAAATATTGCATTCCTAGGTACTTGTTGAGAATATTTACCACTGTGGTCTAATTACAAAATGTTAATCATGCAAATGGATTGAAAACAATGACAAAAAAAAAAGACATTACATTAAAAGAAAGACCTATACAAATTCCCTATACAGATTACATACAAAGCAAGATCTATATAGACTTTTCATTAGCCACAAGCCAAAAGACAGTAATAATAACTTAAAAGCACCAAGTGGAAATAAATATCTATCTAGCATTAGATATGCAGCTAAACATTCAAAAATGGAAGTAAAGTATGAGTGGTTAAAGAAAAAAACCAATTTTTTGGTTTTTAATAATTTTGGTTATTACCAAAACACCTTAACAAAAGACACTTCTAAAGAATGCTATTCAGGCAGAAAGAAACAGACCAGAAGAAAGAAGATACAGAAGAGAATTTTAAGAATACTTGAGGGAGAGCAATTTCACATACTCCCCTAGGCTGGAAACTAGACAATTTCTCTTATAATGCTAAATCCCTTATGTGAACAATGGCTACATAATGCATAAATAACTGTAAATAAGAGCCATCACCTCTTACCTAATACAATATCCAACATACTGGAATCCATTGGTTTCATTCCTTATAGTTTCTTCTATACATTTCTGCAGTTACCACTGAATTCAGCAGTTTTCATAACTGTGCGCTATTATTTGACTATTCACGTTTTCAGTAGTTGTCTTTCCTCAGAAGACTACCCAGAGATATTTCTGGACAGATTTTTCCTGAATGATCAAGGTCTTATTTTCCTTCCCTTCCTTCTGATTATGATGGGTATAAAAGGCACTTGATAATTTTACTTTTACTACCTATTTGTTATGTAACATTAACCTAATTATACAAAAATGAAAGTTATAGCAAGGGAATATAAGGAAAACACTCAGTTATTGAATGTATTATAAGCTAACAGGTATTTTTTTTTTCCGAAAGCAAAAGAGAACATACAATTCTATAAGATGCTTTACCCATTTAACAGCTTTCTTTACAACATATATTTTAATTTGACCTTATTTCTGCTCAGCTAAGTCAAATTATCTTTGTAATTTCTTCATTTTTCATCAATTTTTCAAATTTATTTGTCAAAATTCTCTATTGAAAAAAATCACAACTCACTACTACTTAGGTCAGAACTCGTATTTAGAAGAGGGAAAATATACACATATGTCCTGGGCAGGAAGGAATATAGCATCACAGGAAAGAACACCATCTGATTGAAAGAGCTATCTTGGGACACGCCTGCATGGCTCAGTCGGTTGAGCATCCAACTTCAGCTCAGGTCACGATGTCATGACTGGTGAGTTCGAGCACCATGTGCTGACAGCTGTGCTGACACCTCAGAGCCTGGAGCCTGCTTTGGATTCTGTGTCTCCCTCTCTCTCTGCCCCTCTCCTGCTCACATTATGTCTATCTCTCAAAAATAAACATTAAAAAAAATTTAAAGAAAGAGTTATCTTGGGTTGAGAAGTAGAGTAGTAGAGGTGAATAAAGGAAATCTGACCTGAGAATTTTATTTGAGAACATGTCTAGTTCTGTTATCTCGATAACTGCAAATAAGCAATGAAAATTGGTCACTACTCCAATATTAAAAAAAAAAAAATACGTGTACTCTACTGTTAGAAGGTCAATGTCATTGTCCTTTTAACAGAGGAATAGAAAATTTATAAAATGAAGGAGACCTTATTACATAATGTTTCGGTTGGATACACAGAGTTTTCAGTAATTTGATATTATAGTTGCATAATTATAATAATGTCTTAAGTTGATTGCTTTGGAAGATGGATTATGATGTATCTAATTGAGTTGAATCCTTCAGATAAATTTCATTAAATTCACTTGCTGAACTAATGGTTGTGTAACTCAAGATTAAAAAGGCATTATTATACCAGTTATTACAGTTTATTCCAAGATATACCACTTCATTTACTGGAGAGTCAAATACTAACCAGGACAAAGGGTCAAAGATACAATAGAAGTAATTACTTTTCCTTGCACAAGATCTAGTGAGAGTATGAACCTAACTGCCACAGTTCCTTTCCTAGCCACACTGTGTTACAGGGCCATAGTTGTATATCTGAAATGAAATATTGCCAGATATTTCACACAGTAAGGTCTTATACTACCTGATAAGTTATTAAGGAAACCTCATAAACTTCTTACATGAAAGATATATTGAGCAGTCCATCTTTCATATAGAGTATTTGGGATTGAAATATCAGTGTGCATCCTGATCCCTGATCTCAGGACAGGCTATTAATTATACAGAGAATATTTATCCTACATGCTCCACAGTGCACATTTTTTTCCTTTGATCAAAAAATGTATTATTGAATCACAATATTTGAATGGCATATAAAATTATATAAATCTTTGTAAAATCATAGCCTAGGAAAAGCAGCTCTTTCTTCCATGCCAATTTCATAAAGAGACAAAAACAGATTTAATCTTGAAAGTTTTAATCAAATCTGTGGGATGTCCTTAACCAGCCTTCCCTACTTGTCAAATTACAGTTCTTCTTTACTATTCTTGGAGAGCAATGCACTTGATTCCTGTGGTTCTTAATTGTCTCTTTCCAAACTTCAAAGGAAAATTAAAGACTCTTCATATCACTTGAGAAATAAAAAATGTAGGCTAGATTAACTAATAAATATTAATGCCATTAAAAAGAAACAAACAGAGCAACAGGAGTAAAACACTCATTTAGACTGTACATTACTTTTAATATGTGTGACTTAATACATTGCAAAAAGCCATGTATGATCACCTATGAAATGTATCAAATTATCTTCATATGAAAATCATAGGCATTTTTCCAAATGCTCTAACATAAGACTTTGTGAGGACTTGGCTTCCCTAACTCATGTATTAACTATTGCATTAGCATAGTTATACAAGTTTATATTCTAAATGTGTGCCACTTTGAATATCATACATTCAGTGTTCTCTATGGTCAATTAGAAATATTAATAAAAATAACATAAGAGTGACATTAATCTACAATTAGCTTTTGACAGTTTCATCCATATTACTTTCATTATTATATGTAATAAAATCACTGTTGCTCTTTCAATCAAGACAAATGCTTGGGGTTTTGTCATGCTAGGCATATTTTGTTTTATGCACCTTTATCGTTTTTGTTCATATATGTAAATCCATTCATTCACACAAACCATATGTACTTTATAGGCAATGAACAAAATAGGTAATGTTCCTTATTTTATAGAGCTTATGTTTGGGTGAAAATGAGAAATAAATAAGTAAACAAACAAACAAGGTACATAACAATGACAGATTATGAGAGATTCTTTGAAAAGAAATAAAAGAGTATAAGTGGATAAAAAAATTCAAGAGTGCAATAGATATCTCTTAGAAGGTAGACATTGCGGGGCGCCTGGGTGGCGCAGTCGGTTAAGCGTCCGACTTCAGCCAGGTCACGATCTCGCGGTCCGTGAGTTCGAGCCCCGCGTCAGGCTCTGGGCTGATGGCTCGGAGCCTGGAGCCTGTTTCCGATTCTGTGTCTCCCTCTCTCTCTGCCCCTCCCCCGTTCATGCTCTGTCTCTCTCTGTCCCAAAAATAAATAAAAAAACGTTGAAAAAAAATTAAAAAAAAAAATTAAAAAAAAAAAAAAAAAAAAAGAAGGTAGACATTGAAAGTATCTCTGTTAAGCTAATACTGGAACACAAAAATTTCAAAGGAAGTGAGTGGATCACACACAGTTTATTCCAGGCAGAGGAAATGATAGGTACAATTGCTGCAGAGTAGGAAAACAGTTGGGGTGATCAAAAAAGAGCAACAAAGTCAGTAGTGCTGGAAAGTGAATGAAAGGAGAAAAGGAAATTGGATATAGGAATAACAAAAGGCCAGATTTTCTAGGACACTAAAGGCTATGTTAAGGAACTTGAACATAATTCTGATTGAGAACCACTGGAGATTTTGGAGCAAAAGAAAGGCATTGTCTGACACACATTGTAATGCAAATCTGCTGCCCAACGTGGAAGCAAGAGAGGCACCAGGGAGGTGGTGGAAGTCCACCAGGGTGGAGGTGGAAGTCAAGAGAGGCACCAGGGAGAAAAGTTTATCTAAATCTGGCAGAATCTAAATCTCAATCTAAATTATTAACTAGTGTCTCAAACTTTACATCCTCGGGTATGTCCACATGGTTTCAGGTCTCATCCCTACTTGAAATATAAACACATACCTCTGGAGTAGCAACTCTCCATGGAGTTCTCATGGAATAGATATTAAGTCAGTCATAGTATAACTTCCAAGACTTCTCTCTCAGCTCAGGTCCCACGTTTTAGTAAATTTTACTCAGAGGAAAAAAAGTAAAAACCTATCTGGCAGAAACATAAATATTTCTTATACAGTCTTACTATGTATTGATTCATTATGGATATCCTCATAAATATACAAAGGAATAACCCTAGGTATTTTCAGTAAGATTCAACTCTTGTAATAAATGGATATTATAAATTACTGGCCATGGTAAAATTTGTAATTTTTTTCTTTTTTTAATTTGTATTTTCTAAATGTTCTTTATTGATTACATACTGTTGATTTTTAAATAACTAAAAAATATATATTATTTTCTGCATTTGGCATATTTTTGCCCTTTTTTCTGTAAACAAAGAAAAAATAGTTCTAAACTTAATAGCTAAATTATAGTTTATAAAATTTCTATGGATTTCAATAATTTACACATTTTCTATATACTAATAATGGAACTTTTAGCATTTTCTTCAATGGCTATTGGCATTGTTACATGTAGTTTAATATTTTTATGCGCATCTCTCCATTCCAAATGTGCTCAAGTTGGGTGGTAAATAACCCTGCATTCAGGCTCAAAGTAGCAGAGTGACTACCGACCAACCACATCAAAATTCTCCACTATTAAAAATTGACATTGTATGCTATAGTCCATACAGTTTTCAGGTGACTAGGAAAGGGGAAATACTTCAGTAATTCAAAAACCCTTTATTGCCTCTGTGACTAAAACTGAATACTCTCACTTTGGAGACTTTTCAAAAATTAATTTATAGTTAGGTTCTTCCCATATTTCCTCTTGTAGTTTATTTGCACATAAAGAGATATTTCTACCTAAAGTGATATTTCCAAATAAGACTATTCAAAGTTTACATATATGTATGCTTGCCAAAAATCTTGTATAATATAAAAATTGGAGGTTATCAATATTAGTCTGAAAACATCTTTTTATAGTATTATCTGATCCAGCCAGGTACCAAGTAGTAGATGACAATATTTATAGCCTAAGTAATTATTCATCGTATGTGGCCCATTCTAGGGGTAATGGGGCACAGTTATTGTCTATGGCTTTAGTGTACAAAACTCCCTTTATAACTTCACACTTCATTGAAAATATTATGTGAAAGGTAAATCCAGCCCCTGTTCTGCAAAGCCAATCTATCAGATGCTCTTGCTTGGAAGCAGCTTTCACAATTTCTCTCTATGATTTTTACAAAATTGATAATGCTTTGTAAATATTTTAGTTTTCACTTTAAATTGTGGCACTTTATCCAGACTATTTAGGCAGATGACTCCAAATATAATCCCAAGGCTGGACACAGACCCTAAAATGAGCAAAGACACAGCTTTAAATTTAAGTAGAGATTATGCATGCTTGTCTATCATTCTCTACAGATTAATAGCAAAGCAATTTTAATTTCTTGTTCCTTGACCCTTTCTAATATACTTTTGAAATCATTCAGAAAGCCCTCTTTAGTAAGGAACTTGGGAAGCTATACTGTAGCTGTCAGATGACCAATTGAATGGAAAATTGAAATAGATGGGGAAAAGTGTTTCCACTGAATGATTTTCCACCAGAGTGTGGTAATCACCTTGGTAATGTTTGGCTAATGCCCTTCTTTTCTCCATTACCTTCCATCAACTTCCATCATGCTTCACTTCCTTTCCAGGACTCAGGGTGGCTCTCACTCCTCCCTATACCAATTTCATTTGGTACCAGTCCATTTCACACCATTCCAACACTTTGTTCTCATCAGTTTATGCTCACTATCTTTTCGAATATCTTACTATTTCATTTCCTCATTCATATATTTAAAGCAGCCTCAAAATTCATGAACAAGGAAAGAGTACATAAAAAAAGAGATCTTAAAATGAATAGAAAAACTAGAAATAAAATATCAAATCAAAAGAAAAAAATTCACCAATATTATTTAAACTTAACACTTCAAAATAAAGTTATATTAGAGAGTAGATGACAGCCTATTGATCATTTAGACCTGTGTTCAGAATACTCAGTTTATCCTCTATAGTCCATAGGAGATCTGATAAAGTATTCCAATCCTCAGCCCAAATCCTGCAATACAAAAAATCTTCCCCTAACAGAGAGGCTGGAAGAATCTGTTAAATGTATGTTACCAACAAACAAGTCTTAGTCACTACATTGATTCATTGACCAAGTATTGAATGAATACCTAAATGTTTCAGAGAAATATGTTTGACTTGAGAATACAAAAATGAAACAAAACATAATTATCATCCCTTTAAGTCTGTCTAGTGTGAGATTAAAATTATATCAGGATATTCTACATCTGCATTTGCTTGTCTTATCTGAATGTTCACTCTAATAATTTGTTGTTTCCTCAATTATTTTAAAGTATGTGTATGTTACTGGCACAGTGATATGCTTCCATCTCTTCCAACTGCCAGGATAATACAGTAAGGGCAGAGAGGTCTGCAGGAGACTTTATGGAAAAACACAGTGCCAAACAAAATGGTAGTGGTAGGTAATATAGATTAGGTAGGTAATGGTTTCAAAAACTATACAGAAATTAAGGTACTTTCCAAATTTACCTAGTCTAGACATTTCTTTGTGTGGGAATAATTTCTTCATACCTTCACAATTAAGGATCTATGTTCAAGAAAATAATCCATGTCTCATAATCAGCAATTTTAAGCTATTTTCAGAGAATTTAAAAGGCAAAAATCTTGATTGCTTTTGTACATTATCTAGTGATTTTTGTCTCTTTGTATATTCTTTGTATTTTTTAATCTATAGAACAAACTGATTAGCAATGTAAAACTTTCCATATAGTAATGGGTGTTTTGGCATATTGAATACAGGATATCTCAAAAACATGATAACGTCCTCTTCGATATCCTATATATATACCTCATATATATGTATTATTAGAAAAAACTGAAAATGACATCAGTTATACACAGGTGAACAATGATAGGTGAGGACCTACAAATATATATCCTAATTTCAAAGGAAAGTGCAACGCCCTAAAACAAAATGAAGTGAAATATCAATGGGAAGTGCATAACCTTTTGGAAAAGCACTATTCAATTAACAGAGAAACAGAAATATCAAGGAAAACACAGAGGAAATAATAATGCATGAGAAACAAAAATGGCGGATCTAAGATTAAGTAGTTTATCACAATTTTCCTTTAGTAACTCTACATTTTAAGCTTCTTGTACTGGATTAACGGTCACCAACTCAACATCACCCCTTTTATGTTCTTATTAAATTATAGAAGAGAGTGAGAAACTAAATTTACAAGAATCTACTTTCTAATATGGACCTAGATTCATTCTCCAAGGAAAGGAAATGCCCAGACATTTGGAAGGCATTAAAAAAGAAGGGTCCAAATGTTATCCAATGGTAGTAGTAAGTTTACCTTTGGTCAGGGATAAGATTCACAAGAGCTTCCCGGTAAGGATTTGAGAACCACATGCAATTTAAGAGTTGTCAAGAGCTTCTTAGAAAGTCTTTAGACATGAAGTGGACTTTCACAAGATATGGTAGAACATGAATTTTGCCACCATAAGCTTAATTATGGTGGCTGATAGCTTCCTTTGCTCTACCAAGGATTGTGAAAGCACCACTTTCCTTGCATGAAAATATTTAACATATAGAATATATTGAGTCCCTCTTGGTTTTCTGAAGAAAATGTGAAGCAACCATGATGAACAACTGTGCTGCATTCATTTAATGGGTTATTACTGAGGGACAAAAGATGAGCTTTGTAGCAAGGCACAAAAAGGCATGGAAGGAACTTAAATGAATATTTCCAAATGAAAGAAGCAAAACTCTAAATGCTACACACTGTATGACTCCAACTAGAATATAACATTCTGGAAAAAGTAAAACTATATAGATGATGAAAAGATTAGTGGTTGCCAAGGGCTTGGGGTAAGAAAGGAAGGCTTGAATAGGTGCAATGAGTGCATTTCAGGGGATATTTTTAACACAGTGATACTACCCTCTATGATACTGTAACAATGGTTATATAATCATATACAGTGTCTTTCCCATAGACCTTTATAACATAAAGAGTGAACTTTAATGTATGCAAATTCTAAAAAATCATTTTGAAAGTTGGAGGATTCCAGGATAGAATGAAGAATGTGACAAATCAACCTTACTCTGTTATAAATGTATGAAATACCTTCACTGCAGTGTTTAGGGGACATTTGTGGTGCTCTAGGCATTTAAAAGTGAATAGAATCTGAAAGACTAAATGCAAAAAAAACCCCAAAAAACAAAAAAACAAAAAACAAAGCCACCACCAACAAAAACCTCACATAATCACCACAGTTATAATTGTTCCCCATGTTGTATGGGGTTAGCAATTCTCACACTGCTATACATGGTTTCTGGAATTGAACAATTAAGTAAACGGAGGGTAGATGGTAGAAGTAAGGTGTATCACAGAGTGGTAGTTTCTGATAAGCAAGGGAAGGAGGCTAGAATAATCCATGTAGTAGTGGATTGGAGTTGGAGGCACTGGTATTATGTTGGCTTAATACAGACAGATGGTAACCTATGGAAATATTTACAGATATGTGTATATCCCTGGTCAGCATACACACAAATTTCCTTGCTCTGTCAGCTGAGAGGGCCTAGAAGCAAAGAAGGTTCAGTGGCAATAAGAGCAGCCACCAGAATGATCTAGCTTTCTAATTCTATTCTCAAATAAAAGAACAAGGCTCAGAGAAATGGCCAATTCTATACTTGGGGTAGGATATTTAGAGATAAGCCTGGAGTATCTTGTCACGTCAAAATGTAAGAAAGTGCTAAAGACACAAATATGAAATTGACAAATATGTAATCCAAAACAAGGACTACTATATCTTTGAATATAGAAGAGGAAGAGTTCTGAAAAACAAAGACACAACATGAGTGTTGATCAATGTTTTAAAACTTTTAAGCAGCTCCATTGTGAATGAACATGTTATTTATAAAATTATCTGTGTTAAATCAATTTTATACTTTGTTTCCATTTTAATGTTCTAAAATTATTTATTACATTTTTGAAAGGTGTCTATGAGTTTTGAAATAAATGACACATGAACAAGACTTCATGTCCTATAATTATTCCTATTACAATGGAGTCTCAATATTAAAATAGTCAAGTTTATTCATACTAAGTTAGCCTAAGACTATAAAAAAATTAAACTGAGCATCAAATTGATGTACTTTTCATAAGACAATACATTTCATAATTCCTCAAAGAAACTATTGATCTATTACTAGAATAGCAGAAAGAAAAAAAAATAATTACCATCAAACTTTGGAACCAAGGTACTAATGTAGATTTATGTGGAATGAAAATCAAATTTCCTTCAGACTAGACTTAATCACTTTATGAAGAAAAAAATGTATAAAAAGGATGTTCATAAAGTCTTTTCTCCATTACTTTTTTTCCCCGTGAGATTATGTGAAATGTTTAATGTTTTTATATGCTGCTTTGAAGTTTTAATAAAACAGTTTCCAAAAGTTTTCCTAATTTTACATTGTATGAGATAAAATAAATTTCTACTTAATAAGTGGTTTCCTGAGATTGGCCATTACTAGCATTTGAGTATGTGCTATATTTAAACCAAATAGCCCTACAATCCTGAGAGTTCAAGGTACCATTTTAGCAAATGACGAAAAACATGAATAGTTTTTCAAACAGAGAAAAACAAATTCTTATTGAACACATTACATCTCTTTAGGATGGGTAAAAATATCAATTCCAAAGAAATATGGTGTTAACCATTATGAGACAAACCATTCTGTCACACACTAATTGTGTGACCTTAGACAATTCATTAAAGTATTATGATCAATCTGTTCCCTTGTTATTATTCTGGGACAAGGAATTGGAAATGTAGTAAGGGTGGCAACTGACAAGATATATAAAATTCTTAGTGACATCATTCATTCTATGCTGCCCACTGGAGTCATGTAATAATCAATGTGAAATCTCAAACTCAGTTCAAGGAAGTAAATTTTGATATACATTTTTATATAAAAAATACTAAAGTGATCATGTATTACTTATACATATATAAATCCTTCATGAGGAGAGAAGTAAATAAACTGGTTAAGTTTGAAAATCTTGTAGTTGCTTTGGCTATCTCATACGAAAGCCACAGCAAACTTTAAACATAATTTTAAAACATTTTGACCTGTGTAAATCTTTTATTGGTAAAAATTATGACGTTTGACAATGCCAGGTGTCACTCTAGATACAGTGGCTTATCTTATATATTACCTTGGTGCAAGTGTAAATTAAAATATTTTCTTTAAGAAATAATTTCACATCCTCTTATAAAGCTGAACATTCAAATAGCCTATAAACCAGCAATTCTTTTTTAAGAATAGAAGAAGAGAAATTCTTGCACATCTGCAAATGAGATAGGTACTGTTAGAATCGAAACAGCACTGTTTCTAAAAGTTTAAAAAGGGGAAGGAGGGTATTCCAAAAGGTAACTGCTAAGATTTCACAATTTTTTGAACTAAAAACCAAATGCCAAAGGACTGGGGCGCCTGGGTGGCTCTGTCGGTTAAGCATCCAACTTCGGCTCAGGTCATGATCTTGCACTCCCTGAGTTTGAGCCCCACCTCTGGCTCTGTGCTGACAGCTCAGAGCCTGGAGCCTGCTTGGGATTCTATGTCTCCCTCTCTCTCTGCCCCTCCCCCACTTGTGCTCTGCCTCTGTCTCTCAAAAATGAATAAATGTAAAAAAAGAAATTAAAAATAAAACTGAAAATGTGAAAATGTTTCCCCACGAACCCCAAAACACAAGAAATGGAGAAAAATCACCTATAGCTTCAAACCAAACATTGCATCAGCAGGGGGAAGAGAAGTGTGTCTGCCAGAGCTGAGAACAAAAGAATACAGTCAAAGGTCCTTACTAAAGAGGGCAGAAAGCCAATTATTGGAGAATTGTAGCTGAAATTGGAAGAGTTTTGCATCTCCACAAGTAATTAAAAGTGTTCTAAAGCAAGGTCTGAAGGCACTGTATTAAATATCTACTCCTTCATAACAAATGACCGTGACCTTGGTAGCTTAAAATAACACACGTTTATTATCTCACAGTTTCTGTGTGTCAGGAATCTGGGGACATGACTTACACAGGTCCTCTATTTAATGGTCTCTGAAGACTGCTATCAAAATGTTGATGGGTCTGCATTCCCATCTGACACCTCTACTGGGGAAGAATCACTGCTAAGCTTATTCAAGTTGTTGGCAAAATCAATTTCCTTGCAAATTTAAAACTGATTACCCTGGTTTCTTGCTGGCTATCTCCTGGAGGATACCCCAATTTTCCTGCAATGTAAACCTCTAGGAACAATCTCTTACTTCCTTAAAGCCAGGTAAGAGAGAAAGTCTCTAAAACAAGTCTACAAATAGTAAAGTGTGGTTTTAAATAACGTAACATGATAGAAGGAACAGCATATCATCCTTTTTGCTATCGTCTATAGGTTAGAAAAAAATGGATTACACAACAGTACAGGTACCATGACATAGGGATTATGGCAGGCCACATGCCCTCTCTGTCCACCTCAGGGCTGAAGCACAACAAGCCACTGAAGCTATTTTCCAGAACAAAGCCCCATACTGAAAAAAAAAAATCTAGAAGTTATTGATTTCAAATTTGAGACAAATAAATAAAAATGAGAGAAGAAAAAATTCTAGGTGTAGGGAAAGGAAAAAAGAATCAGGAGACCTCAGAGAATATAAAGTCATGCCTTTTTAATCATTATAAGACAGAAAAGCAGTTTGTAACCATTTCTCTCTTATAACAATTCAGACAAATTAATTTCATATAAAAATAAGCAAGAACAGTATCACAGGCAAACTTCCCAAGAATTTCTTATAAGATAAAAAACTGTAATAAGTTGAATAATGTCTATAGAAAAAAAATTTAAATTATTGAAAATCTGCCCATAAAACTGATGAAAAATATAAACTAATATTTCAAAACTTCCACAAAGTAATTAGAAAGTGACAAAATACATGAAAAAGACCCCCACTGTATTATTTAATGAGATAAACTAACAAATACTATGATAAAACTCAAGAAAGAAGATATAAAATAATAAAAAAAAATTAGAGTGGAGACAAAACTATTAAGAAAATTAGTAAAGACAATAGTTGCTGCCTTAAAAAGCAAATTGTGAAAAAAGTAACATTTTTAAAAATGAATAGAATTGAAGAGATTCTAGACTTTGAGAAAGTAATGAGTACAGAAATGTTATGTATCGTAATACAAAGGGAAAAATCCAAAAGAAATACCTCACAAACCTTACATGTATACACCAGCAATATAACTTCAAAATACATAAAGTAATAATTGACAAAACTAAAAGAAGAAATCTAAAAATCGACAATTAGATTGGCAGACTTTAATATATTTATATTATTCAGAGTACAATTTATGACAAAATTGAATTAAACTAGAATACAATAACAAGATAACTAAAGAATCCCCATTTAATTAGAAATCAAACCAAGGGCTTAAAAGTATATGTATCAAAGAACTAAAACTGAAAATCAGAAAATTGTAAGTGAATTTTAAGTGAAAGAAAATAAAAATACAGTGTATTAGAACTTGGGAGAAGCAGGGGCGCGTGGGTGGCTCAGCCAGTTAAGTGTCCTACTTTGGCTTAGGACATGATCTTGTGATTCATGAGTTCAAGCCATGTGTCAGGCTCTATGCTGTCAGCACAGAGCCAACTTCAGATCCTCTGTCCCCCTTTCTCTCCGCCCCTCCCCCACTTGTGTCTGTGCATTCTCGCTCTCTCAAAAAAAAAAAAAAAAACATTAAAAAGGTAGGAATTTGTGAGAAGCAGCAAGAGATATGCTACAGAGAAATTTAGAGTCTAGTTATGTATGCCAGAAACTTAGGAAGGCTAAATCAGTGATTTAAAGCTTGTATTTCAGAATACATATTTAAGCCTAATAAATGTACACATAAAATTACTGATAAAAGAGTAAAATTAAATAGGAAACAGAATTTTTAATTGAGTATATTAAAAATCAAATACCCCTAGGAAGATTTAGCAAAATAAAATAGGAAAATATTAAAACTGTCAAGAGCAGCAATGTAAAGGAGATCCCACTACAAATTCTACATCCTGGGCACCTGGGTGGTTCAGTCGGTTGAGCTTCCAACTCTTAATTTCAGCTCAGGTCATGATTCCAGGGTCATGGGATTGAGCCCCATGTTGGGCTCTGTGCTGAGCATGGAACCTGCCTAAGCTTCTCTCTCCCTCCTCCTCTCTCTCCCTCTGCCCCTCTCCCTGTTCACATTCTCTCTTTCTCCAGAATGAATGAATGAATGAATGAATAAGTAATGAATAAATACATAAATATACTACACCCTTACAGTTTTTAGAAATAGAGGAAATTTTTTCTATGAAGAAAGTATAACCTTGATTATAAAACCAGCAAAGGATCTTACAAGGACATAAAATTAGAGAACAATAGCCCCCATGGATATAAATGCAAAAATTCTTAAGGAAATACAAATAAATTAAATTCAGCAATATATAAAAACACAATATATCACATTACATAAATTTGAATGTGATTAGTATTCATAATATATGTTATATATCACACATATGTAAAAGAATCTTCTATAAACAAACAAATAAATAGAAAACTCAATAGAATATCTGCAAAAAATTACAACAGGTATACACCCACCAGAATGGTTAAAATGAAAGAAAAAGATACCAAGTGTTAGTGAGGATGAACAGCATTGGAACTGTCATATATTATGAGTGTAATATTGGCAAAACCACTCGGAGAATTTTCTGTGTGGACCACAGCTAAATATAAATATACCCTGTGCCCCAGCAATTCTATTTCTTAGTGTATATAAAACAGAAAGGCATACATGTGTTCACCCGAAGACATGAATTTTCAAAACAACACTATAATTGATGCCAAATGCAAACTATTTAAATAGCAAATGTTAATCCAACTATAGAATGGATAAATTGTGTAAAGTCTATTCACACACCAGAATAGCATAAAACAGGCAAGAACAAGCTACAGTTTAGAACATAAATATATGGCTGAGTCTCACAAATATAATAACAAACGTAGGAAGACAGAAAAGAATTATGCTGTGTTCATCCATTTATGTAGCAAGTAATCTGAAGTATTATAAGTCAAGGTAAACTTCTCTTTGAGGGGTTCATACCTGGCAAGGGAAACGAAAAGAACTTCTATGTTCCCGTGTTCCCCGATCTAGATATGAGACACACTGTATATTTTATGAATTTGCAGTGAGCTGTACATCTATGTTAACTTCTCTGTTCCATGCTACGCATCAACAAACAGCTAAAGAAATGGCCTATGTCTTCAGAGGGGATTCAGCTGATTGGCCACCTGGCCTAGGCAAACAAATAGAAAGAAAATGCAAGTCACAGTAGTTTTAAAACAACTACTGATTTCAGAATTTTCTCAGTAAACTGAATTCACATTATACTTCACACCAATACTGATTGTATATCCTCTAAGTCTCCAATATAAAACTCACTTTTTCATTATTAAGTTGAATAATAATTTTTGTGGTGATTACATAAGAAATCACATATAAATCCCTTAATCTAATTGCCTGAAACACATGAAATATAGGGTCTGCCCCTTACAATTTATTTTATTTTATTCCCAATTTAAAAAGCTTTGCAATCATTTGTGTAACCTGTAAATTCATGATACTTTGTTTTAACATACAAACAATTAATTAAACATCCTTGGACGCCATCAGAGAGCTTTGATGTCAGCTCCCTGTATGCTCCCCAAATATTCCAGCTTGTTCAATTCATTCCGCCCTTTAAAATTTAATGAGACTTGGCTTGAATATCATCTTCTCTATAGCCAGGATTTCTGAATTCTCACTTTTACTGCATTCCCTGTGGCCACTCTGTTTATATTTTAACTTTCCTTGTATATTTTAACATACTAGATATTTCACTTCGCTCATTGTTCCTAACTTCTGCTTTGAAAACTTCATTATTTTTAGGTATGAGCAATTCAAAATGAAGAGTTTATAAGATTATCTAATGCAGTTCTGTGGTTTAAGTAGAGTTTTAAAGGATAACAAGGGTCTGATTTGATTTGGAAAAGACCAAACTCTGACAAGTAGCCATATCAACTTCCTATGAAATGACCCGGAATATCGGTTCATAAAAAAAGAAGTCCTGCATAGAAACAGCAAAATGAATGAAAGCATAGAATTACGTGAATTTTACTTCAGGCTTAAGCAAGACAGAAAGAATGGAGACAGCTAAAGATTAACTTGGCAGGAAGTGAAAAGCCCTGCAGAACATCAGTAGATAAACTGTGGCCTCAAAACATTGTAGAGAGAAACTTGTCTTCAGGATCCCAAACTGCCCCACGTCTGGACCATTTCTCTTTGGTGACACAGAGATCTCTGTCTTTTGTCAATGTCAATACTCTCACGGTCTCAGCAACACCATCCATATAGTAAGATTTTACCTCACATTTCTTCCCAGGAGCATTTGCATTTTTCAATGTATTAATTCTTTAATTAGGAGGATAATACTATGAAGGTGAAAATATTTACTTTAGTTAGTGATGGACGAAATCTTCAACACTCTAAAAAGTATATAATGTAATCAAATACCAACCCAAATGCAAAGGTTAGGATGGTCCTCAATAGAAATTTTATGTCAGAATTTATGCATTAGAAATCAGTTACAAAACTTGAAGAAAACAAAGCAATATTTGTTATGGGTTGAACTCTGTCACCCCCAAATTCCTATGTTGAAATCAACTACCAGTACCTCAGAATGTGACCTTCTTTGGAAATAGAGTTGTTTCAGTTGTAATTTATTATATTAAAATGAGGTCATTAGGATGGGTCCTGATCTGACTGGCATCCTTATAAAAAAGGAGTAATTTGGACAGATAGACATTATGTACAGAAGGGAAAAGTCTGTGTGAAGATTGAAATTATGTTGGCATAAGCCAAGAAATGATCCGAAGCTAGAAGAAAGACCTGGAACAGATCCTTTTCTAGCATCTTCAGAGGGAGCATGACCTTGCCACACCTTGATCTTGAATTTTAAGTGCCTGGAAATGCGAAACAATTCATTTCTATTGTTTAAGCATCTGTTTTCAGTTCTTTGTTACAGCAGGTTTAGTAAACTGATACAGTATTCTATTTCAAGTTAACTTTTACATAAACTATAAATTCAAACTATAATATTCATAAACTATAATCAAATATAAACTATAATATTCAAAACTATAATATTAAAAAGTCATCAGAGTAGGTATTTCTATATTATCATTAGGGGGGTGAATGGAAACATATTAAATAATAATTAGTAATTGTAATAGTAAGTATTTATCATGGAAATAATCAGTATGTGTGGGTACATATCAATTATAATGCAATGGGGTTAATGGCATAAGAAGTATAGTAGCAGATTTTATCTTCAAATTATATTTTTAAATTTAATTTGATCTTTGTATTTTAATATTTGATTATATTCCATACTACTATTAAATAGTGTAACTTGATTGTATAAATGGGCAGAAGCCAGGTACACACTATAAGAAGATACTTTAGGAGAATTTTCAGGGGAGATGTTTGTGAAGGATAAAAGAGAAAAAAAGACTGGGAAGAAAATAAGGGTGAGTTCAAGGGAGAATTAAGAGATTGTGATCTCCATTTTTAAAGAAAGGTTCTAAATTGAGTGGTGCCATGTGAACTTAGAATTTAGAATACTTGGGGCGCCTGGGTGGCTCAGTTGGTTAAGCGTCCGACTTCGGCTCAGGTCATGATCTCGCAGTTTGTGAGTTCGAGCCCCGCGTCAGGCTCTGTGCTGACAGCTCAGAGCCTGGAGCCTGCTTCAGATTCTGTGTCTCCCTCTCTCTCTGCCCCTCCCCCACTCACGCTCTGTCTCTCTCTCCTTCAAAAATAAATAAACATTAAAAAAAAATTTTTTTTTTTAAATAAAAAAAAAAGAATTTAGAATACTTATATTAGGTCATTACACAACTGAAGTGATCACCTACTGTAACACTAACTATCACAGAGGAGGAACCATGAACACCAAAGAATGATACAAGGGATCGCAAATGGAAAGTTTTCTCACATATTCAGTCCACATAAGATGGATCTGACATGCATAAGGTGAAGTTTTTTTTTCTGCCCCCCCCACCCCCATTCCTCAAAGATTTTTTTGTGGTGAGGTATGGATAAATGGAATTTTGCCAGCTTCATATGCCATGTTATATACAGGTATATTATAAAATATATAATATTTACATGGAGGTAAGAACTTGAGTTCTTATCTTGCATTTTAGTCATATTCAGAAATACCTAGAAATGGGATTTTAAATGCTAAAATGACAAGATGCTACAAAAATAGAAAGTTCGAACAATTTGGAATAAGAATTTTAAATCTGGGGTGCCTGGGTGGCTCAGTCGGTTAAGCGTCTGACTTCAACTCAGGTCATGATCTCCTGGTTTGTGGGTTTGAGCTCCATGTCGGGCTCTGTGCTGACAGCTCGGAGCCTGTAGCCTGCTTCAGATTCTGTGCCTCCCTCCCTCTGCCCCTCCCATGTTTGCACTCTCTCTGTCTCTCTCTCTCTCTCTTAAAAATAAATTTAAAAAACATTAAAAATATTTCTTAAAGAATTTTTAAAACAAAATTTTGTAACTGTCATTTCTAAATAAAAATTTAAATTTAATAAAAAATATTCTGTAATCTCTATCTCTGCATGCTATGTCTATTGAAAGTTAATGTCCTCAAATCTTGAAGATATAACCTAAGTTAATTATGTTCTTTTAACAGTAGTATGCACTCTCCTGGACTTAAGGGGTAGTGTGTTGGGAGCTGAAAAGTTTCCAAGTTATCATCATCCTGTCTAGTTCTTTGTGGCATTTTTCTGTTTGGTCCCCACAAAATCCATTCTCCCCTTCTCCAATAGTAAAATAATTTTTTAATGCACATGACTTCCAAACCACAACAGATACTTCCTAGATTCCCTTCAGATAAGGCATAGCCATGTGACTAAGCACAATCAATGCAGTATAAGAAGCATGAGGTGAACAATTTCCCTATTGCTCTGTATAAAAAACTATCTTGCTCTCCATTTCACATGTTTCTATTCCAGGCTGCTAAAATGTTAATGTGATGATGGAGGTTAACACCCCACTTGCTGTGAGATAAGATAAAAAAATATCAAAGAAACTAGAACTTCATAAATTGCTGATAAAAATATAATATTGGTAAAACCACTTTGGAAAATTCTGCAGACATCATGGTACAGAGCCCATTTACAACACCCCCATCCTGTCTCATGAAAGGCCACACCGAATCTACTTCTTCAACTTACTTGCTCCAATCATCCCAAGGACTCTTTCACAGCAGATTAGTTTGTACCTTAAGTCACACAACAATATAACTTATATGTTGGTTAAAAGTGAAAATAAATTAGAATAATATTTAATAAGAGAAAAACTGGGTTAATTACACAGTAGAAACCAAACACCACATGACATATCTAAGCTGAACTCTACTATTTGGGTCAAAACCTCACCTATTTTATTCTTCTCTATTAGTGAAGATGTTGGTAAACAACAACAAACATTACATTTAAATATAAATATAAATATAAATATAAATATAAATATAAATATACACAATATGAATATAAAATATAAGTATAAATATAAATATAATATGAATATAAAATATAAGTATAAGTATAAATATAATATGAATATAAAATATAAGTATAAATATAAATATAATATGAATATAAAATATAAGTATAAATATAAATATAATATGAATATAAAATATAAGTATAAATATTAAAAATATGTATTATGAATCTATTTCCTGAAAATATATGGAACCTCCAAGGTGCTGAACCTAAGAACTCAAAATAATAATGTGATAATAAAAACCTTAAGTGCTTTAATGTCCTAGGCATTAGAACTGGTGTGGCAGTAGGGGAGCCAAGATGACAGAACAGCATGGAAGTTTTTTGTGTGTCTCGTATCCATGAAATACAACCAGACCAACACTAAACCATTCTGCACACCGAGAAAACTGATCTGAGGATTAACACAACAATCTGCACAACCTGAATCACAGAATTCAGTAGGTAGGCAGCGCAGAGAGGTGAACTGGGGGAGAGAGAAGCATGGAAGGCAGGGAGCCACTTTTGCGTGTGGAGAGAAGACAGAAATGGGGGGGGCAGGAGTACAGGAAAAGCACCCTCCCTAAAAAGCAGCTGGAGAGAAAGTGGAAAAGTGGACACAGCCACAGGGACTGAACTAAAAAGGGAGAAGGAAGAAAGGAGAAAGGAGAGGGTTTAAATTCCATTAAGACTGTAAACAACAGGAACGCAAAGGCTGCAACTCCTCAGCTCAATACCTGGCAGTGCTCTGGTGGGAAGGGTGAATCCCCAGGAGCAGAGAGGAGTTGGGGCTCTTCAGGCCACACGGGGAGAGGTGGTTCCCCTGCTGGGAGGACACATGGTAGAGGCTGTGTGGGTCCCCCAAAGGCAAGGACCCAGGGGACCTCGGAGAACAACCACATTCGCTGGTACTGGAACAAGGTCGTTAAGGGTGAAGCCTGGTGCCAGATGTGTATTGTGATTTTCCATAATCCCTGAAATGCTGCTGCTACACTACCTTATGAACTTTTCATGGGGCAGGCTGGCACCCAGCCGCAGTCTCTGGGCATTGGTAGGAGCACGGTCCCGCAAACATTCCTTGGTACAGTCAGGCCTGGACACTGCTCAGTGAGACCCTCCTGCAGAGGGGCAGAATGGGCCAAAGCCACAGTCCTTCAGAAGTAAGGGGTCAGGAAAAAAAGCCATATATGAGGCAAAACTCAGAAGGGAGGTGCTGCCTGGGGCTTGGTCATGCACTGTGTAAAAGTGGGGAGTGGACGGAACCCAAAGACAAAGGACAAGCACATGACTGCTGATCAGTGAGAACACAGTTCTGATACTAGAGACTGGATATCTGGGTAAGTCCATTTTCACCGCTCCCACGCATGTGCATATGCACCTACAAGCATCACAAAAATCCACCCCAGTAAGCTAAGCAGTACCATCTAGTGGACAATGGAGCCATTACACTAAGCCCTGCCCAACTGGGCCAACCTCTCTCTTCAGGAACACAAGTCTCTGTGCCTGCTTAGTTTATGGAATAAAGTGTTTCATACTTTGACTTCTAGGGGAAAACGAAGTAATTTCAGTCATATTTCATTCTCTTTACCAGTCCATATATTCAACTTTCTTTGTGGTTTTTTTTGTTCTTTTCTTTCTTTTTCATTTTTTTTTGTGAAAACACAGAGACAAAAAAATTCATTTTTATTTTCAATTATTATTACAAAAATTTGTCTTTAATTTTTTCCACTGTATTTTTTACTTTTGTGTAAACAAGTAAAAAATTCTATTTTACTTCCGTCATTTTATTTTAGTCTACTTCAGTGTATTCATTTCTTAAAAATTTTGAAAAGACTTTCTCTTTTTTCTTTGCCCTTTTTTTCTCTAATCTATCAAGCCCCTTTCAACACCTAGACCAAAACACACCTATGACATAGCATCATTTATTCGATCTTTGTGTGTGTGTGTTTTCAATTTTTTAATTTTAATATATGTTTTAAATTAATTATTTTAATTTTTTTACCTCATCAATTCCTTTTCTCCCTTCAAAATGACAAAATGAAGGAAATCAACCCAAAAGAAAGAGCAGGAAGAAATAATAGCCAAGGACTTAACCAACACAGATACAAGCAAGATGTCTGAAACAGAATTCAGAATCACGACAATAAGACTACTAGCTGGAGCCAAAAATAGATTACAATCCCTTTTGTGGAGATAAAAGAAGTAAAAGCCAGTCAGGATGAAATAAAAAATGCTATAACTGGTCTTCAAACTTGAATAGTGCCACGGCGGCAAGGATAGATGAGGCAGAACAGAGAATCAGCAGTATAGAAGACACACTTATGGAGAATAAGGAAGCAGAAAAAAAGAGGGAGATTAAGGCAAAAGAACACAATTTAAGAATTACAGAAATTAGTGACTCATTAAAAAGGAACAACGTCAGAATCATAGGGTTCCCAGAAAAGGAAGAGAGAGAAATAGGGGTAGAAGCGTTATGTGAGCAATATATACTGAAAAACTTTCCTAACATGGGGAAAGACAGACATCAAAAGCCAGGAAGCACAGAGGACTCCCATTAGATTAAATGAAAGTTGACCATCAACAAGGCATATCATAGTCAAATTCACAAAATACTCAGGCAAGGAGAGAATCATGAAAGCAGCAAGGGAAAAAAAAGTCCCTAACCTACATGGGAAGACAGACCAGGTTTGCAGCAGACCTATCCACAGAAACTAGGTGGGATAGAAAGCAGTGGCAGGATATATTCAATGTGCTGAATCAGGAAAATATGCAGTCAAGAATTCTTTATCCAGCAAGACTGTCATTCAAAATAGAAGGAGAGATTAAAACTTTCCCAGACAAAAATTAAAGGAGTTTGTGACCAGTCCTACAAGAAATTTTAAGGGGACTCTCTGAGGGAGAAAAGATGAAAATAATAAACAAACAAATACCAAAGCAACAAAAACTAGAAAGGATGAGAGAACACCACCAGAAACTCCAACTCTACAACCAACAGAACGGCAATAAATTCATATCTTTCAGTACACACTCTAAACGTCAATGGACTCAATGCTCCAATCAAAAGACATAGGGTAACAGAATGGATAAGAAAACAAGATCCATCTCTATGCTGTTTACAAGAGACCCACTTTAGACCTAAGGACACCTTCAGATTGAAAGTAAGGGGATGGGGAACCATCTATCATAATGGTCAACAAAAGAAAGCTGTAGTAGCCAAACTTATATCAGACAATTTAGACTTTAAAATAAAGGCTGTATCAAGAGATGCAGAAGAAAATTATATCATAATTAAGGGGTCTATCCACCAAGAAGATCTAACAATTGTAAATATGTGCTAAATGTAGAAGCACCCACATATATATCAACCAATTAATCACAAACATAAAGAAACCCATTGATAGTAATACCATAATAGCAGGGGACTTCAACACCCCACTCACAGCAATGGACACATCTAATCAAAAAATCAACAAGGAAACAATGGCATTGAAAAACACACTGGACCAGAAGGACTTAACAGATATATTCAGAACATTTCGTCCTAAAGCAGCGGAATATACATTCTTCACCAGTGCACATGGAATGTTCACCAGAATAGACAACATACTGGTACACAAATCAGTCCTCAACAAGCACAAATGGATCAAGATCATACCGTGCATATTTTCAGACCACAATGCTATGAAACTCGAAATCAACCACAAGAAAAAAATTAGAAAGGTAACAAATCCTTGGAGACTAAAGAACATCCTACTAAAGAATAAATGGGCTAACAAAGCAGTTAAGTAGGAAATTAAAAAGTATATGGAAGTCAATGAAATTGATAACACCACAACCCAAAACCTCTGGGACGCAGCAAAAGTGGTCATAAGAGGAAAGTATATAGCAATCCAGGACTTCCTAAAGAAGGAAGAAAGGTCTCAGATACACAACCTAACCTTACGCCTTAAAGAGCTAGAAAAAGTACAGCAAATAAAACCCCAAACCAGCAGAAGACATGAATAATACAGATTAGAGCAGAAATTAATGCTATTTAAATGAAAAAACAAACAAACAAACAAACAAACAAACAGTAGAACAGATCAATGACACCAAAAACTGGCTCTTTGAAATAATTAACAAAATTGATAAACCACTAGCCAGTTTGATCAAAAAGAAAAAGGAAAGGACCCAAATAAATAAAATGAAGAATGAAAGAGGAGAGATCACAACTGACACAGCAGAAATAAAAACAATAATAAGAGAATATTATAAGCAATTATATGCCAATAAAATGGGCAATCTGGAAGAAATGGACAAGTCCTAGATACATATACACTACCAAAACTGAAACAGGAAGAAATAGAAAATTTGAACAGACCCATAACCAGTAAAGAAATCAAATTAGTAATCAAAAATCTCCCAAAAAACAAGAGACCATGGTCAGATGGCTTTGCAAGGGAATTCTACCAAACATTTAAGGAAGAGTTAACACCTATTCTCTTGAAGGTGTTCCAATAAATAGAAATGGAAGGAAAACTTCCAAACTCTATGAAGCTAGCATGAAGCCAGCATTACCCTGATTTCAAAACCAGACAGAGACACCACTAAAAAGGATTTCCCTGATAAACATAGATGCAAAAATCATTAACAAGATGTTAGCCAACAATACATTAAAAAGTTGTTCACCACAACCAAGTGGGATTTTTACCTGGGAGGCAAGGATGGTTCAATATCTGGAAAACAATTAATGTGATTCATCACACCAATAAAAGAAAGGACAAGAACCATACAATCCTCTTAATACATGCAGAGAAAGCATTTAATAAAATACAGCATCCTTTCTTGATAAAAATCCTCAAGAAAGTAGGGACAGAAGGATCTTACCTCAAGATCATAAAAGCCATATATGAACGACCCAATGCTAATATCATCCTCAATGGAGAAAAACAGAGCTTTTCCCCTAAGGTCAGGAACAAGACAGGGATATCCACTCTCACCACTGTTATTCAACATATTATTGGAAGTCTTAGCTTCTGCAATCAGACAACACAAAGAAATAAAATGCATCCAAGTTGGCCAGGACGAGGTCAAACTTTCACTCTGTGGAGATGACATGTTACTCTATATGGAAAACCCTATAGATTCCACCAAAAAACTGTTAGAACAGATTCATGAATTCAGAAAAGTTGCAGGTTATAAAATCAATGCACAGAAATTGGTTGCATTCCATACACCAACAATGAAGTGACAGAAAGAGAAATCAAGGAATTGATCCCATTTACAATTGCACCAAAAACCACAAAATACCTAGGAGTATTTGGTAAAATAACCAAAGAGGTGAAATATCTATACCCTGAAAACTATAGAAAGCTTATGAAAGAAATTGTAGAAGACACAAAAAAATGGAAAAAGATACCATTCTCCTGGATAGGAAGAAAAAGTATTGTTAAAATGTCGATACTACCCAAAGCAATCTACATATTCAGTGCAATCTCTATCAAAATAACACCAGCATTCTTGACAGAGCTAGAACAAATTATCCTAAAATTTGTATGGAACCAGAAAAGACCCCAAATAGCCAAAGCAATCTGGAAAAAGAAAACCAAAGCAGGAGGCATCACAATCCCGGACTTCTAGCTACAATACAAAGCTGTAATCATCAAGACAGTATGGTACTGGCACAAAAACAGACACTCAGATCAATGGAACAGAATAGAGAACCCAGAAATGGACCCACAAATGTACGGCCAACTAATCTTTGACAAAGCAGGAAAGAATATCCAATGGAATAAAGACAGTCTCTTTAGCAAGTGGTGCTGGGAAAACTGGACAGTGGCATGCAGAATATGAACCTGGACCACTTTCTTACACCATACACAAAAATAAACTCGAAATGGATTAAAGACCTAAATGTAAGACAGGAAGCCATCAAAATTGCTTGGCTGCAGCAACTTCTTATTCAACACGTCTCTGGACGCAAGGGAAACAAAAGCAAAAATTAACTATTGGGACCTCATCAAAATAAAAAGCTTCTGCACAGCAAAAGAAACAATCAGCAAAACTAAAAGGCAAGTGACAGAATGGAAGACGGTATTTGCAAACAACATATCAGATAAAGGGTTAGTATCCAAAATCTATAAAGAATTTATCAAACTCAACACCCAAAAAACAAATAATCCAACGAAAAAATGGGCCAAAGACATGAATAGACACTTCTCCAAAGAACATCCAGATGGCCAACCAACACATGAAAAAATGCTCAACATCACTCATCATCAGGGAAATACAAATCAAAACCACAATGAGATACCACCTCACACCAGTCAGAATAGCTACATTAATAACTCAGGCAACAACAGATGTTTGTGAGGATGCGGAGAAAGAGGATCTCTTTTGCATTGCTGGTGGGAATGCAAACTGGTGCAGTCACTCTGGTAAATAGTATGGAGCTTCCTCAAAAAATCAAAAATGGAATTACCCTACAACCCAGCAATTGCACTACTAGGTAGTCATCGAAGGGATACAGGTATGCTGTTTCAAAAGGTTGCATGCACCCCAATGTTTATAGAAATACTATCCACAATAGCCAAAGTGGAAAGAGCCCAAATATCCATCAATGGATGAATGGATAAAGAAGATGTGGTATATATATACAACGGAGTATTACTCAGCAATCAAAAGAATGAAATCTTGCCATTCGCAACTACATGGATGGAACTTGAGGGTATTATGTTAAGCAAAATTAGTCAGTCAAAGACAAATATCATATGACTTTACTCATATGACGACTTTAAGACACAGAACAGATGAACATAAGGGAAGGGAAGCAAAAATAATATAAAAACAGGGAGGGGACAAAACAGAAGAGACTCTTAAATATGGAGAACAAACAGAGGAGTACTGGAGGGGTTGTGGAAGGGGGTATAGGCTAAGTGGGTAGGGGCATTAAGGAATCTACTTCTGAAATCATTGTTGCAATATATGCTAACTAATTTGGATGTAAACTTAAAAAAATAGAATTTTAAAAAATAATTAAAAAAAAAAAAAGAACTGTTCTATCGGTCCACATTTAAATGTCTCAATTAATGTAACTGGATCTAAAACTTGTTAGGCAGTGTCTCTCTGATCCTCTTCATTATCAGTCTAAAGTTGCTCATATTTCCTAGTTTGTGCCAGATAATCATAGAAAACAGTTTAAAGATATTTGACAATTTTAATGTATAACTTCTGCAGTAATTCAGCTACTTCTAGACATATAGTGTCTCTCATTTATGTTTAGGAATAGACAAATTGTACACTAAGTATATTTCAGTATGATTCATTCAACATGAAACATTAATTAGGCACCTAATAAATTCACATTAATAGAAGAAGAAAAACTGTAAGTATAATAACAAGCTTTCTCTAGGCAGTTCAAGTCATATTTCCAATATTTTCAGATGTATCAAATATAAAATTTACTATTTCAGGACTAGAACTGAGGCTGATTTATCTCCTTTTTTATACACTATCATCATACCTGGAAATATATCAAAACAAATTGTTTTTACTGCACAGAAAGACTAAATAAAAGTGAATGTATTACCCATTTCAAATGCTGTGATCCCGCTCCAATTTGTGCCTTTACTCTAAGCTGAACTCCTATGGATGCCTTTGCGTGGATGAGGCAATTTCAAATGATATCTTTATATAATGTTTCTTCCTTGGCAGTCCCACATTCAAATGCATTTGTGGAATTCAGCCATGCATATAAACAATAATTTTCAAATCCTTTATTCCAAAAAAAAAAAAAAAAAAAAAAAGCCCTTTTCTGGCTATTCCACAGCAGGGTGTCCAACTAAAGTGTTATTATAATTATCTAATTAAGTGATAATGAAAGTAAAGAAAAAATACTGTCCACTAACAAGAAACAAACACAAAACAAACACAAATAAGTGGAAGAGAGCAGCAGTGGAACACATGTAAACACATTTATCTTTTTTTACTAATATAATTGTAAAGTACAGAGAATTTGAATTTTGAAATAGTAGCTCACTCCATTCTTCTTTAAATACTTCTATGCTCTTGGCCACAGGGACAGCAAAGTCCCCCATTTTTTTCTCTATTTCATTGCGGCTCCTTTTTCATCTCCATCCATCCCTATCTCCTCTTCCAACTTCTAAATGTTGGAGTGTCTCAGAACCCACTTCTCAGATCTCCATTCTTTTGTTTTTTTTTTTTCTTTACTTGGTTGCTAGTGTGGAGAATTTCTGTCGTGACATGTCACCTATTGGTGTCTTTGAAATAAACATCTCTACCGATGACATCTTCCCTAAATGGTAGAAATCTACATCCAACTAACTAGTTGATATGGAGGCTACTTGGTCTCTTAAGAAATGGCTCAGATTTAACATAGTCCAAGCAAAATGAGTAATTTGTATCTCTCTCAAGCTTTACTACCCTATCTTTCCTAGATCACTAAACGTCATTTCTATTAACTCATTTGCTCAAGCCTAAAACTTATAAGTCATTTTCTCCATTCGTTCATCCATTACTACATTCAATCAGCAAGATCTATGGCTGCTACCTTTAAAATACTTACCAGATACAACCATTCATCACTGCCTCTCCTGTACAAGTTACCCTATGCCTAGGTTAATGCAAAAATTTCCTAACCATTTTCTCTAATTCTAATAAGTCTAAAAGGCAACTAGTGTGATATTTTGTAAATTAAAATCATACCTATCACTCCCCTGCTTAAAGGTTTCTCTCCATCTCATAATAAAATCCAGATATTTACCTGGGAGATAAAATCCAAATGGATTAGAGGGCCTTACATGATCAGTTTATCATTAGGAAGAAGCCTAATCCTATTAACTTTCCAGCAGCCCTCCCACTTGCTATGCTGTGGAAATTTTGCATTTTTCTCTATGCCTCTAAAACACCAAATTGCTTTCTGCCTTATGTTCTTAGTACTTGGTGTACCTGCTCCCAAAATACTCCTCCAATATCTTTGCATGCTAATTAACTGACTCCAGAAAAATCTCTGCTTTAAGTTTCATTGCCTCAGAACCTGGCCAAGTTAGAAAAGAGTCTATTTAATAAGACTCCCCAACCACCCATACCAAACTTTAATTTTCTATACCCAACTTTATATATTCTTCTGCATATATTTTTGCTAAATATTGAGGAAAATTAATCTTTTATTGGATCATTTGCTGTGTGTTTCTTTCCCACTAAAATTTAACTTACAAAAAGACAGAAACATTTGTCTACCACTGTATCCCTAATGCCTAGAACAAGTCCATCTTGGCCATCTAATATATCTTACAAAAATAAATATGGTTTGGGAACCTGGGTGGCTCAGCTCATTAAACATCTGACTCCATCTCAGCTGAGGTCTTGATCTCAGGGTTGTGAGTTTAAGCCCTGTATTGGGCTCTGAGCTGGGTGTGGAGTCTACTTAAGTTAGTAAGTAGGTAAGTAGGTAAGTAAGTCAGTAAGTGAGTAAGTAAATAAATAAATAAATAAAGTTGTCTTTATTTTTAAGGAATATTTTTAAAATTTTCATCACATAAGATTTGTCACAAACACTGGATCAAAGAATAATTTCACCATTTATTCACTTATGATTACATTTTTCTTATTTCTAATAATGTAATAGGGACACACAAACACATTAGAAGTCAAAATAAAAACCCAAATGTAGAAAATAACTTAGCTATTTATATAGCCCATATTGTGCAACCACCCGTTGACCTTCAAAATAAGTTAACATTATTTTGAATATCTTCTGTGTGAGGGTTAATTTCCTTAAATTTATAATATCAGATCTAGTCATGAAATTTTATGACTGGGGCAGAGTTTTTAGTACACCCCCAAACTCATCTTAAAAAGAGACAGAATACAGCCAGCTAAGAAAAAAAAAAAAAATCAGTAACAACATCTTTAACAAAAGTAGGTGGAAAATTATCCTGAAAGTGTTAGAAAAGAATGTTTGGGGAGAAAAAAAGTTAGGTTCTATACAAAATTAAAAGCTGGTCAGAGATAGATAGCAGAGGGAAAATAAAGAAAATTCAGACGTTCCTAAAATCCCAGGGTGAGAAAAATCAGCCACAAAAATCACACTAAGAGAATCTCCAGCAAGTTGAGAAGTTTAACAGTGAAATGGAGAAAGGAAAAGAAGGGAGAAGATGGAGGGAGGGAGAGAGGGAAGGAGGGAGTGATGGAGGGAGGGAGGGAGGGAGGGAGGGAGGAAGAATAAACGGGGTCATTGGGATGTAGATGCTTTGAAAAGAAAAACTACGATATATAACCAAATTGTACAGGTAAGATACAATGGAGGTAGATTCAGTTATTTGGTGGTAGAGGATTCCAGAGAAGGCACATCAGAGAATAGTGGAGATGGCTATTCAGACTAGCCATATGTTTAAAATTTTTGAGATAACAACATAAAACAGAGCTTTCTAGTAATGTACCCACAACCCCTACACAGAAGCCTCTTCCTAAAGCACAGCAATATCCATCTCATTTCTTTCTGTACTTCTCTACCACTCTAGTTCTATTTCTCTCATCTATCATCTATCATCTATGTTAAATACTTTGAGTTCATGCTGCTATCAGTATTATAGCTCAGGGTAAATTCTAATTTTATCCTTTTCCATCTTTGCAATACCCATCTCCAAGTTATAAACCTAGCTCCTGTTATCAATCCTAAAATACCAAGAAGGTAATTTCAGAATTTCTAAGCTGTATTACTGCAAAAAAGCATTCATGACTAACTAGAATTCAATATTTGTTTATACTTCTCTTTTGCTTAGGTAAAATTTATATAAAGAAAATGCACAAATCTTAAATGTACAATGTGCTGACATTTGAAAAATCTCCATACATGCATGTAGACATGTCTAGATAAAGAATCATTCCAGAAAGTTCTCTAATGCCCCCATTCAGTCAAGCTGCCTTAAAGATAACCACTTTTATGGTTTTTTTCACTACTATTGATTTTTCTCTATTCTAGAATTTCACATATATGGAGTAGCACTTTTTTAAAAAAAATAATGCAGTACTTTTTTGTGTCTGCCTTCCTTCACTCAGCATAGTATCTGTGAGGCAAAACTATGATGTAAGCGTTTCAGTAGTTTCACTGTATTGCTGAATAATAATCCATCGAATGAATATAAAATGAATAAAATTTTATAATGAATTTATTCTTTTATAAAACAATATTCATTTATTCTTCCTTTATATTGTTCATATTCATTTATTCTTCCTTTAATATCCGTTTATTCTTCCTTCATTCCTTCCTCCCTCCCTCCATCTTCCTCCCTTCTTTTCCTTTCTCTATTTCACTGTTAAACTTTGCTCGACTTGCTGAAGATTCTCTTGCTGGAGAATGAATAAAATTAGGATTTTTTTTCAGCTTTTGAGTATTGAAAGTAAAGTTGCTTTAATTATTTTTGTAAAAGTTTTTGTGTGTGGGTATATGTTTCCATTACAGTTGTGAAAAATAGGAGTAGATATAATACATACAATTTTATAAGGAATTGACAACATTTTCCCAAAGTGATTGTATTATTTGAGATGATCATTCTTGTATTAACCATTCACATGGGTGTCTAGTGGGATCTTATGTGTGTTTTATTTGACTTTACTCTTATCAGTAATAAATTTGATCACCTTTTCAAGTGTTCATTAGTCATTTGTCTCCCTTATGAAGAATGATTTCAGGACTTTTGATGATATTTATTGCATTCATTCATTCATTCATTCATTCATTGTTGAACTTGAATTCAATAAATTCTTTATGTTTCTCTATATATATACATATGTATTTAATGCCACCAATTTTAACATGACTTTATAACTGTATCTCACAATTTTTTATACCTTAATTTTCATTTTCATTTAATTCAAAATATGCTTAACTGCCCTGCATATTTCCTTTGTTCCATATGTTCCTTAATTTCCAAATACTTGAGCATTTATCATACCTTTTTCTGCTACTGATTTCTAATTTATTTTTGTTACCTTCTCTAAACATACTTGGTATGATTTCTATTCTTTAAAATTTTATGAGGTTTGCGTTATGGTGAGAATATCAGAGTATGATATATCTTAGAAAATGTCCCATGTGTACTTGAGAGGTATATTAGTTATAAATTGGTGCATAACAAATTATCAAGAAACTTAAAACAACACATATGCTTGTCATAGTTCCTGTGGGTCAGGTATCCAGGCAAAGCTTTTCAGGGTCTTCTATTTCAGGGTCTCTCACAGGCTACAATCAAAATGTCATTTGGCTATAGTCATCTAAAGTCTCAACTGGGGAAGAAGGCACATCCAAGCCCATGTGATTGTTGGCAGTGAGAGTGAGGGCCAGAGTTCTGTGCTGGTTTTTGGCCAGAGGCTGCCATCAGTTTCTTGCGCCATGGGTATTCCCAACATGCAGCTTGTTTCATCAAACTCAAGCCAACAAGGCTATAGAGAGTTGGCTAGGAAGACAGAAGTTATTCTAACCTAATCACAGAAATGACATCACCACATTTGCCACTTTCTATTCAATAAAAGCAGTTCTCTTAGGTAAGGATGAAGGGAGGGTAGCTCTCACTAGGGCATGTATATCAGGAAGTGGAATGTCTCACTTCCCACCCTCTATTCTACTGTATGAAAATGTCTCAAGGAAGAGACAAAGTGATCAAGAGGCTACCTTGGGCTTATCTTACGTGTTTCCCTTCTTTTAAAAGTAAAAATATTCTGATACATACTGTTTAGTGCCTGGAAACTGTTACCTCAGATCTTGTCCAGTGCTACAGTTGATTTCAGTAGTGGATAGTGCCAGTTACTTGGTCACTACCAGAAGATGAATCACGTGCTGGTATTTTAATTGGAATTGCATCAAATCTATAGTTCATCATGGGGATAACAGATATACATATACAAGCTCATAATATTTTAATGATATTGAGTTATCCAGTTTAAAAGCATCGTTCTCCTCTTCATTTCTTTAGGCATTTTTTTTTCTCAGCAGCGATTTATACTTGTCAATTTAATTTTTTAAGTTATTTTTCTAATTGTTTATTACTAACACACACACAGACAATATGTCAGTATTGATCTTCCATTCTACAACCTGCTAAGCTCACTTATTATTTCTAATAAGCCTTTCTAGATTTATTCAGATTTTTGAGTATGCATTATGCCCATACTATTCATGAATATAGTGTGTTTTACTTCTTTTTCAAACTTTGTTTACTTTCTTTTTCTTGCCTATTGTATTGGCAAGGGTCTCCAAAAATATATAAAATAGAATTAATGAGAATAGATTTGTTTTTCTTTTTCATGATTTTATGACCCCATATTATTTCTGATGTTAGCTGTAGGATTTTTATAGCTACATTATTACTTTGAGGAATTTTCCTTCTATTATTGATTTGCTGACAGTTTTTTTATAAAGTTTTAGTGAACTATATTAAATAAGTTGTTCCGCCTCTATTGAAATTATCCTAAATTGTTTTTTGTCTTTATCCTGCCATATGTATACCTAAACATAAGAAAAAGGAAGACTCTTGGGGCGCCTGGGTGGCTCAGTTGGTTAAGCATCCAACTTCTGCTCAGGTCATGATCTCACCGCTCATGAGTTCGAGCCCCGCGTCAGGCTCTGTGCTGACAGCTCGGAGGCTGGAGCCTGCTTCCGATTCTGTGTCTCCCTCTCTCTCTGTGCCTGCCCTGCTCACACGCTGTCTCTCTCTCAAAAATAAAGATTAAAAAAATAAATAAAAAAAAAAAAGAAAAAGTAAGACTCTTAAATGACATAAAAGCCAAATGTAATGTGTAATATTCATTTGGATCCTGATTTTGGAAAAGAAAAAGTGTTAACAACTAACTTTTGAGAAAAGTGGGAAAATCTGAAAATAGAAAATTTGAAAATTTATACCAAAAATTACAAATTATTATTATAATGCACTATATTACATAAGAAGCTGTTTATGGTTCTTATGTATTAGAATTGAATTAATATGTATATAAATTATGTAGAGGTGAAATGACATGGTACCTGGAATTTCCTTTAAACTGCTTATGTATAAAAACCCTACAACACTAAAAAAGAAGTAAAAATAACTGGGGCAAATGCTTGCGAGTTATTTTTAGGTAATGGGTATATGTGGATCCATTAATTTGGAATATGTGGAATTTCTTTGGAATGTTTTTAAAACAATTGGAATAGCTAGCAAGATAACAGTTTCTTATAGCTATATTTTTAAGGTTTTGACATATAGACATGCACATAAATACAATCTACATTTCCTCTAATTGTATCTTGAATCTATTTTAGGATTTAGTCAAGAGACATTATGTTTGCATAATAACTAATTAAAAATGAAAAATGAAGTATGAAAATGTCAGAAAAAGGCATAATTTTCTATGTATTTGTTAGAGAATTATTCATTTTATTTGCTAAGAATCATCTATATTTTTGTTCATTTTGAATGATATATGATATTTAATCGTATAAATGCACACCTGTTTTTTTTTTATTTTCTTGTCAATGAATACTTGACTCTTTTTCTAGGAGTTTGCTTTTGATAATACTGAGCTATAAACATCCTTGCACATGTCTCAGGAAACATAAGGGAAATTATTTCTCTTGAGCAGATACTTTTCGCTTAAATTGCTAGAGAGAAGTACATGTATAAATTTATAATTATGAGATGCTAAACTGTCACACCAAACTTTTTGAAAGTGGATATATCCTGTCACTCCCACTATGAATGGATCGCAGTGGTCTATATCCTCTTCAACATTTATTGTCAGAATTATTTTTCAATATAATCTATTATTCTTGCCAATAAAGTGGATATACAATATTATCCCATCATGGCTTGTGATTTTTATTTCCTTGAACACAAGTGAAGTTGAACATCTCTTCCTATATTATTGTCTATAATATATCATGTTTGTTTGTTTTTGAGATACCTATTTATGCCATTTTTTTCTTGTGGATTGTTTATGCTTTTCTTGGTTATTTGTATAACATCCTGATATATTTTTGATATTAATCTATTTTGATTACGTGTCTTGCAAATATATTCTCCAGGATCACAATAAGCATTAACTGAATAAATGAATGAATAAATATTGAATCAAAACACTTGTTCAAATACTGGACTTTGCAATCAGGATTTATGTAAATTTGGCAAAGTTATTTAATTCCTCTGAATTTTAATTTTCTATGTTAAATACTTATAATACCACTTTATCAGTTTTGATTTCACTATTTAATTTAATGATAAAATGAGACTTGAAGAAATTGAAAAGGATTTTATATCAGTGAATTATTTCTCTTATGAAAGTTATTTCTCTTTTGAATATTAAATAACAGATACATGCAAACATATTATATGTACATACACACATAAATGAATCAAATGATAGATGATAGATACATAGATATTTTAAAAATAAGAGAAATCCTATACTATAGTATTGCTACCATTCTACCACTCAACCAAATAAGAAATGAGTTTTTCTGACATTGAAACCAAATAATATTTCTTAGGAGAGTGTATGTTTTAAAATTTTAACTATAAAAATGTTATATATTTACATATACCTTATATTCTTTTTGAAGTTGAATTTAAGAGTCCAACACACTGTTCAATACTTATCACAAGTTAAATAAGGATAAGAATTGATTTTCTCTTCTGTTGACAGTATGACCTCATCCAACTTCTGCTTTTCAAAAGAAACATATCTGTGTCCAGATATAAAGATGCCTACATCTTACATCCCTTTGCCAAGTTCCCATTAATAACATATAATTGACCAGGAGAAAGTTCACCCTAGACTGTATCAGGCAGATTTCTACAAATCGTCCTTATCCCTTTTATCTCTCTATTTGATTTTTTGTCAAAGCATAAACAACCTCATACTTTATTATTTGAGAGATTAGTATAATATTTTATCAAATAAAATATATAAATCTTACAGATTTAAAACATGTTTTAATATAACCAGGAAAATATGTAGAAAATAAAAACGAATATTTAACATATAATTTTGAATTTATTTTTAACAGCTTATTCTTTAATAAAAATGACATACTGCAGACTGAATTATATTATATTATTTTCAGGTTTTGCCTTTGGAATATTGCAGAGTTGTTCAATTGCACTATACACAGCAAGCCAGAAGGCAACTGATAAACTGAAAACTGGACCTTATCCAGAAAAAAAAATGCAAGTCAAGCTAAATACATCATTTCCTTATGCATGGTATTATTTAAGGTACATTAATGTTTTAATAGCTGGACAAGCTGTCCTCATGTTCAGGTTAAATGATTTGAACAAAAGTATCTTATGATCCAGTGGTACTATTCACAACATTCAATAACCTAAAAAATTTCTACTAGGTCTGTGAGAAACATATATGAAAAATTTAAACATGCACGGCTGACACCTCTCCATGCATTGGTCATAGAATGGAGAGAACAAAGTTTAGATATAAGATGAAAATTGTAATGTTCAAATATGACCTTAAACTGAAGAAGCTTTAATAGTTAGGTCTTTTTCTTCAATGACACATAGGAGAGAGCCAAAATGGAATGGAGAACACAGTGTTATGCTGTCACATATATAGACTTTCATTAGACTCACATACCAATTTCTGAAGGGCCCTGTCCCAGTCATTAGAGGTATATAACAAATTACTCAATAACATAGTAGTTTAAAACAACAATATTTCCTTTGCTTACGGCAGCTTATCTCTGTTTTACTGAGCGTCACCTCAAGTGGCTTGGAGAATGGGGCTAGAATCATTTAAGGGCACGCTGAGAACATACAGAATACATGAAGTGTGGAACATCTGGATTTCCTTAGGCAGCTCTCTCTGTCTCTATGTGGCTTCTTCATGTGGTCCCCCCAGGATAGTGATTTCAGTGTAACCTGATTTAGTATATGCCAACCCAGGCTCCTCAAATACTTGCTCAAGAGAGAGGCAGACAGAAGCCTCAGAAGTCACATAGCATCACTTTCATAATATATTGGTCACCAATTCCAAGGATAGAAAATACAGACCTCCATCTCTCAAAAGAAGGGTGTCAACATAAAATTAGAAGAACAAGTAGGATATATATCGGTGTGCACACCTTTAGAAAATATCATCTGCCTTAAGGTCGAAAGTGGAAAGACAAATGCTGAAAGAAAAAATAATTAATATGAATGCAACCTAGTCTAAAGGAGAAATCAGGGGATCGGGATCAACAATAGGTCAGTGAAGGAAGCCACTAATTGAAAGTGACTTGGATCCAGGAAGATTTTGATAGTTGCTATGATGAGAAATTATCCAGAATCAATGCCACATACTACTTCTTCTGCTTCTTTTGCAACTTAAGGTCCCTGAAGAGGAATCAGCACCAAAAAACAAGGGATCTACAACATAGAGCTTAGGAAAACTCCCTATCTTAAAGTAATGAGTCTTTCATAACAGTGAATTAATGGGGGACCACAGTGGTTGCTTTAATTAAAACTCTGTGAAGAGAACAATAATGTCTACCTGGGACAGCAGTGAGTGGAGGTTGCTGTTTAATACTTATGACTTATAAACTTAGATGGTACTTTCCAGTGTGCTGGCTAATCTAATTTAGTATAGTAAAGCATTTTCTTGCCATTCATGGGCTTTAAAAAGCCTTCCATTTCTCAGTCTCTCCAGACTATTTTTTGAACCTGTATCTTTCACTTTGCCTGTCCTTTGCAGAGCCACCTATTATGATTGTGTCCTTTCTCTCCACTGGCCTGTCCTGCATTTGTGGCTTGAAAACTGACCTTAAAATCCTACATGGGCTTTTTGTCCTGAGAGTATGGGCCAGGCCCACTCATTATCATATCTAGCCCTAATTATTAGAATCCCATCTACAGAAACTGATCTGTGGACTCCCATCAGAAATTTGTAAGACACATGAGTGAAGCTATTCCATTAAATTATCTCAATCCTATGGTTTAAGCTCAATATTATTGTTTTTGCTTTAAAGAATGACTTTTGCTTCCTTGAAATTACAAAGCATGTAAACAATAAGGTCATGATAATTCATGTATCCTAACAAGACCTTTCTACATACCATAGGAATCATCTGGGTATTTTGATGCCAGTCAAGTATTTCTTTATATAAATGTAAACTTTAATACCTGAATTTTTCAAGTATATCTGAATTCCACATATCATTTTTGTCAAGATTAAGATTTATCTAACACATAGGCACTCTTTAATATGTACTGAGCACTTCTGCAAATATTTTAGATGCATTATTCATTTCATTATAACAACAACATTAAGAGGAAATTACACGTAAATATATTAGGGAATAGTAAGGTTGGAGCTGGGGTGCAAACCTAGACAATCTGTCCCCATATTTAATGTTGTTACCCATCATGTGATATTGTTTCCACCCAATCAAAGGGATTCCTGCAACTTTAGCAAAGTCGAAACCATTCACTGGATTTAAAATTAAAACATATCGCAAGATACAAACACAATATTTTTTTAAAGCTGATACCAGAAAAAAAATGTCCTTTTTCTAGTAGTTCTTTAAGTAAAATGCCTAAAGCAGCAATTCATAAATCTCAGTCATAGCCAGAAAAATATATCTTCAAAATTATTTCTCTAAATTAAATGGGAATTTATTAATTTAAGAAGATTAAAAATGTGATTGCTTTATGGACTTTAATAATTAAAAAGTAATTAAATCAATGTAATGATATGAATCATTCAATATTCACATCAACACTCAGAATTTTTAAAATTATCTATGTAGTCTAAGGCAAATTAATGTCATCCATTACTAATTAAATTTGTTGTTCTCATTGTAGTAATTATTTCAATTTACTAAAAACCTGGTAGACAAATGGACAAAACTCTTAATATAAATAAGTTTAGGTTTTTGAAAATATATTTTATTACTCTTGAAGCTTATAATTTAATGATTGCAAATTATTGCTTGTACTATCTTCCCTGAATATTCAGACCGATTCATTCCTATTGTTCCAGCTTTCCCCATCTCCAGAAATTTAAAGTTATATAACTTTTCTCCTCTACCACCCTTCTAGAAATGTGAAGTACCTAATCATCTTATACTCTGTATCCTATCAGTTGCTTCCTGTGTGCTTTGTTATATATTTGGTACATCACATTTCTTCTTTCAAGGTGCTCTAAGACGTTGACAAACTCAGAACTGGAAAGTAAATAGGGTTCCATGACTCTGTAAAAGTGCTTGGATTAGGTACAGCGTTTTGGTTTATAGAAAGCATTAAGACATTAACAACATGCTCATCTCTGTACCACTGGGTAAATGTTGGCTAAGTTACCTGTCATGGTAACCCTCCCCACCTTGCCACCAAAGTTAAATTACCATTTGTCTTCTGTCACATTGAGACCCTAGTATCTTTTGAAATCAGGAAGCACATTTCACCTTTGTGTACCATATTCCTTGAAGATAATATATATTATGCATTAAAGATATGAATATGGATATAATGAATGCTAGTGATGACCTCCCTAGTGTATTCTTAGAGAAAGCACTGTCTTCTGGGCCCTCTCAGGAGACATATTTAGAAGTAGGTTGACAGGTTACACATGATCAATGTATTTGAACGGTCTTATTTACTTAAGTGCTTTAAACCTATGAGTTTAACAATTCAAATTATTTGCTCTTCTAGAAAAGACTGAATATAGAATAAGTAGGAAATGTATGTATATTGGTGGTTTCTGTCCAAATTAACATTCCATAATTTTGTCACTGGAAACAGCTTTAGAATCTGTTACCAAATCTATTCCTCATATTTTCACCAATGCTACTCCAGTATCAAAAAAATCACCAAGTCTCAATGACTTACAACAGAACATTTATTTTTTACGATCAGAAACATTATTTATATTCTTCATGGACTTTGGGTCACCTGTGTCTCTAGCTTATGTATAATCTCATTCTAGGGCCAAGGCTAAAGGAGGACTTATTATCTGGGACCATTTGTTCTTATGGAAGGGGGCAGAGTGTAAAGTGTGAGGTTCAATCACAGAATCACATTAATAGCTTCTACTTATATTTAACACAATTTAGGTTTTCCCACTTTCCATTGGCCAAAATAAATAAAGTGTCTATGCCTAATAATAAGTTGAAGAGACATGGCTAGGATATTGATGTATAATCCTCTCAAGGAGGAACAAATAGTTCTTTAAAATAATAAAGTATTCAATAAAATAAACTAATACGTATTCAAAAGTAAAATGCCAAATCATGTGAATGTTTTGTATTGCCAATTTGACACTCTAATTGAGTGGCCTCAAGCACTTGCTGGAAACTGATTCGGTTTAGAAGTTGGGCTAAAACAACATGTTGTTGACATGGGTGCATTAAGCACATTGGCTCCTTCATGTAAAAAAATTCCTTTGACAAAGACATTCAGCATTTTAAGAAGGGACTGTCACAGTAGACAAAAATGTGACAATTTATTCAGTTTACAAGGAAAGCTCATTGGGTTTAGGAATTCAGATGAACCTGAGTCCTCCAATCTTTCCAAATATTCACATTCTTATTCCTTGGGTCCCACTCTTTTTTTCTTCAATGCCCTAACTTTCATTTAAGATACTTGATAAGGCTGTAGTTTCACTAATATTGCAATAAGGAAGCCTACAGAATCAAACTTTGGTGTTTTTCTCAAAAGTGATATTATGGTGTTTCAACATTATTTACAAGAGATTACTTAGTGTCATAAGAGAAAGTCTGTGCCAGAGGATAAAAAATTGAAATTGGAAACTCATGTTGTCATTCTTCTCTTCAGATTGTGTAGTGGAGTTAGTGATAACTCCTACCACACCAATTCTGAATTATTCTTAACTTTATTTTGTTCTATAAGAGCAGCTACAAGTTCTTGATAAGCTTTGTCTTTGATGGTCACTTCATATTAGTCACATTCGGTAATAATTTAACCAGTTACAATCTTGAAAGCTCTGGAATTCCAGAGACTATTTCTCAGTTTATTAGCATTATTTTTACTACCTTTGGTTCCATCTCCTCAATCTAACATTCCCTCAGTTCACCACGATCCCTCCAAATACAAATTTCTGTATCAGAGATGTCAGTTTCAAGCAATAAGACCTCCCGTTGAACACCTCCACAAGTAATTCATTAAAAGGATATTTGGTAAGAGAGCACACGTACAAGAAAACCTACAAGCATAAGAACTGGCAAACAGTCAGAAACAAGCAAGGCTTTAGCAAAATGCTCATCCGATGAATACATTAATCTTCCATTGCTTAACAATGCACAGAGCGCAATCCAGATTACACTGCCCACTGCCCGCTATGACAGTCCTGGTCTCTGCAAGCAACTGCACCTGGGAACTTAATGCATGTCCTGCCGTGGTCTCTGCTATCACCCCCAGCCTGAAGGTATTCTTCCTGAAACATAATTATTTACATAATTTTGTATATTCAATTATATTGTCAGGTATGCCTAATTTAAAATACTAGTTTTATCTGTAAGAGAGTGTGGGAAAGTGAGTATCTCACTTTCCTATAGTAGGATGTAAATCCCAATATTCGTAAAGTGGAAGATAATACAAACAGAAAATTTAGATACAGGCCAAACACACACACATACACACACATACAATTATCCATTATCCATATCTACCTACTCCTATTCAAGAAAAAGTGACTTGAAGAAGATACTGAAAATATTAATGAGACAAGTTCTGATACCTAGGATAAGTCCCTTATTCTATAGATCAGACAAAATTATGGACTGTTTTTGTAAATAAATGTTAATTGTAACATAGCCACACCTACTATGTATATATTGTCTAGGACTCCTTTTGTACTACAGCAGCAGAGTCAAGTCATGGAAACAGACCACATGGCACATAAAGTCTAAAATACTTCTTTTTTTTTAAAGTTTATTTATCTTTAGAGAGAGAGCATGAGCAGGGTAGGGGGAGAGGAGAGACAGAATCCCAAACAGGCTCTACACTGCCAGAGCAGAGCCTAACACTGGGCTCAAACCCATGGACCACAAGATCATGACTTGTGCTGAGACCAAGGGTTGGACGCTTAACCAACTGAGCCACTCAGACACTCCTAAAATACTTCTATTTGACATTTGAACATCTCAAGTTAGCCAACCTCTGCTCTAGATTGATATTTTCTGAAACATCAGAAGTAAAACAGTCCGCAATATAATAATCTTGCAGGCCACGTTGGCTTTTCAATTTTTGTGAGTTTATTTTCAATTTTTGTGCAATGAAAAATGAGCATACATTTCTTTTAGAGAAAACTTCCATATTAAAATTGACTGAAATAAAAAGGAAACAGATCATTGAGGAAAAGTACACATAACATTGCTAATGAAATTTCTATAAAAATGTCAGAGAATAAAAATATGTATCACATAGATTAAAAACAACACTAAAATGAGGCTCAGAAATGAGTTCTTTAGAAGACTCAATGTGTTTTTTAAAGACATGTTTTAAAGTCTTGGTTTTCAATAAGGTGACAGACACCTAGGTGAAGAGGTGTTGTAAGCAGCTTATTCAAGCAGTCACTTCATAGACATATAAAAACATCTTGAAATAGACATCCTAAGTTTGTAAAGGTTTACTTATTTACAAACCTGTTATTTTTCCCACATTACCTTTCCTTTGTACCTTCATTCTATATGTTTTTTCTACATCTTTGAAGCTACCAGGCTGAGCAAACATAATTTTGTATTTCCTAGAGTGCTAATTCTGTTCCACAAAGGAAAGTGTAACCCGAACATAACTCTCTGTCATTAAGCAATGGCATTTTCTCTTAAACTGCAAACTGCAAAGTGATATAGAAAACAGCAGAAGCTATAAATTTAGGGCATCTGCAATTTTAAAGCAGTTCCATAATAACTAGCCAGAATGTTTCCTTTGTCTCCTGGCTAACTACAAACCTTTGCATAAAGACTATACCTTTTTACTGATCTATTTGCTGGAATGAATCATAGAAAACTCCCTCCCCTTGACACCTCAAGTGATTTTCTTTCTTTTTTTTTATTTTTTTATGTTCATATATTTATTTTGGGAAGTGGGGGGTGGGGCGGGGAGAAGCAGAAAGAGGGAGGGAGAAAGAGAATCCCAAGCAAGCTGGAGGCTACCAGTGCACAGCCAGAAGCAGGGCTCAAACTCACAAACCCTGATATCATGATCTGAGCCCTAACCAAGAGTCCGATGCTTAACCAACTGAGTCACCCAGGTACCCAAAGAGTGGTTTTAATATTACTGTTTGTCAGTAGTTAATTGGCAAGTGATACATTAATTCAAATTTTGTTTTTTGGGGAAGGTGCCTAATAGAAACTTGTGAACATTTTGATAATCCATCTGTAGACCCACAGTTCTAGGTATCTAACCTCTATGGTATCATTTTTCAGTTTCTGCTAATATTGAACTATAACCAAAAAGCTCTGATGACTCATTCTAAGGAAGAAACAAAAAGACATAAGTAACATAACCCATCATTCTAGCTAAAATAAAGTCTCACATGTATATGACAAGTGCTGTTTAATGACATTTCCTGTTAATATTAAAGGGAAATATTTTTGTTGTCTATCTTCTTTCCTTTAGTATATCAATTTAAGCCCATTAATGCTAACATAAATATTCAGTTAAATGTATTATCTAAAAACAGAAAAAGAAAAGCAAACTTATTATTTGGAGACAGAAGCAAATTATAGTTAAATTGTTCATAAAGCCAACACAGATCTCAGTGTACCTGAAACTAACAGATTTCGAATAAAATGTTGTTATACAAATTAAATCTGATTATAGAACTAGATTATAGGGAATTGAACAGTTTATTATGTGACTTAATAACCATAAATAACAGTTAACAAATTTCTTTTCTTTCCTAGGTTCCAGACACTATGTTGAACACTTTATCAGCATTTATATAATCCTGTTAAGAACACTAAGTGGTATGTCCCTGTTTTACAGATTAATAATCTCATTTTTGGAAAGGCTGAAAACATTTGCCCAGGGATGTATATCAGAACAAATATATGCACATAAAAACATTTCTAGAACTTGAAAGAGTCACAAAGTCAACTCAACCTTTTTTGACTATGCTTTTAACAATACAGAGGATACAATGAACTAATGGCATCTTACAAAAGGATAACCTCAACCCACCTTCTACTCATTACCCAGAACTTATTTTTCCTCATTCGTCAACCATGGACATACTTTCTTTGGACATATTTTCTTTGATTTCTTTAGTCTCCACAAATGACCTATGTGGATTAGATATTTGGGTTGTTATTCTGTCTCTCCAGCCATTGACACAAGTGGGCTTTATTTTGCAGTTTGCCTATTCTTGGAATCCAATCTATTAGGTCCCACATTGCTGGGAAAGATTCCACACCTAAAACAAAATTCTTGTATATTTTAACGCCTCCTAAGATGGCAAAAATGAAAAAAGGTACATAATTTGAAGAATAATAAAAGAAAATGATGAGTGAAATATGTATCATGTAATCAGAAATTAACATCGTTCAGAAGCTTCCCTCATCTTCTAGTAATACTGCTGAAAATAACACTCATATATTCATGAGGAATTTTCTTCATTGACAGAGAATCTAGATTCTTACCCACTTAACCCGTGAGATTCAAGCTCAAAATCTGTCTGAGTGTGCCTTTTATTTCTTGATTCATTTCCCCCATTTTCCTCCCCAGGGAACTCCGCTCCACCAAGTCTCCGGTCTAAGGAAAAGAGATCTGATAATTACTTAGATTGTGTTGTCACTACCAGGTACACTTGACATTTTTAAAAAGAGGACCACCACAGTCACCCTAAGGAAATCGTGTAACACACTATCTAGAAAATTATAAGTTCTCATTGAACATTAATTCTCCTCTTAAATTCTAGAAACTAAGAAAAATAGTGCATTTGTGGACTGAAGTATGTCACACTGGTAATCTAGTCTTCAATATATTCTCACCTCATCTTAGATTTTTCCACCTACTCCATATTGATATGTAAGAAATGTTTTGTTAAAGTAAGATACTTTCCCTTTTGTGGTGAAGTCCTTTTTGTGGTATATTTATTTACATTTTGTGAACCCATCTTACTATGATGGCTCTGCTGTTTAATTTTACCTTTTCTAACAATAGATATTTCTTCTCAATATGGGTTGTCAAAAAGTAAGCTTAGTAAAAAAGAAATTCTCCTGAAGAATCTTTAAGTGAATTTTGATTTAGTAGAAGAACTGAATAAAGTCTAATTACAATAGACAACCAGTATTATCACTGAAGTGTCCAAAACATGCTTTCATTTAATTGAGTCTAAATTATTTCTATTACTCTATTTCTATTGGGATTTATGTTCCTATTTCTAAACTAAACAGTAATTAAAACTGTTATCTAGAACCAGTACATCATATTCTTGGTTAAAGAATGCAAAATGTATTAGGTAAAATTTCAAGCTAGAATAACAAAGGCAGGAAGTTAGATATGTCTTTAAGATCTATTAGTTGTACAAAGGGAGTCTGAGGGACCAATTCTAAGAGAACCAACTATTGCATGATATACATGTTTTAATTTCATATTCAACTCAGTTATCACCTGCAATAACGTCTGTACTGGCCATTCAGCCTCTTATGACATGTTGATGAAGGTGTGATTAACTTAATCTTATTCCAGGAAATAGGAAGATAGATAAATATAGATAGACATATATGCATATATTTCCTTCCAGAAAAAATATACAATCTATATACACTATAATAATAAAAAATATGTATATGTGTGTGTGTGTGTACACACACACACACACACACACACAGATGCACATATCCTGGGCATAGTGGATGAAGAAGGAAATTTCTATTAAAATCTCTTATGAAATAATTTTTATTTCACAGTTTTTTGTCTTCAATGTTAGATAGGAATGTAATTTTAACTATACTAATAAATAGTTTTCTTTCAACAATTATTTACATCTTTTTGCATTATTTTTTTCCTCATGTCCATATAGTTAATTAGTTTTCTATGGCAAAAGAATACCCCACCATTGACTACTCTTTTGTCAACCCTACCTTCTATTACATTTGGCTATACTAGAAAAATATGATAAGATGGTCCACAGTAATTAATCATATATGTATTAGTACTTCCCAATATATTAAGGCAAAGGCAGATATATCTACTGAAAATGCTCAAGGAACAGCTTGAACTTTTTAGGGAGGCTAACCAATGAAGAAATTTATATTCTGTAATTAAAATAGAATCAACTTGTATCCAGAGAATGCAATAATTTAGTGTTAATGACATTTGACAGGGGAGACCAAGGTAATTCTAAGAAGTCTGATTCTTAAGGTCTCTGGACTTTACAATCTTTCCACAAAACTTATCTCTCATAGGAAACCTAATCTGATATGCCTTAAGGTTGCTAAAGACAAGGAGAATAAATTGTTTTAGTGTCTAGACATTTTCCATTAACAAAAGTTGTTAATATCCTGCTCTGAAACCATGCCTAATTATGTGTTCTCTACTGCACTTGGACCTCAATATCTATTAAGTGACAACAGCAACAAGAGGGATGTGTGGTTCCCAGCCTCATCCCTAGACTGTTGTAACACTCTTCTGTCACATGGTGTGCATAAGCTAAGACTTTCCCATTCAGTCCAAAGGGAAATAGTCCAGAAACAATTCAGTTATCTTTTACCTGAGGGTCCCATATGCTGTGGGTATAATAAGTAATTCATGAATGTTTATTTTCCTTGAAAAGTCAATGAGTTTCCTGTGCTTCTGTTTATCTGTTTGTTTTTTTAATATTTGATCTCTCATGAACAACTCACTGTAGCTTTATCCAGAAACCATTGAAATGAAAGTTATCTAATTATCTTTGAACTTATCTTTACTGCAGTGGCAGAAATCATTCTAAGCACTGTAATTTGTGTATTACATATTCTAGTGATGTTAAAGACGGAATTTATTTTCTAATGTGACAGTGTGGCATATAATATAACCCAAAAAAGCCTGCAACTATATTTTCTAATATAGCACAAAAAAGTATATAGACACTTATTAAATCTGGAATTATGTGAAAAATATCATGTTTGCTTTCTTTGTAACAGCCAGTAAGCAATGAGACATCGCTAAACCCATTTACGTACATACACACACACACACACACACACACACACACACACACACACACATATGAAAAGAATGGTTAAGACGTAAGGTTTTTCTTCACATGCATTTACATTCATCATGAATCTAAAAAATGCTTTTTAAAGCTCCATAAGTCTAATAAGCATGTCAGCATTCCTAATAGTTTGTAGTAAAATATAATCAAGCTGTAAGAGCAATAACATAAAGAGGAAGTAATATTCAGTGAAATAGGTATGTTAAAAGGCTGAAAAATTATAAGTCACCAAATACAGTCTTCTGGACACTGAGAGATTATGTCAGTGCAATTATGCCTCTGTAGAATATCACACCCTTAATAATTAATCAGGGTAATTGGAAATTTGCAAACTATAGTAATTGGTCTCTATTTTACCTAGGCAGATAAACTAATGGGTTAAATAAAAACCCTTGTAAAAAACCAATTAACAATCAAATTAGTCGAAAATTTGGTTTACTGAAAATATGATCTTACCTGAATGCTATTGTGCAGAATTCATTTGTGTTTGAATATCTGGGTCAGTGTCATTTATATAATTTTCCTAGCACTCTTGGCAAAAGGCAGAGATAATAATTCCTGGTGGAAATTAAGTCATGCATTAGTATATGCATTATTATGTCCATTTATTAATTTATGGATAGATATTTATTGAACACAACCATATGCAAAAATATTGTTCAAAGAACTGAGGATTCAGCAGTGAACAAAATGGATACCAATCTCTGCCTTCATGGAGCATGTGATTGTACATATTTTCTTCTTTGAAGGTAAGTGTTTAAATATTTATTTTTTACATATATTCAAAATATGTGGTGACAATATCCAATTAAAAGTATAAATATTGAGACTAAGAGACCTGACAAAGAGATGACTCCCGACATAGACTCTTGACTTCTAGGTCAGTACCATATGTGCTCAACCATATAGTGTTTCTTTATAACATAAATGTCCAAATATTCTAAAAATCATTTTGTGGACATACCTATTTAATTTTGCAGTTCACTGGTACAGTATCAGAGTGTCATTAGCATGGAAAAGAGATCTTCAATGATGAAGAGCACTTGCATATTTTGCAGTGGGTGAGATACCAGATATAAGTTACAAAAATGTGAGCATGAACACTGACATTTTTCCCTTTTGATACGTATTGTCAGATTGGTACTTATATGTAAGGAACCACTTGAAATATAGAACCCCAAATAGTAAGATATTAGTATAGAAAATGTAAAAAAAAACTAAAGCTTCCCATCAGTATATTCATGATACTTCAGGGTCTGTTCAGGGCAATTGTAAAGAGGCAAGCCAAGGAACCCTAACCCAACACAGTGATATTCACTTAACTGATGCATAGGTACATTTTCTCAGCCTTCCTCTAAAGTTTTAAACTTTCCCCATGTCCATTGTCTATATTCTTTTCCTTTCTTTCTTTCTTTCTTTCTTTCTTTCTTTCTTTCTTTCTTTCTTTCTTTCCTTCTTTCTTTCTTTCTTTCTTTCTTTCCTTCATAATGCTGTATTTGCATACTACTAAAAACACAAAGCTGAAAAAAAGATGAAACACCTTATAAAAGAAATACAGAAAATGTAGAGTGTGCCCCCAAAAGAGAGAAGAAAATTTACAGTGTGAAGTCCTCTCCTGTACCCCATTTCCAGTGTCATTCCCCCTCCCTCCCAAAACAGAAGCACCGTTTGTGCTGTATGTGCATCCTTCTCAACTCTCCATTTCCTTGGGCTCACGTAAACATAACACTATGTGTTGGCATCCTACAGCTGCCATTATAAAGTACCACAAACTGGGTGGTTAAAAATGACAGAAATTTACTTTCACAGTTCTGTGGCTATAAATCCAAAATCAAGATGTTATCAGGGTCATGCTTCCTCTGAAGGCTCTAGGAAAGAATCTTCCCTCACGTTTCTTCTAGCTCCTGGTTGTTGTCTACCTTCTGGTTGTCCTTGGGAATTCCCTGGCTTGTATGTGAGTCACTCTAATCTCTGCCCCAGAATTATATGGTATTTTCCCCAGTCTGGCCATGTCTTTGCTGTTAGTCATACTGAACTTAAGCCTCCCCCGCCCCACCCCCGCAATCCAGTGTGACCTCATCTTAATTAATTACATCTCTCTCCACCAAATTTTAGTCAGGTTCCTCTGAGATCTCTTCTAGATGAGGCTTCAACATTGATCCAAATCCTTCTTTCGCCTGCCCACCCAGACTTAGCAAAAAATCCTGCTAGGTCATTCCCATACCATTGTTATATGATCTCCCTTGATATCTGATCATGTTCCTCATCCCCATCCTTGATATCTGATCACCTTGGCCTGCCTTCAGCAAGAATCCTGTTAAGCAGGATTAGCAAGAATACCCTTACCTTTGATGCTCTTAGCAATTTTCCACCCTTGGACTCCCTCACCCTGCTTCTTAACTCTATATCCCTACTCTTACTTGTTATATTCAAAATAGAGCTCTATTCCATACTAAAGTATCTTCCCCTGTGTTGCAATAGACATACCAATAGCTAACAGACACATGAAAAGATGCTCAACATCACTCATAATCAGGGAAATACAAATCAAAACTACAATGAGATATCACCTCACACCTGTCAGAATGGCTAAAATCAAAAACACAAGAAATAACAGATATTGGCCAGGATGTGGAGAAAGGGGAATCTTCTTACACTGTTGCTGGGAATGCAAACTGGTACAGTCAGTTTTTCTCTGGAAAATAGTATGGAGTTTTCTCAAAAAGTTAAAAATAGAAATACCCTACAACCTGGCAACTGCATTACTAGGTATTTATCCAAAAGATACAAAAGTACTGATTCGAAGGTACTGTACCCCAATGTTTATAGCTGCACTGTCAGCAATAGCCAAACTACAGAAAGAACCCAAATGTCTATCTACTGATGAATGGGTAAAGAAGATGTGGTGTGTATATGCTTATATACATATACACATACATATATACATATACACATACATACAATGGACTATTACTCGGCCATCAAAAAGAATGAAATCTTGCCATTTGCAACGATGTGGCAGAAGCTAGAGTGTATTATGGTAAGTAAAATATGTCAGTCAGAGAGAGACAAATGCCATATGATTTCATTCATATGTGAAATTAAGAAACAAAACAAAGAACACAAGGAGAAGGGAAGGAAAAATAAAATGAGATGAAAACAGATAGGGAGGCAAACCATAAGAGACTCTTAACTATAGAGAATGAACTGAGGGTTTCTGGAGTGGCAGTAGGAGGGGGGATGGGCTAAATAGGTGGTGGGCATGAAGAAGGGCACTTATGATGAGCACTGGGTGTTATATATAAGTAATGAATCACTAAATTCCACCCCTGAAACCTACACTACACAATACTACACTATATATATGTTAACTAACTTGAATTTAAATAAAATCTTGGAAGAAACAAACAAACCTATCTTTATTACTTTAATCAGTGTATAGCTTTGGCTCTCTTTGACACTGTAAAGCCCCCATTTCGAAATAAAGTCACATTCTGAGATTCTGGGTGGACGTGGATTTGGAGGAACACTATTTAACACAGCACACACTAATACCATTCACACATACATACACATGCACACATGTTTGCTGTTGTTGCATAAATCGGTTTATCTCTATGTCTTTCCAAAGAAATTGGTCCTTCAATATTATTTAAGACTTCTGTGGGACACTTAGATGAAGCAGATCACCTATCAGAAAAATACCAAAACAAACAAAAGCAAAACTAAGCTGGAATATAGTTATGGGAAAGTTAGTCATCAGTTTTTATGTACCCTCAAAGAACTATTGTAGTGACTTCACACCGTATTGAAATTATTTGCAAAATCCCCAGTAGGATTTTGAGCTACTTTAGAATAGGAGCAATGTATCAGATTTCTGAACTTTTAGGGTTACATATGGTGTTAAGACATAGTAAGCATTTAGTGAAAGTCTCAGGTTGAGTCCCAACTGGAATTCCAACATGTTTAGGTATGTCTAGGGAACTGATGCAGTGATCTCACCAGAAGCTTATTTACTTGCAAGATCAAAGCCTCTTTGAAGGACTCTTAAATGCTTATTTATTTTTGAGAGACAGAGAGAGACAGAGTGTTAGTAGGGAAGGGGTAGAGAGAGAGGGAGACACAGAATTCAAAGCAAGCTCCAGGCTCTGAGCTATCAGCACAGAGCCCGACGCAGGGCTCGAACCCACCAACCATGAGATCATGACCTGGGCTGAAGTTGGACACCCAAACAACTGAGCCACTCAGGCGCCCCATCTTTGAAGGACTCTTAAGGAAACAGGAAGCAAGGAAGCAAGCTAAACCCAGGAAAAGAACGCATCAGAGACAGTGATTTTGATTATATGACTGGGTCTTTATCTCAGTTGTGCCTTATGTTCCAGCCCATATTTGACAAATAATCCTTACAGAGTGGAGGGACAATATGAGTTAGATTTGAAAGATCTGTTTCATTGAAAATCCTGTAAATTATGTGGAAACAAGCCATACAGTTTGGATAATCTCTAACACAACACAGTGCAATGAAAGGACAGGTCTTCTTACTTATCCTGTCTGTGGCCTCACCAGTCTGTCACTTTGGCAAAAATTCATGACCACAAGTCAGATGCCCTCAACCAAGTACCAGACATCCTTAAAAGCCTGTTTAAATTATACAGACAAGATGGCAGTCAAATCTGGTTCCCTACAAACCTATTAGTGTTGACAGGTTGGTTAAGAATTAGGGAAATAAGGGTTACATGGACAAAAGTGGGTGTTACACCTTCAATTGAAACAAGATAGACAAAGGACCACATTATAAATTTTAGATGAGTCTCCAGGGTTTAAAAGAATGAAACAGATAACCTTATAAGATATTTTCAAAGTTACATTTGTATTTGAAAAGAATTAATCAAACATAAATTCATAAAGAGCTAAAAAAAATAGTGTTATAATTTGAACCTGTTAATGCAAAGCAATCACATGGTAACAGAGATATACAGGAACATGCAATATATATTTAAATAGAATGATATTATAAACACAAATTATTCCTGATGTTCTCCCAAATAGCAATTCCAAATTCATGAAGATTATAAAGAAAATGGTGTATGTTTTTAGGTTTTATATGGTCTAATTATAAATCTGCATGATCTTTAGACTATATGAATCTAACATTTAAGGAGAAATGTAAGTAGTTAGAGAAACTCATAAAATTCATTTAAACTATCTTCTGAAACTTCTAGATTCACAAATTTAACACAAAAGCCAGTTGAGAAAGTTGTAAGGGAAGATTTTTTTTTCTGAATTTTCAGTTAATTATAGTCTTCTGTCAGAGAAAACTGCTTTCGTTTATTCTTTACAAAGATTGTTCCTTTACGTATGTTGTTCTGTATTTCTACCTGGCCAGGAGTTCAAAGGCATAACATGAAGCTAAAGCTTCTGGGGAAAGCATTTCAAAGTTTAATGTTATTACCTGTGGATTTATGGTTTTCTAAGAACGTTACTAGTTTATTTCCATATTCTTTTAAGTGAATCATTTATCCAAATTCTTGAAGGCGAGAAGAAGATACAAAGAAGACAAGGAAGGGGAAATTTAAAAAGACCTTCCCCATATAAAAGAATAATCCCCTTTTATCATGGAAGGGCATCTCTAAAATGGTGATTTTCCCAGGGAGTAGTAAAGTCAAGTCACCAAAATGTAGACACATGTGTCTTGCTACTTGGTTCACTGCTATTTTCCCTGAGCTCAAGTGTTATTGTCTTAGGAAATCCTACACTCTGTGACTTTATTAAACTCTTCAATATTACTCTCCTATAATGCCACGAGTGTGTGATCCTTTCTTGGGATTCATCTCCCTCATAAACTTCAGCTTCAGAAAAATACACCTATATATTCATGTGCTCACACAGTGTCTGCATATTTTAGCATAAGATCAGGGCTCCAATGGTTGAATAAATGAAAGAATGAATGATAACAGTATATCTCACATTCTCCATCCAGTACACACATTCATAAAGTTACCCAGATTCCTCACTTGATACAGACAAAATTAATGTCAGGCAATATATAATTACTGGATGAAAACAGCTGATACACACACGCGCACACGCACACACACACACACACACACACGTTCATACTCCCTGAATTTCTCAATTCATCTGCAGAGACTCCTTGACCATGCTTACATTTACTGTATGTCAGTGCTTAGCCAAAAATAGTAGCCTGGCACATAGTTTCTTTGTAATCAAAGGGAAATAAATGAGGGCTTATGCTGATGGAATATATTCTTCACTTAGCACTTAATCACAGGCCTGATCAGTGCCCTTGGTTCTGCAGAGGAAAGAAAAAACAGCACATTTTGCTTTTAAAACCATGCCTTTGGCACACAGTTCATTGAAACCCCATTAAAGTGATGTGTCTTTAGAATAAATTAGAGAATGGCTAAAATTCTATACTTGATATAATTAAACCACAAGCTTCATGATACCATATTCTTGTGGATATGCCAGCTGCATTTGCACTCATGCTGTTTGGACAGAATACCCATGTGAGCATCCACTGAAGTGAACTATCCAACCTGAAAGCAACTGTAAATTGATTGGAGACGTCATTGCTACAGTACAGAAACAAACATAAACTTGTCTGATGTGGAGGACAAAATGCTAAGAGGAAATGGGACTTTCAAAGTTTTGTGAATTGCTCAAATGTTGTCAAATACAGTTTACTTCAGCCTTGGAGGAAGAGATAGTATTTCTTCATGTACATGTAATTTTTTAAAAGTATTTTGAAGTATAAGTTGATAAGAATATTTTTAACATGTATTCTAAAACTAAAAAATTTTATGAGGTAGATAGAAAGTTTCAACAATGTTTTTTTTTTCTGTCACAGTTTCACATTAATTCCATTGTTATCAGAGTGTGAAGAATTTAATGTCAGTGAATAATTATGATAGGATTCATTTACTACATGTTTTCTATATGCCAGGATTTTTTGTGTAACAGATATATTCCTCAATACGTTCATTCTAATTTTGAAAAGATTGAAATTTGGGGACATTCATTTATGGGCACCATGTTACATAGCTGATTTTGATCCAAATACAGACCTGGCCATTGGAAGCCTCTGTTTTTTTGTTTTTGTTTGTTTGTTTGTTTTGTTTTTTTACATGATAAAGATATAATCTTGTGTTTCTCTACTTCTGTGTGAGTTCTATGTGAAAGCTTTCTCCACACTGACCAATTCTCTGACATCAGCTAGATATCCTACAATTCAATTCTGACACTAACCAGAGTTAGTGTAAACCCCACAGGTTGAGATCTCAGTCCCACAAGATTGACCTCTCTTTCAGATGTCAGTCACAACTAGTCAGTTCCTAAGTTACACACAACTTTTGTTCAATTGGCTATAAATTTAAGTTCCCAAGACTCTCTCTTTGGGTTTGACAATTTGCTATAGTGTCTCTCAGAATCCTTAGAAAACAGTATATTTACTAATGCCAATTTGTTACAAAGGATATTTTAAAGGATATGAATGAATAACCTGATGAAGAGATACATGGGGCAAGATCTAGAAGAGTCTTTTGCACAGGAGCTTCCATCCTCCTGGAGTTAGACTGTGCCCCCTCCTGGCATATGGATGTGCTTACCAACACAGAAGATCTCTAACCCTGTATATTAGGGATTACTATGGAGGCTTCATCAGATAGGCATGATCAACTATTACTTCAATTTCCAGTGTCTCTCCCTTGTCCAGAGAATAGGGGGTGGGACTCAAAGTTTCAAACTTCTAATCAGTGTTGTTTTTCTGGTGACCAGCCCCATGCAGGAGCAGGTACGCTAAGAGTCACCTCATCAGAACAAAAGAACAAAACTCTATCACTCAGGGAATTCTAAGGGATTTAGGAGCTTTGTATCAGACATTCCTATCACTCAGGAAATTACAAGGATACTTTTGAAGAACATTGTGTCAGGAAATGGGATTAAACAGAAAATACTAGCAGGAACCTGAGGCAGAGACCAATATGTATCTATTTCTTATTATTTCACAAAGTTGACTATCAAATGTTCAGAAATTAATATTATCTCCTAAGTGTCAAAAATATTCCAAAACCTGAATTTTTAAATATGGAACTTTAAGATATATTATATAATTCCCTTCATTCCTTTTTTAAAATCCCTGTTATTCTTTTTAACAGTGGCTATCAAAATCAGTTCTACCTTTATGGTTAATTGGTTCTAATTAGAAAAGAAAAAAAAAAGATTCTATGTGCATATTGGAATCTAATGATGCATTGATGGGCTATTCAGGAATGTATAAATATTTAATTTTAAGTTAAAGAATCTCTGATTACTCTGATGTTGAGTTCTGATTTCCAGACTTTTCTTTCTTCTTCCTTGATGTCAGGCTCCTACTTCTTAGTTTTGGCTGTTTTGTGTCTACTTCTGGGGGTATCCTTTGAACACAACAACCTCAGAGTTGTTCTTCTACTTCATGGTAAATTAACCTCTGAGTGGGTTTCTGCTGGTTTCTACCTTCTTAATTTTTTTTTTTTTTTAAAAGTGTCCTAACAGATTCGAGGATGTGGGGGGAGGGGGGGTGGAGAATGAGATGATGTGGGGGGGGGGGTTGCATTTTTGAGAAGGCTCAATTTCTAAGCTATGGCCTAAATAACTAAAATTTTCAGACCAGTAATCCACAGATAAGACACATGTCACTAATTGAATGAAAGAATTGATTAGAATGACATGTAAATTTCCAACACTAGAATGTTGTTTAAATAAATAATGAAGCATTCATATGCTTGATTCATATGCACTTGCACTTGATCAAGCATATGCTTGATTCATATGCATCAAGTAAAATAATTTTACCAGAATATTACTTACTAACATGGGAAAATCTTTTAAGACATATACTAAAAATCCAGTTACACCATCTTTTGAAACCAAGCATATAAATATAATATGGGTATGTGAAAAGGTAGAATCATGTATCGTAAAAACAACACAGACTATTATTGGTTAGTAGGATTAAGAATCAGAAGTTCAGGGGCGCCTGGGTGGCTCAGTCGGTTAAGCGTCCGACTTTAGCTCAGGTCATGATCTCACGGTCTGTGAGTTCGAGCCCCATGTCAGGCTCTGTGCTGACAGCTCAGAGCCTGGAGCCTGTTTCAGATTCTGTGTCTCCCTCTCTCTATGCCCCTCCCCTGTTCACGCTCTGTCTCTCTCTGTCTCAAAAATAAATAAACGTAGGGGCGCCTGGGTGGCGCAGTCGGTTAAGCGTCCGACTTCAGCCAGGTCACGATCTCACGGTCCGTGAGTTCGAGCCCCGCGTCAGGCTCTGGGCTGATGGCTCAGAGCCTGGAGCCTGTTTCCGATTCTGTGTCTCCCTCTCTCTCTGTCCCTCCCCCGTTCATGCTCTGTCTCTCTCTGTCCCAAAAATAAATAAACGTTGAAAAAAATAAATAAATAAATAAATAAACGTTAAAAAAAATTAAAAAAAGAATCAGAAGTTCAATAGTTATCTAAAATGAAGAAACTAATATATAAATGTTAAGCTACAGAAATACAGAAGCAAATGCCACAGATAAGAAGTATAGGCACTGAAAATAATTGTCCCTAGGGAGTGAAAAGGTAAGTCTCCTGTTTTTTTAATTGGCATAAGTCTTACAGTACTTTGACTTTAAAACAATGTAGATATACAGACATATTCTTAAGACTCCTCAGAAAGAAAGGGAGTAACTCCTCTACATAAAACTACACCATCAAAATGAAAATATATCCTCACAAAGCTGTAAGGTCAAAACTATATTTGGGCTTTGTTATAAAAGCTCACACAGATTACATATTTAAATGGCCCACTTTTTTCATTCTAGTATCAATGGATCAATAATTTCTAATAATACTATATGATGTATGGAAATGGAACTTTCCTTTTTTTTTTCAAAGGTATATGAAAACGACACTAATATTTGTGAAATATTTCTTCTGTCAACATTTTTCAAAGGTTTTCATTAAGGTGGACTTTCTATTTCAATGGATTGTCAACATTTTTCAAAGAAGTTTCCATTAAGGCAGATACTCTACTTCAGAAACTTTCTGACTTCCTTTCATTATTGAGTTTCTGTACTAATGTTTTGAGAGACCAAACAAATGAAAACCCATGTGCCTTTGGTTCAATGATATAAATAGCTTAGGATGAGCAGAGAAATAAATTGTGCCCTAAATTGCTGTACTTAATGGATTATACCCAAGAAATTCACCTACATCTTTTTAGAAGTGACAATTTTGAACTTTGAGGTTTTGAGTTAATGAGATTTAGATTTAGATGAAAAAACTTTGGACTGTGAGCTGATGTCACAATGGGATGAGACTCTTGGGAACCTGGAGAGAGGGTGAATGCATTTTGCATTTGGAAAGGTTGTGGGTAGTTGAGGGACAGAGGGTGGACTGTGGTAGGAAGAATTCTAAGATGGTCCCTGGGATTCCTACCCTCTGGTGTATATGCTCTGTGCAATACCACCCCTGGAGCATGAACAGGACTTGTGACCATAATGGTATATTAATCCTAATATTAGGTTATGAGATAAGGTGAAGGAATTTTGCAGATAGAATTGAGGTTTCTAATTACTTGACTTTACATTGTTTATAAAGGACATTATCATTATGGGCCTCATCTAACCAGGTGAATATTTAAAAAGAAGCAACAGAGAGATATTCTGCTCACCTTGAAGTTGGACTTCATTAAAACTAAAACTTTCTGTTCTGTGAAAAAAATAGTTAAAAGAAGGAAAGACAAGCCACAGATTAAGAGAAAATCTTTGCTTTTATCCTAGATATATGAAGAGTGCTTAAAAGTCAACAAAATGTTGGCAAATAAATAGTTAAAAATGGACAAAAGTTCTGAACAAACACCATATCAAAGATTATTTGTGTGTGGCATATAAGCATATGAAAAGAGCTCAGCACCATTTGTCTTGCTGTAAATGTAAATTAAAACAAAAAGACATATAACTACACACCTACTTGAATGGCCAAATCCCATCCCCACCTCCAAAAAAAACAAAAAAACAAAAAAACAAAAAACAGTGACAATACCAGTTTGGTAGAATGTAGAACAATAGCGACTCATTCATTCTTGATGAGAATACAAAATGTTATAGCTGCTTTGGAAAACAGTTTAGCAGTTTCCTACAAACCTGTAGAAGTGTTGACAACATTGACTCCATCTTTGGCCCTCTACCCTGTTCATGCCCATGCAATGACCTCTCTCAAGGCTATAAGTTCCAGGCCCCTTGGTGGTTATAATATATGCCCTGACCGGAATGTGGGAAGGTGGTGCCACTTTAGATAACTATATGTTGACTCAACACAAGTATAATTCCATAAAAGCTGTGGATTAAGGTCCAATCCAGAGAATAGCTGCCTAGTGCCTAGATTACCCATCCACCTGATCCCCTGAATCAAACCGTATGAATGGTATCGAGTGGCTTGCTTCCTTTTTCAGTCTCAAACTGCCTTCTCACAGCAGAAGGAATACAGTCAATGATATTGTAATAGCAATGTAATGGAACCAATGGTAGCTATACTGGTAGTGAACATGCATAATGTATGAATTTGTCAAGTCACCAAGTTGTACTACTGAAACTAATGTAACATTGCATGTCAACTATACTCAACAACAACAACAACAACAATAAAAGGCAGGGGGCCTTCTCTGTCTGGAGGACAGTTTACTCTCCCTCCTCTACCTATAACAGTCTAAGCAATTTTTTGAGTATAGTTGATACACAATGTATAGTTGTGGATATATAACAGTGATTCAACTTCCCTATTCATTATGCTATACTACCATCTGTCACCATACAACAAATACTGTCATAATATCATTGATGATATTCCCTATGCTGTGCCTTTTAATCCTGTAATTTATTTAATCCATAACTGGAAGCCTGTATCTCCCTCTCCCCTTCACCAATTTTGCCCATTCCTCACCCCACTCTCTTACTATACAATCCAGCATTCATGCTTCTAGATATTATCTAACTGATTTGAAAATTTATCTCCACATTGAAAAAGAAAAGCAAACAAGAACACACACAAAAAAACTACATATAAATGTTTATGGTAGTGTTATTCATAACCCATATAAACTGTAAGCAAACAGGTGAATTCAATAGGTGAATGGATGAATAAACTGTGGTGTATTCATACAATAGGATACTAATGAACAATATAAAGGAATGAGCTATCAAGCCATATGGGTGAACTTTAAATGTACATTGCTAAATAAAAGGAGACAATCTGAAAAGTCCACATACTAGATGATTTCAACTACATGACATCCTTCAAAAAGCAACACTATGGAGATAGTAAAAAGATCAGCAGTTGCTAGGAGTTTGAGGGAGGGAGGGCAGGATGAACAGGTGGAACACTAAGGGTGTATGATATTTGCTTTAGTTTACTTTGGCTGCTGTAACAAATTAGCATAGACTAGATAGCTTACATAACATTTATTTCTCACAGTCCTGGACTCTGGAAGCCAGACGTGGGTGCCAACATGGTTGGTTTCTTGGTGAGTGCCCTCATATTGGTTATATACTCACATGGTCTTCCTTGGTGCATGGGAGTAGAGAAAGAGAAATCTCTGAGTGTCTCTTCCTCTTTTCATAAGGACAATAATTCCATCATGAGGTCCCCAGCCTTATTACCTAATCCAGCCTTCCCAAAGGCTGCATTTCTAAATACCATCACACTGGGGTTTAGGGTTTCAATATACAAATTTTGAGGATACACAAATATTTTGCCTGTACCAACACATTAATTGTGGATACATGGCATTATACAACTATACACAGAACCACACAAATGAACTTTAATGTAAACTATGGTCCTTAATTAATAACTGTATCAATATCGGTTTGTTGATTATAATAAATATACCACACAAATTCAAGACACTAATAACAGGAGAAATTATGTATGGCCAGAAATTTGTGCAGACAGAGCAAATCTAGAAACTCTCTGTACTTTCTCTCAATTTTTGTATAAACCTAAAACTATTTTTTTTAAAAAGGACTAAAAAAATCAATGGATTTGTTTGTAATTGTTTCACATAACTCACCAAGTAGCTAAGAGCAAAAGTCCAGTTTAGCACTTTTTTATTATTTGAATAAGAATAACACAAACACAGACAAAAAAAGACAAAACAAAAACATGATATTGATTAAAGAATTCAAGGATGTTACTATTAAAATATATATAAAAAAAGCTGTGCTTGTGGGAATTGCATTGACCAGCAGTTCCTAGGCAAGAAAACACCAACGGAAAAGAACAATGCAACAAAAACAAAAATAAACAAGTGGGACTACATCAAACTAAAAAACTTTTGCATAGTAGAGGAAATTGTCAACATAACAAAAGGCAACCTACTGAATGGGAGAAGATATTTGCAAACCATATATCTGATAAGGGGTTAATATCCAAAATATATGAAGAACTCATACAAACTCAATAGCAAAAAACAATCCAATTTAAAAATGGGCAGATCCAGGGGTGCCTGGGTGGCTCAGTCAGTTAGAAACCCAGCCTAACTCTTGATTTCAGCTCAGGTCACAGTCTCACAGTTGGTGTGTTCAAGCCCCAGATTGGGCTCTGAGCTGACAGCATGGAGTCTGCTTCAGATTCTCTCTGTCTCCCTCTCTCTTCTGCCCCTCCCCTGCTTGTGCTCGCTCTCTTTTTTCAAAATAAATAAATTAACTTAAAAAAAAAAAAGGCATATCTGAATAGACATTTTTCCAAAGAAGACATACAGATGGCCAACAGGTACATAAAGAAATGCTCAACATCACTAATCATCAGGAAAATGCAAATCAAAACCTCAATGACATATCACCTCACACTGTTGGAGTGGCTATTATCAAAAAGACAAGAAGTAACAAATATTAGTGAAGATGTGGAAAAAGGGAATTCTTGTGTAATGTTAGTGGGAATGCAAATTGGTACAGCCACTATGGAAAACAGTATGGTAGCTCCTCAAAAACTTAAAAATAGAACTACCATATGAACCAGTGATTCTAGCATTGGTTATTTACCTAAGAAAATGAAAACACTAACTCAAAACAATGTATCTGCATCTCTATGTTTATTACAGAATTATTCACAATAGCCAAAGTATACAAACAATCTAAGTGTCCATCACAGATAATCAGGTTAAAATGAGACAGAAAGAGAGAGCAAGATTCAATGGACTATTATTCAGCCATAAAAAAGAAAGAAATTTTGCCATTTGCAACAAAATAGATGGCCTTTGAGGTCTTTATGCTAAGTGAAATAAGTCAGAAAGAAAAAGACAAATGCTGCGTATCATTTATATGTGGAATCTGAAACAAACCAACAACAAAAAGCTCATACATTCATAAAACAGATGGACAGCTGCCAGAGGTGGGGGCTTGGGGTGGGCAAAATGGGTGAAGTGGGTCAAAAGGTACAAATTTCCAGTTATATAATAAATGATTCATGGGAATTTAATGCACAGCATGGTTACAATACTTAATAGTAATGTCTTATCTATTTGAAAGTTGCTAAGAGAATAAATCTTAAAAGGTCTCTTATGAAAAAAATAATGCCATTATATATAAAGATGGATATTAACTAGATTTATTTTGGTGATCATTTTGTAATATACACAAATATTGAATCATTATGTTATCCACCTGAAATTCATGTTATATGTCAATTATATCTCAATAAAAACAAAGAAACTAATGTACATTCATCAGTTGTAAAATACAATGGCAATGATAACTTGTCCCTGAAAATTGTTTATAATTTACAGACTACCTTAAATCATCCACTTCTCTACAATGAAAATCTGAATGTAAAGAAGAGTGTTCCTTGGGGTGGGGGGTGTTGGAAAAATTTCTGAACAGTGAAAAATGGCAGATGGTTACTTTGATAATTTTGTAAAATTGAAGTATAATAATTTTTTGTTATAAAAATTTACTTCTGAGTGGGAAGGAAGTTTTAGAAACTTATATCCCAAATCCTCTAGTAACTATAAAATACAGCTATGGTTGTGGTCCAGATAACTTAGCTGAAGGAACATCTCTCCTCAGTTGGCCTCATGAAAATTCTTACTGGGTTTCTTTCTCAGTGTGCTAGTCCCCCAAACATTCCCAGTATCTCTTTTAGTAGTATATAATAATATTTCACTTATTTATGTCTCTTAAAATTTTCAATGGCAGTATTTCTTGCTTTGGACAAAAGAATGTGATTGGAAATGATATACAATCCTTCTCAGAAAAGACTCTAAAAGCCAAATTGTGGTTTATTCATCTTTTGCCTCCTGCCTTAGCAATCACAGAAGCACTGAGATAGAGCCTCCCTCAGCCTGCATTTCTGAGTCAGAATAAGGTAGAGCAGAATCCATAGCTGACCATCAATGGACACACAGCATGAACCACAAATGAATCTGTATTATTTCTATTATTACTGTTGTTATAAACTATAAGATCTGAGGAATTTTAGCTTAGCAAGAACTACCTATTCTGATACACACTATTAATTGTAGGACTATAGCAGTCATTTGGACTGCTTTAACTCCATCTCTATATTAATCCACTGGAAGGAAAACACAATTTCTCTTTTTGTTTTAACAAATATCAATTTCAACACCTTAAATATAAAATTTTACTAAGAAATAAAAATATTCTATTCCATTCCCCAAAAATGCTTTGGTTAATTTGACCTTTAATAAAGTCTCATTTCTTTAACTTTAACCTGGTATTGCTTTATTAAATCCTCTTTTCCAATCTTGAAAAAAAATATGTCCAATTATTTATAATTACAGTCTTCTTTCTAAAGGGTAAAGTTTGAAGAGATTGTCTAAGAGTAGAGCTCTGGTCTATTAACCACCCAGGTTGAAGTATATTCTATTAATTGTTTGACAATTTATTAGTAGTTGGAAGGATGACTATAATGCTTACACATGTGCATGTGCACACACACACACACACACACACACAAATATTAACAAAATTTCTGGTAACAGAAGTACTAGTACTCTTCCAGCAGTGATTATTGAGATCTTAGAACCTACCTGTTTACAAATATTAACACCATCACATATTGTATGAACTTAGTTTGCTAACTTCTCCTGATCTTAATTTCTTTACCTGTAAATATCTCATAAAGACATCTTGTGAAGAAATATTATCAATACATTATTCACCATGGGGTTTTATATGTAACAAATGATCAACACCTACACTTAATATTTTCCTTATTTTTTTAGAAATCATGAAGTCTTTTCCCCTGTGACATTTGTCAATAGTATTCAACATTAGCAGAAAATTTAATTACTAATTTGCCTTTTAAAATGCTGGGAAAAAATAATCCTCAGAATTAATAGAATGTAAGATTCTGGCACCAGCAGTTTGATATTTGCCACTGCTAATTATCTTTTGGATGAATGAATGAGTGATGAATTAATTACTTCATTCAGAGACTCTTTGTTGAGTATCCATTGTATGCTCATGCCAGAGAATAGAGACAGAAATCATTAACTGAAACAGAACAAGCAAAGTTAGCCAGGTACCCACCTAGATAGGCCCAGCTTCAGGTTGCTGGCAAGTATATAGAGCTGACTTAAGTAATATTAGCAGGGCTAATCTTTCTCTTACGTGTAAGTAACAAAAGAGGGTTTTATTCTGTAAAAACCTTTAATTTGTGAATCTAAAGACTTTTTTATGCTATACTACTCCTCCAATAGAATAAATCTAGATATGGAGAAGTTATGTGACTGACTGGGGGCAATGTGAAGATTCAGTAACTGCAAAAAATATAAAACCTTAGGAGTTCTAAATCCAAGTGGCTTTTCAAGGATATCTTGACTAAATACAGTTCTATCCAGATAAAAATGAAGCCTTCAGGGAAGGAATATTTTGGACCTATACATGCTGACTATAGCATAGGTATAGGTAGAGTGTCAGAATACAGCAAATTCATTGGGAGATACATTAGAGCAGAAGGGTTATAATATTAATTTAGTAAGTGCTCTTCTAGAGACCTATAGGAGTTAAAACACCTTAGAGAAAGACATACTCAAAAAGTAACTTATGCATTTGACAGCCTCCTCTGATAAGTTTATTCCAATGGGTCTCACAAAGATAGTTATGTGTTGTATGCTTTATAGTTTTATTCTAGGTTTTAAATCAATGAATTTAGAACCATAAAATACATGATCCTATACATTGAGTTATCTTCATTAACTTGGAGAAAGTGTCAGGACTGGTATTTCAGAACACTCACTAGGCAGCACATAAGTGTGATTCATATAAGAAAGCCAGAGTTAGGAGTATTAACTTCATATACAGGCCAGGCCAGTTGGCTCACATAAACTACATCCACAAACAGCTAGATAAGAACTACCATCCCACAAAATAATCCCACCTGGCTTGTCAGTACCTCGCTTAACAACCTTCTGAGGTCACAGCGTGATCATTCATTCTGGCCTTAAATCTGGGATTGGTTGACTCTCTTGACTGATTGTGTATTCACTCATTCAGCAAATATGCATTAGGTAATCAAGATGTAGCAGGCTGTGTGCTTTGAGCTGGGGATTCAAAATCTGTCAGAATTAGACATTCTCTTCAAGAAATATGAAATCTTATGGAGAGACAAATACCTAAGGAAATAATTATAACACTGTGTAAAATGTGTTGTAGTAGAGGTTAAACACAAGGTTTTAAAGAAGCAGAGAAACAGAAGCGATTCATTGCGGGAAGAAAATCACAGAAAGACTAAGATAAATGTTGATAATTAAGTGGGCCTTGAAGGATAAGCTTACCTGGGAGAGAACACTGGAAGAAAAAAAAAAAAAAAAAAAAAGAATAATGAACAGGCACCAAGGCAGGAAAGTGTGTGGCATATTTGAAGACTCAAGTAGTCGGATATTTAAATATACCTGATATTTAAGTATTATTTAGTACTAGATCTCGTTTAGTCATGTGACTATGTATTTAGTGTCATTTGTCATAATTAATTCAGAAATATCTTTGAGATTTAAAAGTGTATAACCTGAATCTAAAGTAGTCTTTTATGGGGCACCTGGGTGACTCAGTAGGTTGAGCGTCCAACTTCAGCTCGGGTCATGATCTCACGGTTCGAGAGTTCGAGCCCCACGTCGGGCTCTGTGCTGACAGGTCGGAGCCTGGAGCCTGCTTCGAATTCTGTGTCTCCCTCTCTCTCTGCCCCTCCCTTGCTCATGCTGTGTCCCTCTCTGTTTCAAAAATAAATAAAACATTTAAAAAAATTTAAAAAAAATAAAGTAGTCTTTTATTTTTCATTGGTATAATCAGAATATTCCAGAAACTCTAGCAGTCTGGTTTCCATTTTATTTTTTTAATTAATTTTTTTTAATGTTTATTTATTTTTGAAAGAGAGAGAGAAAGAGAGAGAGAGTGAGCAGGGGAGGGGCAGAGAGAGAGGGAGACACAAATCCGAAGCAGGCTCCAGGCTCTGAGCTGTCAGCACTGAGCCCAACGCGGGGCTTGAACTCACAGACTAGGAGATCATGACCTGAGCTGAAGTCAAATGCTTACCTAACAGCCACCCACGCACCCCTGGTTTCCTTTTTATCCTCCAGGCTTTAAGTAGCACATTTAAATTTGGAGAGTAAATTAGAAAGATGTTGCCACAACAAAATATTTTTAGCATTGTTTAAAATTTATCGCATTAATACAGTAGTCATTATCATTCAGACATTTTATTCCACAAGAAGTAATTGCTTTATGGAATGGCATGATTTTGAACTATACATACAAGAATATAATGTTAACTCTAAGGCATTGGATAGTTTTATTAAATGTTCATCAAGCCAGTCTATAAATTTGACTTCAAAAATCCACACAAATCTTTTTCCCTGGCTATAAGTGTCAAAGCTAAATAAAAAAAGATAAATAACACCTATTCATGCAATAACAAATGATAAAGATTGGTCAATAAAAACCACATTTAAAGCTTTAAATATGAAACAACTATAGGTAACTCCTAGTTTCCTTATTAGAGAAAAATCAACCAGATACTAGCTTATGAAAGAGTATTAAATTGGATCTTTTATTTGGAAGAACAAACAGTGGAAAATTCTCTATCTGAAATGACCTACGAGTATTAGCGTTCTAAGCATGCAAAATAAAATGATAATTAGTAATATTTCCTTGTCCCTTATTAACATATTAAACTAAGCAGTTGTATGCATTTTAAAACTGTCTGGTCTATTGTCTATAGTGAAATTTATATTTTATTATACTGTTGAAAAAAATAGATCCACACTCAGTTTTGTAATATAACTTTTCCAAATCAATGAGGAAAAAAAGTCTCTGACAAAATATGTATGAAACAGAAACAAAAAACACGGATATATGTGCATATACATAAATTCTGAACGTGAACCATGGCACTTAGAAAATAAAACAACCACAGAATGTAGCTTGGGACCATGTGATATTCTCAAACCTTTTGATATTACTCCATTTTACAGGTTATGTTGTATATTTAAATATCTAGATTATACCTTCCACCTAATAGAACCTGCTTCATCACTAACAGAGTTCTCATCACCATTAAGGGTGATTAATCTGAACCATCATCATCATCATCTGCATCGTTATTATTACTAGTCAATAGTGCCTACTATGCAGTGCTTACTATGTACTAAGTATGTTGCTATATTTTCTTATTAGCCCTATTCATTGACTGATGAACTTAATTTTTTGTTGAATCATGTCCCTGTTTTATAGACTATCACTTTCATTGTGTTTACTGCACTCTAAGCCTTACTTTTATAAAATAAAAATCATCTGAGGCAATATTATAAAATAGAAACTTACTGAAAAATTTTATGCTGCATATGATATCCAAAGAAAAAAGAAGAGTAAAATATGGCATTCAATTAAATTCACATTATTTTAATATGTCAGTCAAGACAGTGACTATTTATTGGGGTCAAAAAATTAATATAGATAGCATATTTTCTTCATTAAACATTTATTTAAGTTCACCTACATTGTTATTGCTATAAAAATCCACAGCTTAGATAAAAAGAGTTTCAAATACCATAGGTTGCATCTCACAATGTGCATCCTAATATGAAATTATGAACGTGAATTATAAGAAGTCCTTCTAAATTAAATTATTTTCACGTGCTTGGAAAAAACATCTTTTGCAAAATAATAAATTTTGTTATTTTGTATTGCATTTTGAAAGAAAAATGAGAAATGGAACTGACAATATTTAAAGGTAGAGAGGGAAAATAGGTAAATTGTATTAAAAATGGGGGAAACAATTGGTAGATGTAAATGGAAGAAAGGCCTTCAACAGATCATTTAAAAAAAAAAAGGGAGAGACTGGGTTGCTATATATATGTGTATTTAGTAACTCTAAGACTCTTAATCTCTTTCAGGTCTTGATCTCATGGTCATGAGTTCAAGCCCTGCGTTGGGCCACATGCTGGGCAGGAAGCCTATTAAAAAAAAAAAAAAAAAAAAAAAAAGAACAAAAATTATCAAACTGAGCAGGAAAATAAAGCATGAAAACAATAGTTGTAAAAATGTTGCAGTTCCTTTGTGACTTTCCTGATGTCCAGCTCTTCAGTCTTACTTGTTTATCAAATGTCTTCTTGATTAACTTGACTGTGTTTTCTGTAGGTAAAATTATGTTACAAAAGTAGTTGTTCAGCTCACTTCATTTAGGATAGTTCATCAGAAAGTCCCTTTGCACTCTTCATTTCTTCTATTCTATTCCCCTCCTCTCATTCTATATTTTATCGGGCTCTATTCTGTCAGGTTAATATATGCATGTAAAATAATCCATGTATTTATAATAATTTTTAAGGTTATTTATTATTTTTGAGAGAGAGGGAGAAAGAGCATGAGCAGGGGAGGAGCAGAGAGAGAGGGAGACACAAAATCTGAAGCAGGTTCCAGGCTCTGAGCTGCCGGCACAGAGCCCTACACAGGGCTCAAACCCAGGAACCACGAAATCATGACATGAGCTGAAGTCAGATGCTTAACCTACTGAGCAACATCGGTGTCCCAATAATCCATGTATTTAAAATAACAACAAGGTCCATGAATCATATGTAGCAGCATTCACTAATATTCTCATCATCTCTCATCTCTCTCCCATATCATATACTCTTATTTTCCTTTCCTAGCGAAAAGATACAGCTACTTCTGGCATAGCAGTCTTCCAACATTTGCTGAACACCCACCAAGCATTATGGCTTGCTGCTGAGCAAGTTATAACTAGTGATAGGATGTGTTTGCTATTAGTAGGCTACTCCAGGTATGTAGTGACTAAAGTCAAGATTTCTGCTATGATCCTTGTCTGTAACTCTTTCTCCGGTATGTTTTTGGTGATGTCTTGGTCTCTTCGGTGACTACCCTTTCCTTATAACTAGTGTAAAAAAAATAGATTTTCCTGTATCTTGACTCAAATGTTTGAACAATACATCTGCAATATAAATGACTATGTAATAATACACAACCATTAACTTTCATGTTTCTTGGACATTAAAAGCTATGCAAACTAATAGAAATCATGGAGAGACAGGACAAGAATAATGATATTTAAAAATTTTCAGTTTCTGAAGGCTCAAACTATGTAAAAATTGCTTACATTATTACTGATGAGATCATGCATAAATATTTCTGTAACATATAAAGGCTGACTAATTGTGTAATGATAATTTGATTTTAGCATATCATTTTACTTTTTATAATACAAAAATTATAATTACAAAATTTAAATTATACTCTATTGAATTTTGAACACTTTAAATGAATTAATTGCAAAAGTCCTAATCCAGAAATTCCTGAAAACCTACAATTTTTATAGTTTAATCAGTAACAGTTATCAGAGTGAAATAGAAATATATCTAAGGAGAATTGAAAATTTTCCTCACTGTGAAACAAAATGTGGTATTTTCTGTGAAAACAGCTATCTCAGGATTCTAATAATGGGTAAGCAGAAATAATAAGTAGCCATAATCTTCTCTTCTGATTTCCTGCTACAAGGATTCAATGGGGGCAAAAAAATGAGATATTGGAAGGAAAGTTTCTCTTTTAGTTTGTTTCTCTCTTCTAACCTGAGGTTTTTAAAATTGTTTTTTGTGTGTGTTGTTTTTGCTAAGTCAGGGAGTAGCTAGCTATCCCAATCAAAAGAAGATAAGAGGATGCTGAGTGGAACTCGTGGATCCAAAGCCAAGAGGGATTTTAACATTAAAATAATAATTGGATGAGAGGAATTAAAGTTGTTTTTCTTTAAGTCTATCAAGAAATAAGAAAGAAAGCAAACTTGAGAGTAAATATTGTTATGGAAGAGTGAATATTTTATGATTAAATCCCTTTTCATCTTACTACCGTATTATATTTCAACTTTAAATATGCCAATTAATCCTTTAGATAAAGACATACTTTCATTTTGCATAAGGTGAGAAAACAGAAATACTAGAATTAAAAGTGCAACCTTAGGAATACTATTATTTTAAACTCAAAACTGTAAAATATACATATGACGATAAGTGAATACAATATATGCCAGGCTTTATTGTCTTTGTGTATGAGTATAATGCTTGTATATGTGTGTGTATGTATGTGTGCACATCTATATATGTGTGAACTTAGGAGTGCTTGAGGCTTTTTGAAGCTAAAGCCATTGTTTCTGAGTAAAGAATAATTGGGGGATTTATGTTTTCAAGAGTGTTAAAACACTGATTCCTAGAGAAAATGTCCTAATATTAAGTTTTTCCTTTTACTAATAATGTATTTCTTTTTATTTTTATTGTTTTTAATGTTTATTTATTTTTTGAGAAAGAGAGAGTGTGAGTTGGGGAGGTGCAGAGAGAGAAGGAGTCACAGAATCAGAAGCAGGCTCTAGGCTCTGAGCCCAATGCGAGGCTTGAAACCCACAAACCATGAGATCATGACCTGAGCCAAAGTGAGATGCTTAACTGACTGAGCCACCCAGGTACCCCACTAATGATGTATTTCATGTAAAGAAACTTTAAGGAATACTCTAAGCCAAATATTTTTCCATAATAAAATGCATAAATGTTTTTAAATGCCAAATACTTAAGTAATGTAAGCATTTTCATGATATATTCAGTTCTAATCAATATCTCTCCTTACAATAGCTTACTTTAGCCAGAAATGTTTCCAGAGTAAATTAATTTCATGTTTCCATAAATAGCTATAACATTCACCATTAATCATTCAAATTGAAGACACTCAGACAATATACCAAAGTGCATCTCAATATCCATGTCAATCCATCCAGTGTCAAGAAATATCAATTTAACTCAAAATCAAAAGAATAAATGTGATAGTTTTCAAGATAAGTTACTCAAAAGATTTAGACAATTGAGGAAAACTTGCCCTGATAAGTTGAAATTATTTGTATAATTAATTTATAATTCTAACCTCTTCTAATATAGATGAGGTTTTAGTTAATATAGGACAGATACCTTTCTATTATTTAGTTTAATATCTTCCATTTAAAAATATTTATTAATTTTCCCTATGATTAAAATGTAGATTTGTTAGAACATATCCTACCTTTCATTAGTTTTATATATATTTCTGAATAGTAACTTACTCTGAAAATAATTTTAGAGAATGTTTTCTTCTCTAGGTAGATAAGACAGTATATAAAAAAAAATCAATTGCTACCATCAAAAAAAATAAAGTTTTTTTCTGCACTGCCTGTTTAGATCTATTACAAACTTTAATGTGTAACTGTCTTTATGAACTACATTTCTGACCAGCTCCATCGGCTTTCATTTTCTAAACAGCTTGATGAACAAACAGAGATAAGCAGGTAATAAAATATTTGACTGAATCACTACCTCTAGGGTACTACCAAAATAAAAGGCATATGGTGATATTTAACACTAGAGATTAAAATCTAGAATTTTTTTATTTTCAGGAGATGAAGTTTCAGTATTCTCTAGCAAAATAAGATAATTAACATAACTTGAGACTTATTTCTTTTTTTAATGTTTATTTATTTTTGAGACAGTGTATGAGTGGGTGAGGGGCAGAAAGAATGGGAGACACAGAATCCAAAGCAGTCTCCAGGCTCTGAGCTGTCAGCCCTGACACGGGGCTCAACGCACAAACCGTGAGATCATGACCTGAGCCCAAGTCAGATGGTTAACTGACTGAGCCACCCAGGCACCCCTAGAGATGCACTTCAGCCATAATATAAATAATGAAATAGAATTCCTAAGAACCATTAGCTAAAATTACAAATTAAAAGTCATTGTACATATCCAGATGGCTCTGATAAGTTAGATAACAATAAAAATAGGACATGTATGATCAAAGTAGTATACCGATACCTACAGATATTGGCAAAGATTAATTGTCAAATTCAAACAGTGCTCTAAGCTAAGATAATGGTGACTATTTTAAGTAGGAAATAATGTTGGGCTTGTATCTATAGTTGACACTGGCACAGAGTATTTCTAATAATAGGCTATTTCATAGAAACTGTTTGCTTAATGTATGAAATCCATATAATTGTAGACAGCTTGCAAAACTGGGTATCATTTTGCACTTGTCTGTAAACATACTTCTTTGCCTTTTGACTCTGCAGTGTCTCCAATGAGAGTAAATCTGATAGGCTATCACTAAATCTGGGATGGCCTCATGGTTTTCTTTGGCCAATAGAATGCGTTCTCAAGAAGCCTTACTTGTTTCCATTTTCTTCCCTGGAACATTGCCAGCCTCCACATGACCATTTCCAGTTATTCACATTGCCTCCGCCAACAGTCAGACACCGGGCATGTGAATGAAGCCAGATTAGCTCAGGAAACCTGTCATCTGATCTGAGACACATTAGAAAGCCTAACTAAGATCAGCCAAGCTTGGTCTAAACTGGCAGAGCCATCCACCTGACCCACAGACTCATAAGTGATATTAATGATTGTTATTTTAAGACTTGGAAAACCAGGACCCATATATTGGCCCCCTGTCTCATAAATGAGGTTTTATTAGAACACAGTTGCACCCACTTCATGTTTTATCTACAACTGCTTTAATGCTACAACCGTAGAGTCAACTAGTTACGGTAGAGAGCTTATGGACTACAAAACTTAAAATAATTACATAGTCACTTACATAAAAGTTTTGCTGATCCCTGTTTTAAGCCACTACATTTTGAGGTGGATTTTTACCTAAGAATAGGTAAATATATACATTTAGCAAAATATTGCAGAAATGGTTGTTTTAATTAAATGCAGTCTCACACCATATTATTCTAATTTATAATAATGTCTAGACTTTCTAATTTTTACAATTATTTGTTAAATAAATATTTAATTATTGAATATCCAATATAAGCCATCACTGTACTAGTTGCTGGCAATAGAGCAGTGAATTCAGACAAAAATCTTTGCCTTCAAACAACTTACATTCTATGGCACAGATACAAACTGAACACACACACACACATACACACACACAGGAAAAATGATTAAATGCTAAAAGTTTCATGTGGAGAGGGGTGCCTGGGTGGATCAGTTGGTTAAGTGTCTGACTACAGCTCAGGTCATGATCTCACAGCTCTTGAGTTCAAGCCCCGTGTCAGGATCTGTGCTGATAGCTCAGAGCCTGGAGCCTGCTTCAGATTCTGTGTCTCCCTCTCTTTCTGCCCCTCCCCCGTCACACTCTGTCTCTCTCTCTCAAAAATAAATACACATTAAAAATTTTTAAAAAATTCACATGGTGAAAAGTAGTATTATCTAGACTGGAGAGATTGAAATGGCCTAAGGGGAACTAGAAAAGTAGCAGAATTGCTGTTATTTGAGAAAACAGAGATGATGTAGTGAACTCTGTAGCTATCAAGGAGAAGATATTCCTATAGAAAGAATGGCAATGCAGTGATCTTAAAGTGGATTGGGGCTGGTGTGTTCAAACCACAGGAAAAAGACAAAACAAGGCTAAAATGAATTAAGGAGAAGTAAAATAAATGCAGAGAGCAGAGAGATAATGAATTGGTGTGAGGGCTGCTGTGATAGACTCTATAAGCTTGTGCTGACCAATATATTGAGTTTTGAGGATGCAGCTGGTTCAACGTGAGATGTTATGTTAATGTAAAATATACACCAGATTTTGAAGACTTACAATGAAAAAAAAGTTAATATCCCAATAACTTTTATACTGAGTACATATTGATATGATTAGAGGTAAAATATTTAAACAGTATTAAAATTAACTTTACTTTTTTCTTATTTCTTTTTAATTGCAGTAACTGGAACATGTAAAATTACATATGTGTCTCACATAATATTTCCATCAGACTGCTCTGGTATACAGCTTTCTAGTCCAATGTCAGATTTTACTCCCGATGAGATAGCTCATCATTAAGAACAGCCTGTTATGTGGCAGTTGCAGAAATAGGAAAACCAATTTCAGGGATGTGTCATTAATCTGGTCAGGAAAAGGTGATGGGGACTAGGATGAGAATGAAGATAACAAATAGAAATGATGAGAAGTATTCATATTCAGCACATATAATTTGAAAGTCAAACCAGTGATATTTGCTTATATATTGAAAGTGGGCTGTGGGGGAGAAAAAAAGGTAGATTTATGGATTTAAGGCTTGGGTCCAGGGAACTGAAAGAATAGTGAGCCAATTACTGAGGTGAAGAGGGCATGAAGAGAAGTAGTTTTGGTGTAAGAAGGTGTAGCTCAGGAAGGATTCAGTTTGATTGACATATAGTAAGGCTAAAAATATTGACTAAAAACGTGGATACATAATCCATATTTCAAAAGTGAGATCCAGGCTGGGCATTATACTTTGTGATTCATCAGCTGATAGGTGGGATATAAGTAAGGCTCAGAAAATGGGGTCCCCTGGGTGGCCCAGTTGGTTAAGCATCGGACTTCATCTCAGGTCATGATCATGCAGTTTGTGAATTCATGCCCTGCATCCGGCTTTATACTGACTGCTCAGAGCCTGGAGCCTGCTTCAGATTCTGTGTCTCCCTCTCTCTCTGCCCCTCCCCTGCTATGTTCTGTTTCCCTCTCACTCTCAGAAATAAATAAAAAATTAAAAAATTTAAAAAAAACTCAGAATGAACAAATGAATTAATGAGGAGAGAGAAGAAAAGCAGTCCAAAGGCAGAGCTCCAGGGCACTCCTCACCTTTAGTGGTCAAAGAAATGAGGAAACAGCAGCAAATAGGACTGAGAATATCATCCTAGAATATGAAAAACAGAATTATGTGGAGGCAAGAAAGGAATGGGGAGTGATAGTCTGTGTCAAATATTTCACAAGAGGTCTGAAAATTGATCAATGGATTTTGCAATGTGTAAGTTATCAACAACTTTGGTAAGAACAGCTTTGGTTGAGCTTTAGAAATGGAAGGAGTTAAAAGGAGGAAGAAAAGAAGAATGGCGATAGTGAATATTGATAACTATCTCTAGTTTTGCTATTAAGGAAAATGGAGCATTTAGTGTTAGTTGAAACTTGAGGTAGAGGGGCGCCTGGGTGGCTCAGTCGGTTAAGCATCCGACTTCACTCAGGTCACGATCTCGCGGTCTGTGAGTTCGAGCCCCGCGTCTGGCTCTGGGCTGATGGCTCAGAGCCTGGAGCCTGCTTCAGATTCTGTGTCTCCCTCTCTCTCTGCCCCTCCCCCGTTCATGCTCTGTCTCTCTCTGTCTCAAAAATAAATAAACGTTAAAAAAAATTAAAAAAAAAAAAAGAAACATGAGGTAGAGAATTAAGAGAGACTTTGTAGAATGTGTATATTGCTGAATTTATGGTCAAACTCTAAACTAAATATTTAAGTTTCTCCTAATTTTTCTTATTTTTATAGCATTTTTAGGCTTACAAAGAAATTAAGCAGAAAGTACAAAGAATTTCCATATACCCTCCTGTCACCAACCTCCCCAATGCAGTTTTCCATATTATTGATATCTTGCATTAGACATTTGTTATAATTGATGAGCCAATATTTTTACTATACTATGAACTAAACTCCATCATTGACATTAGGGTTCACTCTTGGTGTTGTACATTCTATGAGTTTTGACAAACGTGGAATGATACGTATATACAATTATAGTATCATTCAGAATATTTCCACTGCCCTAAAATGCCCTGTGTTTCACCTATTCATCCCTCCATTTCTTTTTCTGTGCCCCTGCCAATCACTGATCTTTAACTCTCCATAGTTTTGCCTTTCCCAAAATATTACATACTTGGAATCATACAGTGTGTAGACTTTGCACATTGGCTTCTTTCACTTGCCATTTAAAGTTCTTCCATGTCTTTTTGTGGCTTCATAGCTTATTTCTCTTATTCACTGAATAATATTCCATTGTCCAGATATACCTCAGATTATTTATCCATTCACCTATTGAAGGCATCTTGATTGCTTCCAAGTTAGGGCAACAATGAATAAATATAAACATATGTGTCCAGATTTTTGTGTGGACATTAATGTTCAACTCCTTTTCCTAAACACCAAGCAGCACAATTCCTGGATCTTATGGTAAGAGCATATGAAGTATTACACAGAGACATCAGGTGTTGTCAAGTTCCCCTACAATTTTTATATCCAACAAAAACATTTAAACTCAGCATTTAAGCAGACTAAATTTTCTGTGGCAAACTGGTCAATCCGAGTTTTTCATGATTTCCATTTTGAAAAAGGCTCATTAAAGCAACTTATACTGATAGTTCATTGGCTAAGACAGAAAAATATTACCAACCATTATAATAATCTAGCTGCAGGAAAATCAGTAGAATCACTTTTGTGGAGTAGAAAGTAATCAAATCTGGGCTGTGTCCACAAAAATGAAGGAAATGCATTACTTTCGTTCATTCCAACCAAATGTACACTTTCCAGACTCAAAATTAGAGACATTTAATTTTTTCTTTAATACACTCCATAAAATATTTAACCCACTTTGCTGATATATTCTTCAGAATACACATGGTTTTACTAATTTTCTTATTGGACAAAAGTTTAGAGGAAAAAAAAAACCATAATGATTTGGATTTAGAAAAAGCAGCAACATACTCTGATTTCATTATTCACAGGTTACATCAACTTGGATAAATTCTCCATCTTCTCAGAAAATAGTTTCCCAAATGAAAAATGAGAAATAAAATGCCTATCTCAGAGGGCTGCTGTTAAAAGCAAATTAGATGAACATGAGAAAATCCTCAGTATATGATAAACATAAGTATTGACTTTTTACTCTTTTATTCCAGACCCTTATAACTCTGGTTGCAACCATCATTATATTATGTACAAATTGCTACATATTCACAACCAATTTCTCTCATCTTCCAACTTACCTTACAAATGAAAAGAGAGACTATTCCTAAACAAACAGCATACGTGATACATCATAAATACTGAGAAATTGACATAGAAAAGAAAAACTATATCTGTAAGTTAACAATCATCTCTGTGTGATTGAAATATATTTGATTTGCATTTTCTACTTTGTACTTTGATTTTTAAAAATCCCTCTGCATTGCATCCACATTCATCTTAGAGAAGAAATACACTCTACGTATAATTTACTTGAAAGGAATACTTGCCCTTTTGAAATGCCTATAATTTTCTCAAAATGATACCCATGGTGAATTGAAATGTTTAACTATTAAAAATCAATAGTCAACTACTGAATTAATATTACATGCACATCTGTAACTTGCTTCAGGTTATAATGAAATATAAGTTTTGCCTTCAAAAATGTAAAATAAATGTATAGTATATATTTAAATGAGTTAATAGAAGTTAATATATTACTACTACATAGTTAACCTCTATAACATGTAGCCTGATACTCAATATAGATATCTTTAAAAAAATCATTCTGCTTAATGAGACATTTACAGAGTAAAAAGTGGCCTCTGTTTCAGGTGTTATGTTCCTTATAAAAAAGGACACGTTTGTTTAATAATATGGACTTAGAAACATGGAGATATAAAACAGATTGTTGAACACTCTAATGGTGCCAGTCTATCTTGGCTATGATTGTCCTAATACTGTCATCTGTCAGCAGCTCTCCCTTTCTCCTCCACCACCGAGCAAGCAGCTTACAGAGTCAAGCCAAAAATTGAGACGCAATATTAGATACCATCTGTGTTGCTCGTGTGATTTCAATCCAAATTGTTCTCAAGCCAATCACAGAACCAAGTGAAGAATTTGATTGTGATTAGGGTGAGGAACGAAACAGACATGAATCTAGAGGATCAGCCTCAAGCTTCCAGGCACAAAGTGGTGGTTGCCCGTTGTGCAAATTCCATCGTGGAAATGAAATTTTAGGCCTAAAAAATTATAACATGTACAAAGATGGACAAAGTACAAATAAATTCACACATGTGTGCACATGTATACACACTATAGAAGGTATTTGGTTTTAAAAACTGTCTATTTACTTCAAAGAAATGTTCTTTATAATTATTATAGCAAAGTATCTGGCAATTTATTTTATTTTTATATTTATTTTAGGTAAAATGCAGGATAATAAAAATTGAGTATAAGCCTTTTTGCATGTAAAAATTTAATTCTAAGATACTTATTTCCCAAATACTTGAGGACTGCAGGCAAATAAGAATCAGTATATACACCTGTGCCCTGGTTATAGCTATCTGTTCTGTAAGTGAGCCACTATTGATCCATCTGCAAAGCACATAAACTTAGTTGCTTGATTAAGAACAGCTGTAAAGAAGGTAAGTTGCATCACCTTTATTTTCCTCATTGATTTTTTTTTTTTTTTTTGACGGGAGAGGTATCAGCTATTTTTATCTATTCTTTTTTTCATCCCAACATATTTTGAGCAGGGACTTTGATTTATGTTGGGTGATTGGAGGCAGTGACATGGCACACAGTAAGATAAATGTTTATAAATTTACAACATTACTACATTTAATGTCAAATATTTTGTATGCTAAGCATGCTTTATTTATATGAACAAAGGAGAAGACAAAGAAATATTTACTTTAGGAAACCAACAAACCATATCATTTTAGCCTTCAGAAAATTATTTCCATAGGCATATATTACCCATTTAAGTATACTGAACACCTTATACTGTTACCAACTGTTGGAATTATTTACATAAGCACCATAATGTTAGGGCATAAAGAAGACAACTATAGAAATACTTCAGTGAATTTCCTTCCCCCATGACTTCCTAACTTTTATGCATATAGATATAACAACAAAATGCATATGGCTGGAGTAAAATATACAATTTTCAATTTGATAGTGAAATGAAAAATCACTTTATTTAAGAAATCACTATGCTATGTTATCAAAGCACATATATTTGCAAAGGCTGTTAAACAGCATTTAAGAAAACTGATCAAGAGCAAGTGTTTTGGGGATATTTGTTTTGTTGTTTGCTTGCTATTATATATTTTTTCCATAGTGGTATTTTCCAGGTACATAGTACTTTATGGAGAAGTGTATTATGTTTGAGGGCAAAGATTGATTCTTATATTTATCATCTAAGTGATACGTGTGTCTTGCTAGGAAAATATTTTTAATAAGAACATCGTATGATAAATGCATTGCCATGGGCTAGATATCAAGGTTTTCCTGTTGAACAATCTACTTTAAATGAAATGATCTGGAACAAGCCTGACACTTTCAGAAAAACTATGTGCAATTCTCTCTTATAAAATGGTTACTCCCTTATTAGTGAAGCTAAAATTGTGATTTTTATGACTTTATGTTGCAATGCTGCAAAAATGGATTAAAAGTAGGTTTGTGCCCTTTAGCCTCAAATGTGAACTCTCAGAGCTCATATATTAATATTTCTATTAATAGCAAACTTCAGGGAAAGTACTTAACACAGTCCCTGGCAGCTTAAAATAGTGCTACCTAAACAGTAGCTGCTGTCGTGATTACTTTTCAACTGATATGAATTATATCCATATTCCCTTTTCCTAAATTATACATACTAACATCTTAAGAAGTAATTAAATTTCCATTTGGGGTTTGCATGGAAGAAGCTTAAAAGTTGCCACTTGTGCTTCCTAACAAGTAAAAAGCTAAACAGACTGAAAAATCAACAACTCATCTTGGATCCATAAGAGAGGGGAAGACACAGGGCTAACAGCTGTCCCCAAGACTGAAGAGACAGACAAATATAGGGTGCCAGTGCCTACCTGAGCAGATACCGCTGCAGGAACTGGTTCCAGTGCTCAGGAAGGAAAACCTGATCCATAACTGACGAATTGCTGGAGGCTTAGTGTCAGGCCCACAACTCTGAGAGTTAAAAGTTCTAGGAGGAACCAATCATCAGAATGGCCCCATAATATTGTGAAATTTATCCCTGGAGCTCTGGAAGATTCCCACAGTAAATATCAGAGAAAAATACCCTTGGGTTTCTGGCAGTGGAACGGGAAAGGAACCATTTTGAAATATGCCAGGACACTCTGCTCTTAACAAGGTCTGCCCTCAGGAGAAACTCATTAACCATAGCATAACCTGTTAAAGCGTTGTCAGAGCACTGAAGGGAAAGGGAAGGGAAATACCCACCTCCAGTCTACTCTAGCCGTCCTGTCCTACATAAAGGGGATGGGGATGAGGACTGAAAACATCTGTGAAAAAAAGTTCAGAGGCATAGGATCACTTAAAGATTGAGATCTGATCATAAAACTATAAAAAGCTTCCATTCCCCAGAAACACCTCACTACCATGTTCCTAAAAGCCTATTTACAGCAGTTTCCTTTACCTACGGCATCATGTCCACCAATCAAGATAACATTACAGAGCATATCAAAAGGCAAAAACACAATTTGAAAAGGTGTAGCAAGTATCAGAACCAGACATGGTTGGGATATTGGAATTATCAGACCAAGATTTTAAAACAATTATGATTACTATAACGAGGATTCTAATGGATAAAATAGACAACATGCAAAACAGATGTCCAATGCAAACAAAGAGCTAGAAATCCTACGAAAAAACAAAAAGAAATGCTAGAGATCAAAGACACTGTAAGAGAAATGAAGAATGTGTGTTTTCAACTTCTTTGAGGAAATAAAAAGGAACATGATTGCTCGACGTTAGGAAGAGCATGTTTCATCTTGAAGGTTAATTTCAGTATACTAACAAACCACCAAACTCTCTTCCAAAGTGGCTGTACCATTTTATATCCTGCCAGCAATGAATGAGAGTTCCTGTTGCTCCACATCCTCCCAGAATTTCATGTTGTCAGTGTTCCACATTTTGGCCATTAGACTAGTTGTGTAGTCCTATCTTATTACTGTTTTAATTTTCATTTCTCTGATTTGGATCATCCCTTCATATGCCAGTTTGCTATCTGTATATCTTCTTTGGTGAGGTGTCTGCTAAGGTCTTTGGTCCACATTTTAATTGGGTTGTTTGTTCTCTTATTGCTAAGCTTTAAGTGTTCTTTGCATGTTTTGGATAACAGATGTGCCTTTGTAAATATTTTGTTCCAGTCTGTGGCTTGTCTCATCATTCCCTTGACATTGACTTTTGCAGAGCAGAAACTTTCAGTTTTAATGAAGTCCAGCTTATCAATTATTTCTTTTGTGGATCAGGTCTTTGATGTTTTATCCAAAAAGGTATTATCATACTCAAAGTCATCTAGGTTTTCTCCTTTGTTTTCCTATATTTTATAGTTTTACATTTTACTTTTACGTTTATGATCCTTTGTGAGTGGATTTTTGTGAAAAGGTCTGATCTGGATTAATTTGCATATGTATATCCAGTTGTTCCACTTCTGTTTGTTGGAAAAACTGTCATTTCCTCAGTGAATTTATTTTTCTCCTTCGTCAAAATCAGTTGCCTATATTTGTGTCAGTCTATTTCTGGGCTCGGTATTTTGTTGAATTGATCTATTTGTAATTTTAGCAAGGTCACATAGTCTATATTATTGTTGCTTTACAGGAAGTCTTATCAGCTCTACAACTTTGTTCTTCACTATTGTACTGGCTGTTATGAGTCTTGCTTTTCAATGTAAGCTTTAGAATAAGTTTGTCAATATTCACAAAATAACTTGCTGGGATTTTGATTGGGATTGCCTTAAATATATAGATCAAGTTGGGAAGAACATATTGACAATACTGAGTAGTCCATTTCATGAACATGGAATATCTCACCATGTATGTAATAATACTTTGATTTCATTCATCACGGATTTGTAATTTTCCTCTCATTGACCTTATACATATTTTGTTGGATTTATGCCTAAGTATTTCATTTTGGGGGATATTAATAAAAATGGCATTGTGTTTATAATATCGTTTCACTTTTTCATTGCTGATATATAGGAAAATGATTGGTTTTTATATGTTAACGTTGTACTATAATTTTTTGTGTATTAGCTTCAGGAGTTTTTGGTCTAATTTTTTGAGTTTTCTAACTAAAGAGTCATGTCATTTGCAAACAAGGACAATTTTACTTCTTCCTTCCCAACCTGTACCTTTTATTTCATTTTCTTGTCTTTTTGTATTAGCTAGAATTCCCAGCACAATACTGAAAAGGACTGGTGACAGGAGACATCCTACCTGATCTTAGTGGAAAAGATTTAAGGTTTTTACCATCTAACATATGATGTTAGGTGGAGAAGTTATTTATTTGTTTGTTGGTTTGGTTTTTTTACATATTCCTTATAAAGGTGAGAAAGTTCCCTTTTATTCCCAGTTAACTAAGAGTTTTTTATCATGAATAGGTGTGGGAATTTGTCACATGCTTTTTCTGAATCTATTGATATAATAGTGTGCATTTTCTTCTTTAGTGTGTTGATGTGACACATTGCATTAAATGATTTTCAAATGTTGATCACATCTGGGATAAATATCTGGGATAAATATCAGTCTTCAATATCTGGGATAAATGTCACTTTGTTGCATCTATAATTATTTTTAAACATTGTTAGATCCAATTTACTAATACTTTTTGAGGATTTTTGCATGTTTTTTTATGAGAAATCTTAATCTTTAGTCTTCTTTCTTAAAATGCCTTTGTCTGGGGAACACCTGGGTGGCTCAGTCAGTTAAGCCTCTGACTCTTGATCTGGGTTCAGGTCATGATCTTATGGTTCATGAGTTCAAGCCCTGCATCCTGCTCTGTGCTGACAGTGTGTAGCCTGCTTAGGATTCTCTCTCTCCCTCTCTGTCTCAGCCCCTCCCCCATTCGTACTCAGTCTCTCTCTCTCTCTCTCTCTCTCTCTCAAAAACTAATAAATAAACCTTAAAAAAAATCTTTGTCTGCTTTTGATATTAAGGTAACACTGACCTCATAGAATGAGTTAGGAGGTATCTCCTCTTTCTCTATCCTCTGAAAGAGATTGTGGAGAATTGGTGTAATTTCTTCCCTTAATGTTTGGTAGAATTTAATAGTGAACCCCATCTGAGCCTTTTGCTTTCTTTCAGAAGGTTATTAACTATTGGTCCAATGTCTTTACTAACTACTGACCTAATCAGATAGTCAATTTCTTTGTGTGTAAATTGTGGCAAATTGCATCTTTCACAGAACTGGTAACTTTTTCTAAGTTATCAAATTTGTGGAGATATAACTCTTCATAGTATTCCTTTATAATCCTTTTAATGTCTACATATCTTAGTAATCTCCCTTCCTTTATTTTTGTTGTAGTAATCTATGTGTATGTCTCTCTCTCTCTCTTTCTCTCTTTCCTTTTCCCTCCCTCTCTCCCCAGCTCTCTTTCTCTCTCTGTCTCCTTTTTCTTAGCCTGGGTAGAGTTTTATCAATTTTATTGATCTTTTCAAATAACCAGTTTCTGATTTCATTGATTTTCTCTTTTGATTTCCTATTTCAGTTTCATTGCTTTCTAACTCTAATTTTTATTCTTTCTTTCCTTTTATTTTGGGTTTAACTTTCTCTTATTTTTCTAGTTATCTAAGGTGGAAACTTAGCATTATTGATGTTAGAACTTTTCTTTTTCTAGTAAATGCATTTGATGCTATAAAATTTCCTCTAACTATTGACTTGGCTACATTGCACAAATTTTGGTAAATTGTGTTTTCATTTTCATTTGGTTCAAAATACTTTTAAATTTCTCTCATTTATCTCCTTTGATCCATGTGTCATTGAGTAGTATGTTGTTTAATCTCTGTATTTTGGAATTTTCCTGTTATCATTTCTTGTTTAATTGCATTTAGTCTGAGAACAGATATTGTATGATTTCTATTTTTTCTTTCTTATGTCTCAGAATATGATATATTTTAGTAAATTGTTCTATGTGAGCTTGAGAAAAAAGTGTATTCTGTTATTGTTGAATGAAATAGTCTATAGATGCCAATTATCAATTGATCAATGGTGTTGTCCAGTTCAATTATGTCCTTACTAATTTTCTTCCTGCTGGATCTTTCACCATGTTCTTAAAGTGAAAACAAGAAGGCACTCTTTCCTCAGTAGAAGCTATTGAAAAATACTAAGTGAAATTCAAGAAAAACAAATTTTTGGAGCACCGAATTCATGTAATTTCCCAATATTCTTGCATAATACGAAGGCACATCTTTGGTTTGTTTGTTTGTTTGTTTGTTTCTACAGTGTCCAGATCAAGATAGATGTACCTTTCACAGAGAAAAATATATATTTTAGGCCAAATGATAAGACATCATTATAAAGTGTTTTTCACAATTAGATCACGGCTTAAGATTTCAATGAGTACCACAATAGCTTTTCTCTCCTTTCTTTTAATGTCTAGCATCTAAAAGAATCATTTCACCTTGTTCTCAAAGGAAAATAAGGGATGTTGAAGGAGCTAAAAACAGAATTTGAAAAAAAAAGTTTACCTTTCAGAAGAAAATGAAGTAAATTATAAGCTTCTGAAACAATAAGTGAATGTCTCCTTTATTTTTTCCAGAAAGAAAATATAATTCTGTCTTAATGATATGTAATTTGTTGTCACAAAGCAGTTACTTTTTTTCCTGTTTATAGAATGTTTAAGTAGGCATTGGGTAAAGTTGCCTGAACAAATTATTTTAAAAATGAATGCACCGGGGTGCCTGGGTGGCTCAGTCAGTTGAGCGTCCGACTTCAGTTCAGGTCATGATCTCACAGCCTGTGAGTTCGAGCCCCATGTCGGGCTCTGTGCTGACAGCTCAGAGCCTGGAGCCTGCTTTGGATTCTGTCTCCCTCTGTCTCTGCCCCTAACCCACTCGCATCTTGTCTCTGTCTCTCTCAAAAATAAATAAACATTAAAAAAATTTTAAAAAAATAATGAATGCACCAATTACATACATAATAAAAATAATATTAACATATTCAATAACAACAACAATATTAATTACTCTAGTCTATCAGTAAACAGACTACAATCAAATGTCTATGGCAAAAATTTCATAATAAGTGTCCCAGGTGGTGAAGAAGAAAATTCGGGGGTATTAAACTGGAAAAAGAAATGAGGAAATTCCTTTTTGTTTCTTTGTGTGTGTGTGCATTTTTAATTCCTTCAAACAGAATTCAAAAAGCATATTATATTTTCCAATATGTAACAACTTTTATTGCTAAAATTAAAGACTCAATACTTTAATTACACAAATGTAATTCCACTATAAGATTCCCTTGTAATCCTCATCTAGATTGGCTCCAGTTGTCTCTGGAAATTTTCCCAAATGCCTACTGTATAATCTGAGTACTGCATTAGCTTTCGTGATGATCATATGATCATAGCACATTATGTGGCCTCAGAAGGCAAAAATGAAAGAGAGGCAGGGAGAGAAATGGTCTTAGCAATATGACAAGTAGTATAATTGCAGTATGAATAAAGTGCTAGAGGAGCACAGAAGAAAGCTGATAGTTCTGCATGTGAGGGTTTATAAAGGTCCAAATAAATGAAGTGACACAAGGGGCTTGAAATTTGAAAAGGAATTTTTATAAAGTGGCATGAAAAGTAAGGATATTTAGGATTGATGGAAGATATTTTCACTTTTTAGGTAAAGAAAAAATAAATATTAAAGAGCCAGAAAAGCAAATTGTTAAGAAATAAAGACATTGCAAAAATTCAATAGAACATAAACAGTGTGTAACAAGAACAGGCAATAGGAGATATCTACAGCTGTGTAAATAATAAGAAAGTACAGTGTGTGGAGACTTAAACACAAATCATTTATAAAGTAATTGCTATGTAATTGTTGAAGTTACTGCCGAGTTTCAAAATATAGTAACCTTGAAACTAGCATGTAGATATATTACGTACACCTTTGTATTCCAGCTGGAAGAATACCCACACTTCATTCAAGAATAAATTCACAGCAGTTCAAAATCATTCAGCACTGCTTTGGGCACAGTTTCTGTCTCCAGCTCCTGTGGTACTTCCTATCACTGAGTTTAAATAATAGATTAGAAATGAACAATGATCGCGCAGTGATTGTAAAGACAAAGAAACAAAATTTGTGTTCATTTTTATTCTAATTCCACTCGGGGTTTTTACTTGTGTTTAAAATTTAAAGCAGGGAGTGGAAATTCTGAATGCAATGTTTTGCTTCGCTAAAGATATTTTAGCAATTTTTAAAAATTTAAATTTCTTCTCTCTACCCTTTATTTGTATTTGTTAAAATCGAGGAAAGAAGCATTGCATCAATGGTGCAACTTGCTATTTGTCTAAAATATGTATTTTATAGACATTCCAGACAGTTTTATTAAAATTCACTTATAAATTACTGTGAGCTTGTTTTTGATGACTGTTATGGGCCAATTATAAGTACATGTTTTCCCATTTAAAAATAATTGAATGTAAAAAAAGTAAAACAGTACCCTTTTCTCTTTTTTTGTATTATATACTTCCATTATTTTTAAATTTTTTTACTTTGTTATTTTTTAATGGCATGAATATAAAAATACACAGAGCAAAAGAAATTTTTCACTGCCTGCATTTTTTCTAGCCATTATTTTCAGTTCATTTCACAGTTATTACTGAATGTAAATGTGCCATAATAGGAAGAAATAGATTCACTCTAGTTGTCTAGTATGCTAGGTGTATTCCACAGAGATTGGCAAACTTTTTCTGTGAAGACCCACATAGTAAATGTCTGAAGGTTTGTAGGCCATACTGTCTCTGTGACAACTACCGAATTCTGCAGCTGTATCATGAAATGAGTCATAGACAATACAAATATGTTTGGCTGTTTTCCAATAAAACTGGATTTGCAGAAACAGGCAGCAAGCTGGATTTGGCCCTCTGGTCACAGTTTGCTGAAATTTGATCTATCTCAAATATGAGCAATAGGCATGTACTAATAAGGAAACACTTAAAAATCATTTTTTAAAGTAATTTAATTACCAAAAAGGAGGAGGGAGTGTGAGGAATCACTAAACAATTCAGTACTTTCTACAGAAAGGTAATAAACTCTTTTGTCAGAATCTAGGCTAACCAAAATCTCTTCATAAGCATCTATTTCTCAACTTATCTTTTTAAAAAATTTTTTTTTAATGTTTATATTTATTTTTGAGACAAAGAGACACAGAGCATGAGCAAGGGAGGGGCAGAGAGAGAGTGAGATACAGAATCCTAAGCAGGCTCCAGGCTCTGAGCTGTCGGCACAGAGCATGATGTGGAGTTCAAACTCGTCAACCGTGAGATCATGACCTGAGCCTAAGTCAGAAGCTCAACCCTCAAGCGAGTGAGCCACCCAGGGCCCCTCAACTTATCTTTTAATCCTAATGACATAAAATATATATTAGAGGACTCGCCTATATTTGAAGATACAAAAATCCTGTGTTATATATAGCTTAGTCTCTTAAATAAAATATTTAGTAGGTCCAAGTAAATTTATTACAGTATGTCAAAAATGAATTTATCCTTCTAAATTTATCTATGTAAATGTACTCTGTATTTACACATACAGAGAATGTGCAAAAGAATAAAGAAGATTGAAATTAATATGGAATTTTATGATAATCAATAATTTAAAAACATCTATTCCTGGCTATGAAAATTTTAGGTTACATGTTAGAGAGGCAAGAAAAAAAACGGGCAAAAATCCTAAAACTTACAGTGACATTTGTTCTATTAGGTTTTCTTCCTTGCTTTGGAAAGATCATATTCACCATGAAATTTGCATTTATTTGGAGGGCCACTGGATTTCAAGTCCAAAAATGTTATCAGTTTTACTTGTTAGCAATGTAAACTTGATATCGCCTTTTCTTGCTTGATGCTTACTCTCTGTATTATTTTCTGTATGGCAAAATAAAATCACCCCTGGGGGAGTTTTCAATAGCACTCGTTCTAAAATTTAATGTATCACTGAGTGGAATTTAAATGCATTCTTAGACCCGATACCCATTTTTTCTGCTATAATATGTTTGCGGCAGGGATCAGAAATCTTTTTATTTAGTAAGTGCGGTGGTCCATGGATCAAATCTAAGAAATACTTCACATGTGAATAGCACTGGAAAGATGCAATATGCAAGGCAAAATAATACTAAAAACAATTAGTTCAGTGGATGAATAACTTTCAAAATGTGGATAGTTTTTGCTTGTTTGCTTAGAGAAAATTGAAAAACAGTTGCCTAAGAAAGGAATTATTTTTGTTTCTTTGTTCTTATTTTTCTAGTTAATTTAGGAGCAATAGAAGAAATTTTTATGTTATACGTTTACACATATTTTATGTGTATTATACAGATTTTATTAACACACTATAAATCCATACACTAATTTCCTTTATTTGAGTACAAAATCTCTGAATTTCCTATGTTGACATTTGAAATAACTATTTCAAAACTTGATATTTATTAAGCAACATACACTACTTTGTGTTATTTCCCCCCTTACCTTATTCTTTAAAAAGACTTACATGTTTAGGAAGAGTAGATTTATAATGAAGATTGACTTTACCATGGGATGTCAGAAGTGAATTGTGTTTTATATTGTTGCATCCTAGGATCATAAAACGGAACAGGTTGTCCTTCTCCAGGAAGATTTGCCTTTACACTTTATGACTTAAGTTCACAGCAAAGATTGGGGGAAAAAAATCTAACACCTTTTATTATTTACTTGACTTATAAATATCATACAAGAAGAATAAAAGAATCTTAATGAATAGAAAGCATATTCAATCATTTCTCATCTCACACCAAATAAAGTTTATTACTCTGATTTCATACCACAGACTTATAGAATTGTATCATCTCATTGGTCTTCTTGATTGAGAATAAATGCTTCATTAAATTTAAATATAGCAACCTAATAACAATAGTAAAACCAGAGAGAATAACGTCTGACATTAAAAGGATCACACACATCATTCTTTGGAATATATTCAACTTCTAGATAAAACGCAAAGTTTAATGTTCACAATTGCATAATAAAAGCAAAGAATTATGGTATGGCATAAGTATATAATAAAATCAAACTTATTTTGAGAACAATTTTTGATGTAAAAAGACCTTGTTGATTGTTTTTGAAATGGGAACTGTAGAAGAAAGAACAAATAATTATCATCCCTGGCTGTGGAACTGGGTGAATAGTGGTGATCTTCACTGAGATGAGCAGTAGTCGAAGAGGAAGAGTGTGTGCTTTTTGAGGAGAGTGCAGGCAGACTTCAGGTTTTGTACAAATGGAGTATGAAGTGCATTGGAGGCCTCCAAATAGAGATGCCAAATAGGAAGTTGGCATATGTATCCGGAACTCAGAAAAGTCTTGGCTGGAGATGACCCCCAAAACTATTTCTTAGGCCTCAGACACAAATAGTTAATGTCTACAGGACATCTTTACTTGTATGGCTCAAAATTGCTAATAATTTAGCTTATTCAATGCCTAACCTAAAATATGCCTAAATCTAATTTTCAATTATTTCCCATTTCATTACAAATGGCATTTTATATTATCTAGTTCTAAAAACCAGAGACTTAAGAAACTCATCCTGAAAGCCATATCTGATATTTCAAGAAACCCAAGGGTCATCCTATACACTCACTATTCCTTTCTGCTACCATGAGAGACCCATCTGTCAGTTTTGCGACCTAAATACTTCTGAAATTCACCTGCTTTCTCCTTCCCAAATTTTGTTTCCCTAATGTAACAATTTCCTAAATGATATTGCATTTCCTCTTTCTGTTCACATTGTATTTTCCTAACAATCCTGAACTATGTTTTTAAAGCATGAATCTGGTCATGTAACTCTTCTTCAATATTTTATAATAATGGCTCTCCTATTATCTTAACAAAAAGACATAATCCTTAAACCAGACTCAAAATGGGTATTATCCATCCCTTTCTCTGCCCTAATTATATTTGGTTCATTCTTTCATTCTTTTGACTCACCCACAATGACCAATTTTGTATTCAAAAATTCCATGTTCTTTTTCATATATATCGCTAGGTTCTTTCAATGTGAAAAATTAAAACTGAATTGAACTAACTTCAGCATAAAGGTAAATTATCAAGAATTAAATGGAAGACTTCACAGACTGACTGACAAGAAAACAGGAAAATAGGCACAGGAAAAAAAAAGAAAGAAAAAGATTTTCTGGAATCTAGAGAGAAGTACTTAATGTGTCCATACAGAAATGAATGAGCTCCAATTTTATTTTCTTTAAAAAAAAAAATCCTGTTCCAAAGTCATGTTGGAAGGAAAAAACATATGACTGTCTTCGCTTGGATTACATACACATTCCCTGGCAAGGGGAAGACAGAAGGACTTGAGCAACAACACGACCAGTACATTCAGTAGAGGAGACACAATACTCCAAAAGTAAATTAAACTGCTTTTACAAAAGTCTCTGCAACTCATGACAGATGTCCAAAATTTCAAAAGCTCCATATACTGCCTCAGGACGTTTATCCTGCTGCCACTACCACCTGCAATACTTTATCTTCTGCTTCTGCTTTGATTTCAGCTCAAATATATGTTCTCAAAGAAACCCTTTCCATATCAGGCCTAGCTGCCATATACTCACTGGGTGTAGTAGTGTATTTTTCCTAAATAACAATGATCATGGATTATACTTAGCAACTTATTCGTATGATTATTCAATTAAGGTTAATGAGCATATCACTTTTGCTCAGATTGGTGAAAGAATAGACAAATAGATCAATGCAATAAAATAGAGACCCCAAATACAGACTGGCACAAATATAGTCAACCGGTTTTTGACAAAGGAGCAAAGGCAATGCAATGGAGCAAAGATCATCTTTGCAACAAATGGTGCTAGAACAACTGACATTCATAAAAAATTAAATCCAGTGTATCACCGATCTGACATAAAACACAAAACTATAAAACTAGAAGATAGCATAGCAAAAATTCTAGATGGCTTTCAGTATGGTGATGACTTTAGATACAACACCGACACCATCCATGAAAGAAATAATTGGTAAGTTTGACTTCATTAAAATTAAAGTCCTCTATTCTGTAAAAGACAATGTCAAGAGAATAAGACAAGTCACATCTGGAAGAAAAAACATACAAGAGACATATCTGTCTCCCAAACTATACAAAGAACTCTTAAAACTCCTCCATAAGAACACAAACAACCCACTAAAAACACAGATAGACTGAAGACCATAACAGACACTTCACCAAGAAGACACACAGAAGACAAATACACATACAAAGATATGCTCTACACCATATGTCATCAGAGAAATGCAAATTAAAACAACACGATATGGGGGCGCCTGGGTGGCTCAGTCGGTTAAGCGTCCAACTTCGGCTCAGGTCACGATCTCGCGGTCCGTGAGTTCGAGCCCCGCGTCAGGCTCTGGGCAGATGGCTCAGAGCCTGGAGCCTGTTTCCGATTCTGTGTCTCCCTCTCTCTCTGCCCCTCCCCCGTTCATGCTCTGTCTCTGTCTCAAAAATAAATAAACATTAAATAAATAAATAAATAAATAAATAAATAAAAATAAAACAACACGATATGACTGCTTACCTATTAGAATGGTCAAAATTCAGCACATTAGAAGATCAAATGCTGGTAAGGACATGGATCAAGAAGAACTCATTCACTGCTGGTAAGAATGTAAAATCATATAGCAACACTGAAAGTCGGGAGTTTTCTTATACAATTAAACATACTCTTATATGATCCAGCAATCATGCTCCTCAGTGTTTACTCAAAGGAGTTGAACACATGTCCACACAAAGACCTGAACACAAATGTTTATAGCATCTTACAATTTCCAAAAGTTATATACAACAAAGGTGTCCCACAGTAGGTAAATGGATAAAGCAACCATGACATATCCAGACAATGAACTGTTTTTCAGTGCTAAAAAGAAACGAGATGTCAAGTGCTGAAAAGATGGAAAAACTTAAATGCATGTTACTAAGTGAAGAAAGCCAGTATGAAAAGGTACATAGTATATGATTCGGGCTCTATGACATTCTAGGAAAGATAAAAATATGGAACAGTGAAAAAAGATCAGTGGTTTTCTGGGGTTAGAGAGGAGGGAAGGATGAACAGGCAAAGCATGGAGTATTTTTAGGGCAGTGAGAGTATTCACTATAATGCTACAATGACAGGTTATTATAAATTTGTCCAAACAGAATGTACAACATGAAGAGTGAACTCCAATGTAATTGAGGGACATTGGGTGATAATGGTGTGATGGCTAACAGATATAGTTTCATTAGTTGTAACAAATGTACTACTTGGGTGGAGGATGTTGATGATAAGGGAGGCTATGTCCGTGGCACCTGGGTGGCTCAGTGGGTTAAGCTTCTGACTCCTGTTCAGGTCAAGATCTGGCATTCCATGAATTCGAGCCCTGTGACCAGCTCTGCGCTGACAGCTCGGAGCCTGGAACTTATTTCAGATTCTGTGTCTCCCTCTCTCTGCCCCTCCCCTGCTCACACTCTGTCTCTCAAAAATAAATAAACACTACACAATTTTAATTAAAATAAAAAGGAGGCTTGCTTGTGAGGGAAAGGGATTATATGAGAAATCTCTGTACCTTCCTCTCAATGTTGAACTAAATCTAAAATGCTCTAAAAAATAAATTTTTTAAAAAGTAAGCCTAGTATAGGAACATTTCAGGGATAAACAATGGAATAGGAACCCAATGGAACACCCAGGCCAGTAGGAGGACAGCAGGATTCTGGTGAATACAGTGGAGCCTCAGGAAGTGTATTTCAAGGAATAAGTAGCCATGCCACAGGCCAACCATAAACTAGATTGACTAAAAAACAAACAAACAAACAAACAACACGGGATTTAGCAGAAAGTTTATTAATAATCTTGGGAGTAAGTTTCAGACAATTAATGGGAGAGGGGAGAACTGAGAAACATAAATTGTGCAGAGCCTACTTACAAGAAGTTTGTAACATAAAAAGCAGTAGCCAGATAGGAATAGGAATCCCAAGGCCTATTTGTGTGTCCTTCACAGTTGTGTTGCTGCTGCAGTGTCTGAGCAGAAACAAATCTGAATGAGTTTACATATGCATGTAGAAAAGTTAAAATTGAAGGAAAATGTGAACATGTTGGCGAGTAAAGAAGAAATTGGTTGAAGGAGAGTTGGAAGGGGGAAATCCAGTTCAATACATTTAGGTAAGAAGGGACTTCTCCAATTTTAAGGAAGAGGCCTAGGAAATAGCTGTGGGTATAAATAAGACTAGAGTTTTAGAACTAGAACTTTGAGGGAGGCTTGACCTATTTGCCATAGGAAGACAAGATCATTTGGCCATTAGTGCAATCCAGGCAAAAGGAGGATGAGGGGCTTGGAGGGTACCACTAGAAATAGAAAGAAATAAAATGATAGGGGGTGCCTGGGTGGCTCAGTCAGTTAAGTCTCTGACTACGGCTCAGGTCATGACCTCACAGATTGTGGGTTTGAGCCCTGTGTCCGGGCTCTCTGTACCGACAGCGCACAGCCTGAAGCTTGCTTCAGCTTTTGTGTCTCCCTCTCTCTCTCTCTCTGCCCCTCGCCCACTCACACTCTGTCTCTCTCTCTCTCAAAAATAAATAAATATTTAAAAATTGAAATAAATAAATAATTTAAAAGATGACAGGCAGCGTTGGCTTCCAGCTTCATGGTTCTTGAAGTATAATCATATTTTGCCTTCTTGAAGACAACAACAGAAAATTAAAAACTCTAAAATAAGTACAGAGCCTTGCGCAGAGTCTGTGCATGTAAGGGACCCTAAAGATTAAATTTCTTTAGCTTTGTGGTAAATCTGCTTCTTGCCACAAGACTTACTGATGACTTTGGCATGGAGAAGTAGCAGAAGCATTTGCATTTTTAAAAAAGTCTGTTCTAGCTGTGTCGTGGAAAATGGATTGGAATGGTGATGTAGAAGTTGGGAAGTAAAGGAAAAGAAAGCAAGAGAAATGAGAGTAAAACACACATAGGAAAATATCTACCTTTCTTATCACAAAACAAGCCCAATTAGCAACATAATGAATTCTTTGATTGCGACAGGCAAATTAACATTTTTAATTTTTTTTTTAATTTTTTTTTTAACGTTTATTTATTTTTGAGACAGAGAGAGACAGAGCATGAACGGGGGAGGGGCAGAGAGAGAGGGAGACACAGAATCGGAAGCAGGCTCCAGGCTCTGAGCCATCAGCCCAGAGCCCAACGTGGGGCTCGAACTCACAGACCGCAAGATCGTGACCTGAGCTGAAGTCGGATGCTTAACCGACTCCGCCACCCAGGTGCCCCAACATTTTTAATTTTTATCCAAAATATAATAAATAATAGTCCTACTTTATTTTAAATAATCAGATATTGAGTATACATGTTTTATGATATTCATTTGCCTGGATTCTTATTGCAAACTGAATATATTTAACAACATTCCTTGAGATAAACTTCAAATTGATGCAGAATAAATGTGTAATATCAAATATTTTTCTTAATAATATTCAACTGGAACAAAATCGTTTAAGAGTATCATTTTTTTAATTTAAAATTTTGTCATAATAATTTTAGATTCATATGCAGTTGTAAGAAATAATACACAGAGGTTCCTTGTATACTGTGCTCAGTTTCCCTCAAAGGTATCATTTTGCAATACAATTGTGTAATATCACAACCAAGATACTGATATGATACAATAGCTTATTTAGATTTATTATGTTTTACCTGTGGTCATTTTGGTAGGTGTATGTGTGCATTTTAAAGTTCCATACAATTTAACCACATGTGTAGGATTCTTGTATCCACCACGACAGTCAAGATACTGAATATATTTTTTAATTTTTTTAATTTTAATTTAACTTTTTTTTATTTGAGAGAGAGAGACAGAGAGAGACAGAGAAAGAGAGAGAGAGAGAGAGAGAGAGAGAGAATCCCAAACAGGCACCACAGTCAGCACAGAACGGTTCAGGGTTTGATCCCATGATGCTGGGATCATGACCTGAGCTGAAATCAAGAGTCAATCACTCATCTCACTGAGCCACACAGTCCCCCAAGATACTGAATAACTTTAACACCACATACATGAGGTATTCTTTTTTTCTAAGTTTATTTATTTTGATAAAGAGTGGGGGAAGGGCAGAGAAAGAGGGAGAGAGAGAGAATTCTAAGCAGGCTCTCAGCTCTCAGCACAGAGGCTGACGCGGGGCTCAAACTCACAGACTGTGAGATCATGACCTGAGTTAAAGTGGGACGCTTAACCAACTAAGCCACCCAGGCACCCCTACATGAGGTATTCTAAAGTGAAATTATGTGGAATATTTTATTTCTCTATCCGCAAAATAAGTAAGAAAAGAGATATTGTCCCTTAATGGTTTTGTTATATAATTTAATCATAAATTAGTGAATTACAGTTTTGTAATCTCAAATAGTACAAACATCTGAAGCAGGATCACACTTGTCATCTTTATTTCTTGCAACAAAACGTAGCCACCAGTTAGTGGCAATAATTTAGGGAAATGACAAGTCAGGAATAAGAAGACCAGTTTCTAAGATATTGCAATAAGTCAGATATTAGAATCTAATAGATACAACACTAAGCACAATAGGCATTATACATTAGTTCCCATAGGTACTCTTTCCCTACCTTAAAAACAAACAAAAACACATGTATAATTTCATGATAAAGGGCATTATGCTCATCTTTATATAGTAAAAATGTGTTCTGCCAGTGGAAAACATTTATGTGAAGTACATTAAAGTACAATTATTGAAGTTACATAGTGTTTAGAATATATCCTGTATAAATATGTGAGCTGTTACATCACATTTAAATATGTATTTTCCTACTGAAGAATGCATTTATTTAAGGTTCATGTTTAAAGTATAATTATTCATGTAACAGACTATTTAGAGTATGTGCTGTATAAATATGTAAATTTATTTTGTACTTCCACTTTAAAGGAACTTTTTTTTTAAAAGAGATTACTGTCTGCCTTTGAAGTATTTTATCTGGTTTTGTTATGGAAACCTTCCTGGGGGTGGGGTGGTGGAAGAGAGAGAAAAAGTACAGTACATTGACCATACTCTCTTCCACAGGAAACCCTTTCCCATGTAGAAGTTAGACTTACATGGAGTAAATCACCTTCATTACTTCCATTTTCTAGGCTCAAGGGCATAGGCTTTAGCACAGTTCATCTTCATGGACATTGGTGTGAAAAATGTGTTCCTCCCTGAAACAGATGAGCCCCATGAAGGCTCAAACCTCATTTCTGGCCAGATGACTATTGGCTCCATCAGAACCTCAACTTGTCAGGATAGGTTTTTTGTGGTATGTGTTAGATGTGGTCATGTTCCTAAATTTAGGGCCAGGAATAACTAGAAATTGGCTAGAGGTTTGTACATGGAAATCTAAATTTGTGAGACAGATGAATAAATGGGTAAGCAGAGTAAAGATGAGGAAAAACAGACCTTATGCCAGAGAATGACAATTGAGTTGCTAAAGATTAGATTGGATACATTGAAACACATGAGATAGTAAATAATTGTACAGTGGTTTTGTAGGATTATGTCTAGTTTTTAAATTTTTTTAATGTTTATCTTTTTTTGAGAGAGAGAGACAGAGCTCAAGAAGGTAAGGGCCAGAGAGAGAGGGAGACAGAATCTGAAGCAGGCTCCAGGCTCAGAACTGTCAGCACAGAGACCGATGCAGGGCTGGAACTCACGAACTATGAGATCATGACCTGAGCCAAAGTCGGATGCTTAACTGACTGAGCCACCCAGCCGCCCCTGATTATGTCTAGTTTTTAGGAAATACACACCCAAGTATTTATGGGTAAAGGGACATCAACATAATCTAAAAAAGTTCAGAAAAAAAAGTATGTACATTTGTATGTGTGTGCATGAGGGAGAGTTTGTGTGTGCATGTGAGAGGTAAAAAAAAAAAAGTAACCTAAATGTGATAAAAAGTAAGCATTTGAGAAATCTGTGTTGTCTTTACTATGATTGTAATTTTAATGTAATGTAATGAATTGTCAAAATAAAAAAATAAAAGATAAAATAATTGGAAATCAGCCTATTTTTTTCTTCATGTCTAGTGGTTATTTTTTGATAATGTGAGGGAAGAAACTAGAATAATATGTTTCCTTCAGAAAACAGACAGAAAAGAGACAAACAGGGTAAGTTAACCAAACATTAATGAGACAAAAACTGATCCTTGATATGATTCTTCTTTTTCTATCACATTGCCACTGCCATATTTTGAATCCTATTATCTGGATTGGGCCAGCAATCTACTAATTGGTATTCCTGGTATGATATATGCTATGTTCATTAATTTTTCAAAACCATTGCATTACAGAAATAAGTCTCTCTCCCCTCATATTTGAACTAGATTTAAAGTTAAAAAAATCAGGGACCGAGTCTTCCTAGTTCACCAAACCTGAGGTCCTACCTGGCAGAGTGATTTGTTAAAAGGATGGTATTGTGACTAGAAGCTGCACAAAGTTAGCAGTCTTTTATTTATAAGCATTTTCTACATTCATAATATAAATAGAATAACAACACAAATCAACAGAGAAACAGTACATTCATATTGTGCTACATTCATGGAAAAGTTGAAGTTAATGGGCTTTCAAGATTTTCAGAGAAAATACCATATTCTTCAACTGGTTGTTTCCTGCTGTTATTTCAAATTCAGAATCCGGGACTAGATAAAACATCAGTATTTGCTTATTTTTTTTAATGTTTCTTTTTTTAAGAGAAGTAAATTAGTAAATTTTTTATGAGTTTTGTTTTGATCAAAATTTCAAAATAGCTGAACATGTCAAGAAGAGTGAATGGAGCACGGAGAGTAAACAAGCAGCTTCTGTTTTATTAATTTTTAAATGTTTATTTTTGAGAGAGAGAAAGAGAGAGACAGAGTGTGAGCAGGGAGAAGCAGAGAGAGAGAAGGAGACACAGAATCCAAAGCAGGCTGCAGACTCTGAGCTGTCAGCACAGAGCCCAATCGTGGGGCTTGAACCCACAAACTGCGAGATCTTGACCTGAGCCAAAGTCTGACGCTTAAAAGACTGAGCCATTCAGGCCCCCAAAGCAACTTCTATAAAGAGGAGGTGTATTGGACAATTGAGATACAAGATGTAAGAATAGTATGACAAATACGTACCAGTTAAGGGGTCTTGAAATACCTTTCCTTATAAGAAAACACAGGTGCACACACACATACGAATATGTAAAATAAAGAAACAAATAGGTAATGGAAAGTACATTGCAATACAACTAAAAATATCTGGGTTACACTTGTAGTTCTGCCCCTGATTTACCGTTTCTTTAGACAAGTCCTTTAGTTTCTCTGAGCTTTAATTATCTTAAGTGAATATTGTGTACCTCACAGATAAATCTGAGGAATCTGTAAAATGGGGTAGAATTTCTCAAAATGAATCATCTTGGAACAGAGGTAATAGTCCACGGAAAATAAAATGAAATAACACACGTAAAATTTTACTTCAAATAATGAAATTCTGTGTTAGAATCAACTGATTTAATTTAAAATAGGAAACACATTGACATATATATAAATTTGCATATTAATATGTAAAAGATGACACATCAGGAGGCAATACCCCTTTTGGACTCTGCAGACAAAATACTGATGCCAGTACAGAACCGAATCTCTGATTTTCTGATTTTAATGAATTTGTTTCAAAACTATTAACATATAAACTATTTGGTAACTACTAAATCACATGGGCATGCACTTCAGTGGATTATGCTCAAACAATGTTTGATATAGAAGTGTATAAATCTTAGAAATGAGGGGATATTAACATAGGTGGGAAATAGGAATTAAAACATATTCTTGCCACTAAAATTTCCATATATTGGAAATGCAGTTCAATAAATCCAGTGCAACTCTATTGAAAAGTAACCTGTTTTCATAGCCAACTTAGAACAGAGAAAGGTTTTTCATAATCCAAATCCAGTTGATGTATATTTAATTTTTTTCTGATTCTTTTGAATTCGTGTTGACCACCATTACCAAACACATGAACTAGAGTAGATCAATTATAGAAGGAATTTTTATAAAACTCCTAGAAAACACTATTTCTCTAACCTTATTTTCTCTAACATTATTTCTCTAACCTCAAACCTCAAAACTGTGTTTGCTATTAGAATGTATACTGTATTTACCTATAATTTTATCTCTCACATCCCTCCAAAGGCGATGATGATGATGATATCATCTATATTTACCACATTTTAGGCTGAGTGGTAAATCTTTAGTGTGAATTGCCTTATTTAGTTTTTACAGAAGCCATGTAGAGTTAAGTCACTTGAGGTAAGTGAAGTTAAAAAGGGTTAAAAAATGTGTCCAATTTCACAAGTTCAATAAATGTTACAGACAGAATTTGAACCAGGGACTTTTTAATTCCAAAACTTTTGTTTTTAACTACTTTGCTCCTGCTTCTGGACAGATAAATACATTGTATGGGAGACTTGAGATTGTTTGATTCTGCTACTAAAGTCAGCACTGATTCAAATATTAGACTTACCTTCAGTGTCAGATTTGCAACAACTTTGCACATCTAAATGTTACTTCAGATCTCAGTTCAAATTAAAATTTCAAATAACTGCATTTCAATTCTTGAAAGAAAATGTGTTCATGTTTATTTTAAAAAAATATTGTTTGGGGCTCAGGAGAAGGTATTCCATTTCAACATGTAACAGTTTTTGTTTTTCAAGTTTATTTATTTTGAGAGGGAGAGAGAGAGAGAGAGAGAGAGAGAGAGAGAGAGAGAGATTGAGAGCAGGGAGGCACTGAGAGAAAGGAAGAGAGAGAATCCCAAGCAGGCTCCATACTGTCAGAGCAGAGACCAACGCAAGGCTGGATCTCATGAACCGTGAGATCATGACCTGAGTTGAAATCAAGAGCCAGACACTTAACTGACTGACCCATCCAGGTGCCCCACATGTAACAATTTTCTTATCCAAGTATGTTTTCTAAATATAACATGAGCATCTTTTAATCAGTTAATAAACTTAAAATGTTATTTAATAAATACTGATGTAGATATCATTTACAGTATCTTAAAACACACATACATCAATTGGATAAAAATCTCCCTTTGTATAGGGTATCATTACCCATTCGTGTATTTAATCATAGTTCTTTCCTAACATATCGTACCAGAGATAATGTTCATGTTCTTTCCCTTTAGTTTTCAGTGTTTTATTCAAGATGACTGAGTTAGACTAAATTTTCCCAGCTCTTAACTCTGCCCCTGGAGAATCTACTTCGCCTGGAGTTCCCTTTGTGTCACTGTATTACAGACGGTTCAATGACTCACATAAAAATACTACTAGTCTACATTTGTTGTGTGCCTACTAGTTTTGGAGCTCAGTTAAAACTTGAAAAATCACTCTTACAATGCTACAGTGCATTTAATTACTGAATTGCTGGTATAGGATTTATACACACACACACACACACACACACACACATACTAGAGTTAATCATAGTTTTATTGTTTATAAAAAGTTCATTAGGAAAGGGTATTTAATGGTTATCTGCTAGCATTTTTAAAAGGCATAGTGGTAATCAGCCCCCAAAGGACTCTGTCTACCTAAGGTTAGCTGAAAACCACAGCAGCCTAATTAGCATCCCAAATCACCACCCAGCCATCTGTTATCTCTAGGCAAAGCAGAAGAAAATGTAAATGTCTAGGAAATAAGGGCTTTCAGTGAAAAGTCCAGATTTTTAATTTTTTTTCATTTTTCCTCATAGTATTGGCATAGTCTTTGTATAGCAATATAGTATGCTGCTAGTGATGAAAGATCCTTATATTTTTGACAAGTGCATATAAGGAAAGGTGTTAGAGATAGCAGAGCCAGAAAATCATAAGACACACATATCACTTCAGTCTATTTTGAAAGATCAAAAATAGGATGCAAAGTAAGTGGACAAACAGAATTTCATTCCCTAGGGCTACCATCTGACACCTTGTGCTGACATAAACTCATTATAAAAATGACACATTTTTCAAACAGGTGACATAGTTTGTTACAAGATTTGAAAATTACACAGCTCTTATCTTACCAGGAACGACTACATATATTTTTCACACACAGTTCAGTTTATATCAAAACAATCTGTTTTGATACAAAATAAGTGAATGGTGTTGCAATGTTCTGGCCTTTGGGGGAAAAAATTCTTTTTTGAACCCAGTATTACTCTTCTTTGTCCTGCAGGATTTCCCTGATATCAAAGGCAAAAATAAAACTTTATTATGTCTGTGCTAATGAAGCACTGGAAATATAAGTAAGAGAGCAGTTTACAAAATATTTTATAATGAGAAAAAGATAATAAAACTTAAACCCTTCTTAATCTATTTTCCTATCCTACTGAGGCAGCTACTTTGAACATCAAAACCATTTATAAACACTCTATGCTGCATCTCGAGAAAGTACCATGATTTTATCGAGAAAAGAAGGTAATTTCAATTCCGATTCTTTTCAGGCACACCAAAAATATTAATCAATTAATAAATGGATAAAATTATTTAGGTAATGTAAAGATTCTTTTTTCCAAGAAATTACATTCAAATACCACTAAAAATCATGTTATTATATATAGTAATTGTTATGTAACTTGGAAGCAATCTATGGATTGTATCGTAGTGATGTATGATGGTAGATTAAAATGGTAAGACTATGAAAGAATCAGAATATGATATCTACTACAAATTTTAATGCTGACATGATAAAATATTTTATTTTTTTTAGATTACAACTTACTCTCAGTTTTTATTATTCTGGGGTAGTATTCTGCAATAATAAGCATTGAAAATATACTTTCTCTTTCTGGCACTCTTATTCATTCAACAATAGATTGTTGAGTATCTATTTATGTTAAGTAACATCTTAAAGACTCGGAGTATACAATTAGTCAAACTTCTTAGTCTCATAGTGTATTAGCTAGCGTGTGTATGAGACATTCATCAAATAATGACATAATGGCAAGAAAAACAGAAAACAAAGCAAATAAATCTATGTGGATATGTACTGGAATCTGACCTAGCCTGGGAGGGGTTGAGATTGCACACATGAGAAAGCAACTCTTGACATGGAGTCTAAAGGGTAAAAAGAAATTAATTAAGCAAAGAAAAATTAAGCAAATGAATCTCACAGGTAAACACTCTGTGTTATGAGAAGTATAATATATTTAAGAAACTTAAAAAGACCAGGGAAAGGAAAAGTAAATGATACAACATGAAGCTTAAAAGGTAGTCAGGAAAGTTCATGCAGTGCTTTGGTCTCAGTCCTAAAAATATCGGTAAGCCACCAAGTGCTTTTATGCCACAAAATGATATAGTCAGGTGCATGTTTGGAAGAGAACTCTGTGGCTGTACTGTGGAGAGGAGATACATTGATGGTAATGAACATGGTGTAGAGGCTATTGTGCTAGTCGGTAAAGAGATTATAATTATTTGGAGTGACTTGAGAGTGGTAGATAATCAGCCAAGTGGATGAAGTTAAGAAGTTATTTGACAGAATTTAATAAGTTGCCACCTGCTTGGTGATTTTTTTCAAGTATATAACCTTGTAGAGACTTTATTTCTTTTTTTTTTTTTTAGTGTTTATTTTGAGAGTGATGTGTGCACATGAATGAGGGAGGGGCAGAGAAGAGAGGGAGAGAGACAATCCCAAGCAGGCTCTGTGCTATCAGCACAGGGCCTTATGCGGGACTCCATCTCACAGACCATGAAATCATGACTTGAGTGAAAATCAGGAGTCAGACACTTAACCAACTGAGCCACCCAGGTGCCCTGAGACTTTATTTCTTTATATGTAGATTCATGAATATTAACAATTCATTTAAATATGATGGCTTGATAGGCTTAATCAGTGAAATATGATAGATAATCTTATGGGTTTATCTCCTTTCCTTCCAAACCCATTGTGGTAGTAATTAGTGTCCTTCCCTATCATATGTGAATTAAGCACGGACATGTGATCTATATCAATTAAAGACAAGACTAGAGATGAAGGTCATGAAAATCTTTGACTACCTAACAAGGAAGAAAGGAGGAACAGATCCGATGCAACCATGTAAGTCCAAAATTTATTTGCTAGCAAATTAAATTCCATTTGATCTTGGTGTGGTTTTTTTTCTTCTTAAGAAAGTCTTTTTTTTTTTTTTTTTTTCCATGAAGGCAGTGTTTTTACTCAGCCATCTGGGGACTGAGTACATTGAACAGTCAGAAAAAAAACATTTCCCCTCAATTCAATATACCCCTCTTATAGTAAGTAAGTCTTCACTCATCTACTTAATCAGATTACAATATTTCAAAAGATTACTTAATGACTTTAGTGTCCATTAAGATGCTTTTGATTAAAATCCTTTGATTTTATGGCTCCAGAATAATATTGTTTGGTTCCATGCTCTGCCCTCCAGGCCCATAGGGGCAGCTGCAACAGCTATCCATGCTTTCCAGCATGGCTCCACGACTCCACCTGTCATTAAGGGCCCTGCCTTCCCAAACTGAGATGGAGATACCTTGCTCCCAGGGCCTATGTGGGAGTGATGATCTCTGAATCACCTTCAGGGTCAGTCATCCCTTGTTTTGTTAGCAATCTTCCTTCATTCTGTCCCATTTTCTCTGTTTTTTTTTTTTTCTTTTTCTTTTTTCTTTTTTTTTATTCCCAGTCAGCAGTGTTTCTACTGATATAATTCCAACTCTATTTGCAGCTTCTACTGACAAAACTGATTTAATTTCCAGTTTATACTCATACTAATTTCCTCATCCAATGGTTGTTCAATCACATCCTTAGTGTCCTCTTCAGAATAAGCCTTCTCAGTTTTTGCAACATGGACAGGCTGAATACCCAGATCTTCAAATTCTGGTTCTTTTTGCCTAACAACTCCTTCAATGTATCCCTCCCCTCATATTTTACTATAAGAGGTATGGAATTGCTCCTTCAACACTTTGCTTAGAAATATCCTCAGCTAAATATCCAATTTCACTGCTTGTAAGTTTTACCTTTTGTACAACAGTAAAATATAATTCAGCCCAATTTGTTGCCACTTTGTATCAAGGATACCCTTTCCTGAATTTTGCAACAGCCTATTCCTCATTTCCATTTGAGACTTCTCCAGAATGGCCTTTAATGCCCATCTTAATGACATTATTCATGATGATATATGTATTCTCTACAATGACAGAGGCTTCTCCCATAGCTCTCTTCTTTTCTTCCTCAACAGAACTGCCTTTATTATTTATATTTCTATTAACTGTCCCTTCAAGGCAATCTAGGCTTCTGCCAGCAGCTACCTCAAAAATTCTCCTGTTCTCTACTCAGGGCAAAGCCACTTCCACTTTTTTTAGATACCTGTTACAGGAGCCTTCCACTTTACACTACCAAAATCTGTATTAGGCTGCTTGGGCCACCAAACAACATATCATAAATTAGGTGACTTCAACAACAGAAATTGGTTTTTTCACAACTCTAGAAGACAGAAGTCTACGATCAAAGATGGAAGTCTGTGATCAAAGATGCTGGCTAATTTGTTTTCCGGGGATAGCTATCTTCCAGGCTTGTAGATGGCTACATTCTCCTTGTGCCCTTCCATGGCTTTTCCTGGGGTCATACATAAGGAAACAGAGAGAGTGTGTATAGCTCTCTGGCATCTCTTCTTATAAAGACACTAACCTTACCGGAATAGAGCCCCACATTTATGATTTCATTTAACCTTAATTACTGCTTTAGAGTCTCCACTGCAAATACAGCCACATTGGGGTTTAGGACTTCAACATATAAATTTTGGGAGGGATCCAAACATTCAGTCTGTAACACCTGAGTTGCTTCTTCCTTTTGACTATTGTGATAATGTTGTTGATCATGGGGTACAAATATTTGGTTCAGTCCCTGCTTTCGTTTCTTTTGGGTATGTATAAAATTGCTGGATCGTATGGCAACATTCATTAATTTTTTTCAACAAATATTTAAGTACTTACTATTCTACAAGCATTGTGCTGTGTACCTAGAACAAGTGACTGCCGTTAAAAATTGATCTCAGACTCCTCTAAGCTTGCAAGGTCAAGCCTATCCCCTAAGGCAAGAGTACCATATATTTCAGTTTCTCCAGTAGAAACTGCCCAAGTTTAAAGCAACAACACATTTTATTCTTAATAGCGTCCTTCTTTTGATCATGGGCTTCATGGTCACATTACCTAAAACCAATTCCTAAAACTCAGGTCCTTAAAATGATTCCACCTGTCACATATGTTCATAACTCTCTACTCAGGCAAATATTCCATCACCAGAGTGGTAGTCCATTCTTTTAAATGGTTATTATAATCTTTTTAAGTTTTTATTTTTTTATTTGAGAGAGAGAGAGCATGCTAATGCTCAAATGTGGGAGGGGCAGAGAAAGAGGGGACAGAGGATTCAAAGTGGGCTCTGTGCTGACAGGAGAGAGCCTGATGCAGGGCTTGAACTCTCCAGTGTGAGACTGTAACCAGGGCCAAAGTTGGAGGCCTAATCTACTGAGCCCCCCAGGAACTGCTTGGCTATTCTATTTTTATCCTTTTTAGAATTTCAGGGATTTTTTCCTATTAATTAAAGAGCATTAATGCTAATACTTAAAGTGAACTGCAAATCTAAGGAAGCAGAGAAAGTCAAAAGTAAGAAAAGGGACAATGATTCCCATGTGATTAAGAAAACTGTAGCTTTAGCATCCCCCCCCCCCACCCATATGTCACTTCCTTTATCTTTTGTTTTCTTTACTATGATAAGACTTAATGGAAAGAGTCAGAAACATGATTTTGGAAGTATAACATCATCTGTTACACTATCGCTTAGGAAAAAGAAATGTGAACTTCACTTTAGTTCTACAACAAAATAAATTGCAAATGAAGAAAGAAATTTAAAAATCAGCCCCAAAATTGAAAGAAGTAAAAGGAATCATATAATTTTGGTGGGAAATACCCCTCTAAACTTAGAATCAATTGAAGAAATATTGGTGAAAGAATGAATATTATGTCAGCATAAAATTAATTAAGAAGTAACAAAATAATATTCATTCATGATACCACCAGTTATTGAAATCTATTTCGCACCAAGACATTGTCTCTTGAAAGTTAGAAAACAAAGATAAAAGCCACGCCTTGTCTCATAGCATAAACTAGAGGGTAACATATGTGGACACAGCCATATCTGATATAGGATGAGAGAGGAAAACAGAGTTACATAAATTTGTATCTATGTGTATATTTCAGAAATGCTTCTCATTGTAGCTTTAATTCAAAACAGTGTTAAAAATAATGTTTAACACACAAATTTTATCTTTTTAAATGTACATTTTTAATTTTTTTAACGTTTATTTATTTTTGAGAGACAGAGCATGAGCAGCGGAGGGGCTGAGAGGGAAGTAGACACAGAATCCGAAGCAGGCTCCAGGCTCTGAGCTGTCAGCACACAGCCCAACCTGGGGCTCGAACCCATGAACCATGAGATCACATCTGAGCCAAGGTCATATGCTTAACTGACTGAGTCACCAGGCACACCTGACACACAAATTTTATAGCTCATATTCAAACTGCTACTTTTCAAACAGAAAGGATATTTACAATTCTTTAAAATACATTAACTCTTCCTGCCCATCATTTATGGGACAGGTTTTTGGTTCATCCCTTTATACATAAAGTCTTGGATTTCTACTACTAAATATCTCTTTATTCCTCTTGCTACTTGAGTAGTTTAATAAAATTTTTCTTTTGTTTTACTATTTGTGTTTATCTTTTTAATGGAAGCCATCTTAACATTTGATTTGTATTCTATCTTTTTTATAAGTATTCTTAAGTATTCTATAGAAATAACAAAAGGTTGACGAACTTTTTAATGTAAACCTCAAGTTAGACTCTTTTTATTATTAAACCACATTCTTGGTCTTTTATAATATATTAATAAGTGGTCACGTGGTTTTGTTGTTGCTATTAATGCTCTTTTTGTTTCTATTTTGCCTGTTATAGGAGGCTATAATATAATGAAGAGAGCTTTGTCAGCACATAAAGAGATCAGATTTGAATTTTTACTTTATATATTTCCCGATTTATTAATAAATTTGATTGTTTTTTTCTTATACTAAAGATTAATAAAATGATATGGATAACTATATAGTTATATTATCTCCTCAGAGGAATGATGCTATATAAATTCAAATAAGTGATATTATTACCATATAAACAATTATGTGTCCTATTTTTATAAATTCAATCCATATCTTTGCTCTCCATGGTTTATCTTGCTATTCCTCTAAGTATGTCTATACTTGGCACAATATTATAAAATGTTTGGATATATAGCATATCATCCTTGAGGGAAAACTTTTTGGCAACCTTCTTCTCCAAACAAGTCCCTCTCATGTAATCTGTTTCATGTTATAATGCCCTAAACATATTAACCTGTATTTGTGCAAGCTAATCTAATTGTGTGTAGTTTGTCCATATTTTTAGATTCCCAGCATCCTCAGCAAGAACTCCCAATGAAATAGAATTGGCAGCATTTCTAAATGGGTAATAAAAGTTCAGAAAATTAACAATCCTCAAACTAAAAGACTTCAACCAGAATAGTTTCACATAGAGTATAGATACATATATTAATCTATTTAGCTTGTCTCCTGTGATACTTTTATTCCCAAATAACTTGATATGTTCAAAACAATAGTAAATATTTACAAATAACTAAGAAACTTCTCCTATTTGGGTTAGCTACTAAATCTATTTTATCTTGAGATGTTTTTTATATAAAGAACATGCTTACCACAGTCAAACACGACCTCACATCTGTCAGAATGGCTAATATCTAAAAGATAAGAAACAACAAGTGTTGGTGAGGAGAAGAAAAGGGAGCCTCGTGCATTATTAGTGGGAATGTAAATTGGCAAAGCTATTATGGAAACCAGTATAGGCAGTTCCTAAAAAAATTAAAAACAGAAATACCATATGACCCAGTAATTCCACTACTGGGCATTTACCCAAAGAAAGAGAAAATATAAATTCAAAAACATATATGCACTGTATGTTTATTGCAGCATTATTTGTAATAACCAAGATACTGAAGCAACCTAAGTGTCCATTGATGGATGAATAAAGAAGAACTAATGACATATTACTCAGACATTAAAAGGAGATCTTGCCATGTTCAATGACGTGAATGAACCTAGAATGTATCATGCAGGTTAAATAAGACAGAGAAAGAGAAAACCATATGATTTTATTTATATTTCAAATCTAGAAAACAAAGCAAATGAACAAATAAATCAACACAAAACCCAGAAATACTCATAAGTACCAAGAACAAACCAGTGGCTGCAGGTGGAGGGGGAGGATATGAGAAATACATGAAGGGGATTAAGAGGCAAACACTTCTAGTTATAAAATAAGTCACAGGGATGAAAAGTACGGCAAGGAAATAATGTCAATAATATTATAATAACATTATATGCTCACTACACTTATTGTGGTAAGCATTATGTAATTTATAGAATTGTACATCATTATGTTGTACACCTGAAACTATATTACATTGTATGTCAGCTATACTTAAATGACAACAAAAATAAAAGAATTTTAAAGTTAAAAAAAAACATATTTATATATTATATGAAGATTTTCTAATTGCTATTTGCACAAATCCACTCCACTAAAACTTCTTCAGGAAAAAAATGAAATTTTATTAGGAGATATTAGGGATAGCTCAAAAAAAATCCAAGAAAAATATGTAAACAGCAAGACTGCAAAAATTAAGGCAGTAGCCATAGCATTTAGCAACAGACGTCAGATGTCATCATTCTTAACCAAGTTTTACCATTAATGTGACTCATGTCCAATCTCCACTTCTCTATTTCTCACTGTGAATTCTCAATAAAGAACCTGTTTAGCCCAGCCTGATTAGTTCCCCTTATCTAATCAAGCAGGATCAAGAGGGAAGTGTCATTTGAAAGACAAATATATAACCCACAGGGTTCTGCTCATTTGAATAAGTGTGTGAGGTTCTCACAGAAGAGGTCCTGGCAACACCATCCTATCAGGCACCAACAACTCTATCTCATCATAAATGCACACATTGCATGCTTGAATAATGTCATATAGTTTTTTTTTAGCAAATATGACTTGAATGCTTTCTATGGGCCAACTCCTATGGAGAGAGCAATGAACAAGATCTGATCATCTTTAAATTCTATTGGAATTAACAGACCATAAATGAATTCCCAGATAATTAAATGTGATAATTACTTTATACAAGAAGTGCTGCAAAAGGAATGAGGTCTAGAGAACCTAGGTTGGGGACTTAAGTTTTCTTTAGACAGGTTGTCAAAAAGAAGCCTCTCTCAGAAATTGACATCTATTCTGAGACATGAAAGATCAGAGGAAGCCAGCCATGGGAGAGACACACTTTTTCAGGCAAAGTCAATAGCAAGTGAAAAGCCTTGAAGGAGAAAAAGTGCATTGTGTTTCTGCACAGAAAGGAGACACGAGCTACAGAAGAATGAATGCCGAAGACAGTAGTAAACAGAGTTTGGGAAAGTGAGCAGAAGGAAGACTGTGTAAGACTTTCATATTTATATCAAAATTTTAGCCATAAATCTAATACAGTAGGCATTGAAGGAAGAGTTTGAAGCATGTTGAGGTGGGGAAGAAAGCTAGGTTTCAAATAATTCTTTCTTTCTAAAGTACACAGAATAGATTGGTGGCACAAAACGATGGAAACAAGATATATATGTCTATTGCCATAATCTGGATAAGAGGTAATATTGGCTTTACCTAGAGAAGTAACCTTGAAGATTAAACAAACAAACAGACAGACGGACGGACACCAAAGATGTGAAATTTACTTTGGAAGAGAAATTGATATTTTCTTAGAATTGGAAAATGGAGGGAAGGAGAAAATTAAGTTTGACCAGGATTATGTGTTAATAGTATCCTTTGCTGAGATGAGGAAGACTTCCTAGTAGCTAAATGATGGTGATGTTTTTTGTTGTACACCTAGTTCAAACAATCAGTCATGACCCAGGGGTTATATTTTCCTTTAGAAACGATTTTACCCATAGTTTAAAGGAGGGGACCTGGCTATACTTTCTCAATGTTAGCTACATTCTCAGAAATGTTAACCCCTTATGTTCCCAAGGCAGTAACCAGCAGCACATGGAATTTATTGCCCTCTCAGTCTAAATTAGGAAAAATATCAAATGTCCACTGAGCAGTAGGTTGTCAGAGTTCTGGAACTGAATTCTGTTGGTCCTATTTTTTTTTTTTTTCTGGTTTATCTGAGTTTGAGTATGTGTCCATTTCTAACCAATTACTGTAGCTAGAAAGACTGTCTACACTAAACAGCTTTAGGGCATGAGAAACAATTCAGTCAATCAGTAAATATTGTTAACTGTCCATTATATGACAATAGGCATACAGCAAGGAGGAAATCAAACAACAACAAAAACAATGCCATAACATTCTATTGAATTCCTTTCTTTTTTTAATTGATTAATTAATTAATTTTTATAAATGGGGCACAGAAAGAGAGAGAGAGAGAGAGAGAGAGAGAGAATCCCAAGCAGTCTCTGCGCTGTCAGTACAGAGCCCTATGCAAAGCCAGATCTCCCAAACCATGAGATGATGACCTGAGCCAAGATCAAGAGTCAGACTTTAAAAAGACTGAGCCACCTGGGCGCCCCTCTATTGAATTCCCTTCTTTCTGCAAAGCTGTAAAATTCAGGATGCTATGAAGATAAAAAGGTAATGGATGTTAATGGATATTCCACAATTTGCCACATTGTCTTCTAACAATTTCTGTTTATTTTACATTTTTATAATCCAAATTAGTGAAAAAAAATTTAAAGCCAATCCAACCTCTATTATCAAGCATAGTTGCTTTAATTTATCAATGTGAATATAAAGTAGAATAAAGATTATGTCTTTTGAGGGGGGCATATTCTGAGAATTATATGGAAACAGTTATGCTCCTATATCCTTTGCAATATTAATCAACAATGTTTGAGTCAGTTAACTATTTTTTACATGTGTAATTTTCAGCCTCTGAGTTTTTTTTTTATTTAGAATCAAGTTTTGTAAATTGACCGCCCATTTTTGCCATTTTTTTGTAAATTGATTTCTATGTTTGCTGCCTCCTCCATACATCAATTTACTAGTTAATTCGGTTCTAAACAACTAATTTTATCATTTTCTTTTGTGGTATTGAGCCCTTGTCTGAGACCAGTAAAGATCTTTGGTGTCCCCAGTGATATTTTCTATACAAACTTCCTAACTTGAGGGCATTTGGATTCAAAAGTTCTTCTCTTTATTTTCTCCTCAGAAATGATTGCCTCCTCTTCCGCCTTCACACAGTGGCATTAAGTGACTTACAACAGCTCAGTCTTCTCTATTTAATTGCATTAAAACTTTTAAAAAAATATCTATTTATTTTTGAAAGAGACAGAGAGTTGGGGAGGGGCAGAGAGAGAGAGGAAGACAGAGGGTTCCAAGCAGGCTGTGTGCCTGATGCAGGGCTGGAACCTTCACAAACTATGAGATCACGGCCTGAACTGAAGTCCAACGCTTAACTTACTGAGTTACCCAGGCGTCCTGTTTAATTGCATTTTAACTCAGAAGCAAGTAGAAAGTCAACAAGATGAAGCTGCAGTGACTACCAGTCCTCAGATGACTTCTGCTGAATGTGCAAGTCCACATCAAAATTTACTGGTACTCCTGATGTGGCATCATTGTTATCTCTTACCCTATACTCTGACTGGCATATGAATATGCCAAGACTATGATAGCTATGTGAAGTAACAGATATCAATAGTTCTGTTAGTTGAACATGTTACTCTCATTTTGATACTTATTTATAAATTTTCATTTTATTTGGACTTAGAAATCTTACCTACAAGTAAAGATTGGAGGGGTGCCTCGGTGACTCGGTTATGCTTCTGACTTTCGCTAAGGTCATAATCTCATGATTTTTGAGGTCAAGCTCCGTGTCTGGCTCTGTGCTGACAGCTCAGAGCCTGGATTTTGCTTCTTTGGATTCTGGGTCTCCCTCTCTCTCTGCCCCTCCCCCGCTCATGCGCGCGCGCTCTCTCTCTCTCTCTCTCTCTCTCTCAAAAATAAACATTACAAAATTCTTTTAAAAAATTATTAAAAAGATTGGAAAGGTTAAGCTCAAAGTCATCTAGTGATTAGTAAAGTCACATGCTAAATTCAATGTCTGGACCATAAAATCAATGTGCATTTCACTACAACATACATATCTTCTTTCTAAAATCCCACTATACCCACAAAACAAAAACTTCCTGACAAGTCAAAACTATTCTATCTTACTTAGGTGATTTGGCTTTAATATGTTCAGTACTTTACAGAACAAACACAGTACTGTTGTGATATATTCAGATAATAATACAGAAATGAGTTCCAAAGTGTTCAAAAAGAAGTTCTTGCTCTGAGAATTTCTGCTTAACAAACCTAAGTCTATCACTTTCAAAAGTCCACATTCTTTGAAGGATACTTAGATATCTTTACAGCTGTAAAGTTGGAAATAATTATAGTTGTATAAATAAAAATTCTTCTCATGCTTCAGTTAATTTTAATAACTATAATTCATAATAAGTGCAATATGGCATGGGATTCTAATAACGTAAATTCATGCCTTCTTGCCTAGGAACATTAAAAGGCCATGAGGTGGTGGGAGGGAGCATTTATTAAAATTGAAAAGAAAATTGGAAATATGAATCTGCTTATATGTATATGCATTACAATGCTGCACATTAGAAGATATATCAGCCAATACTATGTTTCCTTATAAGTGTGAAAGAAGAGTGGAATACTTGAACCATTGTTTTTATACTGGGAGGAAAAAAAAATGAATCCCAATTCAAGGTAACAATAACTGAGTTTAAGTTCAAGTTCAAGCTTTTTGCTTACTAGTTCCTTAAACTTCTGAATTCTAATTATCTTAACAATGAAATGATTTTACCTGCCTTACCTATTGCATAGTGTTGTATTAAGGATTGAATAGAACGTATGCCTGTGTGATTTGTTAGATAAAAACACCATATAAATATAATTACTATCTACTGTGTTCTCTGAAATAACACATTCGAACTTAAAATATATATTTTTTTTAATTTTAAAATGTATTTTTTTATTTTAAATAGTGTCAAGCTGTATTTGAAAGCTACACAAGTCAACTTCAAAATGGAAAGATATGAATGCAATGAATTCTATTTTAAATCTTGTGAGATTCAGCTTAATAGTAGTTAGAGGCAAACGTATACCTTCTGATGAAAATATTTCAACACCAGAAAAAGTGAAAATTGCTAAGCCAACAATTCAAATCAAAATTTTAAAAGAAACAAAAATAAAGAAATAATAAAGAGAAAGCCATAAATTAAAGAAATACAACACAAAGGAAAAGGAAGGTAGATTAATATGGAAAATTAAATTCACAGAATAATGCTTTATAACACTGAGTAACTTTAAGTGTGGGAAATGGGAGTGTCTTTTTTTAAAGTATAATTTTAAGGAACTGAAGTGAGGGAAACTCTAAGGGGCCAGAAAAAGAAATAAAGTGTAATTAATTTATTCAGTTAACAGGTATTTATTGGACACCTAATATGCGCCAGGCACTACTCTAGCACTTGTTTACAACAGTTTAAAAAAAAAAGATAAATATCTTAGAGTTTTTATTGCAGTAGGAAAGATTGCTAAGAAAAATTAAAAAGTAAATAATTAGTACATTAAAATTTAATGAGTGTTCTGGAAAAAAAAAGTAACTCAATGAAGCATGATAATGTTTTCTGGGGAATGGAGATTATGATTTTAAACAGAGCAATGAGAAAGGCCTTATCTTTCTCAAGTCAGTCTCATTCTGAAAAACACAAAATAACTCTCAGGTTAATTTTTCCATCAAAATCCAGTTGTAAGTATTCAATTGCCTACTTGACATTTCCACTTGGATTTTTAGTTAATATTTCAAATTTAAAATATCCAAATCTATGTAGAATGAACATCAAAATCTGCAGCACCTTGCCACTAAAACTGCTTGATCTTCAGTTTTCATCATTCAGTGGCAACCCCAGACTTTCAGGTATTTAGAACAATAAATAATAGGAAGATAAATAAATAAAATCCTCCAGAAATCCTTGTTTTCCTCTTTTTCTAACAAAGGACACCCAATTTGGCCAAAAAAAAATTATCTCAAAAGCAAAGTCAGAAATATCAAAAGCATTTACATGAGTATTTAATGGATCAACATACGTGTGTGTGTGTATGTGTGTGCATATGCGTATGAATACATGTACCTAAATACTTACATTATTTTCTGGATCAACAGATAATTTCTCACTGCACATTATTTCAAGTATACAAATTTATTTCAGGGTTAGGGATGTTTATTTTTCAAAATTAGAAAATTCATGTTATTTAATTTATTACCTTGGTTAAAATAGAAATTTTTAATTGCCAAAAATACCTTTGATCAAATTTAAAAGTCATTATAAACAACTTTTTATAAAACTTTTATCAAATTATAATAAAATGGTACACCTCAACTTCATAAAAGGCATCTACCATAAATCTCCTGCAAACATCATCCATTTCTTCTTCCTTTTAAATGGATCAGTGATTTAATTGGGTTCTTTGTAAAAATTTGGAACACCAATTTGGAGGATAAACTCCATTTGTGAGAAAAAACAGAGTGAAGGTGGCCCTGAAGCTGACAAACAGCTTTGATTCTTGGCCGAATTTGAGAGTCCACAGCTTTCTGGTCAACCATGTGCTTCTTGTAATCTCATACTTCTCTTCCTCTGTGTTGAAGATCTCATATTCCTGGTGTCTGGGTTTACACAGCTTCTTCTTCTTTAAGTAAGCATCAATGAGATGTTTGGGGATTTTCACTTTGCTGATATCATTTTCAATGGAGGGCCAGATGTCTAGTCATAATTAGCAAGCCACTCACTGGTCAGTTGCTTAAGGAAAACCACCCTCTTGCTTCTGTGGTGCCCAGTGAGGATGATCAAAATGGTTCCAGAAATGACACTAGCTCACGCTTTTCTCACAGGCTGCCTGAAAGGTTGTTTTTTTGTTTGTTTGTTTGTTTGTTTGTTTTTTGTTTTTTGTTTTTTTTCCCAACGGCTCAACAGCTTTCAAGGCATGTCTTCAGTAGGATAATACCTAGGCATTTTACAAAGTTTAACCACTCAAGTACCACCATTCTTGTCACCACCAACTGGTTTTGTGACAGAACTAAGAGCCTTCTCCTTTTTCTTCTGAGCCCTGGATTTAGCTGCTGAATACTTCCTCTTATACTTGGCCTTTCTGGAATATATATCTGATCAGGACTATCAATTCCTCTGAGTAGGACAGGGTTTTGGCTGTAGTGGGGCTTCCCCTTTGGCACTTTAGCCTTGAAATTATCCTTCTTAACCTCGCCACCAGCATCAGCCCTTTTGGCTTCAGGCTTCTTCTCCTTAGTATCCTGCTTCTCAGCTTTTTCACCCACCATCTTGCAGGATGGGAAAGAGCAAACATCATCCATTTTGAACATTAACATCTTCCTTTAAGATGAGGAATGTGACTAGGATACCCCTAAACAAGTGATCCTATTTAACACTGAAGTGAAAGATCTAGTCAACCCAAGAAAGCAAGAAATACAAATAAACTATTTTAAGGATTGAAAATTGGATATCTGCTTCAAGCCATGTTGAAGTAACACAAAAACATTGGCCCATCCATCCTAGAAACTAGAAAGCAAACAATATTTGAAACAATAGTTTTCAAGCATTAAACAAGACAGTGCAAGATAGTGGTCCTTGAGAAAAGGAAATAAATAAAGAGAGCCCTAGGGTTGTTCAATATCACAGTCTGAAAAGACTTTCTACCACATAGCACAGGGATAAAGAAACTAAAAAAGTTAAAATTTGATGTTCATTTTTCAAAATTATGAATAGGAAGAAGTCAGTCATCACAGGTGCTATTCTATATTGACATGGAGACCCTAGTGGATACTATTTTGTAGACTATATAAGATTTGGAAAGGAGGAAACAAAATGCAAATAACAATAATTAAATTAAATTAAAAAATATAAAACAGAACAGAATAAGAGAAAACTATAGCAAACAATATTATTCCTTAAAACCTGCCATGACTCATTAGTAATAACTAAGAAATAAACATGTCTCATTAATCATATGTACCTAAGAATAGCTATAACAATATATATGTAAGGCTTCTATATGAAAATTAAACTTCATTGAAGGATATAAAAACCCAATAAATAAAAAGATGCAATATTAGTGGATATTAAGACCTAACATTGTAAAGAGTCAATTGCTTCTCAATCCATTTTCAACAAATCATTGCCAATAAAAACATCAAGATGATGCTGAAATTTATAAGGAAAATTCTTTACAAGGAAAATATGTTAGGAGAATCAAAATATTCTCTCAGGAAAAAAAGAGGAAAGGAAAACCAATATTTAATATCCATAATAATTAAAATAGAGTGGTGTTTGCAATGGAATAGAAAAAGAAATGTAGATAGAAGGAATAGCATTAGTGTTTTCAAATCAAATGGATGCACATATGGAATCTGACATGTAATAAAATGAGCACTTCAAACCAGTAGGTGAGTGTAAGAATTATTTTTGAAACTATTCTTTGACAACTGGCCATCCAGTTGGAGGAAAAACAAAAACACATGAAGGATCCTTGCATCTCGGTATTCATACGCACACACACACACACACACACACACACACACTTATTTACATACTTAATATATAAATGCATATATTCTGGTTAAAGGTTAAATGTAAAAAAAAAAACCACAAATTTGGAAGAAAACATCTTTATGCTAGTGGGATAAGAAAAAAATGTTTTAAAATCATAGAAATTCAGAAAACTTTAAAAACTGGATACATTTGATAACAATACAAAATATATAAGCTTTGATATGGCTAAGAAAACCATAATCAAAGTGTAAAAAAGATATGTATGTATGATCATGCATATGTATATATGTCATCGTAGATTAGCATTTGAATTGTAGATAGAAAAACATAACAGAAAAAAAATAAATAATTGAAAACATATGAACAGATCATTTACAGAGAAGGAAACCTGACTGGCAATAAACAGAAGAACATTTGCTCAACCACGTTACTATTGAGGAAATGCAAGTTAAAACACTGCCATTTTACTCCAAATCTACCAGATTGCCTGTAATCAAAAGTTTCATGAATATCAAGTATGTGGGCTATGCTGAGTGCGATCTAAAATTGGAAAGCAAGTTGGCAATATCTGGAATAGCTGATGGTGCACATGTCACAGGAACCAGCCATGCCACTTCTAAATATATGTTTTAGTAAAAAGCTTGAATATGCATCTAATGAGACATGCAAAGGAATGTTCACTGAACCACTATTTACAGTGGTGTGGTACTTGAAATGTTATCACTAGGCAAGTAGATAAAGAAAATATGATATGTAGCATATTTCAATTCAACAATTAAGATGAATGAATAGTCTGCATGTATTGATGTGAATGTATATAAAAATGTTGAATGAAAAGCATATTGCAGAAGGAGATGTGCTATATATGAGAGAACTGATAAATATTTCAAAGTATATTGTTTGTGGATAGGTATATAGCTAAAGTATTAAAGCCTGTGTGGAAATATTGCACATAACCTTGGTGTAGTTATCTCTGGGGAGGAAAGGAGGGAAAGGGAATCAGAGCTGCCAAGCGGGCTTCAAGAGCTATTGTTAAATTCTGTTTCTTTAAAGCAAAAGATCGGAGGCGATCCTGGCAAACGTGTGAAGTTTAAATGCATTTTTGGTACATTTAAAATATGTCAAATTTTAAGAACTGAGTTAGATAATTATCAATGACGCTTTCCCCAAAACACTCAGGCAGTTAATGCTTTAGCCTCTGCAAAACCATTACAGTCTAATGCCCTGATTTACTATTATAAACGAGAGGATAAGGGAAGACCTAGATTGCTTCCCATTCATCTTTGTACTGTATCTAACTTAAGTCCGGCATTTAACTTGGCTGATCAAATAATTAAATAAGAAAATGTGCATATTTTAATATACTAGTGAGAAAGATTTTAACACTTCAGTAAGATAGAAGTATAATAATTTATTAATAATTTGTCTTACACACACACATACACATATCAAGCAGTAAGTACACACAAAAAAATGTGATATATATGTATGTCACACACACTCACATACATAAGAATGTATGATTAAATGTCTAAATCATCAAAAGAAAGTACAGAATCCTCGTTTTTATTCTAGGAAAGCATATGAAAAAGTGCACCACCAATTAAAATATTTCCCTAATTATTTTTGTTTTGTAAATTGGGAAAAAAATTGTTATATATCACTTTTCCCAATCTTATGAATTTAAAGGAACTTAGAACATATTTTGACTGTATTATATGGCATATACCTGTATTCATTCAATTGAACTAAAGATTGTTTCAGTCAAAAACATTTCAAATAGTATATTTTGATAGAAATCTATCTTCTCAGAAATGAAAATATTTTAGAAAAATGACTAGTAAGAAACTCAACAATACTGGGGCGCCTGAGTGGCTTAGTCGGTTAAGTGTCCGACTTCAGCTCAGGTCATGACCTAATGGATTGTGAGTTCGAGCCCCGCATCAGGTTCTGTGCTGACAGCTCAGAGCCTGGAGCCTGCTTTAGATTCTGTGTCTCCCTCTCTCTCTGTCCCTCCCCGATTGCACGCTCTCTCTCTCTCAAAAATAAATAAATATTTTTTAAAAATCTAAAAAAATAAAAAGAAACTCAGTAATACTTATTTTGTATTTTTTAAGTGGGTTGAGACTATTCAATAATAGTTCCTTAGCATCTCCTAAGGTAAGTACGTCAAATCTTGTGCAAAATAAATAATCAATTCAAATAAGGAAGTTTAATGTCAATAAAAATATGTCAAGGATAAATACCACTGATTGAAACAATCATTTCCATATTAAAGTCAAAAGTATTTCTGCCAACAACTCTTAACTTAAAATTATTTTTATATTTGTTATATATACACACACACATACTGATGGATCACAATACTACTTAAATAATGAAACAGTAGATTGAGCTACCATGGATGATTAATTGCCTTGCTTATATACCTCATAATGCCAATGCTTAATTTTGTATATTTCATGCTACTTTATTAAACTAATTATCCCTCAACCATTGTGAAATTTTCTTGAGAGCAGTGTTTTAACTTTGTGTATGCTCAGCACAGTGCCTATTACATGATAGGCATTTAATAAGTAGTTGTTACATGAGTGTGCCACTGTACAATGGGTTGAGTAGGGACCAGTGCAATTCAGCACAATTCCCACACAATAATTCATAGAACTTTATAAAATGTTCATTATCAGAAGATTTGGCTTTGTGTTTGGTAAGAGAAAAATAATATTGTTATAGTATCCCAAAATAAGCCTTTAGAATTACTATCTAATTTAAGATTGTAAATAATGAACTAGGAAGAATTGTAATAGATTATACAAAATGAAAGAAAACATCTTAATTTAATTTTACTGATAATGTTTCTTTCATATTTTCTTTCTTTAAATATATTTGAATTTCTTTTCTTACATTTATTTATTTTTGAGAGAGAGAGACAGAGTGTGAGCAGACAGAGAGAGAGGGGGACACAGAATCAGAAGCAGGCTCCGGGCTCCAAGCTGTCAGCACAGAGCTGATGTGGGGCTCGAACCCAAGAACCGTGGATCATGACCTGAGCCAAAGTCAGATGCTTAACCGACTGAGCCACCCAGGCACCTCTCATATTTTCTATAATATCAAAAAACAATATAGTTTCTTTATGTATGTACTCACATATATGCAAATGTTTGAAAACATATTTGATATCAACCCTTATGTTATCACGTCAATGCCTCAAGCACAGGACACAATAAATAGTAAAGATGGATCATTTGTTGATTAAGTGGTTAAAAATCACTAAACTAATTGCTTAGTGGGAAATCTCTAACCCTGGGGTATCTGTCTTCTTAAATAAAACTAACTGGATAAGTTATTATTCTCCCATTTACATAGTTACTCTCAATTTAGGTATTGTATTATTGGTCCAATTTGGAAAATTATTTTTAAGTTATTTAATTTGCATTGATAAGCCTCATTTCCATGAGGTGAACATCACTATATAATCATTGTTTACTCTATTGAATCTTGTAGGCTTATTTTACTATGTTCACTCTTAAATTGATTGATTCTTGTATATTTCTCTATCATAGAATCCAATGAATCAGGGGTCTTAGTTATTTCACATAATACAGTTATCCTTTTCCAAATATAATCAATTTAAAAGATAATTAATTTGCCTGTGAAATATTAAATTTTAAGTTTTATTATATACTAGAAAATGTTTGGAAGTTTTATCTATATACACCACTATTTCTTTGAAGGAAAGAGCCCATGTTTCTGCAAATATTGCCACTCTAACCAACTTCATTATTTCTAGGGACATTTCCTCAAAGAAAAATTGGAGTTTAATTAAGAACTTGTGATAATAAAAGTAGTATAACTAAATAATTTTTAAATAGAAGTCTCCATCTTTCAAAGTAATCTTATTTAACTGTCTTATTTAATACTCAAAATAACCTGCAGGGACAGATGAGTAGGAAATTCCAAAAGAACAGAAAGTAAAAAAGGAATACTCTGAATGGCTCTTCCTGAGGCATCTTCAGAAGTTGGAGCTAACTTTACATAAGTGCGTTGGCAGGTTCCCTGCCTTCCAAATGGCCTTCTAGAAACCATGAAGGATTTGTAATGGAGATGGCTGAAGTGTTGCTATTACTCTCCAGGATTCCATTCCTTACTGTGATGATTGCTGAATAATTTTTGCTCCTCAGTGGGTCCACAGTAGTATGTGTTGGTCCATATCCAAGTCCTTAGGCTTAGGATACTAGAGAGAGACACGAATTTATTTATACTTGGCATTTCACCATCTGCTCTCATGCTTCTTGGCTTGGTCTGCCCATAATGACAAACTTTTCAGTAAGAAATTGCAGGGTTTGCCAATGATTCCCTTGATCTGTTTCCTAGTCTCAGAATAATTTCTAGGGACTAGATCCTGAACATAGTTTAAGCTATTTATAGTGCAAAAGAACAGTACTGTATTCATTTCCTCATCACCTATAATATTCTTATTGAATATTTCTTAAATGAATTTTTTGCTTAATGGTTGTGTAAACAGCAACAGTTTCATAGCAATTATTCTGAAGGATTTCATGCTGGAAAGGATCCAGATGAAACCTGAATATCAATCTATTACCCAAATGTTTTCAAAATTGTCTGGCACTGTCTCCAGAATATGTGATTGAAATCAGAATTTTAACCATTTGTTGACCTACTTTTTTAAATACACATATTCATTTATTCCACAAATATATACCGAGAGTTTCTAAATACTAGGCACTATACTAGGACTTAAAAAAATAATTATACTCCAACATATTGAATACAGTTTGCTAATTGTGATATAGTAATATCCATAGAGTTCAACAGTAGCTATCAAAGAATACAGTGCTTGTCAGTATCTTGAACTTTTTTTTACAGGTCCAAAATTCTTTGACTTCCTTTTTGAAATAACATAAAAAATAAACAGCCCTTGATGGAACTTTAAAAAATGTTTCCATTTAAATGGAACAACATCTTGCATCTTGGACTCAGAAATCATTCATTCTTTTGCTCAATTAGCACATCCAAGCAAGTTCCCACCTTTAATTAAAGTTGCACTGATGTGCCTTTGTCCTATATAAATTTAATGTTAGGCTTCAGCTCTTTTTATTGACATTATGGATTTGGAAACTATCAGGCAAAACTTGGAAAGGTGGTATAGAACAGACTGCACGCTAGCAGTGGAATTTACCTTTTATAGCATCTAATTCAATCTTCCACCCCCTCCTCTTTTCAGAGATGAGAAAATCTAGGTTCAGAAAGGTCAAGCAATTTACCCAAGTCAGTGGCAGAATGTGGTCTATAACTCAAGTCTCCTAAAATCAAACTCAGTGTTTAATTAGACTGAGTTGCCTTCTGTGGCATTTATCTATCTGATTTTTGGCTGGCTTAAACCCATCCCCTCACCCCACTCTCAACTTCTTCTCAATTTCCACACTTTCATTTGGAGGTGATTCCTTATGGGTGATCTTCTCAGTAGAGTAATTCTGGCCACCCTTTTCAACCGCCTTCCACAGGGAAAGTTCAGGAGATCTTATCATTAACCATCCAGGGATACATTCAGAAAACAGGAATATGATCATCAAAACTTCATAAATCAATGCAACAGTACTACAATGTAGCTTAATTACCAGTATAAAAATAGAAGCAACTTTTGGTTGTCAGATTCAATGCAACACTAACCATGGTCTCAGATTCTACTCAGCACAGCCAGCATTGGGCCAGATGGTTCCTTTGAAAGAACCTACGCATGTGAAAAACCCTAGTAAGTACTGCCAAATATCAGAACCTTTCTTGGTCCCTATTCATATTCCAAGTATGGTCAACTAGACTTCTGTGAAAATTCTACATCCTACCCCATAATTTCCTTCTCTCTCTTTCTCTGTCTCTCCCTAAATCTGATAGTGCTTGAGCCAAATATGTTTTAAAATATCTCTCTTTTAATGGTAAGATAAAAACAAACAAAAAAAGATGAAATGCCCTCAGCAGGAAGTTTCTGTACATTAGAAAAACAGAATTACTACTAATTCCAGATGGTATAACTATTTCCTTGAACTGAAATCATCCACTTCTTTTCTGGTTTTACATAAAACATTGGTTTTATTTTTTTTTATTTAAAAAAAATTTTTTTAACATTTATTTATTTTTGAGACAGAGAGAGACAGAGCATGAACAGGGGAGGGGCAGAGAGAGAGGGAGACACAGAATCTGAAACAGGCTCCAGGCTCTGAGCTGTCAGCACAGAGCCTGACGCGGGGCTTGAACTCACGGACCGTGAGATCATGACCTGAGCCAAAGTCGGACGCTTAACCGACCGAGCCACCCAGGTGCCCCAAAACATTGTTTTTAAAAATTAAGAATTTCTATGGATCATAATAAATAAAGTATATTTAAATAAGGAGCATAAACAGTATATTATAATAAAGGCAAAATAAATTCATTATTTGTATTCAATTTTTCTCTTTTAATTTATCCACTATACCATCTTTGAACATTTGTCAACCTTCCAGTGAATGTTGACATTGTTCTAGGCATGCAGAGGTGAATGAGATCAGAAGTTCCTAATGAAATTCTGAATTTATTTCTGCCAATAATAAAAGCAATAATAAGAAAAATGAAATTAATGATCAACAAGGATTTATAGTAAGATTCAATGTGATTCTTCTCAAGAATCAGGATTATGTAGCATGCCTAAGACCATGTCAAATCCAACTGGATGTCTAGCATTACAAACTAACTGTCAAAAAAAAAAGTGAGGGGTGGGGGCAGGCATGATTAAAGATCTATCAATTGTATGATATTCATAGCAGATAAAACTTCACATTTGCCTCACTCTTTGAGGTCTTCATTGGTATATACAATTTCATTTTAAAATATAAGATTTATCGGCCCATATACAGTATAGTAATGTATCAATGAGGATTTAGAATAATGGGAAAATAATGGTTAAAGGAAAGGTAATTACCTACTTACTTTTTTTTTTATCTTATTAGCACACATGAAGAGTCTTCATACTATCCAGGTGCCATCTCTTCATATTAAAGTATTTCAAAATACATATTTACACATTTATTTCCCTTCCTTTCTTCTTCTATTTCCCTTTCCTTCCCTTCCCTTCCCTTCCCTTCCCTTCCCTTCCCTTCCCTTCCCTTTGTTTCCTTTCCTCTCATTTCCTTTCCTCCCACTTTCTTTCTCACTGTTTTTCTTTCTGTCTAGATATGATGTAATAATCAACTACTCTAATTCCCAATGACATATATAGATAAGGAGAAGGAACAATGATGTGCACCAAAAAGAAACTTTACGCAAGTGGTAGATGTAGCAGGTCTGAGAAAATAAAAGCTGTAAGAAAAGTCAAATTTAGTCTACAACTCCAAATTGGGCAGGCAAATAAAATGACTGACAGGCACTGACCCAGGCACGGTGCAGAGAGATAGATATTCATTTCTACTTAAAGGATGCAACAAAATGAAATATTTTCTAGAGCTTTAATACAAAATATTTCAGAGATAATTGCACACTTCACTTAAAATTAACACAAAAGTAAAAACCATGAATTGATAACCCAACAGGGAGTAAGAAAAGAAAAACAAAATAAGGCTGCCATTCAGAAATCAAAGTTGACCTGAATCTTAAAGCATTGAAATCCATTATGGATTTCAGGTTGTTTCAAGAATTAAGTGTATTTTTCTTTTTCAGAGAAAGATATGAAGATGATTAGATGACAGTCTGTGACAGTCTGTGAAACTAAATAAGGAAGTGTTTCTTAGAGTCTATCTTCCAGGAAGAATGTATTTAAGATTTTATATATAGCCTGGAAAAAAAAAGTGTGAAATGATTCTTTTAGCATTAAGCTCTACCCTCCAACATTTATAAAAGAAAAAGAAAACAAAATTCTGTCAATATTTTTGACATTTTCTTACGGGTTGAACATTTTCAACAGGTAGATAAGTAGGCTTTCAGCCACTAGGTTTTTCCAAGTAATTCTCACCAGTTGGCATTCAGAAAAACACAAATAAAAAGGAACCTCACTTACTGCCTTTTAAGTGGCCTTTAATCCACAAACAGTTTTAAATTTTATGATATCTCAAAATTTGCAGGCCTGAACACAGAAATCATGTAAACATTAAATCCCTATGTATCTGAGTATTTAGTAAACAATGAATTGGGGTCATAATTAGAATATTCTCAATTAATAGTGTCCATTTATAATTTTCTATACACATATGAAAAGTGAATTAGTAATTATTCATGAGTAGGCTTCATTAACAGAACTTAGAAAGCAGTTTTATATCATTGTTGTTAAATGTTTCAAATAGAAAATCAGTAAAGTTAATTTAAGAAAAAATTGAGTTCTCAACCAATTTATTGCAATAAAGCTTTTTGAAGTTAATCTTTCAATGGTGAAATAAATATTTGACTTTATATGATTGTTCCAAATGCAATTTAAAACATCAGCATTGAAGATAAACTTGTGTTTTTCTTGTTATGAATACAAATTTTGGTGGATCTTATTTTCATGGAACTTTTAAAAAACTATTTAAAATAATGTATCATCAATTAATCTACAACAAAGAAGGCATGAATATATGAGAAGGAAAAGAAAGTCTCTTCAGTACATGGTATTGGGAAAACCGGACACCTACATACAAAATAATGTAGACCATATACAAAAAATAAGCTAAAAATGGATAAACGACCTACACGTAAGATCAGAGACTGTAAATATCCTGAAAGAAAACAGACAGTAATCTCTTGGACATCAGCCTTAGCAATTTTTCTGGATACATTTCCTCAGGCAAGGGAAACAAAAGCAAAAATAAACTATTGGGGCTACATCAAAATAAAAAAGGTTTTGCATAGTGAAGGGAACAATCAGCAAAATGAAAAAGCAACTTGCTGAATTAGAGAAAATATTTACATATATTTCCAATAAGGGGTTAATAACCAAAATATATAAAGAACTTATACAACTCAACACCAAAAAACCCAAAATTCAATTTAAAAATGGGCAGAGAACCTGAATAGAAATTTTTCCAAAGGACACATACAGATGGCAAACAGACACATGACAAGATGCTCAATGTCACTAATCACTAGAGAAATGTCAAGTCTAAATCACCATGAGATATTACCTCATAACAGAATGGCTAGTATCAAAAAAAACAAGAAATGACAAGTGTTGATGAGGATGTGGAGAAAAGGGAACTCTTATGCACAGTTGGTAGAAATGTAAATTAGTGTGGTCACTATGGAAAACAGTATGGAGGTTCCTCAAAAAATTAAAAATAGAAATGCCATATGATCCAGTAATTACACTTCTGAGTATTTACTCAAAAAAGAAAAAAAAAACACCCATTTGAAAAGATATATGCACCCCTATGTTTATTACAGCATTATTTACAATAGCCAATATAGAAGCAACCTGAGGGTCCAATGATAGATGAATGGGTACAGAAGAGTATTATGCTAAGTGAAATAAATCCGACAGAGAAAGACAAGTACCATATGATTTCATGTGTATGATTTCATGTGTTCCTTATATGTGGAACCTAAAAAACAAAGCAAGCAGACAAACAGAAACAGACTCATAAATATAGAGGACAAACTGGTGGCTGCCAGAGAAGTGGGGTTAGAGGGATAAGCAAATTAGGTTATGGGGATTAAAACACATTTCCAGTTATAAAGTAAGTAAGTCAGAAGTTGAAAAGTTCCAGCATAGGGAATATAGTTAAAAACACTGTATTAACTTTGTATGGCGATACATGGTAAATGTACTCACCAGGGTGAGCACTGTGTAATATATAGACTTATATATAATATGCTTTATGCTTGAAACTAACATAACAATGTATGTCAACTTCAATCTCTATATTTTTGTATATGTACACACACACACACAAACACAAATTAAGGGGGTCAGCAATATATTTGGAATTAGCCATCGTATATACATAATGTATCACTGCTATCAACTAATGTGAGATATTTTATCAATCTAAATAGAAGATGAAATTTTGAAAATTTATAATTTTCAAAAAATTCACATAAGACTTCAACCAGAAATTTATTTGTGATGACTCTGATGTTAAATTAAACAGATTTTGGAAAATGAGTTCGAGCCCCGCGTCAGGCTCTGTGTTGACAGCTCAGAGCATGGAACCTGCTTCAGATTCTGTGTCTCCTTCTCTGTCCCTTCCCCACTCGTGCTCTGTCTCCCTTTCTCTCACAAATAAACATTAAAAAAATTAAAATAAAATGAAAGACTTGTTAAGATACAAGGTATGTGAAGAATCTTACTTCTGACAGATACTTGTGAAAATAATTGGTCTAAAATATTTACAAAATTTAATACTAAATATGGAACTAAAATATCCCCCATGTAGCAGAATGTGCTCAGCAGGTACAGAGAAAATAGTACCTCAATTAAGATATTATTATCTTCCAAAAAAAGCTTTGAAAATGTCAAGACATTCTCTTTTTTATTTTTTATTAGAGAGAGAGAGAGAGAGAGAGTAAGAGTGAGTGGAGGATAGGGGCAAAAGGAGAGAGAGAATGGTAAGCAGTCTCCATGCTCAGCAGAGAGCTCAACATGGGGCTCTGTCTCACAACCCTGGGATTAGGACCTGAGTTGAAATCAAGAGTTGGACACTCAACCTACTGAGCTACCCAAGCACCCTGAAATGTCAACACTTTCAAATCTATTAACCATAAAATAAAACTCTGAGTAATATTGCAGGAAATATTTTCTGAAAACAATTAAAATAATTTTTCCATATTGAAAATAATACATTCTTCAGTTAAATACCATTGACACAGCACTAGAGACAGATGTGGCTAAGAAACTGATTAAAGACATGTATACATCCTAAGGATAAGGACATATTCTGCTCATATTCAGAAAAATCCATATAAATTTTTATATTTTTGCTTTATATATTTTGCTTTAATGTACACAGATATCTGTTATTTTTATTTCTATAGAAATGATTTCATATTAAAAGTTTTTTGAATTAAACTATCTTAAAAATCAATCAATACATTGTACCTATACTTAATAATACTGTATTCTACACTTAAATTTTTTTGAGAGTAGACTCATGTCAAATGTTCTTGCCATAGTAATGATTAAAAAAAATCAATCAGTAATATAATGAAAATGGCCAGTCTCTGTTTTTATACATCCAGCATTTTCAGTATTTTTAACAAATCAAATCCACATTTTGAACAAAATAGTTAATTCCAGTCGCACATAGCTTTTCAGAGACTTAACATTCCCACTTCCAATATTTATTTTCAACCACTATTTAAAAACAAACCTAAGATCTCTCGCCTAATAACAATAACTCCTACTTCAAAAACATGGGGCACAGTCCTAAGTGCTTTACAACTTGAGGAGATAAGCACTATTATTACAAACATTTATAGATAAGGACATCAAGACACAGAGAAGCTAAGTAAATTAGTCCAAGGTCACACAGCCAGCAGGTGGATGAGCCAGAAGGCAAACCAAGTCAGTCTGCCTCTGCATTATAGATGACTACAGGACACTGTTCTTGACATAAACTAGTCTTAGAGTTCTGCCCTAAATTGTATCATAATTACTGTATAACTTTATCTTAATTCACTTAATTTTAAGCTTCATAATATGTGAATCAGGCTTTACAATGTTTTAGCATTTTCCATTTCTCTTTCATTATGTAGTACCTAGCTATGTTTGTTTCCCATTGTAATCTGGTACATCTCAAGCAAGCGGATAATAACTACCTGTGGAATGATGGATGGGCCTTAACAGCTGAAATATAAGTAGACTCATGCAAATTACAAAAAGAGTGTTTTTTAAATTTAATTATTTGATAATTATTTTTCTGGTTTACTTTCAAAGGTCTAGTGGGGAATAGGAGAAGAAAACTATAAACAGCAATCTTTCAACATTTCACAATTTAAGGGAGAGGCTACACTGCAACTCTCTAAACTATCTCTTATGTATACATCATAAAACACTAGCCTTACTTGAAACAGTAGATGTCATTTACCCTAATCTCACGGATACAGGGGCATATGTTATAAATTTGCTTTACTCAAATTTGCATATTTGTTCCTGGTATGGTAGTTTTTAAAAATCTTTACAATTACAGAGGTAAATATTCTTCCCTGTAATTATTTTAATAACTTTTCCTTCTACAAATACATTTTCTTCAATATCATATACTTATTTTAAGGTAACGATCCTAAAGGAAACTTATTACAGAACAGTATTTTTTTTTTTATGGGTCTTGCAGCATCAAAATTTTTCCTAAAGGTTCTATAAAATGCCTGCCCAGTTTTAGAATACTAAGCGTGGGGTGTCTGGATGCCTCAGTTGGTTAAGCAGCCAACTTCAACTCAGGTCATGATCTTGAGGTTCGTGGGTTCAAGCCCCACATCGGGCTCCATACTGACAGCTCTGAGCCTGGAGGCTGCTTCAGATTCTGTGTTGCCCTCTCTCTCTGACCCTCCCACACTTGCAGTCTCTCTCTCTCTCTCTCTCTGTCTCTCAAAAATAAATAAAACATTAAAAAAGAGAGAGAGAGAGAGAATACTAAGCTCAATGAGGCATGGCCAAGCCTCTATTCCATTATTTGTATGAACATTTTTAATATCTTTTAATCTATATTATGTCTCTGGGATATTTCTAGGGTAGAGAAGCTGTATATTTATACAGTGGATGTTATTTGTAATATTATTATAATTTTTTTGAGAGAGGGAGAGAGAAAGAATGTGGGGGAGGAGCAGAGGGAGAGACAGAATCTTAAGCAGGCTCCATGCCCAGCACAGGGCCCCACATAGGGCTTGATCTCATGACTATGACATCATGACCTGAGCCTAAGTCAAGAGTCAGATGCTTAATGACTAAGCCATGCAGGCATCCCTATAATATTATTTTAAATGAATACAACTTTGCACTTCTTTATTGGACACAATAGCAAGAATTCTTTTCCAAATCATTTACTTTCTTAGATCATTAACTTTCATCAACTTTGGTAGACTGAGGGCTGATTATACCCATTTGTTAAGTGCCTGAAACCTCCTATAGATACATACACTTAACCAAGTAAATATGGGACAATCTCAAATGCTCAGTTCCTGAGGGAACCAGAGAACCTTTGGCCATAAAATATTCAAGAAATAAGAGGTCTTACTGGGACTGAACTTGGTTCATCTGTTTCATATACCAGGGATGATAATTACAGGTATTGAGTCCACATTGTCTTTTTCTTTTTTTTTTTTTTTTTTTTTTTTTTTTGGATCAGAAGTCATTATACTAATATTCAGGTCCATGTTTGCTGTGAGAAATGTATTCAGAGTTTAGGGATTCTAGGATAGAAAACTCATTCCTTAAATCATGGACAACATTAATTTGGATGAGATGGTTATCACCTAGAGAATAGGATAAAATTTTAAAACCTGACAAGTTGAAGTGTAGGAGGTTATCAACAAGGTAAGTTTTAGTACTGAGGTCTAAGAAAGCTAATTCACTCAAGAGGAAGAGCAAACCATACAAATACAAGAAAAGAAGGTAATATTTGCAGAAATGTGACAAAAAAAGCATATATATATGTGTGTGTGTATGTGTGTGTGTGTGTGTTTATGTATGTGTATATAAACACACACATATATATATACACATATAATGTATGCACACAATGAGTATAATAAAATGTTTTTAAATTTTTTTTCAAGTAAAAAAACACTTTCTATAACTAATATTTATAGTACATAATTAAAAGTAAATTTTACTTAAATGTTTGCATCATCCTTTTTTTTATTCATTCATTCACACTTTCAGGCTTATAGGCCTATAGTCAGTAAATATTTAATGAGAGCAAACAAGCATTCTTCAGCCCCACCTGCAAATATCTGAGGAGGGGAAGGCAGCTAAAGGTTAAGTTCAATTATCAATGGCCAATAATTTAATCAATCATGCCTACATAATGGAACTAACACACACACACACACACACACCACTAAACAATGGGGTATAGACAACTTCTAGCTGGTGAACATATTGAGGTGCTTGAAGGGTGGCATGCCTGGAGAGGGTGTATGGTGTAACCCTCCCCCAACCTTGCACTATGCATTTTTTCATTTGGCTATTCCTGAGTTATACACTTTATAATAAACCAGTACTAGTAAAGTGACTTCCTGACTTCTATAAGCAGTTCTAGCAAATTATCACACTTGAGGAGGTGGTTGTGAGAACAACCTAAGTGTGTATAGCCAGTACCTCAGAAGTATGGGTGACTCAGACTTGTAATTAGCTTCTGAAAAGGGGGAAGCCTGTGGGACTGATCCCTTAACCTGGTGGATGCACTAAATCCTAGCTGGTGTTAGAACTGGATTGAATGTAGGACACCCAGTGATGTCAAGAAAGTCAGAAAACTGGCTGTTGGGTGGAAGAAAAAAACTCAATTTGGTATCACAAGTGTTGTGAGTAAAAACCATACAGAAGATACCTTCCCCTACTCTTTGTTTAAATTAATTAAGCTTGCTTATTCTTTAGAATTCCATACCTCCATTCCTACCAGAAGTTGAATTTTCCACTTGAAGAATAATATGAGTCAGGGAGCTAAATTAAGTTAATATCATATAATAGACAATATCTTTGTGATTTTACTTTCTCTCTTCTCATAGATAAAATATATCAGAAACATTTGTCCCTAAGAAATGAATACTATTTTAGACTTTTTAAAATGTGAATGAAACACTTTTTATGAGTGGTAAGCCTTAAACAGAAAAAGTATAATGAATGTTATTTAAAATAAGATGCATATTTTTATAGTAGTACTGCTTTAAACAATGATTCTCAGACCTTGAATTTATCAGATGTTTTCTCTCAATAATACAAACTTTTACATGTTGAAGCCTCAGTCCTACCACTAAAATAACATGTGCAGATAAACCAAAATGAAAGGAAGTCATAGACTTCTTGGAATGGAGACATATTTTTTGGAGGGTCGTGTTTACAAACAGCCTATAAAATTAGTTATGACAGGAGGGCCTGGGTGGCTCAGTCGGTTAAATGTCCAGCTCTTGATTTCAGCTCAGGTCATAATCTCACAGCTCCTGAGATTAAGCCCCACATCAGGCTCTGTGTTGACAGTGTGGAGCTTGCTTGGGATTCTATTTCTCCCTCTCTCTCTCTGTCCCTCCCCCACTTGTGCTCTCTCTCTCTCTCAAAATAAATAAATAACTATTTAAAAAACTTAGTCATCACAGTAATAATCACTTTAGACCTCTCCCAGGCACAGAGATCATCAGGTTAGACCTACATAACACACGTAACAGCATTACAGGAAGCAACCAAATAAGATATTTTATAGCCCCTTTTCTTTTCTCTTCTAGATATCCCCACACCTTGCCCCTACCTCTCTCTGCACATTCCTTAGTTTTGTGAGAAACCAAGGTATGCAACCTGGTATAAAAGTTTCAAAAAACATAAATAAATGGTGAAAAAAAAAAGAAGAATCCCACCCCACCTTGCTTCTACTTAAGGCAGGACTAAGCTTGAGAAAGGGAGAGGTCTCAAGATCAAGAGCTACATCAAAATATGTAAAGGAAAGCATATTTAATCCCTGCTTGGATAAATGCCGCCAAGACCACACTAATTGGGTTTGCCTAAAGTTCATCAAAAGTAAAGGGAAGGATTAGCCCCAGAGAATATAAAGGTGTAAAAAGAAGAAAAATAAAGCCCCTTTATGATTACATACCCAGAATAGTGTTTGCTGGTAATTCTCATTACCAGAACTACCTTGACCCTGGTATTATCCAAATACTTTCACATCCTGAGTGTGTGTGTGTGTGTGTGTGTGTGTGTCCTCATAACTTCTGTTCCATTTGGTGTGATTGTTGCCACTTTATTGTGGATAAGTGATACTTAGAGATATTATATAACTTGCCTAGGTCTAATGTTGACAGATTTATCAAATATAAATACTGAATGCCCAGTTAAAGTTGAATTTCAGATATACAATGAATTTTAAGTACAAGTATATCCTGTGTATTATTTGGGACACTCTTTTTTTAAGTTTATTTATTTATTCTGAGAGAGAGAGAGAGTGCTGGAGGGGCAGAGAGAGAGAGAGGGTGAGAGAGAGAATCCCTAGTAGTGCAGAGCCTGATGTGAAGCTCAAGCTCATGAACCATGGGATCATGACTTGAGCTGAAATGGAGAATCGATCTCTTAACCCACAGAGCCCCCCCCAGGCACCCCTGGGACATTCTTATACTAAACAATCTTCCCTTGGTGAACTGAAATTCAAATGTAACTGAGTGTTCTACATTATCAAGCAACCCTACATAGATCACACAGCTAGTAAATTGTGGTCCTAGGATTTGAAATCAGATCTGTGGGATCTATGTATACTTTGTCTCCATAACTCAGTGTTCTCCTTTCACAGGAGAAAAAAATTGCAGCTTGATGGTTCCTTTGCACTGTTAAAACTCAGGATTTTTCCCTATAGCTTTTGCTTGATTTACTCCCAGTATCAAATGCTGAAATCTATTGCTGCTGGCTCTCTATGTGGTTCTTATGGACCCAATAGAATAACTCTTCCCAAGCCCATGAAGCAGTCAGTCATCCCTGTTTTTGTGGTTGGGTTTACCATCCCCTCTGTGTTAAGAGCTTCCAAATACTTTTGGCATTTCTCCTAACTCAGCACTCCACTTCCTAGTGCTTACTCAATTTGCATTTTATAAGCCTCTCAGCTTGCCCTACCAATCACATATTCTGGGCTAGTTGTTTTTTTTAAGCTGCTTTTACAGAAAGTGCTTTCCTTGAAAGAAAAGAAAAAAAAAACATTTTATTTGTGAAAATATGAAAATCTACTCTGGGCAAGACAAAACTGAATGAAACATTTGATGCATTGTATTCTCACCGTATTCTTTGGAATAAAAAATAAACAGATGCAATATTGCTTAGTTGTTTCATTGGTATTAATCTTCAAATTAGTCCCTCTTGGGACTAAGTTGTCAAAGAATTAAACTTTTCATGCCTCTCTCCCTTAAGTGTGCATAATAAAGATAAAATTCACAGGGTTGCCTGGGTGGCTCAGTTGGTTAAGCAGAGGTCTTCTGCTCAGGTCATGATCTCTCAGTTGGTGAGTTTGAGCCCCCATTGGGCTCCCTGTTGTCAGTGAAGAGTCCACTTCAGATCCTTTATCCCCCCTCTCTCAAATCTTTTCCTGCTCATGCACTCTCTTTATCAAAAATAAATAAACATTTAAAAACTCCACAATAAACAGGAAAACAGAGGAAGTTTAGAGTGTCAGGAGGTTAATAAAATGAAGGAAGACAAAGGTTTTATTTGGAAATTTTATCATTTTTTCTAGGGACTTAAAGAAAGGCTATATTAATAGAGAACTAAAAGCCCTAGATTTTAAGGAAGTAGACTTATGGACAGCGTGGCTTTTTTAGGCTGGTAAAGGCAATGTTAGAGATGCACTTAGAGAAAGTCAGGCAATTATTGAGAATTCCCTTGTGTACACAGCAGAAGGCTATGTGCTTAGAAATGTTCTAGCTGAAGGATACTTGCCTTATGAAGTTTTCTTCAAAGAAAGAAAAAACAAAATAGATTAAAATAACACATGCAAAGCATAAAGGCATAAGCATATAGCATATTTCTATATACAAATGCCTCAATTTTCTAATACATAAATATGCATAATGTTTTCCTTTACATAAATACAACAATGTGACAAAGTTATAAAAATAAGCTAGCTATACAAAGATACAAAAGTGCTATGTAGTTTAAAGGAATAAGGAAAAAAAATAATGAAATTCCTAAAGTGCTTTGGCAAATAGAATAAATACAGCTATCTAGGTTTCCAAGGAAGTAGTAAGCTTAGAAATTAATTTTGAAGATAGGAAAAGCCAAGGATTTGGTAAGAAGAATGACAATCCAATACATCAGAAGTGAGAAAAAGCAAAGTGAGTGTGGCGCGTATGCTTGATGAGGGAGCAGAAGACAAGCTGACAGACTGCCAACGCCCTCCCTCCACCCCAGGAGGGATATATGTGATATTCCTGGGCACTCCTGGCTGCCCAAGAACAAAGGAAAGGGGAAAACAAAGGTTAACTGATTGAGATCCTAGTCCTGCACGACCTGAGTCTCCATCTATTTACAACTATCTTAGTAAGTCACAAAAATGGTGATCTTATCAATAACTTAATCTCCAGAAACCTACAGACTCCATTTCCTAGAACCCCAAATTCACCCCTCCATAGTTAAGTGGGAAACAAAGGCAGAAGGAAATGGCAGATATAACTGAATTTCCCTATAACCTACAGCCCACTGACAAATACTGGAGTCTGGCAGAGGAAAACATTTCTCCAGGAACTCCCTACTGTGTTAATGCTAATGCTGTACTAGAGGGAAGACAACCTTAGCTTGACAATAGCTAGGCTTCCATTATCCTGGGAGTCTTCGGTAGCATATAAAAATCTCACTAGAAACTTTCCCTGGACTTTACCTCCCCCAACTCTATAGTATATAACCAGTCTCTCTTCATGGTCCAGGAGCAGCTCTTTCTGCCCATGGGTCCTGTCCTCATGCTTTAATAAAATCACTTTTGTGCACCAAAGAAGTCTTTCTTGGTTGTCATCTCCGGACCCCATGAACGCCACTGTAATCCCAACACCTTAATTGCGTAGTGCAAAAGTATGTGAAAGACAGTATGTCAAGTTAATTATGGAAAGAAAAAAATACGTATTTGGCAAAGAGAAAATGCAGAGGACACCTGGATTAATCCACATCTACATTTAATGTTCAGAGAAATTTTAGGGTAGATAGTAGGAAACAGAGGTGTGCTGAGCTATTTTGAGCTGATTGTTTAAATACTGGTGTCTTTAAATTGGCAATGATTGGAAAATTTACTATGGAAATTGGCCAATGCTACAAGTCAGGATTTTGTTTGCTTTTCTAGGAAACTGATTTACTAGCACACCAGACAAATTATTGTTGAAACTTGAAATTAGTTTCCAAACAAGTTTATCAAAAAGACTTTTCTGGTATACTTTAAAAAGAGTGTGATAAGTATCATCTTAAATTGTTCCTTAGTCAATGGGTCAAAAGTTAAAAACAGTTTCCTCAGTAAAATTGTACCTGTACTAATTAGTTCCTGAGGGAAATTTTTCTAAGTTTTCTTGTTAGATTCATGATGTATCTAAAGTTTTTAAATAACAAAAAAATTTCAATATTCCTTAGTGAAAGGCAGAGAAATAAAGCTGATATCTATTTTAAGAAGAGAAAGATGTCGAATGAAGAAAACATGTGACAGTGGGAAAAAGGAACAAACCTGTATGAAAAAGAAAGATAATTTCCAATCTAAACATATATACACTTTTCCTTATGGTACTTACTTAAACATTAATTTGTGTGAAGACTTTGAGGTTAAGAAATTATGTTTGTTTTCCTTAGTGCTTTAAATGCTAATTATGTAAATATATTTTATTAGATTAAGAATAATCTAATCTAATCGGGTGACAAAATACAGTGTCAGCGTCTCAAATTGTATTTGAAATTGTATCCCTCAAGGTTTGAGATAAATGAAAACATAGGACATAAAATGGTTTGTTGCAGATAAAACATTCACACTGTACTGCTTCCTCAGTATTCACTTGCTTGAATAAATATCCTAAATGAATATACCATATAAAGCAAAATGTTGCATTTACTAAAATAAATACACATTCAGATGTGCACAGATACAGATGACTACAGCTCTTAAGAGAAATAAATAGGGTTCAGCTTAAAATGAATGTAAGACATTGAAAGAAGCATAAAATAGTTTTACAGAACATGATAAAATGAATACTGCACCATTTAAAACTGATTGACAGGTAATGAACTATAAAATCTATATTGAAATGAAAATGACACAGAGAAAGAATAGCACAAGGCCTTATCCCTACAGTCTTAGGATTGAAAAATGGGAAATTTTCTGAACCACCAGTTCACAAAAATTAAGCAAATTAAAAACTGATGAAAACTCTATGTGCTATGATTGAATTAGCCAGTTGCTGAGAAGTGCAATTCAATTGAACTTTGTGGTATCAGAATGGCATTCAGACTCATATGAGATTGAATTGGCAGTTGAAAATGAAATGTTTCCTGTATATGTGTGTGTTTATTTGTGCATCCTTATGTTTCTAGGTAATTCTTCATCTACCAGAGGACTTAAACATATGTTAGAGATCTATATTATGCATCTTAGCCTACCAGCATGGCTATGTAGACCTTCTGTTCCTGGTTTATAACTTAACAGTCTAAACTATATAGCCATAACTAACAAACATTGGTTTTTATTGCTAGTTGATATCATTGTTCTGCATAAAATCTGAACTGCCTCACTCCATGTAGGATGTCTTTGAACCTCACTTTAACTCGATATATTTGTTCCTTGTCTAAAGGATTTGATAGGAAAAAAATATTGCCAGGTAGCATACAAGAAGTCTACAACTTAGTCTTATGTTTAAAAATAAGGAAATTAAAACTGGTTGTAAGTATGAAATGAAAATCAATAATTGTGAAGTTACAGGAATGTATTATAAGCTTATTTCAGAACACATGCACGTAAATATACACTTACAGATATGTGTGCACACACACCCTATATATATATCATTTACTAATAACCTATTATTTTCTAGGTTCTACTCTAGAAATTCTATGTATATTAAAACTGTGTAATCCATAGTAGACTCCAATACCACATATAATGCTATTATTCTCAATTAACTGATGGCAAAGTTAAGGCAAAGACATTAAGAAAATTTTGCAAATTTTTATAGGTAGTATATGGCCACAGTTTAGTGTCATCCCCAATAACCTCACTCTCAAACAGGTTTTCTTAACCCTTACACAATCAAATTAATTTTTTTGAAACATATATATTCTAATTGTACCTAAACACTTTAGATGACAGCTTATTATTTGAGTTCTGCTAAATATCATGTTTTGGCTCAAGGAACTAGAAGCCAAGAGTAATATCCCCCAAATAGATTGTAGATAAAGGAGAATGTTACCTATAATGATTATGTAGTTGGGAAACTGTCCAATGTATCTTGATAACACAAAATTGATTTTCATCTTATCTCAGCTTTATTTACAATAACTCATCAATTTCTTCATTTTTGGTCATTATAGAATAAATTCCTTCTGTTGCTTACACATTAGAAATCTGGAGGTCCAATTATAGTGTAAGGAAGAGATTCTGAGTTTCCTGAAAACCTACATTTAAATCTATTGGCTTCAAGGTGGTCTATAATCCTCTGAAAAAAATGTGCACCCATTTATGTGAATGTGTATTTGATTGTATAAAGAACCTATGGCTTTTTTAGATCACCAAACCAATAATTTGGAGTATATAACTAAATTCCTCTCTCAGAGTTTTACAGTTTTAGGGCTGTCAAGTAGGCATGCATTGGTGAAAAGAGGAAGAGGCTGAGATTATGTAATGGTTAAGAAAATATACTTGGGAGGGAGGCTAGCAGTTTTGAATCTGGGCTATGGCGACTTACAACCTTTGCAAATTTGGACAATTTGCCTCAACTTCTCTGTAGCCTTAAATTTGTCATCAGGATATTGGTGACAATAGCAGTATGTATCTTTTTGGAGTCCGGTATGAAATTAAACAATCTTAAAATATGTAAAGTGTTTAGAATTATAAAATTTTACTTTGAATCCATATCTTTACTCAGTTACTATGTGAACCTTAGAAAAGTCAATTTACTGTTTTGAAACTCAGGACTTTTATGTTTAAATTGGTAAAAGTAATAACTATTTTAGTCATCTGTGACAGAGTGACAAACCACCCCAAACTTAGTGGCTTAAGATAATAAAGATTTATTTTGCCACTTTGCAGGGTTTAGTAAGAACAGCCTACCTCTGTTCCATAGACATTACCTGCTGGAGTTGACTCAATGGCTTGGGATCAAAGCATTGGAAGGCTCCCTCCCTTTCAGGCCTGGTGGTTAATATTGATTGTCACCAAGAATGTCAATTGGGCTCTCAACCAGAACACTTACATTTAGCATCTCCCCATGGCTACTGGAATGGCTGGGATCCAAGAATGAGCACCCACCCAGAGAAAGCCAGGCAGATATAATATTGCTTTTCTGACAATCTCAGAAATGACAGTGATTGTCATATTTGTCATAATCATAAGCACCCTCAAATTCAAGAAGAGGAAGCATAGACCCTACTTTGTAGTGGGAAGGAAAAGAGTGTCTAAGTCACAGTGTAAGAAAGGACCCTGAGGTAGAAGGTATTATTGCAAAAATTTTTTTAAATACAGTCCACCAAAGCTATGTTACTCATAAAGCTTTTGCCAGAATGAAACGGAACAATGTATCTGAAAATGTTTTAATATTTTAATTTTCAATCAAATTAAAAAATATGTGGATATACATACATAAATGAGAAGCACTATTATACAGTTATATGTTATCATTATTAGCCAGAGTACAAAGTGATAAATTTTCAGCAATGTTGATATGTTTGAAATTTTCACTCTGACCATGAATTTCTCTATAGTTCAGATTTAAAATATTGTTAATATTTTAAAAGGAGGGCACAAGTGTCATGGAGTCCAGAATATTAAAAACAATTATAGCCTGATAATTAGGTTATGTTTAAATTAGCTATAGTATACAGTCTAGATTGGTAATGAATACTTTGAAGTTAGAAACTGTTTGAGTATCTGAACCCAGTACAAACAACAGAATTTTCAATAGTCACAATGGAAGCTCAGAGACAGAAGGAAAATATTTCCTTATGCTGAGTTAAAATAACTTCCAAAATATACTAAGCAAAATTATCTTTTAGGAATAAAGGGAAAATATTGATTAGACAAAATGGAGTCTTTCCTAAATGACTTTCTAAAAGATATACTTCAGAAAGAAAGTAAAGGATCCACAATGGAAGGTCTGAGGCATTAAAAGTAATGGTAGCAAAGATACTAGAAAACATGTGGGTATATCTAAACTTATATTATTAATATATTAGTATACATTTATATTATTAATATATTAATATATATCGATCAATTAATATATTATAATCAAATATATAGTATAATTATATAATATAATTATATATTATATGTATTAATAACAAAATTACTTAAGCTGTGAGTTAGAAACAACTACAGAATTAAAATATCTGAATATAGTAGCATAAAATTAGTGCTGTTTGGAGGCATAAACATGTTTATGCACTTTAGACAGGTATAGGAAAACTTATTCAGTAAAGACCTGGGCAGTAAATATTTTAGGCTTTGAAGGACAAAGAAGGTAAAATACAAGATATTATGTAGATAACCTATGTAACAAAAGTGAAACACATTTCCAGAAATTTTTAAGTTCATGATGTTCAAAGTATAATCCTAATTATTGGCAACTGTGTGTGTGTACTGTGTGTGTATGTGCGATACAGATCTATCATTGAGGGAAAAAAATGGGCTGGGTCGGGGGATAACATTTTGTTTAATTAGAGTTCAAAGCTGGTGTTTTCTATCACCAAAATTCATTGTAAATGTGCATGTGTTAATGCCAATCTGTAATGAGACTTTACATATTTCACGTTCATAAATGTCTTTTCACACAGATAGATAGTGCCAAATACTGGTATCAACAAATGAACCACTTACTTTGGATGTAGTCTCCTTTTTCATTCCGCTGTGGTGAAAAATTCCATTTTAAATTTTCTAATATTTATGGCTGTTTGTGTCCTGGGGTTGGAGATACTGTGACGGGTGCTTGCAGTTATAATGTTTATATATATATTTTATTCATTTAGCTTAGCTATAGCATCTTTGAATAACACAATGATTTGTTATCTAATTGGATACCAAATAACCCACACTGCACTATATCTAAATATCAATACCTTTGAAGTTCATCTTTCTCTTCTTTCCTGTTTTGACACGATGGGGATACACTTCCATTAAAAAAAAAAAAAATGAAAATCCTGGTATGGCAATACACGTGGCACTCAAAATACTTTGGTCTTGTATTTTGTAACTGCATCAGTGAAATTTAAATTTCACATATTTTCCCATGTCACAGAATTTTACTCTTCTTTCATTTTTTAATGTATTTAATATGTAAAAGTCATTCCTAAGTGTCAGGTTATACACAAAATATGCGGCAAAAAACCCAATCAGAATTAATAGAAAACACAAATAAGTCAGTAGGATGAATAAAAAGATGTTAGTAATACAAATTAATAAAAATCAACCAACTCCCTAGTTAAAAAGCAAATACATGCAGAATATTTAGTTTTATTTAAAAAATCCAACAAAACTTTATTTATAAGAAAAGCACCTAGAATAATTAAAACTTTTATCAATTATTCAAGAGAATAAAAAGGAAGTTTCTCCCAAATGTTTTGTGAAGTTTGCATAAATTACTGCAAAACTGGAGGAAGACAACTCAATGAATGGCGAAAATTGAGAACACTGACAACACCAAGTGAGGATGTGGAAGAACAGGAACTCTCATTCATTGCTGGTGGGAATGCAAAATTGTTCAGTCACTTTTGGAGAAAAAAAAAGCAGATTTTTAGCAAAGCAAACATATTAATACAATAATTGTGCTTATTGGTATTTTATTCCAATGAGTTGAAAATGCATGCCCCCACCCTCCCAAACTACACGTGGATGCTATAGAAGCTTCATTAATAGTTGGGAATAACTAGGACATAACCCAAATGACCTGAATAGGTGAATAGATAAATAAATTGTGGTATATCCAGACAATGGATTATTATTCAGTGCTGAAAAGAAATGAGCTATCAAGCCATGAAAAGCATGGAGGAACTTTAAATTCATATCATCAAATAAAGGAAGCCAATCTAAATAGGCTACATCTTGTATGATTCCAACTAGATGACATTGTGTAAAAGACAAAACTATGAAGACAGTAAAAAGATCAGAGACTGCCAAAGTCTGAAGGAGTGGAGGAATGAATAGGTAGTACAGGGGAATTTAGGGGAATGAAGTTGTTTTGTGTAAGATTTGGATGATGGATACATGTAATTTTACATTTGCTCAAACACATACTATGTACAACACCACGAGTAAACACTAACGTAAACTATGGACTTTAAGTGATTATGATGCATCAGTATAGGCTTTCTCATTTCTCACCAAGTGTACCATTCTGGCTTGGGATGTTGATGGTGGAGGACACTGTATGTGTGTGTGTGAGCAGAAGGTATGTGAGAACTCTTGGTGTTTTCCTCTTAATTTCATTGTGAACCTAGAACTATTCTAAAAAATAAAATCTATAAATTTTTAACAGCCAGTAATCCTTGTAAGCACAATGAAACATTTCTAAATAAAATGTAACTATATTGATCCCTATACCAAGAAGTATTAATAATAGTTATAGTAATAATAAAGAAAATGTGTCCTGATAAATGTGCATTTATCCCAGTAATACAATTGTTTGAACTCTAGGAAACCAATAAGTATAATTTACCACATAATGGACTAAAGGAGAAAACTCAAGTAATTATCTAATAGACACAGACAACTTGCTTATAAAATTCAATATTTAATTATGGTAAAGATTATTATAAAAATAATAAAAGTAGAATAGAGCATCTAAAGCAAAACAACAATCAAAAATTATTTTACCTCTTCTAAATAAGCAAGAGTTTATAAACTTTCACAATATTAATTGTTGGCTGAACAATGGGATGTTTACAAACTGTTGGTGAGAGAATATGTCAGTTTAACCATTCATTTTATTTTCGGTTTCACAAGAAAAGTAAATATTATCAGAGGCTAGTGAGTGTTGAGATAGTTTGTTATGTACTATTGTGGCAATAGCTAACCTTAAACATCTAATAGTTATGTGAGGAGGAGATACAAGTAAATGATACCAAGAGCCTAAATATTATTTTTGTGTTTGTTTGTTTATTTATATATTTTGAGAGACAGAGAGAAAAAAAAAAAGTGTGCAAATGGAGGAAGGTCAGAGAGAGAGGAAGAGAGCCAATCCCAAGCAGGCTCAGTGCTGTCAGTGCAGAGCCCGGCACAGGGCTGTCTCAGGAGCTATGAGATCATGACCTGAGCTGGAATCAAGAGTCAGACACTTAACCGACTGAGGCACTCAGGTGCTGCAATAGCCCAAATATTCTTGATGGAAGTATGCAAAGAGTACAAGAGGAATGCAAAGAAAAGTAAGTAAACAAAGATGGCCCAAAGTCATGTAAAGGTCACAGATGTTTTAGAGGAAATAAGCCTTGAGATCAGGCTGGAAATGTTTCCAGGCTGTGATGTATGTGGTTTATTTGTTCCAGAGCAAGGTAGTAGATCGAGTAAGGCATGAAGCAATAAAGAATAAGGCAGGAGGCGCCTGGGTGGCTCGGTCGGTTAAGCGTCCGACTTCGGCTCAGGTCATGATCTCACGGTCTGTGGGTTCGAGCCCCGCGTCGGGCTCTGTGCTGACAGCTCAGAGCCTGGAGCCTGTTTCAGATTCTGTGTCTCCCTCTCTCTGTGACCCTTCCCCGTTCATGCTTTGTCTCTCTCTGTCTCAAAAATAAATAAACGTTAAAAAAAAAATTAAAAAAAAAAAAAAAGAATAAGGCAGTTTGAGGATCAAAGTAGCTCAGAATTGCAAGAATATGAGGGTATCTATAGAAGAGGGAGTAGAAATAAGGTTAGAGAATAAGACAGTTGCTAGACTATAAAGGGCTTTACTCGTCACAGATTCATACTAAGGAAATTTTAACAGTACTATAGCTCTTGTGTCAGTTCCTTATGAGAGGGCCAGGTCTATAATCTAAAGCTTAATAAACCAGGTATGATATCAACAGATAATGCTTTATCCCTGATAAATAACTTACTAGTATTTGTAAGTTGTTAGTATTTCAATAGCATACTTCTGAATGAGGTATGTATGTACATATACTCAGACACAGAGACTTCCTCAGGTTTCCTGAGGTTTCTCATAACTCTGAGGGGACTAGAAGCTTTCTTCCTCCTTCAAATATTATTTTCCCAGTTTTGGAGAAATAAGTGTTGCTCTAGCAAGTAGCTTTCAGAGAGCAAGGTCTTTAACTTATTTATAATTGTATAACTAGAGCCATAATTGTAGTTGGTGCTCAGTAAATGTTTATTGACTGAATTAAAAGAATCTCCCAACTGGAAAGCACTTCAGATATATGTGGGTTCAAATCTTAGCATTTACACCTAAGTCAGCCTTAGAGGAATTCATTTCTCTTTTTGTCTTGGCTTCTTTATGTTTAAAGGTATTGGGGCACCTGGATGGCTCAGTCAGTTAAGTGGCCGACTTTGGCTCAGGTCATGATTTCGCGGTCCGTGAGTTCGAGCCCCGCGTCGGGCTTTGTGCTGACGGCTCAGAGCCTGGAGCCTGTTTCGGATTCTGTGTTTCCCTCTGTCTGACCCGCCCCGTTCATGCTCTGTCTCTCTCTGTCTCAAAAATAAATAAACGTTAAAAAAATTAAAAAAATAAAAAATAAAAGTATTATAATTCCTACTTCCTAGAGGTGGTGATAATATTTACTATAAGGATACCAGAAAGTGGCTAGTACAGTACCTGGCATCTAGGCAGCCTTTAATTAATGGTAACTATTGTTATCAGTGCTCTTCAGACCCCCTATTCCATGACTCTTGATGATATCCTAACTTGCAGAAGTTAAATTCTATGCAACCACAAATTGAGACACATTTGTCACATCTTGTAGAAAAGGCTTAATAAAATTCTATCCAAAGCTAGAAGATCAGTGTGCTTCAGACTTGATTTTTAATATGCCTCAGTTGTGCCACCTCTAAGGGGCTCATTAGCAATACTGCCTCATCAGTTGCTATGGACATCAAGCTAAGAGAGATTATTTTTCATCCTTGTTCCTATTTCTTCCTCCCTTTTGCTCTTTCCCAGCCTGTATAGAAAAGGGCATTTCCAAATGCTCTTAAAGAATTTTACAGCAGTCCAATACCTCTTTGCTATCACAGGCAAGTGAATTAGCTTTATCATATAGCAATAGAATGCTACAGTCTAAGAGCTTAAGCTTAATTCACTCATTATTGAGGAATGCCCTACCTGGAGAAAGATAATGGAGATCTAATGCATATGCTACATAGCTTCCCAATAGGGTACTCCTTTTAAAAAAGAAATAATTAGATGAATAAATTAGATTTTAAGCACTGATCTACCTATATACCCCAAAGAATATGTAATTAGAAATTTAAGCAGTCAGCCAGATATCATTAAGTCATTGGAGACATTTCTATCAGAAGCCAATAGCATTACCAAAATGTTAATTATCTAAAACCGTTTTAAAATCCTTAAACATTGTAAAGTGTACATAAGGTTGATTGAACAAGCCAAATTAGATAAATGTATCAGATAAATAATGCTGTACTTATGGAAAGTGCATGCTATACTCCAGTTATTAGGTTAACTTGGTATTTAAAAACCATGGCAAAGGGTGATGGAAATAGTGTAGTAAAGACTCATTTACATTCAAGAAAACATCCTTCTCTTAAGAAAATAATTGACAGTCACCTAGTGATATTGTGCTACGTAATACAGGAAAATAGGTTATATCCTTTGTCCTTAAAGGCTCTACCTCCAAATGCAGTCACCCTGGGGTGAAGGCTTCAACATATGAATTTGGATGGAGGGGATGTGTCAGTCCATAACATACGGATATTCAAAATAGCCAAGTGAGCATAAATAGTTTTAACTTTTATGCTTTTAAGAAATTGACATACAAGAAAAGATGACTGGAGAGTCATGCATATGAATAAGAAGTATGTAGAAAAATAAAAGTCAGCCACATTTATAACTATATGTTTTACCTATGGATGATTAGAAATTATTTGCCAGCTGCCTCCTTTATTTTCACTTTTACTTCTAAAATAATATACTTGTTGGGATGCCTGGGTGGCTTAGCTGGTTAAGTGTCTGACTTCTGCTCCGGTCATGCTCTCACGGTCTGTGGGTTCAAGCCCCGTGTAGGGCTCTGTGCTGACAGCTCCAGAGCCTGGAGGCTGCTTTGGATTCTGGTCTCCCACTCTGCCCCTCCCCAGCTCATGTTCCCTCTCTCTCTCTCTCAAAAATAGATAACATTAAATAAATAAATAAAAAATAATATACTTGTTCATTTTTTGTTCTAATATGTCAATAAATCCTAGATTAATTCTAAATTGTGTGAACCCCAATCTTTCTGGACATGTTCACATTATGGTTGGATGAATCTATAGGAATCCTACTTACATAAGGATCTAAGGAGTCTCTTGGGGTTGGAGAACACATTCTAAGAGAAGTAGTCATGGGCCATAAGTTTAATCAGTTAAAAAAAAAAAAGTCTTATCTTTGCAAGGGAAAGCATATGATAATTCCATCAGAATTATCTATCAGCCTAGCCATATATAAACTTATGTTTGATGTATATGGTATATTGCATGAAAAATCTGAAGGTGCTAGAACAAAAGCAGCACCTGTTTTGTACTCATATATTCTATGTTATAAATAATAACATTTGAAAATTTAATTAGATTCTATGCAACCACAAATTGAGATACATTTGTCACATCTTGTCTGAAAAGGTTTAATAAAATTCAAAGCTAGAAGATCAGTGTGCTTCAGACTTGATTTTTGAAAAGGGGGCATTTTTTCCCCCATTTTTAAACACTTGACTCTGAAGATTTGGCTTCAGGAGGACTCCAGAGTACTGTAATGGCAGTGGCAGTGCCTGATGTACAGTAGGAATTGGTGGCTACCCAGAGGAAATCGAGAAAATCACGATAATACTGGAAAAGGTGGCGCCCAGTGAATTCTCTACTGATACTAAGAAGAGAAATTGTTCTCAGTACAGGGGCCAGCATAATTCAGGAAACTTTGATATCAAGAGTGATCTTAGAAAAAAGGAAGAAGATCACAGATGCCAGGGTTTAAATTACTTGAGATATGTAGAGTTGGTATAATCATCACAAATATATCACAGTTTCCTGGAAATACTTCTGAGTTACCTGATAGTACCTGACTGACAGAGTACTTATTAATGTTCCCCTTCACACTCTCCAAAAGTTCCAATTTTGGTGATCAATTATTATGTAACCAACCCTAGGAGTGGAGAAATTTGGAGGAAACTGAAAAGTACCTTAGCAAGACAAGGACAAGAGTTAAATGTAAACTGTGCTTTTTGAAATTATTACATTATATTGTACTATATTTAGTAGTATGTTTAAGTATTATACTTAGAATACTAAAAGATTTAAGGTACTCTCAGCCATGTTACTGATGAATTAATAGATTCCACTAACAGGAACAGGAAAGTTCCATAATTGCATGATTACTTTGTGTACATGTCTGGGCTAATATTCTTTTCTTAAAAAGCTTCAGTTTTAAGCATTTCTCTTCTTAGACCTACTAAGGAAGGTACTGGATTTCTCTGAGGGAAAAAAAAAGTGACAATAGTTGGAGTCAGTTTTGTTCACTGGAAGGAAGAGATCCCCCTGGCATTTGCATGGGTTAACTATGGGCACACCACATAGAAACTTAACCTGACTCCAGAAAAAGTAGAGAGGGTTTCAGACACTCCAGACGAAATGGGAATTGGAAAAGTGTTCCTTTATTATTTTAGATACAGGGCAGAAATCTAGGGTCTAAATTTATTTTGTTTCTGAGATGAGTTAAAGATACAAGTTACACCATTCTGAAAATTCTCCCTATTATGAATGAGGTTTCACTAGAATCAGAATTATACTTGTCATCTATTATTGTTATTTACTACTTTTTGAATAAACTCCAGAGAAATCAAGTCTATATGCAGTAGTAAGTCTTATCAGGGTTTCCAATCCTGGCACTATTGATATTTGAAGTTGGGTAATTCTTTTTGTAGGAGTTGTCCAATGCATTGTAGGATTTCTAGGAGCATCCTTGGCCTCAATCCACAGGATGCTAGTATCACACTCTTTTCATGCCCTTAATAACTCTGGACATTGCCAAACTTCCCCATGGTGGGGGAGGATGGAGAGGAGGGAAATGCTGTCCCAGGTTGAGATCTATTGGCCTAGACAATAATGTTGTGAATTCTTGAAATGGGACTCCATGTACATGCACTCATGAAAGCAAAATTTAGAAGTCTCAAACACAACTTCACTTGTGTAGACACAGCCTCACTGTCTGGGCTTCAAGCCAGAATTAAAATTAAGTATCTCCCAATTCCCTAAGACAATCAGGAAACACATTTTTCTACCTCCCTTCCTTCTACCCTGACACCATTTCTTTTGGACAATTAAACTACAGTACTTTAAGCTCCTTGGAGGAAAGCTGCTGTGTAAATGCAAAGTAATAATGGAGAGTGGCCAAGCAAAATAAAAGAAACTATACTAAAAAGCTAACTGTCTAAATTGAGAAGTCGATGTTCATTAATGAATATTCATGGACATATTTTCATACTAATACATTGAATTAATACCAGATTCCTGCTAGCAGATTAATTTGAAGCCAAAAGAGACAAATATATTTTTGAAGCTAGAGACATTGATCTTGTAATGATGATCTATAACAATAACTACATTTCTACCATAGAAGGTGAATGATATTATAATTTTGAAATGATGAATGTAGATGGTGTGGCTAGATGCACATTTATTAATTTGATTTGCTTTAATGGAATTTTCCCCCTAAGGGTCCCAGTAATATGCAGAAAACTTATAATACATGAAAAAAGGTTGTTCTTACTATTACTTTCATCACAAAAAATACAATCACTGACTATACTGCAGCATCATTATGAATATTCAAATACTAATACCTTGCTGCCCAGTGGGAATTTGAGACTTTGGTGATGAAATGCACATTGTTGAATGGGAAGTTTCATTAATTCCAAGGAGAATGAAAAATGTGGTGTGTCTGCCCTGAAAACTAATCCTATGTAATTAGTTGTTGAGTAGTAGGCTTGATTTCATTGTGAAAGGTAATGGGATAAGTAGTTAATTATACTATAAATGTATCTAGTTAATTTATTTGATAATCTAGCTGGGTTGAATAGCTGATTTAAGGCTAATGCCTTAATCCTGATAAAATGTAATAATAAATAACATTAATTTGGAATAGAAAGTTAAGTGAGCTCATGTGTATTTCTCCTGTGTCCACTAGCCCTCTCTCTTCCCCACTACTCACATGTTCTTTGTTCCAGCCACTGAACCAGTCTGACTTGATCACATGCCGGCTTCTTCCTCCTTTATCCATTTAAATGCTAATCTTTAAGCTTAGAAGACTGTATCCCATCTTAATAGCCTTTTACTCATTTAATAGCCTGTAATTTACACAAGGTGTACAGTGTCTTAACCATATTCGGTGGTTTACATATTTTTATTTAATTGCAGACCACTCTTACAAGACTTCTAGAAATAAGCATTAGTATAATTTTATTCAAGTTAAAAATTTTTAGTTGTTGCTAGCTATAAGATTGTACCAATTATAGCCAACAAAATAATAGAGACCTTCTTTACTCATTTTACTGGTGATACATTGATTTTCCAATAGATTTTAAAGCCGCCACTAATGACCTCTAGGATAGTTCTGTTTCTCCTATACACAACTTTATATTTCACTTTAACTGATTTGCAAGACATGGTTATAATCCAGGCATGCAAGAATCCTGGGTGCTAAATTTTTATAAAATAGACTCACGTAATTAAAGTTTTGTCTCTTTAATCAATGTGAACATTTTATTACTAATGTATATTTTCTTTAAGAAATATATTGTAAAACGAGTCAGTATACAGTTGTAAATATTCAGAATGTTATCTTGTGAAGGTAATAGCCTGCATAGTCCCTGTGTGCCAAACTTCATTGTGCAATTAATACTATTTTGCTTTTTCTTCTTCATTTCTTTTTCTCTCCCTCTCTTGATTATTACTTTCCTATCAAGTTCATTAAAAGGACAAAATTTTATTATCTCACAAGTACACTCTTCTGCATACACTTTTTGGAAACACGTAAGAACATAGAGTATGCGCTGGCAGGAGATGAGACACCCAGCCCCAAGACATACCTAAATGTTTGTATTGGAATAGTAAATATTAGCTAAGAGTCTTTCTCCAACTCAGAGTGTTACTCAAAGCATGGCCCACAGACCACATCTATCAGAATCACAGAGTAATTGTTAAAATTGGTATGTTTTAAAATCTTACCCAGAATCAGAATCACTTAAAGGATAAACGTTTTAAAATTGGTTTCTCAGATGAATTCTTTGCACACCAAATTTGGAAGATCAATCACTAAGAAACGCTACAACATTCTGTTGGATGCAAAATATTTCTAAACGAAAATGTGTTTTTGAGATGGAAAATATGAGCCTAGCATCATATTTGAAATATATATATACATATATTCCTCTAAAATAGTGTATCTTTTTGCCTTGCACATGGTAGACCTGAAAAGTCATGAACCAAAAAACGCACTAGCTTTCAGGAATGGATAGTATGTCAGAATTAGGGACATGCTGGCAGAGTCACAACCATGATAGTGTACAGACTATCAATGTTTTCAGACATTTTTCCGTCTTGATTCAAAAAATTCAAAAACAATTTTATGAGCTAGGCAAGGCAAGTATTTTTATCTCCATTTTTCAGGTAAGGCAACAGTGGTACCAAGAGTTCAATTATATCCCCATTTCCTACCTCAATGTCCTCATACATTATACACACTGGATTTTACTTTGACTGTTGTTTGCTCCTATGGCATTTATATGGAAAGCTGAGTAGAAGGCAGGTTTGTTCTTTTCTTTCTTTCTTTCTTTCTTTCTTTCTTTCTTTCTTTCTTTCTTTCTTTCTTTCATATAAATCCTTTCCTCTATCCCTCATTGCCTTATAAAAGGACTAAGATTTCTACTTCCACAAAATAATCACAGGACTAATAAACATTACTACATTTAAACACCTTCAGGATTATAAGATAGGAGGATAAAAGGAAGAAATTAAAGCCAAAGGAAACCACAAATCTTTTTTTTTTTTAATTATGGATTTAGGGGAAAAAGAGTTTCTCTGTTTCTAAAACTACAACTTCCTTCCAAGCTATTAATTTTAAATGTTTGTGAGCCATTTTAAACATAAAAACCCACCCAATTTAAAAAGGAACCAAGTTTTCTTATTTGTTTTTCTTTTGCTTTTAAGAATTTATTTTATTATCTCACAAGTACAACTATACACTCAAAATTATGCTAATCTTATTTTTTCCAAAATTTCTAGGTGTTTTATCATAGGAACATTTATGAAACCATACAGGATACCATTTTGAAAAAAGTAGGTGATAGAACAGTTTTTTCACATAGATAATTAAAAACATATACTAAATCGGTTCTTTCAAACATTCTACGTTAAGGTGTTAATTTTGCCTTAATTCCTGCATGATCTTTACTTACAGCCAATTCTTGAGTAGGATGGTAAAGAGGCAGAGTTATCAATCATACCAGAAATCCATAAACTGAAAGGCCTCCCAGTCAGTAACTGTGCCTCTCAGGTCAGCATGAAACTATACATTGTAGCTATTTACTAGGGTGGGAAGGCTAATGCTGAACTTGAGTGTCAGTGAACATCATTATTGTAGTGTCTAAGGAGGTCACACTTGTGCTTATTTCTCTGGATGAGGAGTTGACAATTATCTTGGGATGTATATTGTAGGGAATAGAGCAGAGAAAATTCTGTTTTAACTGCTGTTAGCAATAAAAAGGAATATCACCCTCAGGCCACAGGGCAATACAGTGTGATGGAGGGATTTTCTAAAAAGTCCTCTAGAAAAAGGGACAGGTCTCTAGAAATTCTTTCGAAAGTACTCTAGAGAAAGGGAAAGTAAGGAAAATAATAGGGATTTGGTAAAGGTTTGTTTATTTATTTTTATTTTTGAGAAGAGTTTTTACGTAGTATTTCATAGTGATAAGTACAAAGTGCTCAGCTTCTTAGGTGTATTAAACTTTTTGAAGTATAATTTTATAACAAAAACTCCATAGATTTAAAGTGTACAATTTCATGAGTCATGACATATGTACAACCCTCTAAAACCAGCACTGTAATTAAACTGACTTACATATATCTATAACTCCTAGTGATTTTTCTTGCTTGTTTTGTAATATATTGTTAGTTGTTGTTTGTCCCTACAGATTCATTCTTCCTTTGCTCAGGGAGAAGGTGATCAATACATAAAAGAATTTTTGACTTTACTGATATGTATTGGTGAGAGCCCAAAATATAGGTAGATCTAAGATTTTAAAATAGCCAGAATAGGGGCACCTGGGTGGCGCCTCAGTTAAGCATCCTACTTCAGCTCAGGTCATGATCTTGCGGTTTGTGAGTTTGAGCCCTGCATCCGGCTTTGTGCTGACAGCTCAGAGCCTGGATCCTGCTTCGGATTCTGTGTCTCCCTCTCTCTCTGTCCCTCCCCTGGATTCTGAGTGTCTCTCTCTCTGTCTCTCTCTCTGTCTCTCTTTGCCCCCCACCTTGCTCACGCTCTGTCTCTCTTTCTTTCAGAAATAAATAAACACTAACAAACAAAACAAAAACAAAAAACAAAAAAACATTAAGTAGCCAGAATAGAAAAAAGTCCAAGGACTTTCTTACAGGAGAGAGATTACACACTGAAAGTTTGCAGGACCTTGCCAACCTGTGTTGGCAAAAGCCTGAGCGTGTGGGTGGGAGTAAGCTTTAAGAGCAGTAGGGCAAAGGGATAACATGAAGGTCTTAATTGGGCTAAATTCACCGAAATGAATATACTCATTAAGGTTTTGTGATTTAAAAAATTGCTTTGATCACCTACAAGAGGTGTTGATATTCTGGGTCCTGTATCAGATCAATGAGGTCAAATGCTGGAATTTTGTTGGTATACTGTTGAGAAAGGCAGGGAGAAGTCAGAAGACATAAGGAATCAGGAATGTTAAAATGTATCTGTGATGTGCAACCTGCTCATCCACCCCTAACTATGCTTGCTGGGAGAAATAGGAGTTCACTCCCTTCATCGAAGCATTCAAAATACATTGGCAAGGGAGGCACCAGCAAACTTGAAAATCTCCGTGGGGACTGTCTCTCATTGCAGGGGATGACGATAGGAGATGGTAAAGAGTGATAGGAGCACATGCCTCAACCATCATAAACAGAGTATATGTCATTCACACAGGAAACCACAGAGACAAGATGGAAGTTAGACAATGTGACTTTCAGGAATATGTGGTAATGGATAGTTGATCAGGTGTGCCTAGAAATGAAACTGTTGGGCAGTCCACTGAGAAAGAAAATCCAGAATTAGTAGTTGCTACAATAAACAATCATGGTCTTTTTCTAGCTACAAGTCTTAGCCTTAAGTGTTGGACTCTGAGCGCCTAGACCAAGAGAGACATGATAACCCTGGAGCCTTCTGGAGAATGACTCTGCAAGAGTCTCAGATGTGTGCCATGGATACTCTCCCCGCAGGCCCAGCTTTCCCCAAACGTCCCCAAAGCTGCAGACATTTGCCAGTGTGACCATACTCTAGTAAAAGAAAAATACTGTGATTTATGGAGACTTTTATATAAGGCCTCTGAATATATGCTACTTCCCAAGGACCAGAAATGCTATGTGGCCCACCCATCAGTTGGTGTAGGAGCTTTGGAGGTCCAGAGATAGAAAGTGCTTTGGCACACATTTAACAGTTTGTTCACTGTGACAACAGACTCATCCCATACTTATTTCCCCAGTTCCAGAATGTAGAATGGAAATAGATATATTAACACCTGGTAGAATTCCCACTTTGATTTTCTGAACCTAGGAGTGAAGGTTATTTGGGAAGAAAGGATCAAATTCTCTGTCCTTGGAACAACCCCCTTTCTCAGAGTAAACCACAGGCAATACACAATCATGGAGGAGTTTGGGGGGACTGGTAATTTCACGAAGCCCTGGATAGTGGCAGGATTGGCAATTCTAATCATTACTCATTTTACTAGCCTCTTTGGCTCCTGTGAAAGCCAGGTTGGTCATAGAGACTGACAGATTTTCACAAACTTCATCAGATAAAGATGGCAACTGCATATTTGATTCTGTATGTTGTTTCTCTACTAGACAAATCCATCAGTTACCTGATCCCCCAGAGAAACAAGCCAGGTCAGTCCACTGATTGGGAAGGAGTGCAAGAATTGTGTGCAACCCCTTTCCCCCATGATACTTGTGTCTGAGACTGAAGAGATGCCACAAGAAAAAAGGTGTCTGAACATATGCTACTTCCCAAGGACAAGAAATGCTATGTGGCCACCAGCACCCCACACAAAGCATGAGGTAACTACAGCTAGCCCATCCTGAAGTAATCTGAAACCAGCCCAACTGACTACAGGGCCTCAGCTCCCCATACTATTGGCCTGGCAGGAGAGGTGTGCCCACTTCTGGACATAAATCCCAGTCACCTCCAGTCTCTATTGTCTCCTCTATATTTTATGTCAGTTAATTTGAAATTTAAATGACATGGACAAATTTCTTGAAAGAAAAGAAAAAAAAGATCTGACTACATTGATGATCATTGAACTTTCTGTACTCAAAAGTCCAAGACATGTTTACCTCTCCTTGCTCTATTGTCTTAGCAAGACCAGTTGCTTTATTTTTATTTCTGGAATGGTCTCACTTTTAAAGAAACTTTAATATTCTCTTTCAAGCATCCAAGTATCCCACTACTGTCCCTTATTCCAGAATATTTCCAATTTTGTAAAGGGAGGATACTGCTTTCTTGGTTAAGATACAAGTAACATTGCTAGGAGAAGAGATGACTCATAAATGATAACATTTCTTCCAAGAAAGAAACACGTTGTGGTAGACATGGCTCACTCTTCAGGAAAAAAAAAAAAAATTCTCTTCTTTCTGGGTACCTTGCATTGGATATAGCCAAATAAGTGTGTCCTGTGGAATACAGATTTATTAATTTCCACTATATACTGAGCAAGCAAGGGAATAATTTCATGTACTACATGAATAACTTTATGTAAATGGGAGATGGACATCCACTGATAAACCAATGGCCAAACTTACTGAGTTTAACCTTCAGAGCCCCTCACTTTCTGTAGACTCCTTCCAAGAAAGACTCTATCAATATTTGACATGATCATATATTTTTGTAAAATTTACAAAAAGTATTTTGTAATCTTCTTTTTAGTGACAGCTCCCCTTCCCAATATTGCACAGACTTCAGTCTTATTCAGCTTCTATATTCCTGTGGACACATTCCACCAAATTGTTAAGTAAGATGATCACTTTCAATTGTTCTGGAAAAAAGTATATGAGCTTCATATCCTTATAAGATTTGAGGTCCTATCTCTTTTCAGCTTTTCAGGGCTTCTGCAACCATAGAATTTTTGGAAAAGCAAAATTAATTGAAAAAAGTATGTTTTATTCTTGTCAATCAGAATGCACCTTGGATACGGACGGTCAAAAACATCTGCCATTTTTCCTTTATTTCCAATGGTGGGCTTCTCTCTCTAAGGAGGAGTTTTGTGCAGCAGCCTGGACATATTTTGTGACTAAAGTAATGATGGGTAAACATAATTCTCAGGGCCAGCATAGACTCATAACTCTCTCTTCTAAGTTTTGCCAGTGAAGACAGTTTATTTATGGAAATCTGCTAGAGATGTTTGGATTTCTGCATTAGAATAGTAATAAAAGTGGGGGGGGGGGCATATAGAGCCAAATTCATGTTAGGAGAAATTAGGCCGAAAATGATACTGAATCCAGGGCATAATGAGTAAGCAAATGGCCATATGGACACAGAGGACTCTCTTGCCTCCTCTGGAGTCTCTTTGGGCTACAACATTGAATAAAGGCATAAATGTGTCTTCATATTTATATTGTGAAATTTATGTCCATATTCACTGTTTTGTGACAGTATCTGTCTCTTCCTGCTAGCTTAGCCACATGATCCCCAAAATGTAAGAAGCCAAGAACAACAGAATTAATAGTACAAGACTGTCTAGGTTACTGGCCATTCATCAGATGTTAGGATCCAAAATATAGTTAATACAATAAGGTGAGGTCAACAGTCAGACTCTGAAAGTAGTTTTGTAAAACTTGAACCTAGAAGCTGATTGGTCACTATCATCACATCTTTAAGTAGCTGTGTTAAACATACTAATGAATCCCCAAAGTTTTCCATGTCCTAATCCCCAGAATGTGTGAATATATTACCTTACACAGTAAGGTATATATAGATATATAGATATATAGATATTTATATGTGTGTGTGTGTAATTTTAGAGCTAGTACAAAAACCAAAAGGAAAAGAAAAAGGAAAAATAAAACCATAGAAGGCTCCAGATTCAAAGAAATCCCAATTTCTATTAAAATAGCAATGTATTACAGTGGAATTTTGAGGTAAATTCTCAATTTGTTGTGCTTCAATTCCTGTTGCCTTTAGATATTTAACAAGGAAGAAAAATATATTTGAAAGGTCAGAAAAAAATTACATTCCATCTTCAGATTAAAAAACGTGATGAAACACTTCACACTGATCTACTACAGGCACAAAGATATGATATTTTTTCTGAAAAAGTAGCTATATCAGTAAGCATAGTAAATAAACGTCCTGAACAGAAAACGGGAATTGAATCAGAGATTCCCTCTCACAAAAGTTTCACAGATGTGGTGTTTAAACTGCTGCACATTTTTTATAAGCATCCAGCTTTAAAGCCAGGCATGATACAAGAATTAATTCCCTTAATCTGAAATGATTTTTAATCAGTTTATAACATCAGTTTAATTGGCCTCCTTTTTATTGACATCTATAAAGATTTGCAGTCCTTTCTAAATCCTGAGAGTCAAATATCCAGACTAAATTTAGCTAATCCAACCCTTTGGCATCTTTTAATTATGTCAACCCTCTCCAAAATTATTTTCTTCTGCTGTAATTCAAATTATTGGGCCCCAAATCATCAACTTTGTTCAATGTTTCAATTATTTAAGTTGTTTACTCAATTTCAACCTTGCTTACAACACTCAGTGGTTCATAGACATCTTTCCCTTTCTTATGCATTTCAAGCTGCTCTGATAGCCCATCAAGAAAAGCATTTAAACAACACCCCAGACTCTACCGCCTACTACATTAGTTCTAATTAAGCACATTGTCTTTCAGCCTGATTTGTTTTATATTTCTTGATATGATGGGAAGGCATTGGAAAATTCTCAACATCTAACCTGATCATCCTGATTACTACATGTAATGGATTTTCCTCTCACGGACAACAGATGGGATGAGCAGATTGTGCCTATTATGTATTGTTCTTAAGCAAAGAATCCAGTTCTAGAGATTGGTACATACCTACAAGCAGTATCTACAAATCCTCTGCTTAAATACTTTTGCTTAGAAACCCATAATGTATTTTTTTCTACTTTATTTTTATAAATAGTAAAGGACTTATTTATCAACATGCCAAATAATATAAGAAGTGTAACAGAAGCTTACTATTGGGTCACTATTTCTACCATGAGAAAGTTATTAAAGACAGCACTTCTTTTCTCCCACCCACTGCACTCCCCCCATCCATCACCAGCCTCCACACACTCACAGACATATCTTTCAGATGAGTTCCAGGCCATGTTGTCTAGAGATAACATATATGTTCTGCTTACTTTAGTATTTCTCAAAGTACCTAATATAGAAACCTACACATACTAGGTACTCAGTAAATATTGGCTGGTGAATGCCATTTCAGAACAAATATTAACTAAGATAATGAGGTAATAAGAATGATTTTTAGATTCTTCTTAAACTTACAGTTGAATTACAAAAGTAATCCATGCCTATTATTGAAACAACAAAAACATGCTAAAAAGCATAAAAGAGAAAATAATCCATTTTTAGGGCAGCAAAATATTTTACAAGATAATTCCAAAAGAGAAAATCCTAAAATCATCATAGCAAATTTTAAAAAGCATTGGTAATTCGTCAGAATATGGCAGTAAATTTAATTAACATCAAAAAAGTTTAACCTAGTGGTTACTGTGGATCAAGCATGCTTCTTTTTATTGCTGATAAAGAAAGGAATGAGAGCCTGTCTATAAAGGGGAGCCTCATAAACATGGCAGAGGGTCAGACATCGTGATAAACTGTGTTGTAGGCAGGTGTACACAGAGTGCTAGGGTGAGCACAGCTAAGTAAGCCAGTACACACAGCTGTTTCACTGCTTTGTTTAGTGTAAGAATTTGTATTTTTAGTGCTTCTTTTTCAGAAGTAAACCCACATTCTCCTCTGAATTTCTCTAAATGTTTATTTGAAATTGGAACTACAGCCCAAGGATAACATTATTCTCCTAGTCTCACTGCTTCATTTTCTGACCCCTGACCTCCATCAGTTTGTGAAGAAAGAAACGCCCAAACATGAAACAAAAGGTTTTTCTAAGACTTTTATGGCTCCATAAGAAAACAGCATGACTGACTGATTAGTAAGATTTAGCAGTCAGAAGGACATCTTATAGTGGAAATACTGTATACCTTTTTGTCAGAGCTCAGAAAGAGTGAAAAAATAAGCAAAAAAAAAAATAATAATAATAAGGCACCCAAAAAACAAAAACCAACCCAAAACAAAACAAACAAACAAAAAATCACTAACACTTAGGGAAAATACTACAGATTATAAATGCAAAGGAATATGCCTCACAATAGCATCCTTAACCACCCAGGTTACTGGGTGCTCCATAGTACAAACTAATTATGAAATACCCTTTGGTAATGTTTACATTAAAATAATAGAATATTCTCAAGGGTTTCTCTTGCTTTGAATTAAGATAATGGGTACATTTGTATTAGCCAGAGTCGAACTGGCTTACTAGAGTCTTACAAGAATAAGACCATTCCACATAAAGGCTAATCAAAATGACTGAGAAAGTAATAACTACTTATCAAGAATTAAAATTAGTTTGGTTATTCATTCAACAAGTAGTTACTGAGGATGCGTTATTAGCTAGGTGAAATTTGTGAACAAAATTAAGTCCCTGCTGTCATGGGGCTCACATCCTAGTGGCTATGGACAAATAGATGAATAATATGTTATAGAGGAAATGGAGGAGGAAAAGGAGATGGGGAAAAACTGGTGGGGATTTGAGAAGGTGTTAAGAGACCTTGGTAGGAGATGGTGGTAGTCTGGACAATTGGGGGGCAGTAGAAGGAGTAGTAACCCAAATCTAGAACAATATGTAAGGAAGTCCTAACAGGATGTTACAACTTGGTAATGAAAACTGAGAAAGGAGAAGTTAAGGATGACTCTCACGATATGAGGCTAAGAAATCAGAAGAATGGAATTGTCTTTTGTCAAGAAAGTAAGAACTGTAGGAGGAGCATAGAGAGTGGGTGATATCAGAGGTTTGGGGTTATTTTATTTTTGAGATGTCTATTAGACATCCAAACCAAAATTTTGTTTATACATTTTGACATGTGAATCTGGTATTCAGACTGCCTACTCAGACTGCATGTAAGATGTTGAGAGATCTCAGCATGTAGCTGGGAGACAGTATGAAATCACCTAGGGAGAGAGTAAAAAGAAAGCAAAGACCTAAGTATTCAGTCCTGAGCCACATCAATATCAGAGATCTGAGATTAGAGGAGGAAATGAAAAATAAATAAATAAATAAATAAATAAATAAATAAATAAATAAACAAACAAACAAACAAACACTAGTGAACAGGATGTTAAAATTAAGCAACACCACATTCAAAAGTAGCTGCTGGACCATATGTGACATATACATAGATTATTGAAAAACAGCTACATGACACTTAACCACTTGGCAACATCAAGGTTATTGAAGAATCAAGTTGATCCTGAGTGGAGGATCCTCTTAATCCTAGAGACAGGGTGTTTAATGGGATTCTTGAAAAGAATATAACGTGTCCTCCGGACTGACATAACCTCTCATCTGCGAAGTCTAGTGAGTAAAATACAGCTGGACTAACCACTTATATCATGGAACAAAAGGGCAGCGGCAATTTTTTGGGGGAAGGAAAAAATTTGAAAATATATTCCCAACAGGAGTTATGAATGTTTCTAATGGACCTGATCTGAGTCACTCATGTGAGGGAAAAATTACATTTCTTAAGTCTTATCAAAGCGGACGTCATGGGGAGGCATTAAATCTTAATAGAAAAGAAAATGAAGGTGTCATTATGATAGAAGGAATAATGGAAAGAGAAACAAAATAGAAACTCTTTATTTTTTGTTTAGTTAATAGCCAATGACACATTCCCTTTGATGGGTGTTGGGGGAGCCTTCTGAAATATCTTGGCAAAATACTCATGGGAGAACGAGTCAATGTCAGAAACTCCTGGGGATTGCAAAAGTTTTAACTTAATTTTTAATACTTTTCCTTTCTTCATTTTTTTAAAGTTTATTTATTTATTTTAGCACGAGAGTGATCAGGGGAGGGGCAAAAAGAGAAGCAATCCCAGACAGGCTCCACACTGTCAGCAACGAACCTGACGGGGGGCTCGAAATCACAAACCGTGAGATCAAAATCACAAACCGTGAGCCAAAATCAAAAGTTGGACACTTAACCAAACTGAGCCAACCAGGCCCCCCCAAAACCTCAACTTTTAATAAAATTTAGAATTTTGATTATGATCTAAGATTGGACATTTTAATTAAAAAAGTGAAATTAATTTTGTAACTTGAAAGGGACACAGGCTTATTCGGTAGGAGAGAGGTGACAGAATTTATGGTGCCTGGTTAAGGTTTCACCTGAGTTAATGAAGGAACCACCACCACTGTAAGGAATTAAAAGGCAAACAGAAATTTAAATACATATATTTAATGAAGAAACTTTTTAATTTTTATTTCTCCTTCTAGCATCTCTATTATTGCTGTATCAGTGTTAAGAAAATGTAATAAGCTAATACTTATCTTTAACATGGACCTTAATAAACATATTAAATAGGCCAGAATCAATGATAAAACTTGTGACAATAATTCCTCAAGATAATTATAAGTCCTTTCTATTTTTGTTTTTTTGCAACTTTCCCATATTTCCCCATCGGAATAGACTAAGGGACTCTAGGAAAATGTTAGTTTATAGGAAATGACAAACTTCTTGTTCAAATGCACTAAAAATTTGACAAAATAATACCAGATCTAATATTTTAACAAAACCCAGTAATATAACAAAATTATTATCTAATAATTTAATTAAAAGCATCAAATAAACAACTTAGTTAATCGTGATCCAGTCTTCTTAGCAAACTCATTAAATCTTTTTCTAAAATTGTGCACACACCAGTGACAACTCTTTTTTTTCTATTCAACAATCTATATTTAACACAAAGCCTTTTATGTTCAGAAATAGGTCCCAAAGCCATGTATTATATATTAAGCCCTGCACTTCCTAGTATTAAAAAGTTAATGTGTTCAAATATTTTTACTTAGAATTTCTATGGATAAATGTTCTGTGATCTCAACTTTCTAAGGCTATTGCTCTCAACAGCAACTTCACATCAGAATCACCTGAAGAGCTTTAAAATGGACAGTGCCACACTGAATTCCAATATTTGGGATGGAATATATCAGTTATTTAATTTTGTAGAATAAACCATCTTAAAAATTGGGGGCTTAAAATACAAGAATTTACTTGCTATTTTTTCTGCAACTTGGATTTGGTTGGGTGGCCTGGATTTAGTTGGGTGGTTATTCTGCTGGAAAGCTACATATCAAGAAGTCAAAGAGTTGCCAAGAAAAACATTGTTTCAATGGATGTCTAAACAGATATAGAATCAAGACCAGAGAGAGGGTAGAAAAAATGGAAACTTCAGACTGAAACAGAGAGAATCAAGATATATAAAGTAACCATCAAATCAGCTACCAGAGTTAAAATTTAGAACATAACAAACATTTTAAAATCATTATAGTACACTATAGCAATACAGAAACTTGGATTTCTACTGACCTCAAATGATCTAAGAAGTTGTTCATTCCCACACAAGAGAAGAGATACACACAAAATACCTGAAATAGAATAGAAAGAACTGATTCAATATTACCATGGATGGATTTCCTAAGACTATGGTGAACAAGCATGATTATCTTTATGAAATATTAATTCACAGGTGTTGGGCCATGCTACTCCTTCTAGAAAAGTTCATGTATTTGTAACCATGTATTTGGATTTTAGATATTTCCCTGTTTAGATCTCTGCTTTTTCTCACTTGACTATCAGAACAAAACAGCTTGTTTCTGGAATCAATTACTTTAATAAAATATTTTGCAGTTTTGTTAATTAGGTAGTAAGAGATAAAAACAATTGCATAACTGGAATTTTGCAAGTGTAGAATTTCAATAATATTGAGTGGGTAATCTCTTTTTTGTTGAAAGACAATCTATATTTGTTGTCAAGAATCATATCATATTTCTAGGAACTATCAAATTTCTTATATCAAGCATATCATATTGTTACTTAACCACCATGATTTTTGATCAGATAAATTTTTGTAATATAGCTTGGATGACTAGAATATTAGCAATAAGCAGTCATTTTGACTCAGCCTCTTGTTCTTTGTAACAGATGGCTTCATTATAGAATAAGCCATGAACAATATAGACATTTTCTTGTGTATCCCTCTTATACATTAAAAAAAAAAAAAGTATTCATGTGTTCCATTCCTCTATTTACTAAAAGATTACTAGTACATACTAAATGTATACTTTTTTTAGTAATGTATATTTTTTTCTGGGTACATACTAAGTGTATACTTTTTTTAGTAATGTATACTTTTTTTCTGGGTGTGTTTATATGAAAGCCTTTTTATGGGTTTTCCACAACTATTCAATAGCTTAATAGATTATTTACTTTAAAAAATTAAAATATCTAGAAAGAATTATTGATATTTAAAATCAAGGAAAATAATTATACTCTGTTTTAATGTGACAATATCTGTTAAAGCCGAAAGCAAATAACAGCCTCATATGTTGTCCTCTGCACTTATTTTGGGAAAGTTTACAAAATTGTATTTTATGAAGATGATTAAAAATTACTGTATCTTTTTATTCAAGGCATTTTTCAACATGGAGATTTTGGGATCATGAAGTTTGCTTAATCCCAAAATACACTGTAGAAATATGAAGCAACAATTCTTCCACTGAGCAAGCTTTAGCCAATAATTTTTGTGAGACTGTGGAAATTATCCAATTTTCTGAATAATAATAAAAAGGCTTTATATTGTAATAATCTGTACTTATACATAAGAGACTGTATTTCACAGGCCCCAGTGGCATCCATATAATAAGCAACAAGTGAGAAATCTATTTTTAAAGGAAAACATACTTTGGAAAGAAGTTTGTCCTAGTACATGAGTTTTCCAAAAAAGTGATATTGGAGCTCTAGAATATATATAGTGATAAAAAGTGACATTGCAGCTCTAGTATAATATATATATGTGTATATATATATATATATATATATATATATACATATATATATATGTGTATATATATATATACATATACATATGTATATATATGTATATGTATATGTATACAGTGTATATATATATATACATATACAGCTCTAGTATAATATATATATATATATATATATATATATATATACATATACACACACACACACACACACACACACACACACTAGGCCATTTTAATTAGTAGACAGTTTTAATATCATATATATTTGAAGATCCTTAAGTACTATTTTATATTTTTGAATGGGAGACATTATATAGTATAAAATTATAGAGAACAATTATATTGAAGAACAGTGATGAGAACATACACTAGATAATAAAAGAAAACACTAGATCTGTTATTGAAGGGATGGAAATCAATATACGGCCTTCCTGAATACTCATAACTGTTATCAGCAATCAAGAGCATATGGTAGTTTTCAAGGAAATGCTTATTGGGTTATAATAATCACTTGAATTTTAAAAGGCAAATAACCTCTTTGGCAAGTTTTGTTAGATGATTGTGTCTGATATTTTCCCAGCTGGCTTACTTATAAAGGAAGGAAGAACTCATTTTAAGAATATGCAGACAAAAATATAACTATAATTCTATCTATATCAAACATTAAAATAAATTAGGGGAATTCGGAAGTTTTATGGAAATATATTTTTGAGAAAAATGTCAAGGAAATGAATCTTATAAAGTGAGTTTGTCAAATGTTTACTATGAGTTCATCATAGAGGCCCCATAACATAAAGCTTTATAGAATATAGATTTTTTTTTAAGAACTAACATTTCGAAATGTGTTTTTTGAAAAGGCATGTGTAATTGACTAGAGAAAACTGAAGGGACTTAAGGAAGAGGCAAAGTGACTGGTTGATTGCACTGACACATCAAAAAAAAGAAAATGACTTTAGCATGTCTAACAACCTTTGCTCTGTAACTTCTTAGTCCTTTCCCCATTAAGTCTGGACTGGCTTTGTGGTTTTGTTTAGCCAAAAGAATATACTAGTGCACTGGTGTGAAAATGATGCCGTGCTAGTTTTTAGTTTGCATGCTTCCATTTACCCTCTCAAAACTCTGAATTGACCATGAGAACAAGCCCAGGGATGGATTGCTAGAGGAAGACCAACTGAAACATACCTGTCATCTTGGCTGAGGTCATTTTAGACCAGTAGGTAGCTGCCAACCTGCTAATTGACCTCAAAAGCATAAGCGAGCCCAGCTAAGAAGAGCATCCAAGCTGGCTCAGCCAGCTTCATTCATTCAAGCTCAGATTCATTCAACTGAGCTCAGATGCATAAAAATAAATAGTTTTTATTTTAAGCCACTAAGTTTGGGGATAGTTTGTAACATGACAATATTGTGGTAAAAGGTAATATACTGTAAGTACGTTATTTATTTTCTAAGCCAAGGGTTTTGAGAATCAAAGGAGCTGGTATCAATAATTACACTGGAAAAACAGGCATTAACTGGTGCTGCCCAAGTAAAACCAGGCATGTACACATCTTATTTAAATAACATTCAGGATCAGTCATTTCCCAAAGTGTGTTTTCTTTTTAACTTACGATGTTTATGTTTTGTTTATTGGGGTAGAAGAATATGGAAAATCTGGAAAAATGAAATGAAAACATATCACCACCTTTCATAATATGTGCATTCAACTTTCAGCTTTAAGAAGGAACTCAACTCAAAATGACTTATAAAATAGAGACATTTATAATATCACATAAAGAGTTAAGATTGGTTGATTTACTGGCTCGAAAATATCACGAAAACAAGAACCCAAAAAACAAAAATAAATAAATAAATAAATAAATTAATTAATTCAAACTAGCTTTCAGTTCAATAAATGACATTAATTAACATTTGTCCAGTTCTCATAAAACGTTTCCCTTCTTTCTCACTTTACTCATTAACGAAATCTTGGTGTCTTAACTTGTAAAATACACACAGAATCTGACTGCATTTTACTGCATCCGTTCCTGCCATCTTGATATATGGCACCTTTTCTCTGGCTGAATTATTGTGATACCTCCTAACCTCTTTCTCTACTTGAAACCTTATATGTCTACAGTCTACTCTTAAATGCAGAGTGATTCTTTTATACTATATATCAGATCATGTCACTTCTCTGCTGACTGCCTTCTATTGCTGCCCATTTCATTAAAGTTACATGTTCTAATGTTCTGCTGTCCTTATCAGTAGCCACTAGCTACATGTGGTTATTGAGCTTTGATATGTGGATTGTCCAAACGATGCTATGCTTATGCTTTAAGTGAAAAATACATTCTGTATTTGAGAGACTTCTTATGAGAAAAAAGAAAAAAAAAAGCAAAATATTGCATTAATCATTTTATGATGATTACATGTTTAGAAGATAATGTTTTGCATGTATAGGGTTAAATAAAATATATTATTAAATTATTTTGGTTTCATTTTACTTTTTTTATGTGGCTACTGGATGCTATAAAATTATGTGTGTGTCTTGCAGTGTATTTCTATTAGGCTGTCCTCTGTGATTTGGCCCCTATGGCCACTTTGAGTTAATCTCTTACTGTGTAAGTAAATAAACTCTGGAATCTGTTAAGAAAAACACAAAATTATTACTATAAAATAAGGTAAAAAGTAAATCTTTATTGGAATAAAAAATAAATCACAACAAATTATAATTCTCAAAAAGCTGAAAAATACCATACACATCAAAATCTCTATACTCTAGAGCAATAACATGAAATTGTGGGTAACATAACTCATAACATCATATGGTCTCTGGCCCTTCACCTTTAGGTCACAACCCTCAAAGTATCAGTTCCATGAGCAATAGAATTATTTCTAGAAGTCATACTTCTGTTGGGATAACTAGCCATATAATAACCATAAATGGAAGTTAGTGAGAATTATATGCATATATCCCACTGAACTCATATGTAATCATATTAAATGTATCCCAGCTCAACTTTTTTTTTAGCTGGTTTTCCAAAAATGCCTATGACACTGAGACACCACCCTACAAAAATAGGGGTATTAGAAAGACGAATTTTAAGTTAAGAGACAGTAATAGTACCTAATTGAAGATCAAAAAATGTAATTTCTCAAAATTCTACAAAAATGTATGAGCATATGATCATATTGCTAGCTCCCTGATAAATACCTCCCTGAAGGCTTTGGGTGGCTAACACCCTCAGTTCCTTCAAGTCTATTCAAATATCATCTTCCCATTGAGGCTACACTGACCAAGCTATTTAAAAATCACTACCATCCACATATTTCCTGAGGTGCCTTACTCCATTTTATTTTTCCCATATACCTCTGTATACTGTAAAATTAACTTACATTTTTTGTTTTTTTTTTTCCCTCAGTTGGTTGACCTTCCTGAATATTACTAAAATGTAAACATTGTGACAACAAGGATTTTTATAGCTTTTTTTCCCCCCCGTTTCATTTCCAATGCTTTGATTCAGAGTAACAATTCAATAAATGTGCGTTCCGTGAATGAAGAAGCCAGAGCCTTTTATCTGTCTGCCCTGCCAACCTCACTGGTCTTCAGATTTTTCTCATGTTTGCAAGATGGTGCAGCAGACAGCATCTCTTCAAACAACCAAGTACTGAAGAAGTTCTGATTTTTTGTTCTCCTTTGTATTTGTCTAACTCAAGTCTTGCTTTAACATTGGTCATTTTCTTCATTATGCCTTTCTGTTAATTTTATTGTACCTTTCCTATCGTTGTGTCTTGAATGACTGAGTTATTTTTCCTTTTTTTTGTTTCCTCCATGAGTACATGTACTAAATGTAAGAGTTTTCCTTTGAGCCCTATTTATCTTCCCCATATATTTTTATATGTTAGGCTTTGATTGCCATAATTTTAAAGATTTTGATATTTGTGATAAAACTTCCCTTATAACTCCTGAGTTGCTTAAGAGCAGTTTTGTGTTTTCTTTTGATATAATTTGTAGATGAATAAGAGAATGTTTTTTTTGTGGCTTTTAGATGTATAGTTTTATTGCACTGTGATCAGATTATGTGGTCAACTATTGTAAGTTTTAGAATATATTGGGATTTTTTAAAAAAAGAATACATTGGGATTTTTGTGTCCTAAAAAATGGAATTTTATTATGAATATCCCACCTACAGTCATTTTTAAAAATATTTTTAAATATTATTTTTTACTTTTTTTGTATTTTTATTTTTAGTATGTTTATTATTTAGTATATTTAGTACATTTTTTAGGATATTTATTATTTAAGTTTATTTATTTATTTTGAGAGAAAGAGAGAGCAGGGGAAGGGCAAACAGAGAGAGGGAGAGAGAACCCCAAGGAAATTCCATCCTGACAGCTCCTTAAATATTATTTCTTGGGGCACCTGGGTGTCTCAATTGGTTAAGCCAGTGACTCTTGACTGACTCTCGACTTCAGCTCAGGTCATGATCTCATGGCTGGTGAGTTTGAGCCCCTCAGGGGTCTCTGCACTGACAGAGCAGAGCTTGCTTGGGATCGTCTGTCTCCTCTCACTCTCTGCCCCTCCCCCACTCGTGCGCACACTCTCTCGCAAAAATGAACTTAAAGAATACTATTTCTTAACAAAAGACATAATTTATTCCACCTGGATCTATTAGTTCCAGTAAGCTACACAGTCAAGCTATCCTACCTAAAACTAAGTATCACTGAAGCAAGTAAGACTATTAAATTTGGCATCATTGGAAAATTAGAATTTTCTGATGGCACTATAGAATGATTCATTTGACATCTTGTAATGAAAAAGCGTTAAATTAAGAGATTTCTACCATTTTTCATTTAGGAATACAAGAAAGCAGAAAAAGAAATAAAATCTGTTTACTTGATATTTTACCATAAGTTCATTCAGAGAGATTAATGAGACATTTTCTACTTACATCATACTTTCTAAAGAAAGTGCTGAAAATTGTCACTAAACTCATTCAAAATACAGATTTAAACATTAAGTTAGAGTGTGTAATGGCTGTGGTGTAACTGAATCAGTGCAACTTTGGTCCAAAGGATTAATTGGAAAAGGGGCCATTGGATTGTTCTTTTCTTTTCCCATATAATGTAAATTATTTTCTACAAAAATGTCTGATCTTACCACACATATATTTAAGAGTTTATAATATTATCAAGAAACTTAACTATAGAGACCAAACTGACGGTTATACCAGAGGGAGGGTGAGGTGGGGGGATGGGTGAAATAGGTGATGGGAATTAAGGAGGGCACTTGTGATGAGCACTGGGTGTTGTATGTAAGTGATGAATCACTAAATTCCACACCTGAAACTAATATTACACTGTATGTTAACTAGTGAATTTAAATAAAAACTTGGAATAACAATCCATCATCATCATCATCATCATCATCATCATCAAGACAGTGTTCTGTTGTATTTCTGCATAAAAGTTTCCTCAAGGAAAGGAATGGAAAATGAGAAAAATCCATTTTTCTCTAACGTTAAATTTGATCTAATTTCTCAGTCTTTGTGATGCAGCTCTTTGTAAACACTGTATTATGTCTTATCTATTTCTGAAAAGGCAAAGCCAATACAAATAATCTTTCTGTAGCTTGTTTTTGTTTTGTTTTGTTTTGTTCTTAGCAGCATGTCACAGTAAATTCTTCTGAATTCCCACTGCTTTGAAATGTGACTTCAAAATCTACTAGATTTGTAGGTGGGATGGATTTCAAGGATTTTGAATTTGAATGCATTCTGATTATTTTTCTTTCCTTAACAAAATTGCAGGGAAACTTTCATAAAATGCTGCTGTAGGAATGAAACTGGCTGGCTACAGCTTTATATACAGCTTTGCTTTCCCTGTGGGAGATGAATAATAATTGTTTTGTTTCTAGAACATCACAGAGTAATATGAAATTTGCAGAGAATAATAAACAGAACCTAAGCTTAGCTTCTGCCTCTGAATCATCAGCCAGATCAAATGAGCACTGGATATTGCACAAAGTGAATGTAATGTTAACTCCCGGCAGTAGAAATGAAAATATTTCACCTGCTAACATATTTCAAAATGACTTTTGAAAGAGATGGCTTGATGATATTTTATTTATCATACATGATAGACTGTATTATTTACTGACAGAATTTTCTGTTGATATTTTCCTCTAAGGTTAATCTTTTGGCTAAAAGCACATGCTTGAATTTACATTTTTAATGAGTTTCTGTTGAAGTTTAAGTGGTTGATGGAATCGTAAAATATATTTTATGATTGACAGAGGAGTGTTTCAAATCCCCAGTATATGATATGGTTATATGTGATTGAAAGGTTGCTGAATCTATTAAATTTCTATGATTGCATTTCAGTTTAGATTCCTGGTTCTGGAATTCCTAAGTTTGAGGCTGGGATCAAATTCTTATGGTCTCTGTGACCTTGTAAAATTACCACATATTGAATATATTGAAAATAATAATTAACCCTATATGGTAGTGATGTTATGAAAATTAAATGAGATAGCCCAAGGAAACTCCTTACACAGTGCCAGACACATTTTTAATGTTTAATAAATGATAGATATTATTAATCAAACTGAATTTATAACATAGTGAAAATAACTCTAGCCAAGAAGTGCTGAGCTCTAGTAAATACATTGTTAGTTAAGAGCTCTGAAACCTTGGAAAAAACACATAAACTCTCTGAATCCATTCTAATGATAATAAAATAAAGGTTTTCGTAAATTTCCTGCATATCAAATAAAACTGACATAAAGATAAAATAAGGTAATATAATGATTATGTCATACAGTCACATGGTCTTTTAGTTAAGGGTGCATTCATTTTGTTATCTCCCTTCACACATAAATTCCTCTAAAATTATGAAATTAATGTTTTCCACATAAGCCTATATTTGAAATAAATGGAAACTCAAATTCAAACTTCTGGTGATTATATGCAGAATTTGCACGCATATAAATATTTTTCATGGTTTGGCTTTTTTAGAAATGTACTTTCCAATGTTATTTTACCTCATTCTTAATAATCAACTATCAACCATGTATTCAAAATAGTTTACTTCTCCAACCATTCACTGCAAGTGCCATATTTCTTTTATCACTTTGGAATAGCTTGGTTTAAAATTTAGCATAGAAAAAGAATGAAATTGGATGTGCATCCCAAGTAAGCTATTTTGGTCACCATATCTCCCAGGAACAACTTGATATAGATTTGTCTAGTCCCAAATGCTCCAATTTCTTCCACACAGTCCACTGAATTTTTGTGAATTTAAGAAGTGATTGACAGCTCAGCTATCTCCATGGAGATTAATAGCATGTGATTTGCAATATGCTTTTAAAGCAGGATAACATGCCTGATTCAATGGTACTTAATTATAGAGTATGAGGCAACTTTGTCCCAAGCTGTAAATATTTGGGAATGAGATCTTTAGAAAACAAAACTGTATTATAAGTAAACAGACCAACATTTTAAATATAAAGGATATTCAAAATGCCATTTCACTGAGTTTAAGAAACAGCTACTGTTTTCCAGTAGAAGATTCTATTGCGGGGTGGGGGTGGGGTGTTGGGGTGGTGGGGAGGGGTGTGATTTTCCACAGTTTTTCATGCATTGTGTGACAATTTTGGCTTGGACTATCTTTTTAGATGTTTGTGCAGTAACCATCTTGAAAGGATAGACGAATTGTCTGCCTGTGAGCTAGTGGGCACATTGGTTTGCTGACCAGGATAATAGAGACAATAACCGTCTCCATCCATAATAAGATTGGGAAAAACCTAAACTCAGAATGCCACAGTTATGACATGGACCCACGGCTGGTGCAGTATCCATCTGGGCCATTCTTCATGGCGCTCCCCAGGGCTTTGGGGAAAGAGTAAGGATATAAACAAGAAGCTCATGCTGCTTGCTGTATCGTGAGCCATAAAGTCTTCTGTCTCTACCCCAGGGGTCTTTGGCCTTCTGCCAGCATCTATGAAACTGTGGCAGAATAACTTGTTAGCTTAGAAGTAGGGTGGGTAAAGTCTCAGACCCTTCATCATTTTTGACAGATTCACTTTGATCCAACAGTTATTTATTGAGAATTTAATGTGCAAGTGGCTGTGTTCAGTGTTGCATAGAGAGTAATACAAAGAGATTATGTGGGCTGCATTCTAAAGGTATTTACTCTTAGAGGTGGAGTGAGGAAGTAGTGTAACTCAGAAGAAGAAATTATTTATACTGACAAAATACAAATAAAAAATAAGTAAATAGAATTTTTTGAAACTCAAAACAAACACACACAAAAATCAACCATCACTAACACACTGTATTTGATAGATGCCAAATCATGAGCTGGCTGGAATCTCAGAAACACGACCTAGGAGTTCCCCAAGGGCTGTCTGAATTCTGTGCCATTCTTGTTGCTGACCTTGGTGATGAAGGCATCCTACACATACCTAGTCCAAATGCTCCTTCATGCCACATGGTGAGTCAGCACATGGGCAGCAATGGAAAAATGACCGCTACCTTCCCTTCACCCTCCAAATCTTGTTAGAATTTGTTGTGCCCCCTCCCCCCTCCCTTAATAGGAAGCATAGAACAAAGGGAATTCTGAGTAGTTTAGTCTAACCTACTTGACACATTAGAAAGTCACCACAAACCTTAAAATAGAGATATTGGAATGCTTTTAAAGATTTTTATTTTTTTCTTTTTAAAATAAATACTAAAGAAACTATTAACAATTCTTATATTATGTAAAAATACACAAACATTTGAAAACAGAAAAGATAAATTCTGAAGAGCATCTAATTATTTTGAAAACATTTACTGTTCTGTCATTAACAGCTTACAAAGTATGTACTCTATTACCCTCAACAAATTGTCATCTTTCCCTATAGTACCTACCAGAAAAAAGTATGTTTTTCTTTAATATATATTAAATATGTACACAAAGAATCAGTCTACAAGAAAATACAGTATAGTGGCTTAGCACTTAATTATAAAGGCAATTCTCTAGAAGATAAAGAAACACAAAAATGTCAAAAGCCTTCAGAAACTGATTTTTATTTTAGTCTTTTAGTTGATAGAGACTTTTTTGTGCCTCAAAAAATTGAGTGTGAAGACAGTGCCCCGAGTTTTGCTGTATTTAATTCAGTTTTCCCTAAGCCTAAAATGGAGAAGGCATTAATAAATACTGAACTCCCTGCCTCAGATCTGGCTGGAACAGATTTTAATAAATTACATTTTATGCTACAATCCAAGAATTGAGCTGCCACAGTTATGATTAATAGAGCAGCATTCTTATAAAAGAACAACAGTTGTAAAAGAAAAGAATTCTGTTATATAGTGTTATCACATCAATATTACAAAGAGGTGCAATAATGTTGCAGTACAATAACTGAAATGGAAAACAAATTTTTTAAAATTAAATAATTAATTATTAAGCCATTAATTCAATTATCTATCAGATTTTAAAGTATAATAGTAATAATTGCCACCAAAATTTGAGAAAGACTATAAAAAAGTGGAGTGGAATATTTACAAAAATGTATTTGAACAACAAGGTTCTACACTGTAATTAACTCTTTAATTGAAGTTCCAAACAAACAGACCTGAAAAACCATCAAAGCTGGCCAGTAATTTAAACATTCTTAGTGAATATCTTAGGCAACATTTCAATACAGTTATTTTTTATTTAATTTCAATGTTTAAAATGATCCAATCATTACTGAAATTATTTTCAAATTTTTGCAAATCAAAATTGACTTTCCTATTTAGTAGGATTGAAATATATTTTCTTATTAGCTGATCTACTAGAATTCTTCATTGAACAAGAACTATGCTTGTTTAAAAATTACCTTGAAGGAAAGAACATTTGGCTTTTAGTTTTTAGCTCATAGAGTGGAGGAGACAAGGAGGAAGAAATTTGTTATGCACACAAATGAGCGTAAACTGGAAGTAGGGAGAACAAAGAAGAGAAAAGAGAGGATTAAGGGAGATAATATGAGCAGTTAAGTATCACAGTATCCATGGAAGCTTGGGGATTACAGAAATGGCTGAGGAAGTTTTAGCTGGATACCCAACATTGATTCTGAAGTTATTTAATTGTAAAGAGAAAATTTTCTCACTTTCCCTCATCTCCTGAAAAGTCTATTACTCACACTTTCCTCTAAAAACAGACAAAATTAGAGGAGTTAGTCATTCTGGATTCTTGTCTTTGGCTTATTTGCCATATTTGTGTCTTGTCAAGTCTTCTCCTACGTCTACATATGTGCTCTTTAAATGCATACATACATACATACATAAATGTTTAAAATAGAATATGTACCACTATCTCCTGTTTTCTTATTTAATACTTATTGCTTACAAATCATTAGATTTGATACATAAGAGATCTTATCTATCTCACTTATATCTCTGCTTCTAGATAGTACATAACCCATATTGTAGATTTCACTAATATTTGTTGAAAGAATAAATAAAATGCTCTGTGGGTGTTGTAGGGTGGGGGCATGTAGCTGTTTTGTAGAAATTAAAGAAAAAGGTAGAACTCTATATTTAGGTCAACATGGTAGGAGAGAAATGATACGGTTGAGATGATAAAACAATCCCTACAATGACTTAATTTATTGGAATAGGAACTCAGAGGTAAAGGTTACAACAATGATATTTCTCTTCCCCTATCCCTGAGAATTTTAATGCCTCTTGAGATTTGGACTTCCCACAGATGATTGAATGAATATTATATGTACCTTCTGAGTGCTGAAGGGGATAGCAAACCCAGTTTTGGAAACAGATTGTATATAATTAAACCTGTCTATTCTTTGATAACTTACCCTATTCAGATACAATGGTATTAGTAAGTAACTGGTAACTGTAAGGGTATGTATGTTTGTACTAGACTATGTACTTTAGAATTCGGCATGTCAAATGATCCTTGACAATTTCATCTGGTTCTTAAACTCAGAAGGTGTCTCAGTCTGATTTCTGTATTGTGAAAATTGTGTATAAACACACAGATAAGTGCATACACACATCCATAAATACACACTTCATACTTCACAACTCGATCCAGCTATATTGGACACTACAAATAAATTGAGGAACCTGTATGTGAAGTATGTCAAAGTGGACAATAATATAAGCCGAATTTTATTTTTCCCCAATATAGTTATTCATTTCAAGTATCATTACATTTTGAGAACTTTATATGTGAGTCTGGCTTTAAAAATATTTTGCTTAAGCTGTCTAGTTATTTTTAAATTTTCCATGGAAGTTCTGCAAAAAAATCCTATTTTATTTCTATGCTTACTCCTAGTCCAGCTCTGTCATTTCTGTTTTGTGATGTTGGACCCGATACTTGTCTTCTCTCTGCTTCAGTTTCCTTATCCATAACATGGGGATAATATTACTACCTATGTCTAAGAGTTGCTTTGATGAGCCAATTAATCATTACATATAAGAGTACCTGACTCATGGTAAATTCTCAATAAATACTAACTTCATTATTAGTTTAAATTCTTATCATTATTATTACTACCATGGATGCTTCCTGAGATTAGATTGTTTACCGCCAACTACAAACCATCATTGGCAAAGGGAGTAGGAGGATGAAAAGTAGTCAAAAGTGAAGTGAAACAATCAGTGATGATGATGGTGCCACAAAACTGAAATGTCCAGTCAGTAGGTAGAAGTTTATCTGTCTGGAACACGGGGATTGTGGATGTAGGCCAGCTAGCTCAGGCAGCAAATGGTTTTGGAAAATGGAGTTGTCTGGCACCCAATCCCTGATTGTCGAGACTGGGAAATGGAACAAAAATACAATTTACTGAGCACCTGCTACATGCCAGGTAATTGCATTCATGGTGTCTTCTTTCAGAGTTGTCAGTATTTCTGTTTTTACAGATTATAAAGGAAAAGACACAGAGACATCAGGTAATTTACAGAATATTACAGAAGTTTAAATCATAAAGTCAGAATTCAAACTTAGTTTTATCCAGATCCAAAGCCAATAACCTCTTCTCTCTCATGTTTTTGTTTTTTTAATAGAAATAAGGAATGAATTTCCAAGAGTTTCTGATATATGAATTTAATCTATCTACAATGCAGAGACTTCATTTTACATCGAAACCAAAACTCTCTTTTTGGGAATGTGACTTCCTAGAGCCAAGGGTGACAAGATGGGGGCATGAGTGGCTAGGACCTTCAGCGGAGAGAGTAAAAAGAGAAGTGTACTGGGGGCAAATGCAAGCAATTCCTTAATTTTAAAATCAACACTGTAGACCTGACCATTCCCAAAGAGGGATAACCTTGGTCCCTTTCTAAACTAAAAATCCTCATGTTCAGCTAAGCTGGGACTTTGAAAAATCACAGTTGTGTGTGCAACAACCTAATGCTGCTAGAGGGACACAGCATCAGTTCTAAAATGTCTCCAGAGATAATCTAGTCCACCTCGCAGACTTGTTCTTTAAGCATGCGTTGCTGACCACCCCTAATCCTAGAGTTTGTGATTCATTAAGTCACAGGTAAAAAATTTACATCTCTAAGAGATTCTGAGGTAATGCTAATGCTGCTGATCTAAGGCCATACTTTACAACTGCTACTATAGACTAAGTCATCTTATATTTATACAGACTAAATTATTACGTTGTATAAACTGAAGTCCAGATGACACTGTCCAAAGTTGCACAATGATCTTGGAAGGGTAAAGGAATGAAAGACCACGGAGATTTGTCCAAAGAAATTATAAGGAATCAATATTCTTATAACAGTATGGTTGTGGCCTTGCTCAAATTCATGGTTACAGCTACAATGGTACCCAGCCACTTTTGGACTAAGTAAGTCCTCAGGAAAAGGAATCAGCATAGTATGTTTGATGCCACTTTCTCACAAATCTTGTTAACTCTTCTTTTGAGCTTTATTACAACGAATTCTATTAGTCCATTTTAGAGTTGTAATTGAAATGAATGAAACAGACTTTGTCTAGTTAGTCTTCAATTACTGGAATGCACTGGAAAAAAATGAGTTCTTTAAATCATGAATAAATGCTATGTTCTCAAGGGAAAATTGATTTTATTTCCCATGCCAAAGCAGATGTATTGGTTATAGTTGCTGTCCTGAAAATTATTTTGATGCTAAGCTGGAGCTTGGAGGAAAAGATAATTATCTACCAGAGGTAACAAAGATAGAAGAACACCAAGTATGATACAGTGTCAAATTCTAGGTTGTTACTGTCATTCGTGATGTTTTTATACATTGTTCATGTAAAAAAATATTTACATGGCTCTAAATTTGCTGAAGATTTATGCTGCTAATTATGACCATGGGGACATTACTCATCACCTATTGTTTAATCAAATATTGATTGATCCACCCAGTAAAAGCATATTTGTGTGATAGCTGGAAAACCTGTCAATTCCAAGACTCTACTAGTCTACTTAATTTTCTGTTACTGTCCAGGTAGCAAAACTTAAATGTTGTGACTCTCAATTCATGAGTAACTTGGGTTAAACTGTCATTTTGAGAGGCTGTGAGAAAGAATATGCACAATAATGTTAACCAACTCTGTCTGTGAGAGTGGCATGATTTTGATTTATATACTATTACCCGCAACAACTATCCAGAAAATCCAGGAAAGAAATGGTGCTGCTCTGTAAGGCTGTGTATTAGTTTTCTATTGCTGCATAACAAAATACCACAAATTTAGCATCCTAAATTTATTTTCTCAGTCTCTATGGGCCAGGAGTCTGGGTACAGGTTAATTGACTGAAATCCAAGCTTCATCCAGGGCTACAGTCTCCTCAGTTTTGAGGACCTCTTTTAAGTTCATTGATTGTTAGTAGAATTCAATTCCTTTGGGCTATGAGACTAAGGTCACTATTTTCTTGTTTAGAGTGTCATAGGATCTCTTTGAGTTCCTAGAAGGTACCCTCAGGTCATAGTCCGATGGACCTCTCCCAATATGGCATCTTAATTTTCCAAAAACAGCAAAATAATCTTTTTCATGCTTTGAATTTTTTTCTTCAGAAAGGACCTAGCCCCTTTTAAGGGCTCATCTGATTTGCTCAGACTACCTAGAATAGTGTTACTTTTTGTTTTTGTTTTTTTAATTTTTTTTTACATTTATTTATTTTTGAGGGACAGAGACAGAGCACTAGTCAGGGAGGGATAGAGAGAGAGGGAGGCACAGAATCCAAACCAGGCTCCAGGCTCCAGGCTGTCAGCACAGAGCCCGAAGCAGGGCTCCAACTCACAAACTGAGATCATGACCTGAGCGGAAATCAGAGGCTTAACTGACTGAGCCATCCAGGCGCCCCTAAACTTTTTTTTTAATGTTTATTTATTTATTTTGAGAGAGTGGAGGGAGGGGCAGAAAGAGAATCCCAAGCAGGCTCCACACTGTCAGCGCAGAGCCCAGTGTGGGGTTCAATCTCACAGAACTCGAAATCATGACCTGAGCTGAAATCAAGTCAGGCACTCAACTGACTGAGCCACCTGGTGCCCTTAAATAATTTTACTTTTAATGAACTCAAAGCCAACTAATGTGGGATCTTAATTACACCTTCAAAATCTTTCAGTTTTAACATGTGATATAATCTAATCATGAGAATAAAATTTGTAACATTCATAATCCCTCTTAACATTTAAGGGGAAGAGATTACACAGGGTATAGAATACCCAAGGAAGGGAATTTTAGATGCCATCTTAGAATTCTGCTTATCATGGGCTACTATTTACATAATGTTTATTTTATATTCTTTTATATGTATAAAATACTATATGATGATTATAAAGGAAATAAAGAAAATAAAAAAATAAACATTTCTTTAAGTTCACCACCTATAGGTAATCATTATTAACATTTTTTGTGATTTGTTGTTATTTGCATAGGTATATATAAAGGCTTTTAACTGTTAAACCTTATTGCATATTCAATTTTATATCTTACTATTTTACTTAAAATATTAGAAATGTTTTCCCATATTATTCACATTATTCTCAGTGTTTCCAATGACTACATAAAATTGATCTATGGATGTATCATCATTTATTTAAGCAATTCCTTAGGTTCATTTCCATTATTTTCATATTTCAATGATCCTTGCAGTGGGTACCTTTATATGTTAGTCTTTGTTTGCATGTCTTTTATTCAGATAAAATTTGTGGTAGAAGGTATTGATGGACATAGTGTTTCATGCCTACCTATATCAATGAATGCCCTTTGATAGTAGTCTCTTCTTCCACTGTTTCTGGGGCTGACCATTTGACTACTTTGGATAATGGAACAGTAGAAAATCTGATTCAAGCAGAGTATTGAACTAGCTCTTGCACAATCCAACTTTCTTACACTCTTGTCACTGTCATGAAAATGTCCCCAGGTTAGCCTATGGAGTGATGTGATTATCATGTGAAGGAGAACTCGGTTACTTAACAAAGGTCATCTAAGATCAGGTAGCCTCTAGCCTACCACCAGGTGATTGAACACACACTTCAGTGAGCCCAGTCAAAATCAACTGAACCAGGTCTAAATCAGCAAAATCACCTACTTGACACACAGGCTCATAAGAAATTAAAATTGATTGTTACTTCAAACAACAAAATATTTTGGGTGGTTTGTTATCTAGCAAAAGCTAGCTTACACAAAATTCTAGAAATAAATTTTATTAAAGGATAAAATTTTAAGTATCAAAAATTTACCAGCCAATGATTAACCATTTGACTGAAGTAACATTTAAAGACCTGCTGGAATAAAGTGAGATGAAAATTGCTTTCATAAGGAAAAAAAAAAGCAGGCTCGTTTGTGAAGACATGAAGAATATTATTGAAAAGAAAGATAATACAGAACATTGGCTTGAGACTTACAAAAACACAAAGATATGAAATGCTCTTTCCATTGTGAGTTTCAGAATTCTTCTCTCTGACATGACAAGGTCCTTGACCACTTTTTTCCAAGGTTTCCAAGGAGGTTTCCACTGGGACAACCTCCAACAAATATAACATTTTGTTAAAAACTTCTGAGGAAATACAGCCTTCATTGCTCAGTAGCATGAATAACACCACAGATAAACAAGCTACACACTGACATGGGCATTTCCCTATCTTTATCCCATTTCATTCAGTGAGACAAAAACTTGGCTGCATTTAGTAGTTAGTCAAAATCATTAACTACAAACACTTTTTTTCCTCTCTTTACTTTTTTGACATTCTTCAGAAACAAATGCCTCTAGAGTCGCTCAGAGGAACAGAGCCAACAAAATTAAAGTATTCACAAGTTTTGTGTCAAGTGATGGGGTCTTATCTTTGGTAGAGCAGCACATTCTCAAGATGCTGGCCAGCCAATGAGAGATATTTATTCCAGGGATAACAGCACAACACCAATCAACCAGGTACAGAAGGGAGACACATTCCCTAAAGAAAATTCTTTATCAGTATCTATTTGAGTCTGTGTATGAAAAATCTACTGAAACTTAGACAGATGTGAAATACAGTAAGCTAATCAAGTTGTCATACCACCTCTGGATTTACTATTAGAAATCCTTGACAGAAATGGAATTAAAAACAAACCAGGAGAGGGAATTATATATTTCATAACCATTAAGAGACCTAACTCAGTTGTAAGAGTTCCATAATTTTCTCTTGAAGAAGAGGGTTTCTTTTAACATTTTTTTTGGAAGCAGGGGAAATGTTAAGCTTGCCAAAGGGGGGAAATACAGAAACAGATTACTCACCATCTTCTTTTCCATGCATTTTGTCAACAATAAAAAAAAATAAAGGCATGTAAGCATTTGACTTAGATATACTGGAATTGACAACAGTCAGCATTAGAGTGTAATGAGCATTAATTAAAATCATATAAATGACTTCCTAGATGCTTTATCTTATAAGCCGCTCTGCTTACATTTTCTACCTTGCCTCCACATATTTTTTCCTTTGGAAACAGATATTTAATGTAAAATAATGATTTGCTTATTAAATTATTAAAAAGGTTAAGGCATTTTGTGAATATAGTATTTTTTAATCTACATGTTAGAACTATAGTTGAAAAGAAAGTAAAATATGAAAGAAAAAAATACTTTGGTAGATTAAAGATGACCACAAATTTTTTGCCACTCATTTCATTGAAAAGCAATAGACTATTGAAAGAAACACATTCACAGGGCTTGGATATAATTTTAGCTTAATATAATTGATCCTCTTGAAAACACGATCCTAATTGATTCATGTTTTCAAATTATGGTTATTTGAAAAGAATGATAATAGGGGGAAAGTAGGGGTAGATGAAATTATAGAAATGAAGAGTCCTCACGGTTTTCTAGTGCATTTCTCCATATGTCAGTAGAAGGAAAGGAACAAGGGAGTCACGGAAACTATTTTGCCCTCATAAACCCAGCAATAAACATGGATTCACAGAAGGCTTTGCAATTTTTTTTTTTTACTTTCTTATATCTTTCTATGCATTTAAAAGGCTGGCCCATCTCATTTGATGAATTACTCAAGTTAGATGTTTTAATATTCATATAGTCAACATACATATTAGTCATCACAGGTATCTTAATTATAACCATTCAGTCCATTTTTCCCCCAGAGTGACTTCCAAAGAACACTAGACCTTTAAGACATGCATATATAAAAACATCAAGAATTTGAAGGGGGAGCAGATAAATATGAGAAACTCTTCAAAGTATAATCTTCTTCTGGGGAGATCACAATACATATTAACATATTGGAGAATTAAGAATTCCATTGTTAAGGAAAACCAATGTAAGTGACCATGCAACCACTCACAGAGCTAGTCATCTGCGGGCACAATAAACAAAAGCTACATGTAATCTTAGCTTTGGAAACTGTAAATGAAATCAAAATGAAGAAAAAAAAAGAATAGTTGGAAAAGAGAGTATCCAATAAGGTCAGAAACATGTGCACATAAATAAGTGAGTCTTTCTAAAGCTTTCCATGTGTTTAAAAAGTATAAACAGTAATAAGTTACTCCCTTGATCCAGGTAAAAGGGCCCTGCTGACTATTTTTGGAGAATTTCTTGTGGCTTTAGAAGTTTATTTAGGAGATGAAAGATTTAAGAGAGAGCCACATTTTATCATTTTACCATTTGCTTCTTTATGTGTAATCTTGAGCATATTAAGACTCAGTTAAATTAAGCCTCTGCCTCAGTTTCCTCCTCCATAAAATAGCAACAGTATCAAAGCCATAGGGCTGTGAGGATGAAATGAGTTAACAGCTATAATGGGTTCCCTACATTAGTAATCTCTTGTTACATTTGCTATTATTTGTATTATTTATTATTTTTTGGACAATTCATTTGCATACTTTGCAAAGTTGTTGTCTCTCAAGTTTCGTGCTGGAACAAATGTCTTGAAAATTAAAGATTCTTGAATTCATATTTGAATAGTAGAAAGAAATAAATGTTAAATTCACACTTTTGTGCATAGATTAAGGAAGCAAGTGCAACGATAGTGTTTTCACCACCATTATATCCTCAAAATTAGGAAAATATTATAAATAAGAACCAAAAAATCTGTTGAACAAATTGATTAATAGAGTTAAAAAGATAATCGATATATAGAACTGAGTTACTTAAGAAAGAACAATCTTAGAACAATCCACAAGCATATTTATTAATAACCACAGTATGTTAGGACATTCCTGTATAATTTCCTTAAAAAGAAAAGATTGTACTTAAGTCATTTACAACAATAAAATGTTTGCAAAGTCCTCAGATTAACTGAGTAGTCTGTGATCCTAAATTTTATCGTCCTCCAAATGGCTGCTCTCACTTGCATTCAAATGGTGCCACATCAAACTAACCCAATTAAATGGGGCATTTCACATTATCTCTTGAAATGGGCTATGTGTCATGATATCATAAATTGGAAGTTTGACCTGAAAGATCTCCCATAAAATGCCTAACATTTTCATTTAAGGCCTCATCATTCTAAACATACCAAATGAAATGTACATGGATTTACTTGTGAGGAGAAATTAGACAACAACTAACATATTGACACTGTTATCTATAAAGCCCTTAGCTATTATTTTGGAAAGAAAAGAGTGAGTTCTAGGGAACTAGTAGGCCAGGTAAATGTTGCAGCAGTATTGTAATGTCAAGCCTAGAAGAAGTGGTCCTCTCAGTCATTTGATGCCAGGGATGGATAGGCACAGTAGGCAAGAAAAATGGATCTGAGAAAGAGAAGGGTCTCAATAATAAGTGTCCTTTTCCCAATGGGATGGTTCTGTCATTTGTGAGAGAGAGAGAGAGAGAGAGAGAGAGAGAGAGAGAGAGAGTGTGTGTGTGTGTGTGTGTGTGTGTGTGTGTGTGAGTGTGCAGGGATGTCCTGAAACACAATTCTGTTTTACAAAAGAAAGTATAGATCATTCATGATTAACAAAGTTTAAGCTTGTCTAATTAGAACTTATGGAATAAATATATGTATGATGTCCAAATCCATGCCAAGTTGTGACCTTACTGATCTAAAATACTGTTACGTTTAGATACTATACTTAATTATCTCCTACAAGGTTTGTCAATTTACAGTTTACACTCCTTCCACCATGTGATATAATATCAAAGCAGTTGATTTGCTTATAGAAGAGATGTTTCTTAGTCTGAATGTTTTGACAAGGCTCTTGGGGCATTTGTGGAGTGGGGGAAAAGAGAGGGTTCAATGAGACCACTAGTAAGCATATTTAATATAAGAGGTGGCTGCCAAAATATGTTCCTAGGGGGATAGGATTAACTGGCTGCTGGACTTGGAATAGGCTAAGTGGAAAGAGAAACTTTAATTACCAGGACTGAAATCTGAGGAAAAATAAAGGGCCTGAGAGGCTCTACAAGATAAGAGAGAGGTTTGGGCAATTGCCAAGAGAAGACAGTTGCAGAAAAAAAAAATCAGCAATAAATACAAATGGTATTTATTGTCCTACTTTCGTGTGTGATCTGTGATGCAAACTCTTTTCCCCTTCCTCCCACAAATTCTCTAAACATCCATTCCTTGTAAATGCTTGTGCGGGAAAGTGAATTTGGGAGAGACAAGCTCTGTACTTCTATGAGAAAGAGCAATCTCTCAAGATTATTTACTGTTATAATAAGTGGCATTTATAAAACATTTAACACAACCACTCTAGAGGTAGATATTATTGCTCTTATGATTCCCAGATTTACAGATAAGAGAACAGAAACTCAGTAAAGTCAAATGGCTTGATTGAATAACAGACACAAAGATTAAAAACTTGAATATAGGTCTAATCCCACATTTGATGTTTTTTTTCTGATCACCAAGCCAAGATGCGTCACTGTTATTCATGTAAAAAGAAGCATTTGGGTATATATTGCTGAATTTCCTTTTTGTTTTGGAGTGAAAAGAAGTTATAGCTTGTAAACATAGAATTTATCTAGTGTAAATAGTCTGGATGGAGAGGAAAAGGAAAAATAATTTTCAGAAGAAATCATGTTTTAACTCTATATACACATAGATGTATCTGTTGAAAAACACTGAATATTTTAGAGTATTATCAGGCTGGTTATTTGACATTTGAAGGAGACAAAAGGATTCAGCAAGAGATAATACCTATACAGTGTATGACCTATATAAAATATCCCATAACACCAAGAGACAAGCTCAAAGAGACAACAAAAGAATAGAGAAGTCAGGGAAGCCAGACTAACTGTAGGAGTGAAAATAAATCTTTCTTTAAACCCAGTAAGAGAGAAGAATCCTAATGGAAAAAGGATATTGCTTATGAAATGAATGTGGCCATAGCCACAGAATACTCGAGAGAACAAAATCACGGGTTAACAAGTAAGAGTCACACATTTCAAGATTTTAGATATTAGCTGTGACTATAGGCATATTCCAATTACTGAAAAAAGGTATTACATCTTACAGAATTTTGTATAAACACACCCCAGGAAATATTTTCCAAAGCCACTGCCAGGTTATTTGTTGAAAGTATGCTACAGCCTAGGTGTGATAAAAGGGTCATTCTGGCTTTTGTGTGCAACCGAGGCTTGAGGGCATGGCAGGAAGGGGTCAGATTTAAGGATAAAAAAATTTTCAAATTGGGGTCATCATGACTAAAAGCCAGGGACATTTCATAAGCAACAAAGTACTGTAAACTGGATTCATTGAAATCTCCATAATTTCCAAGAAGAAAATGGTGGCAGACAAAAGGAAAAGATTACTTAACTTGTAAAATATAGTCAAATACTTCTAAGAAATTCTGCATATATTGCCAAGAGTAACTACAAAAAAAGTCCTGTGGAGATATGATAATGCTAATGACTGAACAAGATAAATAAATACTTACATAACAGTCCGGGGAATTTTCATTTAGTTTTTGGTATGCCAAAGAGCGTACACTTTCTCAGTTGGCTGACCTGACTTATGCCTGCAACTTCTAGTGAGGGAAGAGAATGAAGCTAATTGCTCCCCACTGGTAGTAAATTTGGAGGCAGCACAAAATCATCACTTTTCATGAGGCTTTCCTGAACACTTTATCTCAATCTTCTTTTGGCATTTAACACCATAGACTTTTTAGCATAGCAGAGAGAAAAAACAGTTACTGCCTAAGAAGATACAATTATGCATACCAGAGATCAGCAAACTGTGGCCTGTGGACTCTACCTGGTTCATTCACTACCTGTTTTTATATAGTTTGCAAGCTAAGACTACTTCTTTGGAATATTTTTTCTTTTAATTCAAAAATACATTTCTCAGTGCTCATCAAGATAAGTGTACTTTCAATAGCCTTGATTTATTTCACCCATGTCCCCAACCAACTCTCCTATGGAAATCACCAGTTTGTAGTCTGTACTTAAGAGTCTGGCTTTGTTTGTCATTTTTTTTTCTTTGTTTGTTCATTTGTTTTGTTTCTTCAGTTCTGCATATAAGTGAAATCATATGGTATTTGTCTTTCCCTGTTTGACTTATTTCACTTAGCATTATACCCCCTCTAGGTCCATCCGTGATATTGCAAATGGATTTCATTATTTTTTATGTCTGAGTAATATTCTATTGTATACATATATACTACATCTTCTTTACTCATTTATTGATGTATACTTGGGTTGCTTCCATATCTTGGCTATTGTAAATAATGCTGCAATAAACACAGGGGTGCAAGTAACATTTTGAATTAAGGATTTTGTTTCCTTTGGGTAAATATACAATAGTGGAGTTACTGAATCCATATGGTAACTCCATTTTAATTTTTTTGAGGAACCTCCATACTATTTGCCATGTGGCTGTGCCAATATGCATTCTCATCAACAGTGCAGGAAGGTTCCTTTTTTTCCACATCCTTGCCAACACTTGCTATTTCTTACCTTTTTTTTTTTTTTTTTAGCTGTCTGACAAATATAAAGTGATAGCTCATTGTGGTTTTCATTTTCATTTTAATGATGATTTCTGATGTTAAGCAACTTTTCATGTTTCTGTTGGCCATCTGTAAGTATTCTTTGGGAAAAATATCTATTCAGAGCCTCTCCATTTTTTAATGGGATTATTTGTTTCTATTTTTACTTTGAGTTGTAGAAGTTCTTTATATAGTTTGGATATTAACCCCTTATTGGATGTATCACTTATAAATATCTTCTCCCATTCAGTGGTTGCCTTTTTGTTTTATTGATGGTTTCCATCCCTATGCAAAAGCTTTTTATTTTGGTGTAGTTCTAATCATTTATTTTTGCTTTTGTTTCTCTTGCCAGAGGATGACTATCTAGAAAAATGTTTCTACAGAAGATGTCAAAGAAATCACTGTCTACATTTTCTTCTAAGAATTGTATGCTTTCAGGCCTCACATTTAGGTCTTTAATCCATTTTGAGTGCAGTCTTGTGCATGGTGTAAGAAAGTGATCCAGTTCACTCTTTTGCATGTAGCTGTCCCGTTTTCCCAACAACATTTGTTGAAGCGACTGTCTTTTTCCTGTTGTATATTCTTGCCTTCTTTATCGCAGATTAATTGACTATAATAAAGTGGATTTATTTCTGGACTCTCTCTTTTGTTCCACTGCTTTATGTGTCTATTTTTGTGCCAGTACCATACTGCTTTGATTACTACAGCTTTGTAGTATATCTTGAAATCTGAGATTGTGATAACTCCAGTTTTGTTCCTCATTTTGAAATCGTTTGGGCTATTTGGGGACTTTTGTGATTCCATACAAATTTTAGGATTATTTGCTTTCGTTCTGTGAAAAATGATGTTGTTAAGAATAGTTTTCACATTATTAAGTGTCTGGGAAAAATATCAAAGGAAGAATGAAATTCAAACTTCTTGTCCATAAATAAAGTTTTATGAGAGCATATCCACATATATTTGTTTATGCATTGTCTAGGGATGTTTCCATGCTACAACGACAGAGTGGAATAGTTGCAACAGAAACTGTATGATCTACAAAAACAAAAATATATCTTAAATATATGTGTATATTCTGAATGTCATGAATCTGTTGGGCTGTATTCATCTCATAATAAATGTCCTTTTCCACTAGGATTCTACTTTCTAACTCTAATTTATCTTCTGTGAATTTCCTGGAAAGAAGGCTTGTGTTTACTACAGTTCTCTACACATAGAAGGAATTTAATAAATGTTTATTAAATTAATAACTATCCCAAATAATTTGATGTGATTAAACAGCAGTTTCCTAGTATATGCCTAATTCTGAATAAAGCACAGTATTGCAAAGGGTGGGCAGACACGAAAGAAACCAGTGACATTATCACAACCTTTGAGGGATTCATAATTTTATCATCTACATAACTATGTAAAACATTACATTATTTAAGTATCAAATACTTGTTGGAGGCAGAGACTCTACTATAGCAATAATAGACATTAATCATTATCATAAAAAAGTTCTTAAACATTCACTATGTACTTGGTTAAATCCTAGAGATGCATTACCTTAATAAATATGCACAATAAATCCATATGTAAATACTATTACATTTTCATTTTAAATATTGTAAAGCAGTAACATTTTGAGGTCATATGGATTGCCTTGGAAATTGAACCCAGTAGCACATACTTATTTAAAAAAAATATTTTCAGAAAAGGATATTTTTAACTTGGACCACAATAGGCATTGAATAAAAGTCAATATGAAATCTAAAAATGTGCTAAGGAAATTAATGGGGGGATATAGAATATGGAGCTGAGAGATCAGGAAGTGTTTCCTGAAGAACGGGAATAGTTTGTATAGATGAAAAAAAGAGAGAAAGCCATTTAGGATGTGTGTGTAAGTGGGGGGAAGGGATTAATCTAAAGAGCATAGGCTTATAATCGGTGTGATCCGACTCTAATAATGACTCTCATCATAAGAGGATTCTACTTTAATTAACTGAGAAATCAAAGGAATAAATTTGTATATATAGTGTAAGAATAGAATATTGTCCTCTCAAGTAAACAAAATTGCATTTGCTGTTTCTGTTTCAAGATTTTTTATTTTCCCCCAGAGGGGGCAGTATTCTATTTTTTTTTCTTCAGAAATTATATAGACAATAGAAACAACAAAAGGCAAATTAACTTTACCTTTTCCTCTACTATATTTAAAATAAAAATATAAAAGTAGATAATAACTGGCACACTGACATCATTAAAATCAGCAGCAGGAGCTGCAAAATGAATTTGTGAGATCGTGAAGTTGCTTAAGGTGTTAGAGAGTCAGAGCATTTTTAAAACAAAACATCCACTTCTCCACTGAGAATGAAGCCGGTAAGCTCAACCCGGCTCAGCCTTCCTTCATATGAAAAACAAAACCCATAGAGCTATTTTCTACTTCAAGTCTTTATCTCATTAAAATTTACACTTCAAGGGACAAGGTGAAGAGAAAGGCAGTTATGATAATTACATCCTCTCACCCATGGTGTATTACCTTCTTTATATTTCAGTGGGCAATCTAATTCCATGATCTAAAAAAATTTACTACTGCATAAGTGAGAGACAAGATGATATTCCTACGTGTAAGGTATTCACAATTGTGTGATGCAGAGCCTTTTGAAAAACAGTAACTACCTGTTGGTGTGATTTCAAATGCTCAGAAGCACTGAAATCGTCATGTGCCAATAAGACATGTACCCATAAACTACCAGAAGAATTATCTTTACCCATTTCATGCGATAGTAATGTTTCATTTCTACATTAACACTGGTTGCTCCATAGCTATTTACTTATATTCATCTGTTTCTTCAGCTAGACTATGGCCCCTTTGAGAGTAGAAAATACAATAAAAGATGCTTCCCGTATATTATTATATATTATATATATTATATATTATATATATTATATTATTTAATCCTCACATCATTATAGGACTTAAGGGTCAGTGACCCAATTTTTTAAGATATAAGAAAACTAAGGCTCAAAGAAGTTAAGAGACTTTCACATGATGACACAAATAATAAAAGGCTGAGCCTGAATTGATACACAGATTTGACTCCAAAGACCTCAAGTACTTTTTTTGATAAGATATATATATATCTTATACACACACAACAAACATACCTCTCCCACGCAAATCCATCCAAGCCCATCATAGTGCTTTCTATATTGTGATTTTCTTTTAGCTGTATAGTTCAAATAATCTAGTACTGATGGATTTCCATCACTCATGCTTAGAATGAATAAAACTCAAACCTCTTTTTCTATACAGACTGAGATCTTGAGAAAGCCAAGAGAAGAGAGTAATTCACAAACAAGCTTCAACTACTGTATAATTTCCCCCAAAGGCTACAACAATGTGGAACTATGCTGAGTGAGATACAGTATTGTATGTTTTTATTAAAATCTTACTGTATTCAGAACTCTGGTATTTGTGATTCCCAAAGATAAAGATTATTTACGATTTTATTTTTAATCAATTTTCTATTCTCTTTAAGTAATACAGTCATATCTGATAGGCCATATGTAAGAAAAAATGTATGTGGTTTAAGTTTCTTTAATGGTAAACTACATTTCTGGCAATGTGATATTACAGCTGTTATTTATTCTTGCTTTCTGGATGCTGATTTTAGTTGGTTCGTTTTTTTCTAGCTTTGTTGAGAAATAATTGACCTATATCACTGTATAAGTTTAAGGTGTACAAAATGATGGTTTGATTTACACATGTTGTCAAATGATTACCATAATAGGTTCAGCTAATATGTATCTTCCCATTAGGTTACAAAAAAAAAAAAGAGAACAAAGAAGAAAAAGGGAGAAAAACATTTTTCCTTGTGATGAGAACTCTTAGGACTTACTCTCTTAATGAGTTTCCTACATATTATATATCAGTGTTAGCTGTAATCATCATGTTGTTTGTATGTTACACCCCTAGTACTAATTTATCTTACTATGGGAAGTTTGTACCTTTTGACCACCTTCCTCCAATTCCCCCTCCCCCTACCTTCTTCCTCGGGTAACCCCAAGTCTGATCTCTTTTTCTCTGAGTGTTTGTTCATTTTACATATCATGCATAAGTGAGATTATACAGTACATGTTTTTCTATGACTTATTTCACTTAGCACAAAATCTTTAAGACATATCCACACTGTCACAAATGGTAGGATTTTATCATTTTTTATGACTGAATAATATTCCATCATATGTATTTAGCACAGCTCCTTCATCTGTTCATCCATTGACAGACACTTAGGTAATTTCCATGTCTTGGTTATTATAAATAATGTTGCTATGAACATGAGGGTGCAGATATCTTTTCAGGTTAGTATTTTAATTTCCTTTGGATATATTCCCAGACTGGAATTGTTGGATAATACAGTAGTTCTTTTATTATTATTATTATTATTATTTCAGAGAAAAAGAGGGTATTATTCTTTTTATTTGAGAGAGAGAGAGAATGTGTGAGCAGGAAAGAAGTGCAGAGAGAGAGAGCAAATCTTAGGCATGTGGAGCCCGATGTGGGGCTCAATCTCATTACCCTGGGATCGTGACCTGAGCCCAAATCAAGAGTCAAACGCTTAACTGAGCCACCCAGGCACCCCAGATGATATGGTAGCTCTATTTTTAATTTTTTGAGGACCTTCCACACTGTTCTCCATAGTAGTGATATCAATTTACAATAGCACCAACAGTGCACAAAAGTTCCCTTTTTCCACATCCTCACCAGCATTTGTTATCGCTTGTCTTTTTGATAACAGACATGAGCTGATACCTCATTGTGATTTTCATTTTCATTTAATTTGTTTTAATTTGGCCTTTCATAGTTCTTCTTTGGAGAAATGTCTATTCAGGTTTTTTGCCCATTTTTTAATTGGGTTGTTATAGTGTTTTTCTTGTCACTGTTTTTGTTGTTTTGTTTGCTTTTTGAGTTGGACGAATTCTTTATATATTTTAGGTATTAACACCCCTATCAGATATATGGTTTGCAAGTACTTTTTTCCCATTCTGTAATTTGTCTTTTCTCTTTGCTGATGGTTTCCTTTGCTGTGTAGAAGCTTTTTAGTTGGATATAGTCCCACTTGCTTATGTGTTATGTTGTTGCTTATGCTTATATGTCCTATCCAAAAACTCATTACCAAGACCCCTTTCAAGGAGCTTTATTCCTATGTTTTCTTCTAGGAGTTTCATGGTTTCAGGTCTTACATTTAAGTCTTTAATCCACTTTGAGTTAATTTTTGAGTGGTATAAAGATATCTAGTTTAATTCTTTTGTATGTAAATATCCAATTATCCCAGCACCATTAATTGAAGTACTGAGTACTTTTAGCTCCCTTGTCAAATATTTGTTAACTGTATATGCTTGTGCTTATTTCTGAGTTCTTGATTTTGTTCCATTGATCTCTTTGTCTGTCTTTATGTCAGACCATGACTATAGCTATATAGTATAGTTTGAAATCAGGAAATGTGATAGCCTCTGCTTTGTTTTTCTTCCTAGGATTATTTTGGCTATTTGGGGTCTTTTGTAGTTCCACACAAATTTAGGAGTGTTTTTTGTACTTCTGTAAAAAATGCCATTGAAATCTTGATAGGAATTGCATTGAACCTATGGATGGTTTTTGGTAGTATCGACATTTTAATAATATTCATTCTTCCAATCCCTGGACACAGGATATCTTTCCATTTATTTGTATCTTCCTCAGTTTCTTTCCTCAACGTCTTGTAGTTTTCAGAGTACAGATCTTTCACCTTCCTAATTAAATTTATTTATATTTTTATTTTTGATGCTATGTAAATGGGATCTTTTTTGTTGTTTCAGAAAATTCATTGTTAGTATATAGAAATGCTACAGATTTTTGTATGTTAACTTTGTATCTTGCAACTTCACTGAATTCATTGATTAGATCTACAGTTTTGTTTTTTTTTTAATTTGGTTGTCTTTAGAATTTTCTGTATATAAAATCATGTCATCTGTAAATAAAGACAATTTTATTTCTTCCTTTCCAATTCTGATATCTTTTGATTTCTTTTTGTTGCTTGATTGCTCTAGCCAGGACTTTTCAATACTATGCTGATTAGGATTGGTGAAAGTGGACACCCTTGTTGTATTCCTGATCTTTGAGGAAAAGCTTTCAATCTTTTACCATTGATAATTATGTTAGCTGCAGCCTTATCATATAGGGGCTTCATTATGTTAAGATATGTTCCTTGTATTCCTAAATTGTTAAGAGATTTTTTTATCTGTCATTTGGTAAGTGAGATGTTTGCCCAGGTGAGCAAATTCTTGTCACTGATGAATTGATTTCTAGGAGTTTCCTGAAGCAAATACTAAAGTTATTTATTGGTTTATAGTCTTATATTACCTGGCAATTTTTTTTTTTTTTTTTGCCGGCAAAACAGATGTAATGTTGTCACAGATATTGGCAAAGAGGGTCTCAGTTTTTTAGTCAAAGACTGCACTGTTCTCTTGACTACAGCAGCAAATTTTCTCATTAGAGTAATCTATACAAGCCTCCTTTAAGTGAATGGACAGAAGACTGAATAGACTTTTAGACTTTAGGTACTGTTTAGATGGTTGAAGATCACTGGCATATTTAAGTCCATATTCTCCATAGTTCATAGAGTGGTAGCAGTGTGTGGTCCATATTTCTATCATCTATATATTTTGAATACCATTCAGTTCAACAAAGAAGAATTCTATTTATTTTTTAAGTTAATTGCTATTTATATAGTAATATCCTAAAAAAAACTTGTTGTAGTTATTTTTGGAATGTACTAATATTCCTATTAGTTGGAATGTACTAATGGAAAAATTGGAATGTACTAATTTTGGAAGTACTAATATTCCTATTAGAACTTAAGTACTAAGATTTCAATGGCTTTCAATAGCTGAGTAAAAGCCTAACGTGAAATGATCATTAAAAGCTACCCCAGGGTGTAATTAGAGTTCATTTATACACATACCTACTGATATCACTGAGTATTTAAACTATTCACAGGAAAAATTATATTTTCAATTGTATATAAGTGAAGATGGAAGGTATATAACATTAAGAAAACAAGTACTATACGTGAGGATACTGTTGATGAATAAATAAAATAGTCTTTAGCTATTTATTATGCTAATTTACAAGAGAATTTAAGAAAATATCTATCCTCAAACATTTAAAATTTACTTTGCTTAAATGACAATCATGCAATGTAGGTTTTTTCTTCTGATTTATGATTTTTTAATTTTTTCAACATTTTTTATTATTCATATTTTCAAATGTACAAAAAGTTAAAAGAATGCTATGCTCAAAACCTGAATTCAACAATTATCAATACTTTGCCATAGTTGCTATGTTTATTTATTTTTCTATCTGTCCTCTAAATTTTACTGAACACTTTTGAAGTAAGTTTCAGGGATTATAACACTGAACACTTATTACTTACTTAATCACGTGTCTAAGGACATTCTCTACAATAATTACAAGTTATTTAGGTTATTACCCTACCTAAAATAAATTCTTACTAATTCTGGTGTATTCAATATTCAAGCTATTTTCAAAGTTCAATATAGAAATTTGAACCACATTTTGCAGTAATTGAAACATAAAATTTAAATTCCAATTTAATTATTCCACATCCACACTCCAAATCAATACACACACATTGTGCTGCTATAATACCTACTTCTTTTGTAAAAGGAGTTGTAAAAGGAAGAATATTTTTAAAATATTAAATCTTTAAAGAAATTCAGTTGAAAAAATTAAGTCAATGGCACTATTGCATGCAACAAAATTATAACTTATGCTATAATTTGTATTATGTTTCACAGAATATGGGAATTTGCACAATGTTCATGTGTACATCATAAGACTATTCTAAATCCCCATCTGAAAATATTTTTCATATGCCCTATATTGTAATTAAATTTGAAAGAATTAGATATTACCTCATTTTATTTTATTCAATAAGCTTAATTTATATCTGCACTATCAGTGCCTTAGTTGGGATATTTATTCTTCCTGTCATCCTCTACTGTCTGTAATGTCACACTAAATCTCACAGTCCCTAGGGAGAATGTCTGCACGACTGCTTTAAAATTCCAAATCATTTTTAAGTTTATTTATTTATTTTGAGAGAGAGAGAGAGAGAGAGAGAGAGAAAGCATGAGGACAGAAAGAGAAGAAGAGAGAGAATCTCAAGTAGGCTCCTCACCATCATTGTGGAGCCCAAAGCAGGGCTGGATCCCAGGAACTGTAAGATCATGATCTGAGCTGAAACCAAGAGTCGGATGCTTAACCGACTAAGCCACCCAGGCACACCCCAAATAATTTTGTTTAATGGGCATTCTATGTTGAAGAAAAAAGACAAGAGATTCTCTTAAGTAAATTCACTCCTGAGGTTTACTTTCACAAGAGTCTTATGGTAAAGAAAGAAAAAATTTACCTAATCAGTATGCACTTAGACCTTTTAAAGACAAATAACTTTAACCTCAGTGATTTAAATAGCATATTTTCATTTATAGGCACCCTGCACACTCAAAAAAATAAATTGCATGTAAACCCAGCCACTAATCCCAATTAGTCACCTTTCAATCAGAAATATATGGTTATTTTCAAATAATGTGTTTAAATAATCTGTGGGTTGAGATGAGTTGTAAATATTTATTTATGCAATATGTATGCTGAAAGACAATGTTGATTTGAAGAAAAAAAATCATAGAAGTATAATCAATTAAGTTGACTTACTAATAGTAGAATATTATCAAATTGAGATTGATATTATCCAGACACCACAGGAAATTCTAAGCAAATTCAGTTCCTTTTGCAAAGTGGACTCACACCTTTCAGACTCTGAGAAAGAGGCCAAATATTGTGGCCCAGTAAAGAAACTGAAATACATTGTGCAAATATGAACCGAGATGCTATGGTGTTCTGAAGCTTATTGAAAAGTGAAAACAACATCTGAAAACATCGATTAAGCAGAAGTCTGGCTTGAAAGAACTGAGCCAAGGAAAAGGAGTAATTTGGTTGACAGCTGTAGCAAAGAAGCAAGTAGCAGAGCTCGTCAGCCAACACCTTTTTGAGTTACCAGATAACAAGCAAGAATCATTTTGTGTCAGGTGTTCATCCCTTCACCTATTTCATACCCTCACCCTCAGCATTTGGTTGAAAGATTTCCTTGGAAGCTCGGGTTTCCTGCTAAAGAAAGTTATATGACCACATGCAGCTACTTCACACTTTTTAAAATATGTTTTGAAATTGCATACACAGGAGAATAACAGGAAGCTGAGAAAGCACCTATTTCTGTGATTTCCTTCTTTAAGCTATTTTATTCAAAACAAAACAAAACAAAACACAAGGCTTCTTATTTTCAATATATAATTCCAAAAGGAAACAAACTATTCTGATTTATCAGCTGTGATATTTGAAAAGACTAGATGAGGCAAAAATGCTTGATTTTTTTTTTAGAATGCTAAGCTATTAAAGGGATTATCTACAGTGTAGAGCATGACACTGGAGTCTCCGTATGTGAGTTCAAATCTGGGTCCACCCTGTTGCCATTTAACTTTTAAGAAATAATATATGTGAGTCTCAGTTTCTCTGACTGAACATTCAAGTCTTTAGAACCCATCTCATGAGTTATTGAGACGATTGAGAAAAAACATTCATAAGGGTAGTAGAAAATGGCCTGATATCTGTCATTTTTATATCATCATTATAAGTATTTTATCAGTGTAACAGAAACACTGTTTCTAGTACCATTCCTATAAACTTTCAATAAAATTTCTCTTTCTTTACCTTTATTCATACTTATAATGCAAGAACTAATCTAAGTTCCTGTGCATAACTATTTTATTTTCAAGCTATGAATGCCTCCTAAGTTTCTAGATTTAGATATTTTGTTCCGGTAAAATGACATTACCCTTTGTGGCTGTCTCCTTTCTCATCTTCAATCCTGTTTCTGCTTTTCTGTACACACAGCTGTATTACATTTTCAGCATCCTTAGCAGGCAGGGGTGACAGTGTAACTGATATATAGCTTATGGAGTAGAAATAACACATACCACCTTCAGGCCGGGTCCTTGAAACCCTCTCACATCTGATTCTTTAAGTTTTTTCCACTCTGCTGTCTTCATGTAGAGGAGCTAGGAAGCATGGAGATCCACATTTTAAATACAGAAACAATGCAAAGTGGAAGTAGCAAGTGTCTATACAGCTCATCTTCAAAGAGGACTGTCCACCTATCAGATCTACCTGTTTGGACTTACATGATTGAAAAATAAACTTCGGTTGCACTTAGCTTCTGAGGTTTTGGAGTGTAAATATTATAGCAGTTCTATCACCTTAACTAAAATATCACTGAAGGTAGAAAAACCTCATATACAGGTACAAAATTTCAGAACCAGAAAAAATATTAAAATATATAAAATCTGACATTTGTTACATTAGGCATTTAGAAGCTAATTGCTATTAATATAAGAATCCACATTTCTTATCTTTTTTTCCCACACATTAAAACTTTACTTTGGGGGCACCTGGGTGGCTCAGTTGGTTAAGTATATAACTTCATCTCAGGTCATGATCCCATGGTTGGTGAGTTTCAGCCCTGCATCTGGCTTTCTGCTGTCAGCATAGAGCCCACTTCAGATCCCCTGCCTCCCTCTCTCCCTTTGTGCTCATGTGATCGCTCTCTCTCAAAAATAAATAAAAACATTAAAAGAAAAAAAAATTACTTTTATGTGGGGCTTATCTAGCTCATGAATGAACTTTCTCCCCTCTATTATTTATTAAGAGCACAGTAATCAGAAACTGATATGTAAGTGACATCTTTAGTAGGAATCATACTCTGTGAAGCATGAGTCTTTCATTAAGTTTTATCTGTGTAGGCAAAATGGATTTATTAAAACTATATGAGGCTTAGAATCAGCAGGATCTGGGTTTAAATCCCAGCTTTCACATTTTTTTCTCTGTGCAGTATTGGGCAAATCACCTGAAATTCAGGTAGCAAGTTCATGAAATGGGAACAACACAACAGAAACTATGTTACATAATAATTATAGAATTTAATACAAACTTATGTAATATATATTTAATATACAGTTATATACTCATAAAGTATAGTATAGAAAAAAAGAAATTAACATTTACTGAGCGTGCCTATATGTTAGACACTGTGCTAAGTTCAGATCACCGCATCGAATACAGCCACTGTGTTGGACCCATCTCTATTTCTCAATCGCAAATGATTTTTCGTCAGTAAACTCTAGCTTGGAAATACACAGCAATGGGAATTCTGAGGAAAGCAATCTCTAACCTTTGTTAGATTTGACTATACTAACCTGGCTATAGGCAATCCAGCATGCATAGATAGTATTTTCCCCATAACACAGAAAATGAAGAAGAGAAGAAATTATAGTAAAAATAAAAATGTGTGTCTGGCATTAACTATGTTCCAGGAACATTTCATAAAGTGGTTACATTTACATTCACTTAATTTTCACAAGTTCTCTTCCTGTTTTGCATTTGAAGATAATAAAGGTGAATGAGTTAAAGCAACTTGAACAAGACCCAGAACTGTGAAATGGTAGAGCCAAGATTCAAGACTTTCTGATACCAGAGTCTGTGCTTTTAAAAGGCAAAAACCAGAAATGAAATTCTGATCTGTTTCATTGTGAAGTCTATGCCATTGACACCTTTATTACTTCTATGGTATAAAACCCGGAGTTATTTTCTTCAAGACATTTGCTAAGGTAAAAATAGATGACACAGCAATATACATTTAGAGTGCTATAAAATTATTTTATATACATATGTTTTAAATTTTGGGTATATATGAGATTCAGCTAGGATTTATTTTTTTTCATTTAAAAAAATTTTTTTTAACATTTATTTATTTTTTGAGACAGAGAGAGACAGAGCATGAACGGGGGAGGGACAGAAAGAGAGGGAGACACAGAATCGGAAGAATGCCCCAGGCTCTGAGCTGTCAGCACAGAGCCCAATGCGGGGCTCGAACTCACTGACCGCGAGCTCGAACTCACGGACCGCGAGATCGTGACCTGAGTTGAAGTCGGACGCTTAACCGACTGAGCCACCCAGGCACCCCTCAGCCAGGATTTAATGAACAATAACTAAGGCATATAACTAGAATTTAACAATGTGATTATTATGAACTAAATTTTTCCTCCCTCCTCAGATTTATGTTGAAGCCCTGACCCCCAATGTGACCGTATTTAGAGACAGGGCCTTTAGAGAAGTAACGGAAATCAAATGAGGTCATAAGGGTGGGTCCTAATCCAATACGGCTAGTGTCCTTATAAGAAGAAAAGGGGCACATGAGTGGCTCAGTCAGTTAAGCATCCAACTCTTGGTTTTAGTTCAGGTCATGATCTCATGGTTCGTGGGATAGAGCCCCAAGTCAGGCTCTGTGCTGATGGCTTGGATCCTGCTTAGGATTCTCTCTCTCTCTCTCTCTCTCTCTCTCTCTCTCCCTCTCTCTCTGCACCCCTCAAAATTAATAAACTAAAAAAAAAAGATTCTCTTTTTGTCTCTGCCCCTCTCCCCCATTTGTTCTCTCTCTCAATAAAATAAAATAAAATAAAATAAAATAAAAGTAAAGTAAAATAAAATAGAAGAGGCAAAATAAAGTAAAATAAAAGTAAAGTAAAATAAAATAGAAGAGGCAAAGACAGCAGGGATGTATACATACAGATAAAAGGTCATGTGAGGACACAGCAAGGAGATGGCTATCTTTAAGGTAAGAAAAGTGCCTCAAGGGGCACCTGGTGGCTCAGTCCAGTAAGCATGCAATTCCTGATTTTGGTTCAGATCATGATATCACAATTGTGATATTGAGCCCTGCATCAGGCACCATGCTGACCATGGAGACTGCTTGGGATTCTCTGTCTCTCCCTCTCTCTCTGTCCCTCTCTCTCTCTCTCTCTCTCTCTCAAAATAAATAAATAAACATATTTTTTAAAGGTGCCCTAAGAGAAACTAAACTTGCCAACACCTTGATCTTCGACTTCTAGCCTCCAGAACTGTGCGAATAAATTTCTATTGTTTAAGTCACCTGTTCTTATAGCATTATATTATGGCAGCCTTAGCCAACTAATATCAGGATCTCACATATTAGAGTGAAGAAAAGATTGGTTTGTATGTGCATTGGAATGATGGGAAGCACTTTTAATTTCACAGAAAAATAAACCTTCTCTCTTTTAATAGTATCTGTATCAGATTCCACTGTAGGTAAAAGAAATCATTCTATCTAGTTAATGCAAAAAAAAAGGTATTCATGAAAATCTTGTATCTATATCATATTTATCTGTGAAAAATTGAATGATTTTCCCTAAGATCAGCAAGAAGACAAGGATGTCTGTTCTCAGAATTTCTATCCAACATGTTACTGAATGTTAAACTCAGTGTATACATGTGAGAAAGAGAAACAAAAAGCATCTAGTTTAGACAGGAAAAAGAGAAATTGTTCTAACTCATAAATGAGATGATCTGTCTTGTAGAAATCTAATGGAATCAACAAAAAAGCTACTAAAACTACTAAATGAGTTTAGCAAGTATTCACAATACATGATTAATATAAAAACTGGCTTATTTTATACACTAGTAATGAATAATTGGAAATTGAAATTGGAAATTAATATGATGTTCACAATACATGATTAATATAAAAATGGCTTATTTTATACACTAGCAATGAATAATTGGAAATTGAAATTGGAATAATTGGAAAAAATATGAAATATTTAGGGATAATCAGGCCAAGATACATAAGGCTAAGAGAAATTGAAGAATAACTAGATAAATTGAGGGATTCATCATGTTCAGGTTGAGAAGGTAATCTCTTTAAAATGTCATTCTTCTAAAATTGATCTAGAGGTGGGGCGCCTGGGTGGCTCAGTCGGTTGAGCAGCCGACTTCGGCTCAGGTCACGATCTCGCGGTCCGTGAGTTCGAGACCCGCGTCGGGCTCTGTGCCGACAGCTCAGAGCCTGGAGCCTGTTTCAGATTCTGTGTCTCCCTCTCTCTGACCCTCCCCCGTTCATGCTCTGTCTCTCTCTGTCTCAAAAATAAATAAATGTTAAAAAAAAAATTAAAAAAAATTGATCTAGAGGTTAGACACAATCCTTATTAAAACCTTGTGTGTGTGTGTGTGTGTGTGTGTGTGTGTGTGTGTGCAAAATGACACACTCATTCTTTTTTTTTAATTTTTTTAATTTATTTTTGAGACAGAGAGAGACAGAGCATGAACGGGGGTAGGGCCAGAGAGAGAGGGAGACACAGAATCCGAAGCAGGTTCCAGGTTCTGAGCTGTCAACACAGAGCCCCACGCGGGGCTCGAACTCACGGACCGTGAGATCATGACCTGAGCTGAAGTCAGACGCTCAACCGACTGAGCCACCCAGGCCCGACAAACTCATTCTTAAACTCGTGTGGACACACAAAGGACCTAGAATAGCCAAAAATAACTTTGAAAAAGAAGAAAAACTTAGAGGATAAACACTCCTCAATTCCAAGACTTGGACAAAGCCACAACAATCAAGATAGTGTGGCATTAGCACAAACATCAACAAATAGAGATGAAACAGGATAGAGAGTTTAGAAATAGACTCACATACATATGTACAACTTTTCTTCAAGAAAGGTAAACAGACAATTCGGCGGAGAAAGGAAAGTCCTTTCAACAAATGGTGCTGGAACAATTAGATATCCACAGGCAAAAAAATGAGATTAAATCCATGCCTAACTCATAGGCAAAAATTAACTCAAAATGGATCGTAAACCTAAATATATAAACCTAAAACTATAAAACATCTAGGAGAAATCATAGGAAGAAAATGTCTTTATTTTGGGTTGGGCAAAAATTTCATAGATGGAATGTCAAGTGCAAAATTAATAAAAGATAAATAATAACTTTGGTTTCTTCAAAATTAAAAGCTTCTACCTTTTAAAAGTCTCTGTCAAGAGAACTAAAAGATAAACCACAGAATAACATGAAATACTGCAAAACATACATCTAAGACTCAACCCAGAATCAATACAGAATTCTCAAAATTTGACAACAGCCCATTTCAAAAAATGAGCAAAAACTTTGAACACTTTACCAAAAAAACATATGGATTCCCAATAAGTACATGAAAAGATACTCAACATCAGAAGTCATTTTAGAGGGGCACCTGGGTGGCTCAGTCAGTTATGGATCCAACTCTTGATTTCAGCTCACATCATGATCTCACGGTTCATGAGTTGGAGCCCCAAGCTGGGCTCCGTGCTGATAGTGTGGAGCCTGCTTAGGATACTCTCTCTCTCCCAATCTCTCTCTCTCAAAATAAAAAAAAACTTAATTTTTTTAAATAAAGAAGTAATTTGAGAAATTCAAATTGAAGCTGCATTAAGCTACTATTATACTTATTAGAACTGTTAAAAAAAATAATAGCTTAGCAAATAAAATGTCAGGAAAGATGTGGAGTACCTGGAACTCTCACAAACTGTCAGGCGGAATATAAAATGGTACAATTATTTTGGAAGATAGTTTGGCAGTTTAAAAGTTAAACAGGCAACTATCCTATGATCCAGCCATTCAGTTCCTAAGTATTTACCCAAGAAAAAGACAGCAAAACAGCTATGCAAAGACTGGTACACAGATGTTCATAGCAGCTTTACTTGTAATAGCCTAAAGTAATTGGATAAGCAAACTGCAGTATATCTGCACAATGACATCTGAGTGATAAAAAGCAATGAATTATTCACACATGCAATAACATTGATGAATCTCAAAAAGAGGGGGCTTGACAAAAAAACCCCAGACAAAATATATAGTGAAATTGTATGTTCCATAGGTATACATTTTTAGAGAATTTATCTACTGTGACTGAAAGCAGATCTGTGGTTGCCTGGGGATTCTTGGTTGACAAAAGAGAATGAAGGAATTACAAAGACAGGGGGATGACAAAGTGGAAACAAGAGACCTTCGGGAGACATCATTAGCTTGATTGTGATGATGATACCATAGATATGTACATATGTGTACATATATGCATATCTGAAACTGTATACCCTATGTGTAATTTCTTATATGTGCATCCAGCAGTTTATTGCCTTTTTTTGTCTTGTCCTTACGTTAGGCTGCTTAAAGCTGTCTCACTGATTACTGGTGCTTTGCTTATTTTTCTTTTCCTTCTGTGTTTTATTTTGGATGATTGTCATCACCACATTTTCAAGTTAGCTAGCTTTTCTTCTGCAGTATAGAATCTACATTTAATCCATCTAGTGCATTTTTCATGTCAAACATGCATTTTTCACTAGCAGAAACTCGATTTGGGTTTTTCATACATCTTACATGATCAATATATACTTTCACTCCCTGAACATATGGAATACAGTGGTAACTGTTTTAATATCCTTGTCTACTAATTCTATTATCTGTGCCATTTGCTTTTTGTAAAACGTTTATTTACTTATATTTAGATGGGAGAGAGAAAGAGAAAGAGAGAGCACATGAGTGGAAGAGAGGCAAAGAGAGAGGGAGAGAGAGAATTCCAAGCAGGCTCCACACTGTCAGTGCAGAGCCCAATGTGGGGCTCAGTCTCACAAACTGAGATCATGATCTGAGTCAAAATCAAGAGTCAGGTGTTTAACTGACTAAGCCACCTAGGTGCCTTGACTGATTAATCGTTTTCATTATAAGACATTTTTTTTTCCTTTTTCTCTGAGTACCTGGTGATTTTTTTTTACTTTGTTGTGTGCTGGATATATTTGTATTCTTATAATTATTACTGTGTTTTATTCTGGATAGTGATTAAATTACTTGTGAACAGTTTCATCCTTTCACTGATATTAAGCTTTCTTGGTGAGATCAGGCAGAATTTAGTGTAGGGTTAATTACTCCTTCATCTTTCCCACCTTCATCTCTCACACACCTACTGAGACAAAACCCTTTTCAGAACTCTGTCCAGTACCCTAAGCATTATGAGGCTTTTCATTTTGGCTGGTGGTAAAAAGAACTACTTTTGACCCTGTGTAAATTTTAGGTGTTCTTTATTCTGATGTTCTGTTTGTTCTTTCCCAGTCTGGCACAGCTTCGTCAACAGCATGTGCTGATAAGTATTCAGTTGGAGGCTTGAGGAAACCCTCAGAAGCTCCAGTGTGCCCTATGAACTCTAGTCACCATGGACTTTCAGATTCCCTGTTCTGTCTTCTCAATTCAAGAAGACTGCCAAACTATGTCTGGGTTCCCTCCCCTTGGACAAAAATGTAGAACTCTCTCAAGACAGTAAGCATAGACAATTGAATGGCTCACATTACCCATTTCCCTTCTCTATGGGTTCACTGTCTTTATAATCTATATTTGAAAATCATTAATAAACATTTTTATAGTTTTTTTTCATTTTTAATTGAACCAGGAGGTTAAATCTGGTTCAAGTAACACCATCTTGACTAGAAGTAGAAATATCAAAGGCATTTTGATTCTGATATAAAAATAAAATATATTCGACAGGGTAGTGTACTCAAGAGGGACAGAAGAAGAGAAAAGGAATCTGAAGTGGTCCTACTCTACTTTCATAAATTAGAGGCTGTGGTGAAGGGCAAGTCAGCCTTGCTGAACTTCAGTGTTCTCATCTGTGGAATTAAGGTATTATTATCTGTCGTTTCTGCTCTACACCATTATTGCGATGTTTCAGTGGCAGGGTATGCATATTTTAAGGGGGATATTATAAGTAGTTCACCAATAAGAGGCATTTTGGTAAGAAACCTGATCACATAAATATTAAATTGTATATTGTGAAGAACATGAGCTCCAGTGTCAGAATCATGAATCTAAAAGGTGTTTCTGGGGTGCCTGGGTGGCTCAGTTGATTAAGCGTCCGACTTCGGCTCAGGTCATGATCTCACAATTTGTGGGTTCAAGCCCTGCGTCAGGCTCTGGGTGGACAGCTTGGAGCCTGGAGCCTGCTTCAGATTCTGTGTCTTCTCTCTCTCTGCCCTTCCCCTACTCATGCTCTGTCTCACTGTGCCTCTCAAAAACAAAGAAATGTAATAATACAAAAAAATTTTTTAAATAAAAAATAAAAGGTGTTTCTGCTATTTATTAGGTAGTTTGGCAATGTAATTAAACTCTCAATTTCCTCTTCTTTAAAATGAAAATAACTGTACTGACATTGAAGGGAAATATAAAAAAATAAAGAAAATATATACAAGATTCCTAGAAGAGTGCAGGTGGAAGAATGCCAATAAATGTGTTAATTCTTGGATTGTATAATGAGTAGTAAAGAACAAAAGAGAAGCAGTCTGTGGGGGTGGGGAACCAGACAACTCTGCACACACATGCTACATATTTGTGCTGTCTGGACTTTTTTCTGAGAAGTGGTTATCAGAGCCAACACTAGTCTACATAGCATCTTCATTTGAGTTACAAATAGAAGCCTTCTGTGTGTGAACAAATTAGAAGATGTCCCTTGCTTCAGGTGACAGAGCTCATTAAGGAGGAAAGCGTAAACTGGATTTCAGCCTCTAACTGCCAGAGATCGGCTTCTCTATGCAGCTTTGATATGGAGGCCCTGGTGGTAAAAGTCCCCAGAGTATATTCCCATTTCTCTCTGGTCCCCAAGGCTGCTTGCCCAGATCTATGGCATCAGACAAAAGGGAATAATTTGAGCATTGGCAGAAGTTCACATTTGGTCTTGAGATGTTTAGAAATGTACTTTTTCTGAGCCCTGCAAAGATGTTGAATTGGAGAATGTGCTATTTGGGGGAGTTTAGTAATAAAATATATGTTTATTTCTATATGACCCACTCTACGATGAACTAAGCAATGCAGGAATTGTTCTTACATTTCATTTAAAATAGGCATCATTTTCTTTAAAAACAAATGTTGGGGTACCCGGGTGGCTCAGTCGGTTAAGTGTCTGACATCAGCTCAGGTCATGATCTCACAGTTCGTGAGTTCCAGCCCCGTGTCGAGCTCTGTGCTGACAGCTGGGAGCCTGGAGCCTGCTTTGGATTCTGGGTCTCCCTCTCTCTCTCTGCCCCTCCTCAGCTTGCGCTCTGTCTCTCTCTCAAAAACAAATCAGCATTAAATTTTTTTTAATGTTTATTTTTGAAAGAGAGAGAGAGTGCAAGCAGGAGAGAGGCAGAGAGAGGGGGACAGAGGATCAGTAGTGGGCTCTTTGCTGACAACAGAGAGCCTATGTGTAGCTCAAACTCTCCAACTTCATGAACCATGAGATCATGTCCTGAGCCAAAGTCTAAAATAGGCACCTTTTTCTAAAAAAAAAAAAAGACACAAAATGGGTGCCTGGGTGACTCAGTCAGTTAAGTGTCCAACTCTTGATTGCAGCTCAGGTCATGATCTCACAGTTTGGGAGAGATCCCCCATTCTCTCTCTCTCTCTCTCTCTCTCTCTCTCTCTCTCTCAAAATAAACAAACTTAAAAAAATTATTTTAACAAAGGACACAAAAGCATATACACCTCTTTTAATATTATATTTTCCTTCTTACTTGGAAAGACTTAAAGATAGCAGTGTTTCCTCAGAACTAAATTTCCTGCATTATACTGAAATGTAAAGGTAGACATTTTGTTTAGATTTTAATAAGTAACTAGAACTCTTGTTATTGAAGCCTATCAGTGTGGGATCTGTTTATCTGAAAGGGAGAGATAATGTGAGAGGAAAGAAGTGTCAGGCTGCCAAAACAGGTTTCTGAAGGCTGTCAGCATTCGAATCAAGAAAATCTCATTATGTATTTAAAAAGTAAACAACCGTCAAAAAGGCATAAATCTCTCTCTCAATGATGTATAAATGCAACATTATGAATAAATGTGCTGTGTTACCTGACATTTGTATGGAAATAGCAGTTTCAAAGAATTTCAGAAATATTTACATTTCACTTATACTTTCCTTTATTCATTTACTCACATATCCATACACTTATTGCAAATTAACCATGTCATCCTTCAACCTACACGTCACTTCGGTACTCACCATCACAGCAAAGATATTCAAAAGTGTTTTTGCAGACAATTGGCAACTCCTTAACATTTTTCCCCTTCAGCTCACATCATTTGAAATTACTTTCCAAATGTCCATTAGAACTACTTTTGTTAAAGTTACGAATTACGTAATGCTTTCTAATTTCAATAGTCTCTACCCTCTTCTCATTTTATCCAGTTACTCAATACCATTGAAAACAGTTGACCACATCCTCTTTTTCTAAAGATTTTTCTTTAGAGTATTTTTAGGCAAAACTGAGCAAAACAGAAAAGTTGCAGAGGGGTGCCTGGGTGGCTCAGTTGGTTGAGTATCCGACTTCTGCTCAGGTCATGATCTCAAAGCTTGTGGCTTCAAGCTCTGCGTTGGGCTCTGTGCTGACAGCTCAGAGCCTGGAGCCTGCTTCGGATTTGTGTCTCCCTCTCTCTCTGCCCCTAGCCCACTCGCATTCTGTCCCTGTCTCTCTCAAAAAGAAATAAACATTTGGGGTGCCTGGGTGGCTCAGTCGGTTGAGCGTCCGACTTCGGCTCAGGTCATGATCTCATGGTCTGTGAGTTCCAGCCCCGCGTCGGGCTCTGTGCTGATGGCTCAGAGCCTGGAGCCTGTTTCAGATTCTGTGTCTCTCTCTCTCTCTCTGACCCTCCCCCGTTCATGCTCTGTCTCTCTGTCTCAAAAATAAATAAACGTTAAAAAAAATTTAAAAAAAAAGAAAGAAACATTAAAAAAAATTAAAAAAAAAAAAACCTGCAGAGATTTCCCATGTACCTCTCCCCCAACGCATGCATCACCTCTTCCATCACAAACATATTGCCCAAAGTGGTACAGTTGTTATATCTGATGAACCTACACTGGCACATAATAATCACTCAAAATCCATAATTTATATTAAAGTTCACTCTTGGTGGTGTACATTTTACAGGTTCGGGCAAACAGACAGCAGCATGTATCTGTCATTATAGTATCATATAGAGGGTTTTTACTGTCCTAAAAATACTCTGTGCTCCACCTTTTAATTCCTACTACTGTTCCCTTCCCCTCAACCCCACTCCTAGAAGCCACTGATCTATTTACTTTCTCCGTAACTTTGCCTGTTCCAGAACATCAGGTAATTGGAATCATATGGCATAGAACCTTTTACAGACTGGCTTCTTTCACTTAGTTATATGAATTTACATTGTTGTTTTTATTTGCATTTCACTGATAAAATATTTTGGAGCATCTTTCCAATGGAGCTTATTTGCCAATGTATATCTTCTTTGATGAAGTGTTTGTTAGGGTCTTAGCCCATTTTTTAAATTGGGTTGTTTATATTCTTATTGTTGAGTTTTAAGAGTTCTTTGTATATCTTGGATAACAATCCTTTATCAAATATACCTTTTGCAAATATTTTCCAGCAGTATGTGGGTTGTTTTCTCTTCCTCTTGAAATAGTCTTTTGCAGAGTAGAAGTTTTTTAATTTTAATGAACTCCAGCATATCAATTAGTTTTTTGGGGATCATGTAAGGTCCCATGATGTTGTTTCTAAAACGTCATCACCAGAGGTGCCTGGGTAGCTCAGTCGGTTGAGCGCCTGACTTCAGCTCAGGTCATGATCTTGCATTTTGTGAGTTTAAGCCCCATGTTGGGCTCTGTGCTGACAGTTCAGAGCCTACAGCCTGCTTTGGATTCTGTGTGTCTCTCTCTCTCTGACCCTGGCATGCTCACAGTCTGTCTCTCTCTCTCTCAAAAATAAATGAACATTTAGAAAAAATCCATCCCCATATCCAATATCACCCAGGTTTTCTTCTCTGTTATCTTCTAGTAGTTTTATAGTTATATCTTTTATATTTAGGTCTATGCCCAATTTTAACTTTGGGAAGGATGGAATTTTATGTGTAGTTTTTTGTTTGTTTGTTTGTTTGTTTTATGCTGATACACAGTTATTCCAGTGTCATTTGTTGAAAACATTCTTTTGTCAAAGATCAGTTAACTATATTTATGTGGGTCTATTTGTGGGTTCTCTATTCTATTCCACTGATCTATTTGTCTATTCTTTCACCAACACCACACTGTCTCAATTACTGTAATTCTACACTATAAGTCTTGAAGTCTTAAAGGTAGTGTCACTTCTTCAGCTTTGTTCTCCTGCAATATTGTGATGGCTATTCTGGGTCTTTTGCTTCTCCATATCAATTTTTATTTTTTTTATTTTTTTATTTTATTAGTGTTTATTTATTTTTTGAGAGAGACAGAGAGACAAAGTGCGAGCCAGGAAGGGGCAGAGACAGAGTGAGACAGAAGCAGGCTCCAGGCTCTGAGCTGTCAGCACAGAGCCTGATTCAGGGCTCAAACCGTGAGATCATGACCTGAGCCAAAGACACGCTTAACTGACTGAGCCACCCAGGTGCCCCTCTTCATATAAACTTTTGGATTGGTTTGTTGATATCCAACAAATAACCTTCTGGGACTTTTATTGGGATGACATTATATCTATAGATCAGATTGGGAAGAACTGATATCTTGATAATATTGAGTCCTCCTATGCATGAACATGGAATACTTCCCCACTTATTTAGTTCTTCTTTGATTGTTGATCAGGGCTTTGTTGTTTTCCTCAGACAGACCTTATACGCATTTTGTTATATTTATACCTAAGTATTTCAGTTGTTTGGATTTATTTTTTGTTGTTGTTGTTTCATATTCTGTTGGTAATTTCAAGTTCCACTTGTTCATTTCATTTCTGGTATATACAAAAGTGATCTAATTTTGAGTGTTGATCTTGAATCCCCTTTGGTAACAATCTTCTTGTTCTCTATAGTTAAGAGTCTTTGTTTTGGTTTGTCTCTTGTGTGTGTGTGTGTGTGTGTGTGTGTGTGTGTGTGTGTGTTTTATTTCTTAAATTCCACATATGAATGAAACCATGTAGTATTTGTCTCTCTCTGACTGTCTTATTTCGGTTAGCATTATATTCTCTAAATCTATCCCTGTTATTGCAAGATTTCAGCCCTTTTTATGGCTGAATAATACTCGACTGTATATATAAATATACCACATTAATCCATTCATCTATCAATGGACACTTGGGCTGCTTCCATAATTTGGCTATTGTAAATAATGGTGCAATAAACCTAGGTGTACATATATACTTTTGAATTAGTGTTTTCATATTCTTTGTATGAATACCTAGTAGCGCAATTAATAGATTGTAAGGTAGTTCTATTTTTAATTTTTTGAGGAACCTCCATACTGTCTTCCACAGTGGCTACACCAGTTTGCAGTCCCACCAACAGTGCATAAGGGTTCCTTTTTCTCCACATCTTCACCAGTATTTGTTGTTTCTTGTGTTTTTTATTTTAGCCATTTTGATAGGTATAAGGTGATATCTTGTTATGGTTTTGATTTACATTTCCCTGATGATGAGTGATATTGAGCCTCTTTTCACATGTCTGTTGGCCATCTGTAGGTATTCTTTAGAGAAATGTCTGTTCATGTCTTATGCCCATTTTTAAATTGGATTATTTGTTTCTTGGATGTTGAGTTGTATAAGTTTTTTACATATTTTGGATACGAACCCATTATTGAATACATAATTTGCAAATATCTTCTCTTATTCGGTAGGTTGTCTTTTAGTTTTCTTCGTTGTTTCCTTTGCTGTGCAGAGGTTTTGTCTTTTTTGTCTCATTTTGTTTTGTTTTTGTTTGTTATTTTTTTATATATAGTTCCAATAGTTTATTTTTGTTTATATTTCCTTTGCTTCTGGAGACATACCTAAAAAGATGTTGCTACAACCAGGGTCGGAAAAAAAATTGCTGCTTGTGTTCTCTTCTAGGATTTTTATGGTTTCGGGTCTCACATTTAGGACTTTAACCCATTTTGAGTTTCTTTTGTGTATGGTGCAAGAAAGTGGCCCAGTTTCATTCTTTTGTGTGTAGCTGTCAAGTTATCCCAATACCATTTGTTGAGATATAATGTTCTTCTTATTCCTGATAACTTTTCTAAATGCTCTGAAGTCTGCTCTGTCTGAAATTAATATATCTACTCCTATTTTCATTAGTATTAGTATGATATGTTTTTCTTGATCCATTTACTTTTAAACTAAATCTGCCTTTTAAAGTGGGTTTATTTTAGATAACATAATGTCAGATTTTTTTAAATTTTTTTTAAATTTTTTATTAAGGTATAATTGGCATATAACATTGCATTATTTCCAGGTATACAACATAATTATTTGGTATGGGTCTTGTTATTTGATCCACTCTGAAAACTTCTGTCTTTAATTGGTACTTTTTTTTAACTGATTTTTTTCCCCTCTAGGCTTTAAAGAAAACAAGCATTGTTTCTTTAATTTCTTTTTTCTTAAGCAAACTATTTACCACCTGATATCTTTTGTCATACCCCTATGGAAAAGAGGCCTAATTGTACACTATATTTTCTTTTTTTTTTTAAGTTTATTTCTTTTTTGAGAGAGAGAGATCAGGGTAGGGGCAGAGAGAGAAAGAGAGAGAATCCCAAGCAGTTTCCTTGTTGCCAGCACAGAACCCACGTGAGGCCAAGATCAAGAGCCAGACACTCAACTGACTGAGCCACCCTGGTGCCTCTGTATACCGTATTTTTTGCTCTTCCTTTCAAACATAGGAGTTTTTCCTTAGAAGTAGATGTCTGATACTGGACACTGTATTTCCCAGTTAATCTTCTGGATTGACTGTGGAAATAATTATCACCCATGGAATGAGAGAGATGGTGATGTCAGTCACTTTTAAGTAATGGATATGCATACCAAGTTCCATGTTCTCCTTTTCTTTTTAATACTAAGGCCCCAAGGCATCTTAATCCATAAGGTAGAAAAAAACCTAAGTCTCTGAATCATTCAGTAGAGGAAATCATTTGTAGATCAAAATGTCTGTTCTTGAACAGTTGTCTGAGAGATGTATAAATTCCTATTTTGTGGTGGTCTTATGTATTTTGGCATATATTTTGTTCAGTAGTTTGAATTATTCTAAGTGAAGGCCAATGTATTATTATTCAAGTGGCAATATCTATAGCACAAGTGGATTGGGCTTACATAGGATAAGAACACTTCTGTTTATATGAGAAGAAAGGAATATAACACATACAAAAGTGAGGTCAAATTATTGGCTTTGGTGATCAGAGGTATCAGTGGATCTTATCTGAATGCCTATGTTTTCTTTAGGAATTATGGAGCAAACCACCAACAGAAAGTAGGAGGACAGGAGAGTTGGATACACTAATATATGTGAAAAATGGGAGATAGTAATATCAAAGAATAAGAAAGTATAGTAGAGTGTGATAGTTTAAAAGTCAATTTGAAATTCATAAATACTATTGAATTTCCCCAGCACTAGTCTCTTGCTCAGTTGGGTTTACACAGAGAAAAGAGATTAATCAGATGACTATGACTATGGGAGGGAAGGGTAAAGAACTAAAGACTATTTGCAAGGGAAGAACTATCATATCTAAACTGAGTTGTAAAGGGAATGAAGGGATTGAGAATATGAGATGGATTCTAAATGGCTGAAACATCAAAGGGTTGGAGGAAACCCATTTCTCCAAGGGGGCCAAAAAATAGTGATATTAGAAGTATTTGAATAAATAAATTGAAAGATGGAAAGGAGTGCATAATCTGAAAGAGAAATGGGTAGTATAGCCTTGTAGCATGAACTTCAGTTAAGCTGGGAATGTTTAGGAAAAGAAGAGAAATCATTTGAGCAGCCCTTAACTACAGTTCAACAATAGTCTCTGTTCATTTATGACCCCTGTGACCTGCTAACCTTTGACTTGCCTCCAAAGAGCCTTCCCCAGGCAGCACAATAGAACTGCACAAGGTAGCATTGTGTAATTCTTAAAGTAAGCTTTGAACCAAGTTAGATTCTTTACTTGGGTTTGCCATTTACTAATTGGGCTAGGTTATTTAAACTCTTTAGGTTACAATTTGCTACATTCTAAATGAGACTCATGACATCTGTCTCAAAGGGTAAGTATATAGATTAAAGTATGCTTAAAGTGCGTTCAGAAGAAATGACTGAAATATATGGTCTCAAAAATGAAATGTTAGCAATTATAGCAATTATAAAATTGCTATTATTCTATTTTTTTAGTATTATGGCTTAAAGAGACAGAATTCAGAACAAGGATTAGCGCGGTGCCTGAGTGGCTCAGTTAAGCGTCTGACTTTGGCTCAGGTCATGATTTCATAGTTTGTGAGTTTGAGCCTGGAGCCTACTTTGGATTCCGTGTCCCCTTCTCTCTCTGCCTCTCCCCTACTTGTGCTCTGTCTCTCAAAAGTAAATAAATGTAACAAAAAATAATTTTTAAAAAATAACAAGGATTAGAAATTATAGTAAGGTAATTATCAATTCAATCTATTGATGAGCTCTGGAACAGTTAGGATATCCTGCCTAAAAAAAAATAATCTAATCATCTCTTTTTCTTTTTCTTTTTTCCTCCAGACTATCAGCTCATCAAGAAGAAGGAACAAAGGAATGGTATTTTATCTTACCTTCTTAGGAGGGCAAAAATGACTCTGTTTCATAGACATCTGAGTTACTGCTATGGTCTAAATATTTGTGCCCTACCCACCCACCCCCACTCCTTCCACCAAATTTATATGTTGAAATCCTAATTCCCAAAATGGTGTTATTAGGAGGGAGGGCTTTTGGGAGGTGATTAGGTGATAATCCTCAGGAATGGGCTAGTCCTTTTAGAAAGAGATCCCAGAGAACTTGCTTGCCTCTTCCATCATCTAATGATACGACAAGAAGGCACCATCTATGAGTAAGTCAACTGTCCCTAGACACCACCTTGACCAGCACCTTGATCTTGGAATTCCCAACATTTAAAACTGTGTAATATATGTGTATTGTTTATAAGCCACCCAGTTCATGGTGTTTTTGTTATAATAGCCCAAACAGACTAAGATAGCTACCTTTACCTCAGGTTTTATTAAAAGATCTTCCTGTTCATTTCTGTAATTGATGAAAATTAGCTATGTATCCTCTTGAAGATGCTAAATTTCTTCTTTTTTAAAAATTTTTTAATGTTTATTTATTTTTGAAAGAAAGAGACAGACAGAGTGCAAGTGGGAAAGGGGCAGAGAGAGAGAGGGAGTCATAGAATCTAAAGCAGGCTTCAGGCTCTGAGCTGTCAGCACAGAGCCCAACAGGGGGCCTGAAATGCATGAAGCATGAGATCATTACCTGAGCCGAAGTTGGAACCATAATTGACTGAGCCACCCAGGTGCCCCAAGATGATGAATTTCTGATGGGGATGGCTATGTAAAAGCCAGAAGACCAAATAATCAGTGGAAAACCATGAGCAAAGGCACAAATATGAGGCTTGAGAATGAAATAAGACTTGGAAATAATGCCTTCTGCTCCTGCAACTATATATGTTGAAGGATATATTCTTATATACTATATACAAACTAATGTTGCAATAGGCCCTTACCTGCCTAACTGGAATCTGGCCCAGAGACTAAACTAAAATTATACTGTTACAATATGGTAGCTTGATCATTACCTTTGATGGTAGGAGGTATTTCCTACCAGGAAGCAATTCCTAATAACGCAGCAGGATACACTTCTCACACCTGGATGATATACCTATCTGAAAAACGATCTTTATGTAACCTGACAGGGCATTCTCCTCAAGTGAATCTAGTCTGAATTGAAAATGACAGCTTGCTTTCTACAGTCTCCTTTTTTCTATCTTTCTACAATTCTCAAAAGACTAATTTGTTTATTATTCCATTTATTTTGAATGCTATAGTCGTTCATACTTGCATTCATTGGTTTTGATTCCAATTCCAATTCTACATTAATTTCATCTAGGGGGGTGCCTGGGTGGTTCAGTCGGTTAAGCGGACGACTTCAGCTCAGGTCATGATCTTGCGGTCTGTGTGTTCGATCCCCACATCAGGCTCTGTTCTGACAGCTCGGAGCCTGGGGCCTGTTTCAGATTCTGTGTCTACCTCTCTCTCTGCTCCTCCTCTGCTTGCACTCTGTCTCTCTGTCTCTCAAAAATGAATAAACGTTAAAAAAAATTAAACAAAATTTAAAAATTTCATCCAGGGCATCAAGTGATAAAGTATTGATGCTAATGTACTTGGAAAAAAAAAATTCTTTAGTGCGTATTGATTGTACTAAAGCACTGTGCTTAATCCAAAACTGGGTGCTTTTCTATTTTGCACTTTCCCCATTTTCCTGGAGTTAGTTATTTTTCTTTGTCCAGGCCACCTTTATTCTGATTACTTTCCAGAAGATGACAAAGAAAAGGTATGGATGTGAGCTGAGTTTTCCAAATTACAAATAAACTCTGAAAAGTAAACATTGATGTTAATCAACTAGGTTCATCCCCAAACATCCCAAATGTTTGAAATAACCAGCTTGACTGAATTTGCTAATCCTAATATTAGTAACAGTAAAAGACAGGGCAAATAGACATGAAACAGACATTAGGGCATATTCTACTTGACAAAACTGTTAAATTTAAATTTCTATGTCCTTTTTGCTTTCTATTTCCATGGCCACATCTTTTATGCATTCCTCTTTCACTACAGGTGGTTTCTTTCCTTTCAATGCATCCTACAATCCCCAGCCAGATCAATCTTTCTAAAACACAATTTCAATAGCGTCATTTGCAGAATAAAAAATAGGACACCTCACTCCCCTACCTGCAGGATAAATTCCAAGCTCCTTAAGCTTCAACTCAAGGGACTGGTTAATCTAACTAGGCCTGCCTTTCCAGAGCAGCTTGTTCTTCTCCTACTCCAAATGCTTGCTCAAACCCAAAATATTTATTCATTAACTTTGCTACCTTCACATCTTTGCTGAAACAGTTATTTTCCTTTCTATTTCCCTTTCTACCTCCTTGCCAAAATAATATTCCCCATCAAGGCCTTTGTGCCAAATCTCACTCTGCTTTCTTTTTTAATGTTGCTGGTATAAACCTCTATTAGTGGCAATCACAAATAATTTCATGTTATGAAGTAACATAAACATTTGATAGTTACCCACTTTAAGAGGTTTAAATATCATATGTGAAATAAGCTGGTCATCATAGCTAAACAATTCTTAGTTTTTCACATTTTCACTAACATTCACTCCAATCAACAAGCTTGTTTGATTTTTATAGGCTTCTTATATTTCTATCCAGGGAAGAGACCTTATCAATAGGCTAACTGCACTGGTTTTTGTCCCATGGAGAAGATTAAGATCTACTGTCCCCAAAGAATAGAGAATATACCTGTTATTTTTTGTACTCCAGAGTTTACTATAGGCCAGTACTTGACATATAGTATATATATTCAATTCCTATCTGATGAATCAATGATTGTTCATTTTCATAAAATGTTATGGATATATAGTATAAGGATCACACTTACTAAAATCAAACTTAATATGAAAAGTATTTGTTAATGTATAGCCTTAGAAAGATGATCTTATGCTTTATTATAAACATACCATAATGTGTGTTATGAATTCGTACATAAAAAAGTAAAAATAACAAAACAAAACAAAACCCCAAGCCAAAAGACTAGTTCTATTCTGATGGCCTAAGGATAACCATTTGGTGAGGTTTCATAGATTCATATAGATAAGACGTGTTATCTTCAGATTCTACATCTAACAAGTATTTATTGATCACAGTCACTGTGCCAGATTCAGGGAATATGAAGATTTAAATAAATTTCCTCTCATCAGGAGCTCTAACTAGGAGAAACTAACAAATGCACCAATAATTACAATGCAGTGCAAAGAAGATTCTGATACAGTAAGTCCAGGTGCTATGAGATCATTTATCTCATATTGGGTTACACAGAAAAAGTGCCTTAAAAGTAGTCATATGTGAGTAGGATTTTATTTTATTATTTTTTTTTAAAGTGTATGAACATTTTATTTTTTTTTTTATTTTAATTTTTTTTTTTTATTTTTTAATATATGAAATTTACTGTCAAATTGGTTTCCATACAACACCCAGTGCTCATCCCAAAAGGTGCCCTCCTCAATACCCATCACCCACCCTGTCCTCCCTCCCACCCTGCCCTCCCTCCCACCCCCCATCAACCCTCAGTTTGTTCTCAGTTTTTTAACAGTCTCTAATGCTTTGGCTCTCTCCCACTCTAACCTCTTTTTTTTTTTTTTTTTTTTTTTTTTTTCTTCCCCTCCCCCATGGGTTTCTGTTATGTTTCTCAGGATCCACATAAGAGTGAAACCATATGGTATCTGTCTTTCTCTGTATGGCTTATTTCACTTAGCATCACACTCTCCAGTTCCATCCATGTTGCTACAAAAGGCCATATTTCATTTTTTCTCATTGCCACGTAGTATTCCATTGTGTATATAAACCACAGTTTCTTTATCCATTCATCAGTTGATGGACATTTAGGCTCTTTCCATAATTTGGCTATTGTTGAGAGTGCCGCTATAAACATTGGGGTACAGGTGCCCCTATGCATCAGTACTCCTGTATCCCTTGGATAAATTCCTAGCAGTGCTATTGCTGGGTCATAGGGTAGGTCTATTTTTAATTTTCTGAGGAACCTCCACACTGCTTTCCAGAGCGGCTGCACCAATTTGCATTCCCACCAACAGTGCAAGAGGGTTCCTGTTTCTCCACATCCTCTCCAGCATCTATAGTCTCCTGATTTCTTCATTTTAGCCACTCTGACTGGCGTGAGGTGGTATCTGAGTGTGGTTTTGATTTGTATTTCCCTGATAAGGAGCGACGTTGAACATCTTTTCATGTGCCTGTTGGCCATCCGGATGTCTTCTTTAGAGAAGTGTCTATTCATGTTTTCTGCCCATTTCTTCACTGGGTTATTTGTTTTTCGGGTGTGGAGTTTGATGAGCTCTTTATAGATTTTGGATACTAGCCCTTTGTCCGATGTGTCATTTGCAAATATCTTTTCCCATTCCGTTGGTTGCCTTTTAGTTTTGTTGGTTGTTTCCTTTGCTGTGCAGAAGCTTTTTATCTTCATAAGGTCCCAGTAATTCACTTTTGCTTTTAATTCCCTTGCCTTTGGGGATGTGCCGAGTAAGAGATTGCTACGGCTGAGGTCAGAGAGGTCTTTTCCTGCTTTCTCCTCTAAGGTTTTGATGGTTTCCTGTCTCACATTCAGGTCCTTTATCCATTTTGAGTTTATTTTTGTGAATGGTGTCAGAAAGTGGTCTAGTTTCAACCTTCTGCATGTTGCTGTCCAGTTCTCCCAGCACCATTTGTTAAAGAGACTGTCTTTGTTCCATTGGATGTTCTTTCCTGCTTTGTCAAAGATGAGTTGGCCATACGTTTGTGGGTCTAGTTCTGGGGTTTCTATTCTATTCCATTGGTCTATGTGTCTGTTTTTATGCCAATACCATGCTGTCTTGATGATGACAGCTTTGTAGTAGAGGCTAAAGTCTGGGATTGTGATGCCTCCTGCTTTGGTCTTCTTCTTCAAAATTACTTTGGCTATTCGGGGCCTTTTGTGGTTCCATATGAATTTTAGGATTGCTTGTTCTAGTTTCGAGAAGAATGCTGGTGCAATTTTGATTGGGATTGCATTGAATGTGTAGATAGCTTTGGGTAGTATTGACATTTTGACAATATTTATTCTTCCAATCCATGAGCAGGGAATGTCTTTCCATTTCTTTATATCTTCTTCAATTACCTGCATAAGCTTTCTATAGTTTTCAGCATACAGATCTTTTACATCTTTGGTTAGATTTATTCCTAGGTATTTTATGCTTCTTGGTGCAATTGTGAATGGGATCAGTTTCTTCATTTGTCTTTCTGTTGCTTCATTGTTAGTGTATAAGAATGCAACTGATTTCTGCACGTTGATTTTGTATCCTGCAACTTTGCTGAATTCATGTATCAGTTCTAGCAGACTTTTGGTGGAGTCTGTCGGATTTTCCATGTATAATATCATGTCATCTGCAAAAAGCGAAAGCTTGACTTCATCTTTGCCAATTTTGATGCCTTTGATTTCCTTTTGTTGTCTGATTGCTGATGCTAGAACTTCCAGCACTATATTAAACAGCAGCGGTGACAGTGGGCATCCCTGTCGTGTTCCTGATCTCAGGGAAAAAGCTCTCAGTTTTTCCCCGTTGAGGATGATGTTAGCTGTGGGCTTTTCATAAATGGCCTTTATGATCTTTAAGTATGTTCCTTCTATCCCGACTTTCTCAAGGGTTTTTATTAAGAAAGGGTGCTGGATTTTGTCAAAGGCCTTTTCTGCATCGATTGACAGGATCATATGGTTCTTCTCTTTTTTTTTGTTATGTGATGTATCACGTTGATCGATTTGCGAATGTTGAACCAGCCCTGCATCCCAGGAATGAATCCCACTTGATCATGGTGAATAATTCTTTTTATATGCTGTTGAATTCGATTTGCTAGTATCTTATTAAGAATTTTTGCATCCATATTCATCAGGGATATTGGCCTGTAGTTCTCTTTTTTTACTGGGTCTCTGTCTGGTTTAGGAATCAAAGTAATACTGGCTTCATAGAATGAGTCTGGAAGTTTTCCTTCCCTTTCTATTTCTTGGAATAGCTTGAGAAGGATAGGTATTATCTCTGCTTTAAATGTCTGGTAGAACTCCCCTGGGAAGCCATCTGGTCCTGGACTCTTATTTGTTGGGAGATTTTTGATAACCGATTCAATTTCTTCGCTGGTTATGGGTCTGTTCAAGCTTTCTATTTCCTCCTGATTGAGTTTTGGAAGAGTGTGGGTATTTAGAAATTTGTCCATTTCTTCCAGGTTGTCCAATTTGCTGGCATATAATTTTTCATAGTATTCCCTGATAATTGTTTGTATCTCTGAGGGATTGGTTGTAATCATTCCATTTTCATTCATGATTTTATCTATTTGGGTCATTTCCCTTTTCTTTTTGAGAAGCCTGGCTAGAGGTTTGTCAATTTTGTTTATTTTTTCAAAAAACCAACTCTTGGTTTCGTTGATCTGCTCTACAGTTTTTTTAGATTCTATATTGTTTATTTCTGCTCTGATCTTTATGATTTCTCTTCTTCTGCTGGGTTTAGGCTGCCTTTGCTGTTCTGCTTCTATTTCCTTTAGGTGTGCTGTTAGATTTTGTATTTGGGATTTTTCTTGTTTCTTGAGATAGGCCTGGATTGCAATGTATTTTCCTCTCAGGACTGCCTTCGCTGCATCCCAAAGCGTTTGGATTGTTGTATTTTCATTTTCGTTTGTTTCCATATATGTTTTAATTTCTTCTCTAATTGCCTGGTTGACCCACTCATTCGTTAGTAGGGTGTTCTTTAACCTCCATGCTTTTGGAGGTTTTCCAGACTTTCCTGTGGTTGATTTCAAGCTTCATAGCATTGTGGTCTGAAAGTATGCATGGTATAATTTCAATTCTTGTAAACTTATGAAGGGGTGTTTTGTGACCCAGTATATGATCTATCTTGGAGAATGTTCCATGTGCACTCGAGAAGAAAGTATATTCTGTTGCTTTGGGATGCAGAGTTCTAAATATATCTGTCAAGTCCATCTGATCCAATGTATCATTCAGGGCCCTTGTTTCTTTATTGACTGTGTGTCTAGATGATCTATCCATTTCTGTAAGTGGGGTGTTAAAGTCCCCTGCAATGACCACATTCTTATCAATAAGGTTGCTTATGTTTATGAGTAATTGTTTTATATATCTGGGGGCTCGGGTATTTGGTGCATAGACATTTATAATAGTTAGCTCTTCCTGGTGGATAGACCCTGTGATTATTATATAATGCCCTTCTTCATCTCTTGTTACAGCCTTTAATTTAAAGTCTAGTTTGTCTGATATAAGTATGGCTACTCCAGCTTTCTTTTGGCTTCCAGGAGCATGATAAATAGTTCTCCATCCCCTCACTCTCAATCTAAAGGTGTCCTCAGATCTAAAATGAGTCTCTTGTAGACAGCAAATAGATGGGTCTTGTTTTTTTATCCATTCTGATACCCTATGTCTTTTAGTTGGCGCATTTAATCCATTTACATTCAGTGTTATTATAGAAAGATATGGGTTTAGAGTCATTGTGATGTCTGTATGTTTTATGCTTGTAGTGATGTCTCTGGTACTTTGTCTCACAGGATCCCCCTTAGGATCTCTTGTAGGGCTGGTTTCGTGGTGACAAATTCCTTCAGTTTTTGTTTGTTTGGGAAGACCTTTATCTCTCCTTCTATTCTAAATGACAGACTTGCTGGATAAAGGATTCTCGGCTGCATATTTTTTTCTGTTTAGCACACTGTAGATATCGTGCCAAGCCTTTCTGGCCTGCCAAGTTTCAAAGGAGAGATCAGTCACGAGTCTTATGTGAGTAGGATTTTAAAGGACTAGTAAATGTTAACCCAGTTTAGAACTAACAACAGTGATATGGTTGGTGAGTGGTTTGAAAGAAATAAGGGTCAGACAGACAGACTATCCTGTGTAAAAAAGCCCAAAGGCACAGACAACTCAAACAATTAAAATATTTTAGGGTAACTGGAGTGTGATTATATCAGATTCTGATTTAGAAAAGAGTGAGGAGGGTGTGTAGTGGATAGGTCCTCTACACTTTTTTATATTTTATCTTGTAATAAGAGAGGATGCCATTCAATGTTTTTAAGCACCAAAGTGAAAGGATTGAAGTTATGCTTAAGAAAGACTATGGAAACAAAAGGTCTTATGGAATATAAGAGAGATGGACAGTAAAGCAAAGAGTTTTGAGATTCTTGCTGAGTCCAGGTGAGAAGTCATAAAAGCCTGAACTGAGATGGTAACAGTGAAGATGGGGAAAAAAAAGAGGTATTTTTTTTCAATATATGAAGTTTATTGTCAAATTGGTTTCCATACAACACCCAGTGCTCATCCCAAAAGGTGCCCTCCTCAATACCCATCACCCACCCTCCCCTCCCTCCCACCCCCCATCAACCCTCAGTTTGTTCTCAGTTTTTAGGAGTCTCTTATGCTTTGGCTCAAAAGAGGTAAATTTTAAAGACATTAAAAAGAATAAGATACAATGACAGATACTGCACTGTCACTGTTTAAGAGATAGGAAAGAATTAAAAGTCAAGCTTTAGTTTTTGTCTTGGCAGACCTTCTAGATTGGGTAAATATGTATCTTGAAAGCAATAAGGAGAAAGAAACAGATTTGGGAGATTACATATTCTTGTGTTTCAAATAGCCAGAACAGCTACTGTTATAGTGATCATAAAAAGCAACAAAACAAAACACACACACACACACACACACACACACACACACACACACCAAAAATCCAGAGGCATGCTTTTCTATTTGATAATGGTTACAATAGAACATAATCCCTTGCAGGGATAAGCTAGCTGCTGTTAGACAATACTAGCTTATTGTTAAACAAAAGCTAAAATGTTAAAGAATTTTTAAATAGAAGGTACAAATTGTATGTGATTGCACTAAATTTGAACTGTTATGAATCTTTATCATCTTTCTTCTTTTCCTTCGTGATTTCATTGAGACAACTTTAATACTGTTGTTTTAATAATAACTCAATGAAGTCTTCTTCAAAGGGATTACTGCTTATTAACTCAATGCCTACCTAATTCAAGTAGAAAGATGACTCAAGGGCAAACATTGAGAAGAAAGGGAATCCCTTCCTTTAGGGTATCAATTTAGGACCCCCCGCCACTTCTAGGATTTACTCACAGTATTACCCTTCTTTATAGACTGTTCAGTGGCACTGCCTTCAAAAGCCTTACTATCTTTTTACCTTACTTAAGGTAACATGGAGAGAAAATGACAATCTGTATTTTGTATGTTTGACTTTACCAGTGACCATTTTTTTTTGCCCCAATCACAGAACACAGCATTAATCTCAGTTGACAATTCTACTTCACTTTAAATGTTTGTTTGAAATTTATTTTTTTAATTTCATTAATTAACCTGTTTAATAGTATAGTAACTTCTTTGTAACTACTACAGAATCGATGTTTATAGAGTATATTAAAACAAGAAAATTACTTTGTATGCCATTATAAAAATAACATATGCTTACTCTAAATAATTCTAACAGTAAAAAATTAAGAAGCAAAAAAACACTTAAAATTCCTTTTCCCTTGGACAGTCTATATAAAATTTTGATGAATGACCTTTAAGGTGTGTGTGTGCGTGTGCACACACACACACACACGTATGTGTGTAAGAGAAGAGGGGAGAAAAAATATGAATTGATATGTAATTTTATATTCATGTATTTATACTGTACTTCCAACCAAATATTATAACTTTTTTTCTTATTGAGCAAAGCTTTTTTCTATTTTTCCATGGTTATATAATCCCTCTCCTTGTGTGAATAACCATAATTTTATTTTCCCACTGCCTTTTAAAATTTTATTTATTTATTTATTTATTTATTTATTTATTTATTTATTTATTTTAGAGAAGGAACAAGCAGGGAAGGCAGCAGAGGGAGAGAAAGAGAGAATCTCAAGCAGGCCCCATGCTCAGTGCAGAGCCCAATTCAAGGCTCAATTTCATGGCCCTGGGATCATGACCTGAGCCAAAATCAAGAATTGGATGCTCAATTGATGAGCCACACAGGTGCTGCTCCCATGACCTTTTAATAAATTTGGGGTTATTTCCTTTTCATGTCAATATAAAAGGTGCTTCAGTATGAATCTTTGCCAGTTGTTTATCTCCTTTATGAAAAGAATTTTATGCATATTGTCAAAATGCATAGCAGAAAATCTGCATGAATCTACACTTTCACCAATATCACGTAAAACTGCCTCTTTCCCTATGGCTGATGTCATCTCTTTTTTCTCATATTTGCCAATCTTTTATACAAAAGTATCTTATTTGTCTATAAATGCCACTTAGGAGAACTTCCCTGGTGACCTTCTATAAAATAGCACAATTCTGTTCAACAGCCAAACTCTACCTCCCTTATTCTTTTTTCATAGCACTGTCACTAACATACCATACATTTATTTATTATTTATTTTCTGCCTTCTCCCACCTGGATTTACACTCTTAATGGTGTGAAGGTTGTTTCTTTTCTTTAGTTTTCTGTCTCTTAGCAACTTGAGCGGGTTCTGGCATGTAGTAGATATTCAAGACCAAAATGTTTAATAAACTTTGAATGAATTTAAGAAAACAAATTTTTCCTTTATTAATCTCTTAATTATGTCTGATGCCCTTTTCTCAAACTTTATTATACACAAAATTCTCATTTTTATATTATCTTTTTATTCTTTCCTGTGGTCCATAAATTAATGTGCCAATCTTACTTTTTAAGTTTATTTATTTATATTGAAAGAGAGAGAGAGAGAGCAGAAATGGCGGGGAGTCAAGGGAAAAATTGAGTGAGAGAGAGAGAGAGAGAGAGAGAGAAAGGGAAAGAGAGAGAGAGAATGAATCCCAACCGGGCTCCAAGTCATCACTACAGAGCCTGATGTAGGGCTCATTCTCATGAACCGTGAGATCATGACCTGAGCCAAAATCAAGAGTTGGATGCTTAACTGACTGAGTCACCAGGTGCTCCTGTGCGTCTATCTTTGAATCAGTATTATACACTTATTCTTACTATATTTCCCTAATACATTTGGAATTCTGAATGGGTATGTTCCAGCCCTACTTTGTTCTTAGGATGTTTCTAATAATCTCTTTCCTTTATACTCTTGTAGGCGATCTTTTGAACCATTTAATCAAGCTTACATAATCCCATAGGAATTTTAATTGGAACTGCACTGAATCTAGAGAAATATTTAGAGAAATTTGATCTTTACTGTGTCTTCCTCTCTAAGATAATACATGTCTGTATTTTCAAAACGTCATTCCAAAAAGCACAAAACATCATTGGTGACTGAAGAGAAAGTCATCATTTTCTTCACGGATAGCCTGAATATTTCTTAAAAGTCTATACCTAGGGATAGTACATATTTGTTGCCATTGTGAGTGAGCTATTTTTCCATTATACTTCTAACTGGTGTTTAAATTGCTCTTTGAAAGACCTTGAATAAGAAGCTCTCAAGAACGTACATTATAATTCCATAAAACACACTGCAAGTTCACTAAAACATTATTTATAAAAGTGGTTTCAATAAAATATGGATTAATAGTCAAAAAAATCAATTTATATTGGCATTGAGTTTAAAAATCTATCTCATGGGGCACCTTAGGTGGCTCAGTTGGTTAAGTGTCCAACTTTGGCTCCGGTCATGATCTCACCGTCCATGAATTCGAGCTCCATGTAGGGTTCTATGCTGACAGCTCAGAGCCTGAAGCCTGCTTCAGATTCTGTGTCTCCCTCTCTCTCTGCCCCTCCCCCACTCTCATTCTGCCTCTCTCTCTCAAAAATAAACATTAAAAAAATTAAAAATAAATAAAAATAAATAAAAATCTATCTTTTTTCCCTTAAAAAAAGTACCAATAACAATATACTAATAGTTTTCTAAATAAAACTCATTGACTTTTACATTTAAGAATTTTTTTAGGGGCACCTGGTTGACTCAGTCAGTTAAGCATCCAATTTTGGGTCAGGTCATGATCTCGTGGTTTGTGAGTTCAAGGCCCACATTGGGCTCGCACTGACAGTGAGGAGCCTTGTCGGGATTCTTTCTTTCTCCCTCTCTCTCTGCCCCTCCCCCACTTGTGCACACACTCTCTCTCTCAAAATAAATGAATAAAAATTTTTTAAGTAATATTTTAAAGGTGTGGTTGAATCACCTTTCCAAACTTCTAAGTTGGGGATTCATTCTCTCTCTCTCTTTTTGTTATTTTAGAGAGAGAAGAGAGAGAGAGAGACAGAATGACCGGGGGAGAGGGGCAGAGGGAGAGAGAGAATATTAAGCAGGCTCCATGCTTAGCATGGAGTCCGATGTGGGGCTTGATCCTATGACTCTGGGATCATGACTTGAGCCAAAATCAAGAGTTGAAATGTCAACAGACTGAGCCACCCAGGTATCCCAAGGATTCTCTCTCTCTAAAAAAAAAAAAAAAAAAAAAAAAAAAAAAAAAAAAGTCACTGTATAGAATGCAATTTGAAAGAACTCACATATGCCTTGACCTATGGTAAAACAAAAATTCTCATAGATGTATCTCTAAGGTTTTGTTGTTTTATATAAAAGCCACACTAGCCTTTATGTAGGCATTAAAAGTGGGATAGCTCAGTAATTAGAAAAGAACTAGAAAACTTAAAATGAGTGAAATTTCCCAAAGGTGTTTATAAGCAAAACTATTGTTGCTGAGAGAATATGATTCCTAATAAATGTTTTCACAATCAGTTGAGGGAAAATTCTAAGTAAGAAAAAAGCTAAATTGTAGTCTTCTGAGTCTTTCTAAAATGACCATAAGTTTAATATGTTATAGGACTTCTGGGTACTGATCACTGACTTGATTACAGCTTTTTTGATAGGCCAATTTCTTTATGCCCTATTTTAGCTCACAAATATAAACCATAACTCCTGCGCTGTTACATTTGCCATGATCTGAATGAATCTTCCTGTGTAATTTTCACTAATCATTTTTATTCCCCCATCTGTGCAAAAGACTACTTGATATTACCAATTAACCATCTGCACATTTATGGAAAGGCTGCATAGTGCCTGCTTATGTGAAACCAGCCATCTCCTCTCCTATCACAAGCCAAATTCACCAAAAGTGGAGACTCTATAAATATTTTTAAGTGTTCCTTTTCATATTAAATAAAGATACATGAAATGATCAACACAACATAATCAAGGTACATAGCATAAGTATCAACCACAGTATTTCAATGGTACAGTTTTATTCTTTGTGGGAGAAGAAAAGTTTTAAAAATTAATGCACAAAGTAAGGAAATGATTTTAAAGCAAAACTGTGCTAAATTGACAGTTTTGCCTCACAACATTTTCTTGGAAGATAAAAAGGCAATTTCTGCCAATTTTGCAAAAACGCCTCCCTTTCTCTACTTTAGTTACTATCCCCTAGGCACTTTATATCTTTTCTAGTAGACTAAAATTCTATTCCTCTAGGGAAGGAAGGAAGAGCAAATCTCACCATTTGATATTCGCCATACCATGCTCTAGTTTTCCAAGATTTTCAAAAGAAAATCTGTGATAGAGGGTCCCCATCGCTTACTCTAGTTCTCACCCCTCATTCTCACCACACTCGAGCCCACTCCCACAGACCTAGGCTAGGCTTTCTTCACTAAAGGAATGTGAATGTTTTGTATCTTTCTTTCCTCACAAGTTCTTGTATCTTTTGAAATATTTGAATATATTTGACAAAATGAAATCATTTATTTTACTAATTTCCAAACATATTTTAGTTTCTAAATTGTCTTTAATGGGATGTACTTAACAGGCTGCATATTTTAACAATCAGCTGTGTGCTTTCTTGATTGTGTTGCATATTTGAATATTTCAGCCTTTGTATGTTTTTTGACTGAGACTCATACTGTAACGAGCCACACAAATTGCATCTTTGCAGAAAAGGTCTCTCAGAAACTTAATGTTGGTGTCTGGAAGACCTTTTCCTTGCATCCATGTGTGCGAGGACATGTATGCACATGTGTGTGTGTTGGGTGAGAGGTTTTGCTGGCGTCTGGATAGTTGCAATTAGAGATAAGCCTAAAGAAAATGCATTTGCTTTAAGAGAAAGATAAATACCACGGGCGCTTGGTGGCTCAATCAGTTGAGTGTCTGACTCTTGATTTCAGCTCAGGTCATGATCTCACAGTTCATGGGTTTGAGCCCCACAGCAGGCTCTGTGCTGACCATGTGGAGCCTGCTTGGGATTTTCTCTCTCCCTCTCTCCACCCCTCCCCTGCTTACACTCTCTCATTTTCAAAATAAATAAATAAACTTTAAAAATAAAAAATAAATAAAAAGTAAAAGAAAGATCAATACCAATTTCTAATTCTAAATTCAGGTTACAACTGAATGGGATTGTGCTTTCATGTAAAAAACAAAAAACAAAACAAAACCCAAAAAAAACCCTGAAATCCTGTTTATTTGCTATAACATTAACATTTTAGCAATTGATTTGCTTACATCTATGTGTATATATGTGAAGCACAATGTATAAACTCCCCAATGCCTTGATTTTATAAAGATGTGCTGAACTCAGTAGGGTAAATTTAGTTTATTTTTCACTTTTAAGCAGCCGTGATGGTTCTTACTCCCCTGCCCTTGTCAGTGATGTGGTCAGAACTCAAAGTTTAACAGTCACTTTCAGGCAATGAAATGTCTAGTCTAAGCTAAGGAAGTATTTTTGTCCTACATTCAATGTAAGATTTCTTTTCTCTATTCAGACCAGGAAAAAACAGTAAAGAGAAAGTAAGCATGTGTTAATTTTCAGTCGTTCTCCTCCCTCCACTAGGATTAGATTAGAATTTTTTAGGAGGAGGGAGTGTTTCCATCACTGGAGCTATCTATTAACCTTTGTTGGCTGCCAACATACATATCTTCTACCACAAGTGTCTAAATGTTCAAGTGCCATTTCTCTCTATCCCTCTTTCTTTTCTCTTTCTCTGAAAGTGTGTGTGTAGATTCTTCACCCAGATTACTGCCCTACTGCAGAGACTAATGACACAGACAACGGTCATTGGTGGCTTTTCACAATGGTCCCTTAGACCTTGCTTTTGGCAATATATCCAGTCATAGACTCTCAATTAAAGTCCCTTTCAGGTAAAGTCCTTCCAAGACAGTGTTAAGCCACCATACACTAAAGCCAGAGTTGTTCTATCTCAGTCCCACCAACAAGTAGAAATGATTTTGTCCATGGCTTTCCTCTTTCCACACTTGTTAAGGGAGTTCTCAATTTCTTTAGTAGAGAATGAGGCCCAGTGATCGTGCACTTTAAATCCAAATGAGTGCTCCATGCATTACCAAGAAATGTCTTAAAACTCTAGCTCCACATACTCTGGTTTTTCTTTAGATCAAATAAATCTTTTGCCTTTTACAAAAAAAGGAAGAAAAAGAGAAAAAAGAAAGAAAGAAGAACAGCAAAGAAAAAAGAAAAAAGAAAAGAGAAAAGAAAAGGAAAGGAAAGCAAAGGAAAGGAAAGGAAAGGAAAGGAAAGGAAAGGAAAGGGAAGGGAAGGGAAGGGAAGGGAAGGGAAGGAAAGGAAAGGAAAGGAAAGGAAAGGAAAGGAAAGAAGGAAAACAGAATAACAAAGAAAAAAACAATAAAAACCAGCTCCATGAACAATGACTCAGACTCTCAGGATAATCTCTCTCAGTAGTACTCTGAGGGTCCTTTCCTCTAACTATGGTTTCTGATTGTGCTCTCTGTCTCTCTCTCTCAGAATAAATAAATTAACTTTAAAAAAAAAAAGAAAGAAAGAAAAAGCCAGGGGCATTACCACGTCTTTTCTATGCTTTCAAATTTCTTCCTTGAATCCTCAATTCCTGATAAATAGCCTCTCTTATATAGCATGCTGGGGTGACAATCATTGAATGAGTTTAGCCACTATTAATCCCACAAGAGTGTGTCTGGATCCCTTTTTTAGGGAGTTCTTAAAATCCATTGTCCTTACCTTTGAGGATAAAGCCTAGAATTCTGAGACCACAGGAAAGACATCAAAATACTATTAAAATACTATTACTAAAGACATTAAAATACTATTATATGCCTATAGGAATTTACATATGTAATATCATATAATACATGGCATTTTTGTTAGAGACATTTTTAAATTTTGTCTTATTTTTCCCATTCTTTCCCCAATCCTCACTCTTCTATACACTCAATGATCATAACCTGATAGGTGTCCTTCAATGTATTTAACCATAATCATATAATTATATACCAACATATTGATGCATATGTAGGATTTGTCAATGTTAATTTTAAAAAATAGTGTCATATTATATACAGTTATGTGAATCTACTTTTGTAGTCAAGAATACACCATGGAAATCTTTCCTAGTCCGTTGATAAAAATGAAGTCCTTCCTTATTGGTTGCATGATACTAGGTTCAACCATTTGTCAGTGGAAGGGCATTACATTTCATCCTTCAGTACAATACTTTGGTAAGCATTTATCGATGTTATATTTTAATGGGATATATTTTCAAAAGCCACCGTGTCAATTTTCAATTTAAATTGTTTTCCAATGAAAGGCTTTAACAATTCATATAACCACCAGCAAAAGATGAAAAAAAATTTTTCCCAGAATCATTGACACTAGCAGTATTTAATCTTTTAAAAACATATTTTGCCTTACTCGTCTTTAGATTAATTTCTACTCCTCAGGATGCATGTGATATTGATGTTTATTAGAAATTTAGATGTGATATTCCAAATTTTCTATTTCTATACATTGCCATTTTCATTTTAGTTTATTTTCTTGTCAATTTCTAAGAATTCTTTGCATGCTATATATATTAATCCCTCATCTTCCTGTTTTAAATTATTTTTTATTTTATTATTATTAAAATGTTCAAATATTGATATAAAAGTAAAGAGAGGAGCATAATGAATACCTACAATTTTAACAATTATTAGCATTTTTCTTTTTTTTTAATTTTTTAAAATTTTCAAATTTTTTAACTTACATTCAAGTGAGTTAGCATACAGTGCAATAATGATTTAAGGAGTAGAATCCAGTGTTTCATACCCCATTTATAACACACAGTGCTCATCCCAACAAGTGTCTTCCTCAATGCCCCTGGCCCATTTATCCATCCCCCCACCCACAACCCCTGCAGCAACCCTCTGTTTGTTTCCCACATTTAAGAGTCTCTTATGTTTTGTCCCCCTCCCTGTTTTCATATTATTTTTGCTTCCCTTCCCCTATGTTCATCTGTCTTGTATCTTCAAGTCTTCATGAATGAAGTCATATGATATTTGTCTTTCACTAACTGACTAATTTCAATTAGCATAATATCTTCTAGTTCCATTCAGATTGAAGCAAATGGCAAGATTCCATTCTTTTTGATTGCTGAGTAATACTCCATTGTGTGTGTGTGTATGTGTGTAGATATATATATATATATATATATATATATATATATATATATATATATATATATCACATCTTCTTTATCCATTCATCCATCGATAGACATTAGGGCTCTTTCCATACTTTGGCAATTGTTGATAGTGCCGCTATGAACATTGGGGTGCATATATCCCTTCAAAACAGCATACCTGTATTCTTTGGATAAATACCTAGTAGTGCAATTGCTGGGTCATAGGGTGGTTCTGTTTTTAATTTTTTGAGGAATCTCCATACTGTTTTCCAGAGTGGCTGCACCAGTTTGTATTCCCACCATCAGTGCAAAAGAATTTCCTTTTCTCTGCATCCTTGCCAACATCTGTTGTTGCCTGAATTGTTAATTTTAGCCATTCTGACTGGTGTGAGGTGGTATCTCATTGTGGTTTTGATTTATATTAGCCATCAGGATGTCTTCTTTGGAAAAGTGTCTATTCATGTCTTTTGCTCATTTCTTCACTGGATTATTTGTTTTTTGGGTGTTGAGTTTGATAAGTTCTCTCTAGATTTTGGATACTGATCCTTTATTGGATATGTTGTTTGCAAATATCTTCTCCCATTCCGTTGGCTGCCTTTTAGTTTTGCTGATTGTTTCCTTCACTGTGCAGAAGCTTTTATTTTGGTGATGTCCTAATAGTTCATTTTTGCCTTTGTTTCCCTTGCCTCCAGAGACATGTTGAGTAAGAAGTTGCTGTGGCCAAGGTCAAAGAGGTTTTTGCCTGCTTTCTCCTCGAGGATTTTGATGGCTTCCTGTCTTACATTTAAGTATTTCATCCATTTTGAGTCTATTTTTGTGTAAGAAAGTGGTCCAGGTTCATTTTTGTGCATGTCGCTGTCCAGTTTTCCCAGCACCACTTGCTGAAGAGACTGTCTTTATTCCATTGGATATTCTTTCCTGCTTTGTCAAAGATTAGTTGGCCATACGTCTGTGGGTCCATTTCTAGGTTTTCTATTCTGTTCCATTGATCTGAGTGTCTGTTTTTGTGCTAGTACAATACTGTCTTGATGATTACACCTTTGTAATACATTGTGAAGTCCGGGATTGTGGTGCCTCCAGTTTTGGTTTTCTTTTTCAGGATTGCTTTGGCTATTTGGGGTCTTTTTTGGTTCCATACAAACTTTAGGGTTGTGTTTTCTAGCTCTTTAAAGAATGTTGGTGGTATTTTGATAGGGATTATATTAAATATATAGATTGATTTGGGTAGTAACATTCTAACAATATTTGTTCTTCCTATCCAGGAGCATGGAATATTTCTCCATTTCTTTGTGTCTTCAATTTCTTTCATAAGCTTTCTATAGTTTTCAGTGTATAAATTTTTTATCTTCTTCGTTAGGTTTATTCCTAGTTATTTTATGGTTTTGGTGCAAGTGTAAATGGGATCGATTCTTTGATTTCTCTTTCTGTTGCTTCATTATTGGTGTATAGAAATGCAACCGATTTCTGTGTATTTCATATCCCGCAACTTTGCTGAATTCGTGAATCAGTTCTTTCAGTTTTTTGGTGGAATCTTTTGTGTTTTCCATACAGAGTATCATGTTTTCTGCAAAAAGTGAAAGTTTGACTTTCTCCTTGCCAGTGTGGATGCCTTTTATTCTTTTGAGTTGTCTGAATGTCGAGGCTATGATCTCCAATACTATGTTGAATAACAGTGATGAGTGGACATCCCTGTCCTGTTCCTGACCTTAGGGGGAAAGCTCTCATTTTACCCCATTGAGGATGATATTAGTGGTGGGTCTCTGGTATATGGATTTTATGATCTTGAGCTATGATCCTTCTATCCCTACTTTATTGAGGGTTTTTATCAAGAAAGTATGCTGTATTTTGTCAAATGCTTTCTCTGAATCTATTGAGAGGATCATGTGTTTCTTGTCCTTTCTTTTATTAAAGTGATGTATCACATTGATTGATTTGTGGATATTGAACCAGCCTTGTATCCCAGGAATAAACCCCACTTGATCATGGTGAATAATTCTTTTAATGTATTGTTGGATTAGCATTTTTCAATATTTGCTTCAGGTAGTAGATTACATTATTTGCCGCAATTATTCACCTTTCCTGTAACCAAAGTCATATGAATTTGGACTTTCTGCCATGAGACAGACTATATTTACATGTCACTTAATTTGGAACTTTGTCACATGACTTGCTTCAGTCAATAGAATGAGACAGAAGAGACAGAGTGCCAGTTTAGAGCCTTGACCTTAGGAAGCATCAAACATTCCAGCAAGCCTGATGATAACAAAATAAGGATAAAATACTAGAAGAGCAGAGCTTCCCCAGCCAACCCCCAAAACTGTCATGAGAAGCACAGATCATCCCCTGTCACTGGTGCATTAAGTGGTCATGCTTAGCTTTGATCAGTCAAAATGCAGCTGTCTCACTGCCTTTAAACAATAATAAATGATTGCTGTTTTAAGCTCCTGAATTTGGGTGAAGTTTTCAACCAATAATTCCTAAATGACACAGTTCACCTATTTTTTACATTTAACATGATATTCACTTCTACAGTCTTCTGACAGCTACCATAATATTCATTCCGCAATATCATTTAGAGAAAGGAAACAAATGATCTTCTCAATAGAAACCAAAAAAGTGACATAAGTCAATAATCTTTCACAATATAAACTTTCGGCAAACTAGTAGTAGAAGGTAACTTCCTCAAACTGATGAAAGGCATCTACAGGAAACCTGTAGCTCACATCACACCAAGTGGTAAAAGTTGAATGCCTTTTCCCTAGACTGGGTAACAACACAAGGACATCCACTGTCAGAATCTTTATTCCTAATTATATTGAATATCATAGGTTCTCCAAGAAGGCAAAATAAATATATAAGTAAACAAATAAATAAATGAAAATGAAAATTATAGTAATTGGGGCAAAAAGAAGGAAAAGTATCTTTGTTTACAAATGATAGGATAAATGTCATTAAAAATTCTTAGCACAGAACTAGTTTATCACATGAGTTCATCAAGACTGGGAGCTTCACTTGAAGAAATATGAAATAGAACATTTGTACAGAAGGTCTTGTACTGAACTCTCATGAGGTCATCTGCAGTAAGGCTAAGTAACAGTACTGATATAAAGAATCACTGGCATAGTGCCTTTCAACAAATTTCTCAACTAGCATTTGGAAGAGAGGGTGTGTAGGCACTTAAATTACCATGGTCCCAAGTGTAAAGAGACAGCAGATCTGTTACTAAGAGAATAAGCTCTGGAGAAAGACTTTTCTTGGCTTTCTTAGGTATGACTTAAGCAATTCATTTAAATTTTCTCTATATCAGTAACATTACGGTTCCTTTTACTTTTAGGAATCTATTTCTTAGAAAGTAAAATTTTATTGATTTATATTTAAATACTTAAATAGTGGCTTCAGTGGGTGGATTAGAGATGAGATTTTATTTGGATAGTGTGTCTTGTTTGCCAACAACATATTATCTAAATTACATCATAATAAAAATTACCTCTAACTCTCATAAACTATCCAGCAACAATGAAACAGATATGCAGGAGAAAGCCTTGATTTGTGTGTTACTTAGAAGCCCTGTGAAGGGAACTTAAACCATAAATATTATTTGGAATGATTTTTTTCAGCCCACAATAAGGTGAGAGGTGGAGTATTACTTTTTGTATTATTATTCATTCATTTGTTGAGGAAAATTCTAATAAGTATAAAGTCAGATGCTGCTTGGTTCCAGGGAAATAGCTATGGAAAATAACTTAGTTCCTGGTGTTAATACATTACTCATACAGTTGTCCATATGACTATTTCTGTTTTTCACTTTCCAGAATTTAACTTCCCTTCTGACTTTTTATGGGTTTTTAAGTCAGGAATTATGAAGAATCAGAGCTTTTACTTGATTTTCAAGATAAGTTATCTTGCCACAGTTTCATATATGCTAGCAGAAAAACCTAAAACCTCTGGGTCAGAGGAATAAAGGCTGTTTATTACTGTTAAAAATGACAATAGCCAGAATATCACCTCAGTTCTGGTTAGTTGAGCCGCTGTTCCCACACAGCAACACAATTAGGGCCACATGTTGAATGCACACATTGTGAAAATGTATTACAAGAGAGGAAATCAGAGACTAGGAAACCCTTGGTCTTATGTAAGGGATGCTGGCAATCTGAATATGTTTTTCTCCAAAGACAGATATGATCTTTATTATCCTGCTTTGTAAGTGAATCTTCTCTAGGGATGGAAAGGAGACATCTCTATGTTTACTATACTGGAATATAAATAAATCTGAGCAAACTGGCTGTTAATATCTAGCCATGAAGTGACATGAGAGATTCATGACTAATTCACTCCCAACAAAGGGAAGGCCTTGTTTTATGTCTGCAAGGGTTTAGTATAGGAATCAGGATTGGACAACCTGTTGCTCCCACTCTGTACACAGTGCTTTATTTAGAAAGAATATATACCCTAAGCTAATTCAAATAAGTTTGTACTGAAACTATGGAGAATCCCCTCTCTTTCTCTCTGCTCCCCATTCAACATGTAGAAAGGGTAATGACAAGATTAGTAAATTCACCTTCCATTCTTCAAGAACATAATGATATCTTGATAACAATCAAACACTAGTTACGTGATGGACACATATAAACATGACTTGGGTACGGCCCCTTCCAACAAGGAGCTCAACAGTCATTGGGAGGAGGAAGTTTTTAGGTACATAAATAACTATGGTCCCAAGAGTAGAGAAACAGCAGAGCACAGTTGCTAAGAATGCAATCTCTAAAGAAAGACTCTTTTCCTGGCTTCCCTAGTTATTGTTTAGGCAATTTGTTTAAACATTCTTAGCTCAGTTACTTCATCTGTAATGACTTGGTAATATAATTTAATGCATGAAAAGTGCTTAGAATACTATATGTACTAATAGTAAACACAGAATACATGTTAGCTATTAATATTATGCTAAGTGAATGTCCCAGAACATAATGGTAAAGACATTAGATTTTTATTCTGAAACAGAGTATCACCAAGTTCTTCAACAAGAGAACTATTTGCAAATATTTTCTTTTATAAAAAAACAAGGTCAGCAATATTCATAATGGATTGATGGGATAAAAGAGAATGGATACATGAATATTATGTAGAAAGTTAAAACTTCAGTTAAGAGATGATAAAAGTCTGCACTAGGCCAAGGGATAGATTCAGGTGACATTTTATAGACATAATAGACAATATTGGTGATGTTGTGGGGGATAAAGCTAGGTATAGAGTTAACAGAGTTGATGTTTCTGATTGTAGTTTGAATATGCTGTGTGACTCACTCAAAAACTTCAGCTATCGGCAATTGTCAACAGAGTTCCTAATTGTTCTCTAAGGAACTGGGAATTTGAAGCTGGAGCCAAAGTGAATCCTTCTAGATTGAGTCAGTGTATCAATCTACACAAAACTAAGGCAGCTGCCTCCATAAAACACTGAAGAAACAAACAGAACTAACTGGTATTCTGTTGAAAAAGATGTAAATTAAGTTATCACACACACTCACCTGGCTGCACTTATTATCCTGGTAATTAAAGACAACGTTGTTTCAAAGATTACTAAAGAATCAAACCAAAGTATACAAAAATTACATTGAAAAATAAAAGCTTCATCAAAAACTTTCAGTAAAAGATTAATAACTTTTTCCTTAAAAAGCTTAAATTTCAAAATAAAAATACATATGGCAATATAATTATCTATAAGAAAGTAGTAAAATAATTATCCCTCAGGAAAACCACAATGTTTCAGAACAAAGAATCACAAAGATAATTTAAACTTTGGCCTCAGCTGGTAAAGGAAATAACACAGAGAGCCATCAAAATTAAGAAAGGGTCATGGTTCATCTGGGTCTATGTGAGAAGCATCTATAGAAGAGCAGGATAGAAAACATAGGCAATGATCTCTTGGACAGCAGCCATAGCAATATTTTTTTTTGTACATAAGTTTCCTCAGGCAAGAAGCAAAAGCAAAAATTAACTATTAGGACTAATCAAACTAAAAAGCTTTACCACAGAGAAGGAAATCATCAACAAAACAAAGAGACAACCTACTGAATAGAAGATATTTTGCAAATCATATATGTGATAAAAGGTTAATATGCAATATACATAAAGAACTCACCCAACTCAACACCAAAAAAACATTTTTTTTGATTAAAAAAATAGCGAAGAGACCTGAAGAGACATTTTTTCCAAAGAAGACCTACAGATGGCCAACAGACACATGAAAAGATGCTCAAGCATCACTAATCCTCAGGGAAATGCAAATAAAAACCATAATGAGATATCACCTCACACCTGTCAGAATGGCTAGTATCAAAAAGACAAGAAATAACATGTTAGTGAGGATGTGAAGAAAAGGGAACCCTTATGCACAGTTGTTGGGAATATATATTGGTGCAACCACTGTGGAAGACAGTATGGAGTTTCCCCAAAAATTTAAAAATAGAAATTCCATATGATCCAATAATTCCACTGCTGGGTATTTACCCAAAGAATAAAATGCACTACTTCAAAAAGATATATGTACCCCTATGTTTATTGAAGCATTATTTTTACATTGTTTGTAATAGCCAAGACATGGAAATAACCTAAGCACCCATCAATAAATGAATGGATAAAGAAGATGTCATACACAGAAAGAATGAAATATTACTTAGTCATAAAAAAGAATGAAATCTTGTCCTTTTTGACAACATGAATAGACCTGGAGGGTATAATGCTAAGTAAAATAAGTCAGACAGAGAAAGACAAGTATTATATGATTTCACTTATATATGGAATCTAAAAAATAAAACAAACAGAAACAGACTCATAAATACAGAGGCAGATTGGTGTTTTGATATTCCCCGGGGGAGTGTTGTTGGGAAAATAGGTGAAAAAGACTAAGAGGTACAAGCTCCAGTTATGAAATAAATAAATCACAGGAGTGAAAAGTACAGCATAGGAATAGTCAATAACAGCCAATATTATTTTAATAACACTGTACTGTACAATGACAGATGGTAACTACACTTATCATGGTGGTGAGCATTACATGATGTACAGAATTGTTGAGTCACTATGTTGTACACTCGGAACTAATACATTGTATGTCAACTATACTTCAATTAGAAAAAAGAAAATCATAAGGAAGAAAAAATACAAAAAGAAAAGAAGAAAAGAAACTCTAAAGGCTAAAGTTATTTGATGTTGGACATCCAGTTACAGGTCCTGAAGAGACAACAGAATCGCATTTAAAGAAAGTCACAGTTTGTCAGAGCTTCAGGAACTGCCTAAGAATAAATCCCAGACTCTAATCCCAGAAAAAGGAAATACCACATTTGGGTCCTGGCTTTACATTTAAGAGATTTTAAGAGATTTTGCCAGGTAAGTGAGAGAATTGTTCTGTATGTTAGTGAGTGCTAAGAGCAAAAACAACTCTGGCTTTTTTTCTTTTTCTTTTTCTTTTTTATCTTTTTTTTTTTTTTTTTTTTTTTTTTTTACTTTTTCTTCAGCTTGTCCCATTTAAGGACTTCTATTTATATGTAACAAGAAATAAAGTACAAAAACAGTGACATAAGTTTTCTTCCTTTTGTTAAAGAAGTACTTTACTGGAAATTTTGAAATACCTCTTTCTATAATAACTATCCAAAGCAGTAATTTAACTGCTGAACAGCTGGCTGAGAGTGAGGGCACGATGACAGCCTGGAGTGAAGTGGAGAAGGGAGGCCACAGAATATGTGCAGGAAAACAAACTTTGTATGTGGGAATGTTCTGCATGAGTTCTATTACTGTTTGGAAACTGATTCCTTTGGTGTGCTGAGGAATATAGACAAGGACAGAGTTCTTTTCGTGTTTTTTTTTTAATTTATTTTTTTAAATTTACATCCCAGTTAGTTAGCATATAGTGCAACAATGATTTCAGGAGTAGATTCCTTAATGCCCTTTACCCATTTAGCCCATCCCTCCTCCCACAACCCCTCCAGTAACCCTGTTTGTTCTCCATATTTAAGAGTCTCATGTTTTGTCTCCCTTGTTTTTGCTTCCCTTCCCTTATGTTCATCCGTTTTGTATTTGTTTTTGTGTTTTGAGGATGCCTAAGCGATGGCATCCTCCTGCTTTGGCATGGAGCATGAAAGTACCCATGGATGATTTTCCTTTACTATGTAATACTTTCTGATATATAATTAGATGTTTTATTTCCCTCACAATTACCTGAACTAATTCATCTATATGAATTATTAAAGTCCATCTCAGTATAATACTCTCAGAATGGAAGAATGAGGGAAGTAAAGGTAAATAAATGAATAAACACCTGAGGCTATTTCCAGAAAAGAGAGCCATTTACCAGATTTGTCAATTCTCAAAAACAGTCATTTTGATGTGTTATCAAACTATCAGAATGTGATAGCAAAGGATCAAGATCCTTTGTATCCAAGATCTATGTATCACATGACAGTAATTGTTCTGTCTATATTTATTAGAGAAGAAATAGCCTACCAAAAAAAAAAAAAGAATGGAGAAAACTATTGCAATTTATTCTAAGATTGAATGGAGATGTGCTCAAATAATGTCATTGTGAATCTCTCTATGCATGTATACGTACATATGTATGTATGTATATAATTATTATTATACTATTATTATTATATTGGCTGTGCTTTTATTCTATTGGCTTTCTTTTCCAACAAGATCCCTAGTAGGCTCAGGCTCATGCAGTGTTTATAATTTATAATTTCAGAATAGAAATAATATAAGTTGGTTAAGAAAAGGCAGCTTGGGCCAGTATTATTTAGAATTTTAGTCCCGCAGCTTAAAAGCTATACGACTTTGTGCAAGCAACCTCATACCTCTGAGCCTCAGTTTCTCTATCTATAAAATGAGTATTATAGTATTAAAGCTCATAAAGTGGTTGTGAGAATTAAATAATTTCTTCCATGCAAACTACTTGGAATAGTGTTTAGAATATTAGAAACATTTCATTAAAGTGATCACAAAATAGGGGCTCCTGGGTGGCTCAGTCGGCTGAGCGTCCGACTTCACCTCAGGTCATGATCTCGCGGTTTGTGAGTTCGAGCCCCGCATCAGGCTCTGGGCTGATGGCTCAGAGCCTGGAGCCTGCTTCCAATTCTGTGTCTCCCTCTCTCTCTGCCCCTCCCCCATTCATGCTCTGTCTTTCTCTGTCTCAAAAATGAATAAACATTAAAAAAAAAAGTTTAAAAAGTGATCACAAAATAAATATAAGAATAATTAATCTCTGTCACGGTATAAACATTATAAGGGTCTGACTGGCTCCATATGGGTAATGTGTTCACTTGTGGACCAATCCCTGTGCCCTGAGTGATTGCATAGCCAAAACACAGGGTGGGACATACATGGCCTCTTCTCTGAAAGCCAGGGAAATCACATGAAATGGGGGAAGGATAGCTCCCAGAATTGGAGCAGAAAAAATAGATATACTCTGAGCTATGGATTGTATTTATTAAGATTGTTCCAAAAAGAGGGATAGGTTTCAGTGTTCAGATGGCGTTTATCAGGGACTAGTAAAGGCAGAGGGAGGGGAAACAAAGCAGGAGTTGATATCTTTCCAGCCAGGTCCTTGTATGCACTTGCTTCTAGCATTTCTCCTTTTTGCTCTGTTGCAATTTTCCCTGAACTTCCCAATAATTCTCTCTACATCCCAGCATCCTGGAGTCGTAGTGTGACTGTAGTATGTGGGTATTACTATTTGTATACTGGCAAAGGTCTTTTTAGGATATGACTATGTGTTTTATAGTATTAAAGACACTGACCACTTCAACTGAAAATTTGTGAATTCAGTTAAAACACAATCACACTAAGGGCTTTATGATTTTCAGATAAAATGCTGGCTGAGTAAATTAATTATGTAACTTTAAACTGGTACAGATTTGAAGCATGATGACTGTAGAAAAAAAACGTCCTTATAGCTTTCATCTTTTGTGTGAAGCAGGTTTATTCATTTCTGGCTAGTCATCAACCGCCTGCCATCTCCTCCCAAAATGTCATTACTTTATTTGAAATCTTCTGTCTATTATGTCCTGACCATAAGATTTTAAGGATATATTATCGGATAAGATCACAGTAAGTAAAACTGGGAGATCTCCACTGTAAAAACAAAACAAAACAAAAAAACCAAAAACAAAAAATAAAAAAAAAAATGCACCAAGTGAGTTAAACAGACCTAGAAGTATTTTTGCCCTTTAGGGATGTGTTCAGCTCATCTTCCTTATTTCTAATGCACTCGAAGGCTCAGCCTGACTAATTCATACTCAGAACAAATTGCATAACACTCCAAGACTGACACTTCCAAAGTTCATCCACTCTGTAGTTGCTTGACATTAGAAAAGGGCAACTTTTGAAAAACGAATAAAATAGATTTTCTCACTCTGCTGGTCATGTCTCAAAAACAGCTGAACAGGTTTTTTAAAACTTAACTTTTAAAATAGTCCATCATTCAACATTCACAATTTCAATATTGACACTATTAAGATTAGCAAGTCAATTTTTTTCCAGAAATCTAAATATCTCAAGATTCTAAATATTATTAAAAACATAAGTTCCACAAGGATAATGGCTTTATCTCTTTAATTCATAAGACACACAGCTTAACCCAATATCTTTCATTTAATAAAAGTTAAAAAAAAGTGATCAACTTAATGAATGAGTAAAAAGGATTTTTATTATGAAATATATGTATCACATAAAAGTAAAATGCAGATAACCCTCAGGTTATTAATTCATAATATTCTTATTTTGGGCACTCAGTCAATTATACTAAAATTATTAATATATGACACCAAAATAGCAAGAAACATTCACATGAATTTATACCGGTTCATATTCTCATAGATATACCTCAAAAGTTTATCTCAGATAGTTTTCACTTTGAAGCAAACACCACTCTATTTCAACTTGGCTTTGTTAAGAAAAGGGATTTATTTAAGAGTGTAAACATGACTTCTCAGAAACTAGATGGACTCTAACATCAGGACATCTTGATTTAGGGTCTAAAATAATGTATCAGGGCTCTGTTTCTTCCTCCATCACTCGTGTCTCCTTTTGTAAGCTTCCCCTTATTCTGAAGTATACTATCAGCTTGTATTCTAAAAAGAAGAGACTTTTTTGGTCATGTGCCCAGCTCTGAACTTTTACTGTATCAGGGTCTTTGGATACACTGACAGCCCCAGGTCTTGAGTCATGTACCTAGGCAGGAGGCAAAAGGAAGATCTGGTTGATCTCCACTGTAATTAACAAATATCAGGGTTTGGGGTAGGGTAGTTCTACATGGCAACAGTTGGTACACTGATTATAAAGAAGACCTCAATTTTTTGTATGTCTATTTGTACGTCTTTTCCAAGGCAACGTGACTTTGAAGTTCTTTCTACCAAGGAAAGAGACTGTTTCTCTACCCTCTAAATCTGGGATGGCTCCGTGACTTGCTTTAGCCAATAGAATGCTTCTGCTCTCTTTCTTGACCACTGTGACTACCATGACAACAAACTAGGCTGATGGAAAATGAGAGACGACATGTAGTGATTTGTCCCAGGAAGGACAGTAATCCGTCCCAGGTAAGGTTGTCCTAGATCAGACACAACCCAGAAAACTCTCCAAATAACTACAGATGCAGGAATGAGCTGAGCTGAAATCAATCAACCTAGCTCATCTAACTAACTTTTGAAGGAGAAATAGATATTGAACCAAAAGAAGTATTCAGTTACTATAAAATAGTGAATGGGTTTCCATTGTTGATTGGAACTGTCTCTGAAAGAAAATAAAATATTTTCCCACAATGATTAAATGACAACACGAAGTAAAATAATTTTATAATGGGTAACAATGGATATTATGAAAAATAATATTCATTTAAATGCACATCTTATATCTATTAAATAAAATGGTCTTATTGCCTAAGAGAGATAATTCCTTAACATGGTTAGTAATAGATTAAAAGGGTTCAGCATTATAAGCAAAGGATAGATCTTGTGACAAAAATAGAATAATAAATAATATTAAAAATGGATATGAACAGTGCTGTATGCTTTTGAGATACACTCCAATCAATCCATAGTTTTGAATTTTTTTTTTGCAATTTAAAACAAGACAAAGTAAAAAATGAATGACTTAATAATGCAAAGTATGCAAAGTTAATTCTGAAGGAGTGACATACATGTTGCAAAATGAAGCCAGCACTGATGAGATGAAAAGTAAACAACAACAAAAAAGAAAGTTGTGGGGTTTTTTGCTACTAGATCTCCAGGGTGAATAACTTGAAATACAATGTTAAGGCTGGCTATAGGGAAATTTTCAATGAGTAAGAAGAAGTCAGAGAGTGATTTCTTGCTATAATTTTCTCAATGATATCATGTTCCTCAAAGTCCCACTTAATATCTTATCAGATATAACTTTTGAGATGCCTCCAGAGAGTATCAATCCTCCTAAAGCTGTCCCTGTACTTTCTGAACTGCTACAATAAAGATTAGGCAGAAATTATAAAGAAGATAACTTTTTACACTAACTAGATCATGTTAACTTTATGAAGCCGTATTTCCCTGTTTAATAAAACCATATGTCTGTTATCAATATTTATGTGTAATGAGTCTATCAATTATAACTGATTAAATGTGTTTTTAAATTTAAGTTGGGCATCAAACTCCTCATTAAAAATAAAACACTCAAAAAATTTATTGTATTAACATTGTAGCAACTTAGTTCTTTTTTTTTCAGCAACTTAATTCTGAATCTTACCATTCCTCCTTGAGAAACAAAGTAAAAGGGGGGGCGGAGGGGGGGAATCTATACTCTAATTTTCATACAAACTATGAGAACTAAAACTTAAAAATTGCAATATTATTCTAAGTGTTACCAAAATAGCTCAGGCCAATAGAGTACAGTAAAACTTTCTGTAAGAAGTTACACAGGGAGCTGAGCCACAGCATGCCAGCAATGGTGAATCTCAAATACCTCCAGTTAAAAATCATTCTCAAAAGGTGAGCACCCCATCATAACTAAAAATGTTATGAGCAGGACAAATTCCCCTAGAGAAGCCAGAATAGTAGCAAAGGGGTAGAGAAAAGGTAAGGAAAAGGCACAGAATGAAAACCTCTGAAAGCACCCGCAAAATTACCTTTCAAAAGTAAGGGAATCATACTGGATGCATTCATGGGGGAGGGGGGTGACAGGGACTGATGATGGAACTCTGGGAGCAGAGGGCTGGTAGGGAAAAACTTCTAGCACCTGCCTAAACTTGCAGAGAAAGCAAAGCTTAGCTACAAAGACAAACTATGTTTGAAGGAAATAGCAAATCATCAAGAGAAGAAGAAGCCCTTTGCAAAGGATTGATATCTACTCCATCACTACTGCTTCTGCCCCTCCCCTCCCAGGCAGGAATCCCTTGCAAAGAGCTGGTCCATAAAATTGCCACTTACCCAAATATGGGTAACCAGAAATGAAGAAGGGATATTCAAATACAAATTATATAAATGATAGCACCAGAATTTTTTCTACAATATAGTTCATTAGATAAACACTGCTATGGAACAGATCAACCATGAGTTAAAAGCAACTACAGTGATGATAAACCAATCAGAGAATGAAGGTAAAATTCATAGCAGGAATATAAGAACTCAAGAAAGACATGGCCAGACAATTCCTAAAAGTGAAAGAGAACTGACAGAGACAAAAAGGAAGGAAGGAAGGAAGGAAGGAAGAAAGGGAGGGAGGGAGGGAGGGAGGGAGGGAGGAAAGAATAATAATTAAAAAAAAATCGAACCTTAAGAGAAATGAGAAAAAGTTAAAATGTCCAACAAGATGCAAGAGCCTATCTTTAACTGCTCTAATTGAAATCACTCCCTAAATTCCCACGTGTGTTTGAGTCAGTATTTGAGGATTTTTTTTTTCTTTTTCCTTTCTTTTTTTAGCTGTTTGCCTACTCACAAACCAGTAACACAGGTTTTCATTACTGTATTAATAAATCTTTTAGGGCTACTATTCTCTCATTGCTCTTCTTGTCAGTGTTGTTTTTCCCTTATTATTATTTTAATATTATTATAATTATCATGCAGATGATGTTTGTGTGTGTGTGTGTGTTTCTGCCGAAACACTTTTATCTATCCAGGTATGCAAGCCGCTCACCTATGTTCTGTTCTTGTGTTTATAGCTTTATGATTTTTTTCTGCATCTGAATCATTAATGCATTTTAAGGTTATATTAGTATGTGATATGTATTAAAATGGACCAATTTTATGATTTGCAGATAAATATCTAGTTTGAGCATCATTAACTTAAATAAAGCTCTCAGCAAACAATCTTATATACCACTGATGAGTGCAAAATGCTACAGCACATATGGAGTGTAATTTGGCAATATCTATCAAATGTTTTAAACACATTTTCCCTCTGACCCAGTAATGTTCTTTCTGAAGTTATTCCTGCACAGGTGTAAAGCAACATGTATGAAATACATCTTGACATTACTGAAGTAGGAAGGTATTGAAAAAACTCATTTATTCAATGATAAAGAATTTTGTAATTGAAACTAAAGTATAATGAAAGTATAACAAAATACTCTGTAGAGATGAAGCTTTCTCTTATATGTGTATATAGATGGGGAAAATGATTCAATATGCATCAAATAAAAATATCAATAGAATTTTGAAACAATATACTACTTTTGCTTAAGAAACCTGGAAAGTAAACATTTACTCATATTTGTTTATATTTGCATAAATAAAAGCTGAAAGGACATGTATGAGACTGAAAAAGTGGTTAACATTAGAGGCAAAAATATGAAGGGAAAGGGAGAGGTGTGACTTCATACTTATTTTAATGTTTAAATGAATAGTCAATAGCATGCTTCAAAAACTTATAATGTATCTTTTTATTTAATTAAAACATTTTTAATGTTTATTTATTTTTGAGAGAGAGAGAGAGAGAGAGAGAGAGAGAGAGAGAGCATGAGCAGGGGAAGGACAGTGAGAGAGGGAGACATATAACTCGAAGCAGGCTCCAGGCTCCACTGCTCTGTCAGCACAGAGTCCACCTGGGGATGAAACTCACGAACTTTGAGCTCAAGACTTAAGCTGAAGCCAGATGCTTAACTGACTGACCCACCCAGGCACCCCTATAGGGTGCTTTTTAGGAGAACACTTTATTTTACCTTTTTTCTCTTCATGGAAAGATGAACTATGACAGAACATTTTCACACATAGTGGTTTAAGTGAATACTCAAATAAGGAATTTATAACATTATTTCCTGATTTACATGTTTGTTTTAGATCACATTAGCCCTGTGTTAGACTATGTTGATTAAAAAACTAGGCAATCCACCCAAGGTTGTTCAAATCAATGACTCTGTTGATCCTTGAACTACCATGTGTTAGAAGATACTTCTCTGTGAATCTTTAACATTTCTGCAGTCTTGCAAACAGAAGCACTGAGAGTTATTTGTTACAGATTATCTTTTCAAGGATGTTTGTAGAGCAAACAGATGTAGAAGACATAGATAGTATCTCCATCTAGAGCAAAGGGCAGACTTGTTTATAATCAGTATAATCAAAAGAATGTCTCCTTCCAAGGCAAAGGAGCTTCCTTTGTTTGCAGCCCATTACAAAAGATGGGGAGTTTCCTGAGATCAATGCTAAACTACCCTGTACACCTAGAAAACTGATTTGAGGATTAACACAACAATCTGCACAACCTGAATCACAGAACTCAGTAGGTACTCGGCATGGAGAGGTGAACTGGGGGAGAGAGAAGCTGTGGAGGGCAGGGAGCCGTTATCGCTGTGGAGAGAGGATGCAGATGCGGGGAGAGTGCAGGAAAAGCATTCCCCCCAAAAGCAGTTGAAGAGAAAGTGGAAAAGTGGAAACAGCCACAGGGATTGAACTAAAAAGGAAGAAAGGAGAAAGGAGAGGGTTTAAATTCCATTAAGACTCTATAAACAGGGGGAGTGCAGAGTCTGAAACTCTGAAGCTCAATACCTGGTGGTACTCTGGTGGGAAGGGTGAATCCCCAGGAGGAGAGTGAGGTCCGGGGTTCCTCGGGCCACATGGATAGAGGCAGTTCCCCTGCTGGGAGGATGTTTGTTAGAGGCTATGTGCCCCCCTCCCCTCCACCACAGGCAAAGGTGCCAGCAGACCCTAGAGAATAACCATATTCACTGGTGCTGGAACAAAGTCATTAAGGGTGAAGCCTGGTGCCAGATGTGTGTTGTGATTTTCTATAACCCCTAAAATGCTGCTGCTACACAATAACATGAACTTTTTCTGGGGCAGCCTGGCACCCAGCCACACTCTCTGAGCACCAGCAGCAGCACAGTCCCGCGAACGTTCCTGGGTACGGCCGCACCCGGCCATAGCTCGGTGAGACTCTCCCCCAAAAGGTCTGAGCAGGTCAAAGCCACAGTCCCTCAGAAATGAGGGTTTGGGAAACACAGCCGCATCTGAGACAAAACTCAGGAGGGAGGTGCCACCGGGCAAACTGACGGCTTGGTCATGGACAGTGTAAAAGCTGGAAGTGGACAGAAGCTGGAGACAAAGAACAGATGCACGATTTGTTGACTGGGAGAACGGAGTTCTGATACTAGAGACTGGGTAACAGGGTGACGCCATTTTCACCCCTCCTGCGCATGTGCATACACACAAGCACCACAAAAATCCTCCCCATTAAGCTAAGCAGCACCATCTAGTGGACAAAGGAGCTGTTACGCTAAGCCCCGCCCACTGAGCCAACCTCTCTCTTCAGGAACACCACAAGTCTCTCTGCCTGCTTAGTTTACGGACTATAAATTGATTAATAGTTTGGCTTCTAGGGGAAAATGTAATTTCAATTGTATTTCAGTGTGTTCACTGGTCCATCTCTTCAGTTTTCTTTTTTTTTCCGTTTGTCCTTTCTTTTCTTTTTCTTGACTAGGAAAGAGAAACAATTTATTTTTATTTTCAATTTTTATTAAAAATATTTTTCTTTAATTTTTTCTACTATATTTTTTACTATTTTGTGAATTATTCAAATTCTATTTTACTTCCATCATTTCATTTTAAATATTTCATTTTATTTATTTATTCAAATTTTCAAACGTTTTCCTTTTATTTTTCTTTTTTCCCCTCTATTTTCTTTTTCTTATTTTTTCCTCCTTCTTTCTCTAACCTATCAAGCTCCTTTTAACAACTAGACCAAAACACCTAGGATCTAGCCTCATTTATTTGATTTGTGTGTGTGTGCGTTGTTGTTTTTAATTTTTTAATGTTAGTATTTTTAACCTTATTAATTCCTTTTCTTCCTTCAAAATGATGAAATGAAGGAATTCACCCCAAAAGAAAGCAGGAATAAATGATAGCCAGGGACTTAATCAACACAGATACAAGCAAGATATCTGAACCAGAATTTAGAATCATGATAAAAAGAATACTAGCTGGGTTGAAAATAGATTAGAATCCCTTTCTGTGGAGATAAAAGAAGTAAAAGCTAGTCAGGATGAAATAAAAAATGCTATAACTGAACTGCAATCTCGAATGGTGCCACAGCAGCAAGGATGGATGGGGAAGAGCAGCGAATGAGTAATATAGAGGACAAACGTATGGAGAATAATGAAGCAAAAAAAAAAAAAAAAAAAAAAAAAAGGAGACTAAGGCAAAAGAGCACAATTTAATAATTAGAGAAATCAGTGAGTCACTTAAAAGGAGTAACATCAGAATCAATGGTGTCCTAGAAGATGAAGAGAGAGAAAAAGGGGTAGAAGGGTTATGTGAGCAAATCATAGTGGAAAACTTTCCTTCCCTGGGGAAAGACATAGACATCAAAATCCAGGAAGCACAGAAGACCACCATTAGATTCAACAAAAAAACAACCATCAACAGGGCATATCATAGTCAAATTTACCAAATAATCAGTCAAGAAAACAATCATGAAAGCAGCAAGAGAAAAACAGTCCTTAACCTACAAGGGAAGACAGATGAGGTTTGCAGCAGACCTATCCAGAGAAACTTGGCAGGCCAGAAAGCAGTGGCAGGATATATTCAATGTCCTAAATTGGAAAAATATGCAGCAAAGAATTATTTATCCAGCAAGGCTGTCATTGAAACAGGAGATATTAAAAGTTTCCCAAACCAAAATTAAAGCAGTTTGTGACCACTAAACCAGTCCTGCACGAAATTTTAAGGGGGCTCTCTGAGGGGAGAAAAGATGGAAAAAAAAAGTGATCAAAAGCAACAAAGACTAGAAAGGACCAGAGAATATCACCAGAAATTCCAACTCTACAAGAAACACAATGGCACTAAATTCCTATCTTTCAGTACTTACTCTGAACATCAATGGATTAAATGCTCCAATCAAAAGACAGAGGGTAACAGAATGGATAAGAAAACAAGATCCACCTATGCTGTTTATAAGAGACCCATTTTAGACCTAAAGACACCTTCATATTGAAAGTAAGGGGATGGAGAACCATATAGCATGCTAATGGTCACCAAAAGAAAGACAGAGTACCTATACTTATATCAGACAATCTAGACTTTAAAATAAAGAATGTAACAAGAGATGAAGAAGGGCATTATATCATAATTAAGGGGTTTATACACAAAAAGATCTAACAATTGTAAACCTTTATGCTCCAAATGTGAAAGCACCCAAATATATAAATCAATTAATCACAAACATAAATTCATTGGTAATAATACCATAATAGTAGGGGACTTCAACACCACACTTACAGAAATGAACATATCATCTAATAAGAAAGAAACAATGGCTTTTAGTGACACACTGGACCAGGTAGACTTAACAGATATATTCAGAACATTTCATCCTGAAGCAACAGAATATACATTCTTCTCCAGTGCACATGGAACGTTCTCCAGAATAGATCACATACTGGGACACAAATCAGCCCTCAACAAGTACAAAAAGATCAAGATCATACCGTGTATATTTTCAGACCACAATGCTGTGAAACTTGAAATCAACCACAAGAAAAAATGTGGAAAGATAACAAATACTTGGAGACTAAAGAACATCTTACTAAAGAATGAATGAGCTAAACAATAAGTTAAAGAGGAAATTTAAAAAGTACACGGAAGTCGATGAAAATGATAACACCACAGCCTAAAACCTCTGGGATGCAGCAAAAGTTGTCATAAGAGGAAAGTATATAGCAATCCAGGCCTTCCAAAAGAAGGAAGAAACGACTCAGATATACAACCTAACCTTACACTTTGAAGAGCTGGAAAAAGAACAGCAAATGAAACCCAAAACCAGCAGAAGACAGGAAACAATACAGATTACATCAGAAATCAATGCTATCAAAAACAAACAAACAAACAAACAAACAAACAAAAAACAGTAGAACAGATCAATGAAACCAGAAGCTGGTTCTTTGAAAGAATTAACAAAATTGATAAGTCACTAGCCAGTTTGATCAAAAAGAAAAAGGAAAGGACCCAAATAAATAAAATCAAGAATGAAAGGATAGATATCACAACCAACACAGCAGAAATACAAACAATAATATGAGAATATTATGAGCAATTATATGCCAATAAAATGGGCAATCTGGAAGAAATGGGCAAATTCCTAGAAAGATATACATTACCAAAACTGAAACAGGAAGAAATAGAAAATTTGAACAGACCCATAACCAGTAAAATCAAATTAGTAATCAAAAATCTCCCCAAAAACAAGAGTCCAGGGCCAGGTGGCTTTCCAGGGGAATTCCACCTAGCATTTAAGGAAGAGTTAACACCTATTCTCTTGAAGCTGTTCCAAAAAATAGAAATGGAAGGAAAACTTTCAAATTCTATGAAGCCAGTATTACCTTGATTACAAAACCAGACAAAGACCCACTAAAAAGGAGAACTATAGACCAATTTCCCTAATGAACAAGGACGAAAAAGTTCTCAACAAGATATTAGGCAACTGGATCAAACAATACATTAAGAAAATTATTCATCGGGGCGCCTGGGTGGCTCAGTCGGTTAAGCGTCCGACTTCAGCTCAGGTCATGATTTCACCGTCCGTGAGTTCGAGCCCTGCGTCGGGCTCTGGGCTGATGGCTCAGAGCCTGGAGCCTGCTTCTGATTCTGTGTCTCCCTCTCTCTCTGCCCCTCCCCCATTCATGCGCTGTCTCTCTCTGTATCAAAAATAAACGTTGCAAAAAAAATTTAAAAAAAAAGAAAATTATTCATCATGACCAAGTGGGATTTACACATGTGATTTGGGGCTGGTTCAATATCCACAAAACAATCAATGTGATTCATCACATTAATAAAAGGACAAGAACCACATGATCCTCTCAATAGATGCAGAGAAAGCATTTGTCAAAATACAGCTTCCTTTCTTGATAAAAACCCTCAAGAAAGTAGGGATGGAAGGATCATACCTCAAGATCATAAAAGTCATATATGAAAGACCCAATGCTAATATCATCCTCAATGGGCTAAACTGAGAGCTTTCCCCTTGAAGTCAGGAACACGACAGGGACGTCCACTCTCGCCACTGCTATTGCACATAGTATTGGAAGTCTTAGCCTCGGCAATCAGACAACACAAAGAAATAAAAGGCATCAAATGGCCAGGAGGAAGTGAAACTTTCACTCTTCTCAGAAGTTTGATACTCTATATGTAAAAGCCAAAAGATTCCACCAAAAAAACTGCTAGAACTAATCCATGAATCAGCAAAGTGGCAGGATATAAAATCAATGCACAGAAATTGGTTGCATTCCTATACACCAATAATGAAGCAACAGAAAGAGAAATCAAGGAATTACTCCCATTTACAATTGCACCCAAAACCATAAAATACCTAGGAATAAATCCTACCCAAAAAGATGCAAAATCTATATGCTGAAAACTATAGAAAGCTTATGAAAGAAACTGAAAAAGACACACACAGAAAAAGGAAATATATTCCATGATTCTGGATAGGAAGAACAAATATTGTTAAGCTGTCAATACTACCCAAAGCAATCTACATATTAAATGCAATACCTAACAAAAAACACCATCACTCTTCACAGAGCTAGAACAAACAATCCTAAAATTTGTATGGAGCCAGAAGAGACTCTGAATAGCCAAAGCAATCTGGAAAAAGAAAACCAAAACTGGAGGCATCACAATCCTGGACTTCAAGCTGTATTACAAAGCTGTAATCAAGGCAGTATTGTACTGGCACAAAAACAGACATGCAGAACAATGGAACAGAATAGAGATCCCAGAAATGGACCCACAAACATATGGCCAACTAATCTTTGACAAAGCAGGAAATAATATCCAATGGAATAAAGACAGTCTCTTCAGCAAGTGATGCTGGAATCACTGGACAACAACATGCAGAAAAAGGAACCTGGACCACTTTCTTACACCATACACAAAAATAAACTCAAAATGGATAAAGACCTTAATGTAAGACAGGAAGCCATCAAAATCCTGGAAGAGAAAGCAGTCAAAAACCTCTTTGACTTTGGCCACAGCAACTTCTTACTCAACATGTCTCCGGAGTCAAGGGAAACATAACCAAAAATGGACTATTGCAACCTCATCAAAATAAAAAGCTTCTGCACAGTGAAGGAAACAATCAGCAAAACTAAAACACAACCAACAGAATGGGAGACGATATTTGCAAATGACATATCAGATAAAGGGTTAGTATCCAAAATCTAGAAAGAACTTATCAAACTCAACACCCAAAAAACAAATAATCCAGTGAAGAAATGAGCGAAAGACATGAATAGACACTTCTCCAAAGAAGACATCCAGATGGTTAGTTGACAGATGAAAAAAATGCTCAATATCACTCATCATCAGGGAAATACAAATCAAAACCACAATGAGACACCACCTCACACAAGTCAGAATGGCTAACATTAACAACTCAGGGAAAAATAGATGTTGGTAAGGATGCAGAGAAAGAGGATCTCTTTTGCACTGCTCGTGATATGTAAACTCGTGCAGACACTCTGGAAAACAGTAGGGACGTTACTCAAAAAATTAAAAATAGAACTACCCTATAACCCAGCAATTGTACTACTAGATATTCATCCAAGGGATACAGGTGTGCTGTTTTGAAGGGATACAAGCACCCCAATGTTCATAGCAGCACTATCAAAAATAGCCAAAGTATGGAAAGAGACCAAATGTCCATCAATGGATGAATGGATAAAGAAGATGTGGTATACACACACACACACACACACACACACACACACACACACACACACACACTGGAGTATTATTCAGCAATCAAAAAGAAGGAAATCTTGCTATTTGCAACTACATCGATGGAACTGGAGGGTATTATGCTAAGTGAAATCAGTTGGTCAGAGACAAATATCATATGACTTCACTCACATGAGGACTTGAAGATACAAAACAGATGAACATAAGGGTTTGTGGGAGGGGGGATGGGCTAAATGTGTAAGGGCATTAAGGAATCTACTCCTGAAATCATTGTTTCACTATATGCTAACTTACGTGGATTTAACTTAAAAAATTAATTAAAAATTATAAAAATTTAAAAAAAAGGAATGGGAGTTTCATGAGCTTGCATTTGTGTGTGTGTGTGTGTGTGTGTGTGTGTGTGTGTGTGTGCGCGCGCGCGCGCACGTGCGTGCATGCGCGGGTGTGTGAGTGTGTTTTATAATTCACTGCTATGCATGCATCACTTTGCTTTGCTTTGTTGCATCATTCTGTAGGAGTTTAGATTCAGGAAACACCACAAGAAATGATCATACATTGAGTACTACTGTAGCAGTGTAATAAACTATCTTTTGTCTCTGAGCCCAGAGTCTCATGTTTGCTTCCAGCATCCATAAAATGTCAGCAGACTAGCTTATTAGCTTGCAAGTAGCATAAAGTCTCAGATCCATCATGGTCTTGACACCATTTGGGCTTATATATCCAAATTTGTGATATATACCTTAAGGCCTTATAAAACAAAGTTTCCTTGTCTTCTGAATCATTCCTCAATATTAATTTAATCTTATGATCAATTCATATAAAAATGTGCATGCATACATGTGTTTTGTAGGAAAGGATGTAGACAACTCAAGTTAGGACAACTCAAAATATTTTCTATCACTTAGAAAATATACATATGAGGGTAACTGGATTTCAGACTACACTTGAAGTATCTCAGAGGTTTTTTTTAAAGATTATTTTCTTATAATGGAAAATGATTCTTAAAAAAATTAAAACAGTAAGACTAAAAACAATGAAAAAATAACCCATACCATATAGCTTATTATACTCAGATCTAGTCTCAAAAACAGCAATTAGCCTTTGCACAAACTTGTTATTAAATGGTTATTTTACTGAATCAGTCAACTATCTTCAAAGTCACAGAAAAAAATATAAAATAGTTCACAGAAAGATTCCATTTGTATATGAGCATGTGCATAAACCTGGAAGAATGACAATTTTAATAGTGACGTCTCTGTGTAGTGATATATCATGTAATCTTAATTTGATTCCTTGTGGCTTTCCATGTTTACTGATTAAAAAAAAGAATCCAGTTTTATTTCCAAAGTTTTAATCATTAAAAATAAAATTGTTTAATGTTTTCATTTCTAAACTGATTTGTGAGTATAGGCACAACATATAGCAATGATGTTCTATATCTACATTGTTTTTCTAGTGACTTTTCTCTAAATGTAACCTATAATATATGACAAAAAATTCATATTTTCTCTGTCACTTCAGTAGCTGAAATATCAAAATAAAATTCATGGACACTTTGATAGGAGTAAGCCAATAAAATAACCTAATGCTTGAGGCATCCTTCCTTTACTTAAATATGTTTTGACAATATTTTATAGGTGCTTCAAATACATTAAATTTATTAATCTAAGTTAGCGCATGCTATTTTTTTTAAAGTTTTGATATTCAATACTTTTTAATTTCTTTTTACCTATAGTTAAGCTCTCATTAGCAGTCCTCTTCTTCCCCTCTCTTTAATGTTGCCTTTTTGGAAACACATCAGTTTTTGATAATTAATAATAATATGAAGTTGCTTGAAGAGGAAGATGGATTAATATATTATTTCTGATATAGAGGTCAAGAGGTTGGCATAGATATTTTTTGAAAGTGTTGACAATCACTTGTGAGATTCTCAATGAAAAATTGCTCTGAGATCAGAGTGCTGAAGTGAGAACTTCTTTCACTCAGTATTAAAACTGATTTACTAACTCACTGTCCTAATGACTGCCATCAATATTATATAGATGCATATAAGTAAGTAGGCAGTTCTCTTCACAGTAAAGAAGGAAAAAAAAAAGTAAAGGACTCAAGAACTCTTCATTTCTCCCTTCATATAAAAGGAAACATCCTACATGAGGATGTTTAGTAGCCTCCCAGGTCTCTATCCAATAGCTACCAGCAACTTCTCCAGTCATGACAACCAAAAATATTTCCAGATATTGCCCAAATTATCCTGAGGTCAAAATCATCCCAGTTAAATACTGATACAACCAGAATTTGCCTGATGTAGGAGGTTATGCTAACTGGCAGAACTAGGGATGGGATACACTAGTTAACCGAGTGATATGTTTTATTAAAGTCTTAGTCTTGTTCATACTCTTTCATATTGGTAACCTTATCTTAATAACATTAGCTCCTCAACTGCTCTTACTCATGTAAAGAAAAAAAGGGGTGCCTGGGTGGCTCAGTCAGTTAAGTGTCCAACTTTTGGTTTTAACGCAGGTCATGATCTCATGGTTTGTGGGTCTGAGCCTCACGTTGAGCTCTGTGCTGACAGTGCAGAGCCTGCTTGGGATTCTCTCTCTCTCCCTCTCTCTTCCCCTCCCCACTCTCATTCTCTCTCAAAAAATAAACTAAAAAAAAGTGTATGAGAAGAGGTTGTTATGCAATGAGAATGAAGCAGTCGTATTTGGTCCACAGATATATTTTATACTCATACAGAGACAAAGATGGACAGGATGTTATCAGTGATCTCCTTTATGTATGAAAACTCCTTTGGGTAGCCATCTCAACAGGCCAATCCTGGTGTATTACAGAAAAATAAGGTAAGCAAATTGTGGCTAGTTTATGCTTGTTGCTCCTGCATAATTTTTAGTAACAATTCCTTTCACTCTAAATCCCTATCTCCATCAGTTATTAGCTATGATACTTTGGTCTCAGTTTCCTCATATTTAAAATGGGTAAATAATAGCAGTTGCTTCCTCATAAGATAACATACATAAAATACTTAAATGGCATTTGTAAATAATAATATGCATAATACAGACATAAGCTACTTAGAACACTTCCTTACACAATACTATTACAATCTTGTTTAATTATTGTGGCCCTGTCTTTTCTTCTATACATACTGGAAAAAAAGAAAAAAACAGGTGTGGGAGACTATACCCACATTTTTTCTTTAAAATCTTAAATTATGGCTCAATGTACTCATTATATCATTCTGATGTTTTCTATTTGATATTTCAATAAAATTTTAATCACATTTCATTTGGTTATTTGTATGCTCTATTTATGCACTTAATAATTTCATTTATGTTTGTATAATTTTTAATATTACATTGAAATTATTATTGCTGTTACATCATATTTATTCTTTCTGAAGAATTATTTTTGACATTTACATGATCAGTAGTTGGGAAATGAGTGTAGACAGACTTCCAAGAGCCTTCAGTGATCCTACCTCCTGATATTCACATTTTTGTGAATTTTGTGAAACCCTTGACAGGGTTTAGTGACTTGCTTCTAACGTGTAAAATATGACAAAGGTGAAGGGATCCACTTTCATGATAAGACTACTAAAGATTGTGGTTTCCAGGCGTGCCTGGGTGGCAGTCAGTTAAGCATCTGGCTCTTGATTTCTGCTCAGGTCATGATCTCACAGTTTGTTAGATCAAGTCTGCATCAGGCTCTGTACTGACAGCCCAGAGCCTGTTTGGGATTCTTTCTGTGCCCAGCACATTCTCTCTCTTTCTCTCAATAAATAAATAAACATTAAAAAAATAAATAAATGACATGAATAAAAAATAAACTTTTTGCCTCTCTTCCATATTTTCATGATCACATTGACATCACTAAAACCTTGATCTTTCATGTAAATCTCTGTATAAAACTTTTCAAAATTTTTTAATATGAAAGTGAACATAAAATAGAAAAGTGGAAATAAAGGAGGACTTGTTCAGTTATTTTGTTTTGTTTTGCTTCAAAATAGGGGATCCCAGGCTCAAGTGGATAATCCAGGGAGAGGCAATGGAGGCAATAGGGGTGGAAGGAAGAAATGCAAAAGAGAAGTTCTTGAGGAAGCAACCTGGGATGGCACCTAGGGAGCATAGATGGAAGGATTCTCCTTGACTAGAGGGGCAATACTTTATCCCTCACTCCTCAGCAGGCAAGAAAAAGGGATAAATATTCACATATGTTGATGATTTTTCTGGTGATCAGAGAAGGGAATTCATGAATCAGAGTATGCAATCTGTGTATTAGCAATATAAAATAAAATAATTTGAATGAAATAAACTGATAATCTATATAGAGATAATTAAATTTATTTCTCATAAAATAGTAAATATTATCAATTCTGAATAGTAAATATGATCAATTTGTGGGGAGAACACAAATGAACTATTCATAGGTGCCATTGTCTATGCTCCAGTTTGTAAACATTTTTGACATATGAAGAAATACAAGAAAACATGTGCTTTTATCTGTTATCAGAAATAATTAAGTACTAAAATGAAATCAGTAGTGAATCTGCAGCCAAAGAGCAAGTTTAAATTGAACTCTGTACCTTTGAAGAGCTACTAATGTTTTAACTTAGTCTCAAGCACAGCTATCTATTCATGCTACTATCAGTTTGTTTTAGCCAGTTATAAAAAATCAGCTTTATTCTCGCCTTTGATCCCTGAGGGCACTGAAAAATACTTTCTTGGACATGAACTCAAGAGGATTTCATTCTAGTTTAATTCTCTAGGGCTGCTGGCTTCATGCCCAGATACCCTGAAATGCAGGTCAGCTGATGAGATGGTCATGTTCTCATTTCTACAAGAAGCAAATGATGACCTTTTGCTGTGTATAGACTTTTAGGGCATGTTAAAATCCATCCTAGGTAGAAAGAGACAAATGGAAATAGAAAGGTTCATGGCAAAAGTACATAATATACTGAAGAAGTTCACCAATGCCAGAATACTTGCCATTGCCATCTATAAGAACATTGTGATCAGGAGCATTGAAATGAGGACAACGCACTGATTGGTTCACAATTTTTTATTGTCAATTTAAAGAATTTTTCCTTATTGTTATGATTATTGTAATTTATATTGTTGTACTGAAATATATTTTATATGTATCTGGTACACGATTTGGGCAACAGTAATTTTGTTCATACCATACTTGACAAAATTAAAGTTATTAACCCTATCATGAAATCCAAATATTTGGGAAATACTAATCTTGGCTAAGATGGATGGTCAGTTTTTATTTTATAAAGGAGTGATAAAAAAAAGTGTGCTTTGAAGTCAGATTGTATTCACGATTTTTTAATTTATGTTTAATGTTTATTTACTTTGAGAGACAGAGTGTGAGCGGAGGAGGAGCAGAGAGATAGGAAGATACAGAATCTGAAGCAGGCTCCAGGCTCTGAGCTGTCAGCACAGAGCCTGATGCAGGCTTGAACTCACGAACCATGAGATCATGACCTGAGCTGAAGTCTAACGCTTAACCAACTGAGCCACGCAGGCGCCCCAGTTTGTATTCATATTTTAACTCTAGGAATGGCACTGTGACCTTGGACAGAGTACTCACTTAGTCTATTCCTTAATTGCCTCAAATATTAAATAGATTAATGAAAGGAATTTATGTCATAAGTGAACAATTAATTCATTCATATATGTACAAAGTTTGGGGAAAAGGAAGTATGCTCAGGGCAGTCTATTATCATCTCCAAGCACTGAAACTCTCCTAGTACAATTATAATAAATGTGAATTAATGTTAATTAACTTAATGTAATAGCAACAAAACCCTGGAGACTTTTATTTTTTTAATTAAGCATGCATTTCTTGAGCAACTACTGTGTTCAAGATACTCTCCTATCATTTCAAAATACACAACTAAACCAAACAGGACCCTCAGAGAGTCTACAGCATTTCGTGCATACCACGTGAAGCTAAGATATAGTTGAGAGTCACACTATGCTATAAGTCTTTGTCAGAGAGGGATCCAGAAGGAAAGAGAAAGAATACACTCTCAAGAAGTCCTACTTTATTACCAAAGTGACACAGTTATCAACATCTGTCTGATCCTGAAGTATCTATTTAGCCAAATGTTCTCTCTCTGGTTTTATATATGAACTAGAGATTTTTGGCCTGGTGGGAAAGATGCCTGATTCTGGTTGAAAACATCAGCTATCAAGGAGTGAGAACTATCCATGGCTACATGGATGACCACTATATCAAGTGTTTTGTGTAAAAGATAAATTGACTAGGGGTGCCTTGTGGCTCAATTGGTTGAGCATCTGAGTATTGATTTTGGCTCTGGTCATGATCTTGTAGTTATGGGATTGAGCCTCACATTGGGCTCTGCACTGAGAGTGGAGCCTGCTTAAGATTCTATGTGTCCTCTCCCTCACTCTTGCTCTCTTTCACTCTCTTAAAAATATATATTTAAAAAATTTTTAAAAATTAAAGAATGGACTAGACAAGTATCTATGTCCATATTTCACTTAGTACTGAAAATGTTTATTTAACTTCTTCCTACAAAGTTTATTTTTAAATTGCCATTTTAAGAAATGCATTTAAAAATTTGTTTACTGGTATAAAAATATTTTTCATATTTGATGATTATTTGCATGTAATAGTTTGGGTTGGGTTTATTTCAACTCTGCTATAATTTTAAGTAAAATGTGAGCTTCAGGAGATTTTGTTTCCTATCTTCTGAGGCAGTATCTATCTTAAATCATACAAATTTAGAAACAAATTAGTTTATTTTGGGTGATAAAGTTGGCAGACACTCGTGAAAAAAAAACACTAAAAACTAACCAACATGATTCTAAAGTAATCCCACCCCTTTCCCAAGAGGATTAAAATAAATTGCTTATCAATTTGTCTTTGCACTCAGTAAGAGCAGGTGTCAATAAGTCTAACATGAAATCACAACCATGAATTTTTTTAATCTTTGGGATCAATTTGTGCAAATTGGATAAAAACTTTTCAGAGACACAGTGGTATACTCCCGTCTAGCAGAAAGTATTACCCTTAGATACAACCCAATTATTCAACAGCAGAAAGAGATGCAATCCCAGGGCTGGACTATTATTTCAGATCCAATTTCTAGTTATCTTTTGAATATCTTTGCTGTCACAGAAAAATATGTTGGCAAATTCACAACATTGATCCAATGCTCAAAGATGTTTTTCAGAGTCTCTTTCAATGAAAAGGAATATAAAAACTCTATGAAATTGCATCACACTATTCTCCAGCTGATATAGTTTTAGATGTTTGTAAATGTTATTGCTCACAGATGAGTTTCAATATGATTTAATGCTACAATGCACAACCGCCCCTTTTTCACAGAAACATGTTTAAACTCTTGATACCAATGTAAAATCTATCTTTTAAAACGTTTATGGGTAGGAAAAAAGTTCTCAAACTCAATTTCTTCTTCTCTAGCCTCCTATTCGATCTTTCTGCCACTCATTTCTCACCATCCTCATGCAAATTTGCTCTTCAACCCAATGCGGGTTATTTTGTGTAAAAATAGATCTGCTTTTTTGTAAACAACACAGGATATGTTTCATTGCCAAAGGTATTTATTGAATGATTGCTACGTATAGACCACTGTGATAGGCACACATCGATAAATATCAGTAAAGCATGAAAGTCTACAAAGTCTTGAGTGTTTTCTATTGCAAATTCACTCTTCAGTATGACATATGTAACTCTAATTGCAAACCCAACCACATTCTGCAGCTTCATTTCTTTTTATTCCACTTCATGCACTCAATCCTCCATTCACACTAAATTTCTCTTAACCTAAATACTGCAAGCCCTTTTATTCCTCTGTGGTGCTGTCCATGATACGCTCCTCTCCCACAACCTGGAATATATGCCCTTCTCAACCTGTCAAACACTTATATACTTCAAGATCACAGTTAAAGTTGCCTCCTAGTCAACAAAATATTTCCTAAATCTCCTACTAAGGACTCTTCACTCCCTCTTCTGAGTTCTCTCAGTGCTTTGTTCTTGCCTCATTCAGATTAGCATTAAAATTATACCATGGGGTGCCTGGGTGGCTCAGTTGGTTGAGCCTCCGACTTCAGCTCAGGTCAGGATCTCGCAGTCTGTGAGTTTGAGCCCCGCGTCAGGCTCTGTGCTGGCAGCTTAGAGCCTGGAGTCTGCTTCAGCTTCTGTGTCTCCCTCTCTCTCTGCCCCTCCCCCACTCATGCACTGTCTCTCTCTCTCTCTCTGCCAAAAATAAACATTAAAAAAAATTTAAAATTATACCATGAACTTCCACTTTCACAGAAAATAAGGGATGAAAATTTAAAAAAAAAACATTTAAAATTTCAATATTATAAAACAACAATATGAAATAAATCTATTGCTGTTCATTATGAATGCTTTCTCAGCAAAGTAGACTGTGGGTGGGGTGGGGGAGAAAGATAATAGTTTACTTTGTGATAATATTGAAAAATTCATGTAGTAAATGTAAGAGTGAGAAATAAAACTGCTTTGTGCATCCAAAACATATAAATATGTATTTTTTTCAAATAGGTATTTTTCCAGGACACTGAAACTCCTACTACTCAGAGAAACTACTATTAGCATATCAAAGAGGTATATAGACTTGTTTTTTTTTCAAATTACACTAGAGCATTCTGACAATGAAGTCACTCTTGTAGGCAGAATCACAAGAAAGGAATCCATTAAAATAAGTAAGGAGAAAGTCAGAAAGCAGGTAAATTCAAGGACACACATGTTGAAATAAGCTAGTGAGGGCTGATGCAAATGGACCCTTAACATATTTGATTATATTAAAACCTCTCCCTAATATGCATAAAAAAACACTAAAGCTTATTAAAATTAAAGAATTCATAAAAGCTGCAGTACAGGAGGGAGTTGAGTGTGATATTCAGTTTTATGTGTCAGCTAAACTAGGATATAGCTCCCACTTATTCAACAAAATACTAATCTAGGTGTTGCTGTGAGGGCATTTTGTATATGATTAAAGTCTACAACAGTTGATTTTAAGTAAAGGGATTATTTTAGTTAATTTAGGTGGGACTGGTTTAATCAGTTGAAAGACTTTATGAACAGAACGGAGTATTCTTTATAGAGGAAGAAATTCTACCTATGGATAGAAGCTTCAACTCATGCCCCAGAGTTTCAGCTTACCCCTCCTGAAAGTCTGCTTTGGCAATTTCAGACTTGCCTGATTATCTCCTAAAATTATGTGAGTCAATTCCTTGCAGTAAATCCCTAACTATATTTCTCTCATTGAACACTGAGAGTGACATGGAGTTTAAAGTCTTCATATGTCATATTTACAATCCCTTTCAGTCAATATATAGTCACTTAGCAAGCAGTTATTTCAAAGTTAATGGCAAATAATTGAATTCAGCTAGTCTCTACTCGGCATTTGACTGGTTGGTCTATTTGGTCAAAATGGTTTTGCCTCCTAGATGAGTCATTCACCATGACCAAATTTAAACTTTTGAACTTGCCTTCAGATATGCTCTTCTTCGAGTACTTCTAGTCTCTCAAATGGCACATTGAAATTCATCCCAGAAATCTGAGAGTCATCTTGGGCACATTTCTGCTTCTCATCTTCCACTTCAAGTTCGTTACTGTTTATAAAAGCAGCTCCAGAAACCTTTCCACAGAGGGCTCAGGGGAGGGTGTAAACACAGTGAGCTGGAAGGTTAGAAACTAGGGCATATAGCACTCTACATAGAATTGAGAGAATGTCAGTGGTTGCACTTGCAAATGTAGTACATTGACCCACTTCTCTCTGCACTGTACTATCCTGGTCAATGGATAGTAGCCTTCTAACTGCATTTCCTGCTCCCATATCTTTATTTGATGAATATTTATTAAGCACCAACTATGAGACAGACATTTTTTGGCAATAGAGTTTGATAACCGAAAAAAATTAATCCTGCCATCATGGAGCTTGCATTCTTCTGGAAGGAAAGAAAGAAACATACAATGAACATAATAATTTAGGCAAATTATATATTATAAAGTGATAAGTGTTATAAAAAATTAAGTATTATAAGAGGAAGGAGAGTTCTAGGAACAGGGGAGAAGTGCTACCTTTAAAAGAGTGGCCAAGGTAGGCCACAATGACCAAAGACTAAATATAAAAGAAAGACCCTCAGTCAATAGGGTCAAAGATGATTTGTTACTGTAGTTGTGGTTAGGAAGAAGCAAGGAGTCCATGTGGCTGAAAGAGACTGAATAAAAGTGAGAAGGAAGAAGATCAGAGAGCTCATGAAAGTGAGAACCAGATTACACAAGATGTTTGAAGGCCAATTAATTTTACTTTGTATGAGCTAAGGCATTAAAGAGTTTTGAACACATCACATCTTCTGACTTAAATTTTAAAGGATTCTGATTTTACTACTGTCTTGAGAATGCACAGTAGAGGAGCAAGTGTGGATGCAAGCAAGTCAGTTAAGAAGTTATTACAGAAATCTAAGTAGAAGGCGGTGGGATGTGACATGGTCAGATTATGGACATATTTTCACAGCAGACCCAACAGGATATTCTTTTTTTAATGTTTATTTATTTATTTTTGTGAGAGAGAAAAAGAAGGAGAAAGATAGAGTGAGTATGAGCAGGGGAGGGGCAGAGAGAGAGGGAGATAGAGTATTCCAAGCAGGCTCCATGCTGATAGCATGGAGCCCAAATCAGGGCTCAAATTCATGAACTGTGAGGTAATGACCTGAGCTGAAACTAAGAGTTCAATGCCTAACAAACTGAGCCACCCAGGAATCCCTACACCAATAGGATTTTCCGACAGAGTGGATCCAAGGTCCATATAACTGTCAATTAAATCTGGTTTTGTTTTTTTTTTTTTTTTTTCAACGTTTTTTATTTATTTTTTTGGGGACAGAGAGAGACAGACAGAGCATGAACGGGGGAGGGGCAGAGAGAGGGAGACACAGAATCGGAAACAGGCTCCAGGCTCTGAGCCATCAGCCCAGAGCCTGACGCGGGGCTCGAACTCACCGACCGCGAGATCGTGACCTGGCTGAAGTCGGACGCTTAACCGACTGCGCCACCCAGGCGCCCCTTAAATCTGGTTTTTAAATGCATTCAGCAACAAGTATTTATTGGGTCATATTATATGCCAGGTATTGTCCTAGGATCCAGTACATAGCAGCAAAAAATACCATCCCTAAATCTGATCATCTCAAATCACTGTTAAAAACTGATTCCAAGTCTTCCTATTCTGTTTAGAATACTACTCCAATTCTTTAAACATGTGTGCCCAGGTCTTATATGATCTGAATCTTGCTTATTCTTTATCCAGCGTGTCCCTCCTTACCTGTCTTCTCTCTGTACCCATACCCTATTCTCCATCCATACTCAACTATTTGTTTTGCTTTTGGGGTTTGTCCATGTTCCTTCCTCAATAGACGATCCTTGTTCATGCCCCAATTTCTTTGCCTGCTCATTCCTACTTGGTCTTTAGGATTCATTTTAGCTATCACTTCTACGGAGAAATAACCTCTGATCCCCTATGGCTTAATAATACGCCACTTCTGTGTCTTCTCATAGCAACGTGTGCACACCGTTGCCATAACACTCTCCTTATGAAGTGTTATTCTCCTATTTACATTCCATCCTCCACTTGACCCCAAGTTACTTGAAATTCTAGTATGGAGACAATACCAAATGTTAATGTATAACTGATGAATTCTGAATTCACACTAGATCTCTGGATTTGGGAAATTCCTACGTCTTAAAGACTTAAAAGGAATCTAATCACATCATGCTACCTTCCATCTATACTGGCTATGCTAGTACTCTTTCAATTGTTCTAACAAGCCAAACTCTTTTTCTCCTGAGGGTCTACACGTGCTTTTCTCCTTTTGCTTACAGTACTCTTCTCTTTAATCTTCATCTGAAAATTCCCTCATGCTTCAGATAATATCTTTGGTCTCACTTCTTTAGAGGTGTCTTCCTAAAGCCTCAGATCTGAATTAAAGCACTTTGCTTAACTCTCTTCGAAGGACCTAAAATTATCCTTTAATTTCTTTAGCAAAACTCATATTAGTATAGTCACGCTCATGATTGTTGCTTAATATCTGTCTTCCATTAGTCAATAACCTCTATGAGGTCAGTGTCAGATCTGGTTTTCTTTTTCTGGTTTTGTGTACTTATTTTTAACTTTTTTTATTGAAAAATATTTTTCAGAGAGAAAAGTATAAATATCATCAGTGTGGAGCTTGATGTATTCCCACACATAAAACACCTGTGTAATAAAGCTCCAAGATAGAGAAACAGTTTATTATTAACACTCAGGAAGTTCCCTTCATTCTCTACTCCTGTCTTCACCCTCCCCACAAGGTCTAACTACTATTCTGAGTTTAATAGTATAGGTTACCTTTGCTATATATATATCAAGTATGCTCTAATGTTTTCCATCATTATGTTTATGAGATCCATCCATACTGCTGCATACAATTTAAGTTGTTTGTTTTCATTACTGTATGACATTTCATTATAAAAATATATCATGATTTATTTATCCATTCTATTCATGATGCATATTTAGGTTATTTCCAGGTTTGAGCTATTATCAATGTTGTTGTTATGAATTTTCTTGCACATGTCTTTTGGTGAATATATGTATGTATTTCTTTGGGGTATATACCTAGAACAGAAATATTAGGCCAAGAGCACATTTGTTCAGCTACAGTCAACATTGCCAAACAGGTTTCAAAAGTAATTGTACCAGAGGTACCTGGCTAGACAAGTTGGAAGAGCTTGTGACTCTTGATTTCAGGGTTGTGAGTTCCAGCTCCGTATTGGATATGTAGCCTACTTAAAATTTAAAAATATATAAAAATAAAAGTGATTGTACCAATCTGTATTCTCACTGAAGAGTTTCAGGTGCTTCAAATACTTAAAATTTCCTTCCAAATAATGGATATTTTCAGTCTTTTTCATTGCAGCCATTTTGCTGGGTATATGGTAGAATTTCACTGTTGCTGCAATTTGAATTTCCTGATGATTAATACGGTTAAGGACTTTTTCATATGTTTACAGATATTTGTATATCCTTTTAAATAAATTTTTATTCACATGTTTGCCTATTTTCAATTGGGTTATATGGCATTTTTTTGTTGATTTTAGAAATTGTCAGCCATATGTATTGTGACTATTTTTTTTTTCAGCCCTATATATTCCTGTCCATTCTGTTAATGGTGGTTTTCTGATTTCCAGATGTTCTCAATCTTAATATAGTTCAATATTCCTCTCTCTCTCTCTCTCTCTCTCTCTCTGTCTCTCTTTGTCTCTCCATATAGTTAGTGCTTCACTCTGTTTGCCTTCTTTGAGAAAGCTTTGTCTATCCCAAGGTCACAAAGATATTCTTCTATCTTTTCTTGAAGAAACTTTATTCATTTGTCTTTAACATTTAGACCTGAAATCCATTTGGAATTGATTTTTGTGTATTTTTTTAAGATAGGCATTTTTTTATTCACAGATATATTCTCAGCACCTAGCAATCAATATTGAATAAACAGTTCTTGAGTGACTGGCAGAATAAATGAATGAATGAAAACATACTTTGGGTACTTCTAAAAAAGTAAGATATGCAGGGTAACGTGTATATAACAGATATTGTAAGGTAGCTATTCAAAACTGCATTTCCAACCTATTGTCCTTTCTCTGAAATAATGCCAAATCTTGAAATCCTAGTTTCCATTACTGTTAGAGATACACAGAGATAGGGAGATAGAGAGATGCAGAGATAGACATGTGGCACTTTTCAGGTCAATAAGATACATGCATAAAGATGTCCCTTTGGTTTTCTCCTGCCACTGGCCTGTAATAGGCAAATAGTATGAGGCCTAAAGGTACAGCAGCCATATTGTGACCCTGAGGTTATAAGAATGAACACCAAAAAACAAAAAGAAAAATATGTAAGCAAAAAATGTAATAAGAGCCTTCGTTCTCAATAGCATTATTGAAGGAGAGACCAACGTGGGGGAGAAGTAGGAGAATCCAAAATTCCCTCGTCTCTCAAACAAAGCAGTATTGAGGCCAAAGGACTTTGAATTCCAAGATTCCAGGTGGCAAAGCGACAGAGAGGTTTCCAGGGACATACCGGGACAACCTGATGGGCTATAGGGCTACTTCAATGATCAATAGCATTATTGAACATATACCAGTAATATCAGTGAACTTTTTGTTATGTGTTACAAATAACCTCTATTTGTATTGTTTGATGACATATATGTGACTTTATTTTATTTGCAACACAATGCATTCCTAAATGGAGAAGTCTAAGGGATCAATCTATAAGATTTGAAATACCATATGTTTTGAAGGCACTTTCTCATCCACCATAAATGAAGACTGAAGAAATGTCCTTCCTCATAGCTGGCGTTGTGCTTACACAGGTCAGAAGGTCCTAGCTTGAACACTAAATTCTGACTCTGTAGCCTACTAGCTGTTTCTCTCTTGAGAAACTTAATGACATCCACTGGTCTTTAATTTTTGCTGTATTAAAAAATAAAAAAAAAACAGATAACTTGTTTTGAGAATTATTTTAGAGAAAGGCTTATGATTAATGTAAGAAAGGTACCTGACACAAGCTAGGTATTCAATATATCTTATTTATATTTATAGTACATACTTGAGAAAAGCATCAAGTAAACATTAAACAAGTGAAAAAAAAACCAAGGTGATTTTTTTTGAGTAAAGTATGCACTAGAAATGCATTTTGTCCAAATGGCATGTCTCTTAGAAGATATATATGGCATGAATATGACATATTTGAGATTCAATTAAAACATATTTCACTTTGTAGAAAAAGAGCAGGGATATTTCCTTATATTTACAATATTAAATATTACTTAGAATTACATATTTGCATTATTATTTTGTGGCAACAATTGAAATTTTAAAAACTTCACTAAATTTCCAAGATATGCAAATTATCAGATAGTTGCTTACCAGGAAAGGAACTGTAGTTACTTGATGGGAAGACAATTTATTTGTCTGAGTGTCTAGAATCTTAGAAGAAATGTTTCTTTGGAATACTTTTATATTGTTTCTCAGGAAGGCAACAGCCTAATTTTGAGACTTATAATCTCATATTTATAATTTGTGTCTGTGCTGATGCATTAATAAAAGCAAATTTATCTTTTTTTTCAGAATAGAAAATTGAATCATATCTTAAATTGGTTTATACTAATAGGATATTGCATTGGTTCAAATATTTGATTTGTTTTTCAGGCAAGACAGACAAGTTAAGAAACAAAGAAAAATAAGAGTGATTTTTTTAGAAGACTGAAATGCACTTGAAATTGATAAAGCACCAATTTTAGATGGCATACAAAGCATTAAGAAGATTAAGGGAAAAGAGCAAAGAAACCAGTAAACCTTTAACCGACCTTTTAAAAATTTCATTAGGCTTAGAAATGTTCCTGAGGAGAGAAAAATAACAGATCTTTCTGCTTTTTGTTGTTGTTGTTCAGGAATAAATCAAGAAGTTATATCCTAATCAATTGAAGATGTGCATTTCAGAAAATCATTGGGCTGTAAGAGAGCAAATACTGGCAAAGCTGATTACTATACAACCCAGTTACTTCAGTATTGAGAAAAGAAAGTCATGCCAAATTTTAGTAGTACTTGGAAAATATTATAGCAATCATACGCAAGGGAATTTAGAAACTGTTTGAAAGTGTCATCATTAGTTTCTTATGGAATATTCTGTCCGAAATTTTGAAAACCAAAAATAAAATACAACCACAAGCTCAGCAAAGCCTATCAAATGGTACAATAAATGTATTTAATTCTCTTTGCAAAAAGCAGTCTGAGGTATCTATAGGAATAACAAGGGAATAATAATAACACCTTATATTTAGCAATCACTATTATTAAGGCACATTCACACTTTTTATCTCACTTGAATCATTCAAGACTTTGTGAAATAAATAGGAAATTAACATCACTATACACATGAAAATACATACAATGCACTCAGGGTTTATGATTTTGGACTAGAACACATCTCTTCTCACTATTTGCACACGTCACCAGTGTTACATTAAATTATGGAAATAAATTACAACAGGGCTGAGACAGTCTTAAAAATGTATCTGTGTAGTATATTTCCAGTAAATGGAAATATCCAGAGACAATGGATGGAGATAAAGGAAACAGTTCATGGCCTGAAGCTATTAGTGACAGCTGTAACCTGCTTTGCCATTGTACAATTCACACTTGTGTCACCAAGTGCTAATCAATTTGTAAATAAAATTTAGGGATCTCTATCTATATCTATATCAGCTATGTCTATGTCTATGTCTATCTCTTTATCATCTATAGACATCCTAAAAGTTATACAATTGTAACTAGTCAATGGAAGGTTAAGATGGGTAACTACTATAAAACACTGAGCAAGATACAATTTCTATGAAAATCTGAATCTGAGATCACCGTACAGACACACACAATAATAGCATATTTATATGTCTTGGAACATATAAGAAAACTCCAGAGATAATGGATGGAGATAAAGGACTTTGATTCTGAAAATATAAAAGAATGTAAACAAGGCAATGAACAGTTCTATTCAAGGAGGATCACCATACTAGGGAGTGAGCCTGTGAGAACAATCGTAGGTGTAAAAAGCAGGTATGAATGAGATGTGCAGAAATAAGTAACACTTGTTTTATATTAATCATTTAAAATCCAAATCTTTCTGCCCTTTTCACTTTCCCAACACTCTTCCCAGGTTGTTTGACTAATGATAACAGAAACATCAGTTATTCTGGGGTCTGTCTTTCACTAGAGTCTCATGGATACAAATCCATGAGACTTCTATATGCCACTGCATCACCTGTAGGCATGGGAGCTCCCAAAAAGTCTGTAAATCTCATTGCACAGGAAATAAGATCACTAGGTGCATGTTTTGGCTGAGGACATACTGCTGTCTCTAGTTGACTTCAGGAGTACCAGCCTCTTTACCTTTTCTTTCAAGGACAATGGGCAGAAGCTTTAAGAAGATATAACTTTCAAAAAGCCAGAGAACTGCCTTAATTCTGTTTCTGATTTTGACCAGAAAACTCTTTGAGAATAGAAGCACAAATGTCCCAGTTATAAACTTGAACTGGTGGATAAAAGATAAGAGAAAATAAAAATCTTAAGAATTAAGGTTGTAGTGCTTACCTGGTAACTTCTAGGTCTGCAGACCTAAAGTTTGTAGATTAATTGGTCCTGTACAAGAGATAGAGGACAAAGCCAAAGAATTCAAGTGAAAGGGAGGATGATGGAAAATCCTGTATAAATTAGGGCTTCTGGAAGCCATAACCCTCAATGGGTAAATTAGAAAATTATAACCCCACCTCTAGATGGAGGTGATAAAGGTATCTCAGCTATCGTACTTCAGCTAAATAGAGAAAAAATGACAGGAACAGAGAGAGAGAAAGGCAGAGAGAGAAATGATGGGAAGAAGGAAGAGAAAAATCTCCTATAAGAATTCTAACTATAAGAATTCTAACCACAAACTATTATCTCAGCATGCAACCAAATGAGAAAAGAAACTAGTATAGATTGACATAAAAATTACCCATAGTGAGCATAGAGACAAAGACATGGAAACATACCAAAAAAAAAAAAAAAAAAAAAAAAAAGAGTTAAACATGTAAAGGAAAGCAAAAAGTTCTTATTTCTGTCAAAAATGACTTAAATGAAAGATAATAGGGAGAATGGGGGTTTAGTAAAGATAATGCTTGAGTATGTACCAAATTCATAAAAAGAGCAATTTCAAATAGAGAAGCTGAATAGTTCTCAAGAATAAATTAAAAGAAGCTGACATAAATACACCATAATGAATCTACTTAATGCCAAAACCCAAGAGAAAATCGTTAAAGTAGTGAGAAAGTAAAGACACTTTTTTTTAAAAAAAGAACGTATTTCTGTATAGTCAAAGTATCTCAAGGATGAAGAATAAATGAAGATATTAACTGACTTTCTCTAAAAACGTTCTAAAGGATATAAATCAGGAGGAAATAAAATGATGCCAGATGGTTATCCAAAAATCTAGAAACATGCTGAAAACATTTGGGTAAATATAAACAGACATCAAATTCATAAACAAACAACAACGTTTAATTTGTAAAGTGGAAGAAAAATATGAAGGATACTGTATAACAGTTACACATAAATTGGAAAGGGAAGCCACAGACATTAAAGCATTCTAAGATACCTGCATTTTTCATGAGGTGGATAAAGACATGTGATTAACTTTAGTCTTTTGAAATTTAAATAAGCATGTAACTACTAAATGAATAAAAAGAGCCCATAAAACTTCCAACCTGTTTGAGGACAAAACGAAATGAGATAAAAAACAAAACCCTATCAATCCAAATAAAGCAAGAAAATTTATAAAATATAAGACCACAAATAGTTGAAAGCAAAGTAAAGGTATGGCAATAAAATACTAATGAAAAGAAACATGTAACTATATTATGAGACAGAATGTAAAGAAGGATAAAAGGCATTATCAGACACATACACATGCCCACATACACATAGGTTACTAGATAAAGTCTGAGTCAAGTTCACCTGCATAATGTTCTAAGCTTATTTTAATCTAGCTTTAAGTTGTACAAAGCAGAGTAATAGAATTGAATTGTCAAATAGTGAAATGTACTATCTTAGTGGGTGATTTGAACAGATTTCCTAATTATTTTTTTAAATTTTTTAAATATTTAATTTTAAGAGAGATAGAGTACAAGCAGGAGAGTGGCAGAGAGGGAGACACAGAACCTGAAGCAAGCTCCAGAGTCTGAGTTGTCAGCACAGAGCCCGATGCCGGGTTCAAACTCACAAACTGTGAGATCATGGCCTGAGTCGAAGTTAGACACTAACTAACTGAGCCACCCAGGGGCCCCGAGCACATTTCCTCATTAATAAATCAAACAAAAAATAAGGAATTGTAAAGATTTGGATAATTTAATTGCATTAGATAACAAATAAACCTGAAAATATCGTGGCTTCTTCATTGGTGAAGTTGTGATTCAGGTATATAGACTTCTTCCATTTTTTAGCTCCACCATCCTCCATGGCAGTACTTCTCAACTGGGAAAACTGGCAGTACTTGCCCCCTATGGTAAATTTGATAATATTTAGGAACACTTCTGGTTGTCTCAACTGGGTGTTACTGGCACCCAATATATAAAGGCCAGGGATGGTTCTAAACATTGTATAGGGCACAGGAAATCCCCAACAACAAAGAATTATTTGATCTCAAGTGTTTATAGTGCTGAGGCTGAAAAATACTCCCCTATAACTTTGGGGTCCTCTAATGGATTTTATTCATCTGGCCAACAGATGAAGAAGAATGGGAGACTCCCACTGGAGAGGCTTTAATGGATCAGGTCTAGATGTTGCACTTCTGTCTAATATCCTTCAAGGAAATTTTTTTAAAAAACATGAAAACCAAAAGAAAAAAAATGGACAAAACAGCTATAAATACATCACTCAAAGGTGGCCAATATACATCTGAGTATATATACAATCTCATTAGTAAGCAGGGAAATGAAAATTAAAAACACAATGGGTAACCCTTCGACATTCATCAGGCTCACAATAATGTCTAAACTATGACAGTGACAATTATGCCAGTTTTGGCAAGGACGTGGAGAAACAGCAATCTGATATACCTTGGTCAGACTGTAGATTTGTATAACCAATATAGAAACCAACTTAACATTAATTAAATTAAAGTGTACCCACTTCATTACCAAAATTCTTTACTCCTAGATATTAATGAATCATAGCAGTGGTTTTCAACCATAGCCTGCAGCTATGAATCACCTAGGGAAATTTTACAAGACACCACCAGAATTACTGTTCCAACTGGGCTAGAATGGGTTCTCAAGCAACTAGTTTTTTTAAGCTTTTCAGATAGCTAGAATGTATAGTTAAAATTCACTGTTCTAAAAAATCTCTTCTCTGTGTCTACAACTGCATCATTAGTAATAGCAAAACAAACAAAATACACACACACAATATGTAACTGTTATACATTAGAACAGATAAATATCGCTGCTTTGTCATACAACAAAATTGTATATAGCAACAGGAATGAATTTACAGCTATACTTATCCTGAGTTGAATTTAAAACATAGTTTAATCTCTAAAAACATAAGTTTGAACAAAAAAAAATTTAAAACACACTCTAGGAGAGTGTCATCAGCAAGATGGTAGAGTAAAAAGCCCTAGACGTTCCTTCCCCACCACGAACACACCAATTCAGCAATAATTCACAGACAAATTTTCTTTGTGAGAAACTGAGAAACTTACTGAAAGACTCTTGTATCTGAGACAAACACGAAGCTGGATGAATCAGAACTGGTAGGGAGATTCAGGATACACTTTCACCAGAGTTCCTACCACCAGCCTGGTGCCATATGATCAAGAAAAAACACCCCTGGTTCCCAGTTTCTCCCAGGGAAGGGAAGAGTTGGTATGTGCATCCAGCACTCCAACTTTTCCAAGGGGTTTCTCTGACACAATCTAGTTGCCTGGAAGAGAATGGAGACAGCACATCCTGGACATTGGGGGTCAGTATTCTGCATCACTCCCCAAAGGGGCTGCTGCACTTCTAGCTTCTACTGGTAAAATTGCCTTGGTAACTTGGTAAAATTGCCTCCAACTCAGGGGTGATAGACAGGTTTCTATAATCCAGATGGTGCTGAACCACTGCATTTAGCAAGACTGCCAAAGTCCTCAGGTAATTCTGTTACCTATATCTATTATTAGCCAAGGTGAAGAGCCACCAACTCAGGGAAAACCTACTGGATCCATGCAAGCTGTGTTAACAGCCTCCCAATTTTCTATGTATTACACAAATACAAATACATATAAAGATTTAAATATTTTATTTTGTTATGTTGTTCATTAAAACATGGGATTAGGGGCGCCCGGGTGGCTTAGTCGGTTAAGCATCTGACTTTGGCTCAGGTCATGATCTCATGGTTTGTGAGATCGAGCCCCATGTTGGGGTCTGTGCTGACAGCTCAGAGCCTGGAGACTGCTTCAAATGTCTCCCTCTCTCTCTTCCCCTTCCCCACTCACCTTCTGCCTCTCTCTCTATCTCAAAAATAAATATTTTTAAAAAATGGGATTAAAACAAATCTAATTTTTATTTTATTTTTTTAGTAACTTGAATTTTCATTGACATTGCACCACAGAAATTCCTGTAGGTTTTTAATAGCTGAATTGTAGTTATATTGTAGACATTCAACTGGTTTCCAGATTTGTGACACTTTAAACAATGAAAAGAACATAATACATATAACGCTCTGCACAAATGCTTTTATCTGTTTGGCATGTGTATTGAAGAAAATTAAAGGCTATGTTTAATTTTGCTGTTGGTAGATACTGTCAAATTATCTTCCAAGTGGCCATAGTAATTCACATCCTCGGCAGCACTAAGTTTTGACATGCATTATGTTTGTTTGAGTCAACACGACAGGCAAAAATTGATATATCCTTGTTGCTTTAATTTTAACTTTCCTGATGTTATATGTTTGGTTATTTGAATTTTGCTCTTTTGTGAATTGCTTCTTTATATCTTTTGACCCTTTGCATGTTGGGGTGAGTGTTGTTTTTTATAATAATTTGCAAAAGGTCACTGTCTATTTTGGGCATTAATTCTTGGATGATCATATGTATTGCAAATATCTCTCTCTGTCTATCACTTTCTTATGATGTCTTTTGCCATAAAAATATATTTAATCTTTATTCAGTTATATTTGTATCTTCTGTTTTATAGATACCTATTGTAATGTTAAAAAAATTATTATTGTATGAGCTGTTACAAGAAGTATTTATTGTAAAATAAAAACTACAAAGAAGTATCATGAAAGAAATAATAATTACAAATAATCACTCTCCCAAAGAACTTAATGCATCATGTCCCACATAAATATGTGAAGATAAATATATGCATTTTACATGCTTTACATTTATATGCTTTTGAACAAAAATAGAATTAGACTTCATGTTTTTGAAAGTGTACATTTTATTCTTCTAATGTGTTATAATCCTTTATCCATGTAATTAAAAATTTACCAATACACTCCATCAACATGCTCTTTGACCTTATGAATATTGTATCATCAATTTAAAAACACAAAACTGAAGTTCATGAGGAAGATTTCTAATATTCCATCACTTTAGAAATATGCAATTATTATTACTGTTGCAAGAAGTTTCGGCATGTTTATGTTTATCTTCTTAGGATGAAACACTTTCAAGTAATAGTTTTATTACAGGTCAGGGTATTTTTTTTTTTTATTTTACTTTTTAGAGCAGTTTCAGATTTACAACAAAAATGAGAGGATTTACAGGTTTACATTTACTTCCTGCTCCCACAAATGTATAGCCTCCCCCATTATTAACATTACTCAGAGTGACACATTTTTTACCAAGCATGAACCTACACTGACACATCATAATCACCTAAAATTCATAGTTTACCTTAGGGTTCACCCTTAGTATTGCACCTGCTATGGGTTTGGACAAATGCATAATAACATATGTCCATCATTATATCATATAAAGTATTTTCACCACTCTAAAACTCATCTGTGCTCTGCTTAGGTCTTGAGGAATTTTACGAGCTTGGTGCTTAACAAAAAAATGTTCAGAAGGTTATAGTGATATATACCATATATATATACACTATGTATACTATATATAGAAACATTTATTAATCAAGACAATATCATTCTATTAATCCAGTAATGAGCAAAAAGACAAATAAAACTTGTAGTTAAGCCCATTGAATTTTTCTTATTTAAAAAAAAGAAAGGAAAAAGAGCACAAGTAATGAATTAATAATGCCATCACAGCTGTTGAGATTATTATTATTATTAATATGGAGGCTGGAAAGGGAGCAAGAGAAGAATAAAATCATGTTAAATATTTCATCATCATCACAAAATTCGTTGTTTCCTTCCTTATTTAATGAAAAAATAGAGTTCAAATGTCTTTCAAAATAAAGGAGAAATGCCAGGAGGTTTAAAATGTAACATATCAATCTCAAGTCACTTGCAGAGAATTTTATTTTTTTAATGATAATAACTTTAGCAAAAATAATAAAATAAAAAAATCAGGATTATGGCTAGAAAGCAAATAGGAAATATAAAATAAGTTTTAAAAAGTATGAATAAATTAGATTTAATAAAAATGAGTGTATAGACTCCCTTATTAAGAAAAATATATTCATGTCCAAAAAATATCATCTTTCCCCATCCCTTTCTTCCCAAGTTCCATATCAAATGCAAAGATGCATTTTTAAATTGATTCAAAATGTTTTCTTAAAGAATCGACAGAAGAAGCAGTAGTGAGGAGACAGAAAATACACATGGGGCTGGAAAGGAGCAGAGGGCACTCCATCTGCCTCCCCCCAACTGCTGACAAAAGAAAAGAATAGGGTAGTGGATTCCTGGCTGCCCAGCACCTGAGCTTAAAAACATGGTACATAAAGTGAAGAGAGGATGAAGCAGCTTCCTAATTTATCTGATGACCTGAGGATTGTTCAATTTTTCTTTGGTAAAGCATACACGAGGCAATGTATTTCTCTGAGTCTCTTTCTATCACTCATTCAGATTGGTAGAACTTCCTTCAAAGCCTGAGTTCCAAGAGACCTTGGTAAATTGTTTTATAGGCCTGTAGTTCTTTAACACTCACTCTTGTGTTTTTATCTTTCTTAGGAGGGGGAAAAAAGATGGATATAACAAATTGTGACTGTTAGCTATTTTTCTCAAGAAAGCTATGCCAAGATATGTGTACACTTTTCTCAGAAAGATACATTTCATACAATTACAGTAAATGGAACATGCAGTGCTTGTAAAGTTCCAGTACGAAAACTTGGATGAAAAATTCCATTAGGTTACCTTTATTGCTCAAACTGAAGGACAGGGTAACACCTAATCATTAAATCTTTTTTAATTAGGTAATGAAGTTATAATTGGATGCTCCCTGGGACAGGTTATAAAACATTTAGAATATCTCTTCCATTTTAGAAAGTAGTCAGTTTGTAACTGAAACCTCTCTCTATTCCCCCATAAAATGTGAAGGATCCAGTTAGCAAAGAGTTTGAAATAGTCTTCTGCACAGGAGAGAACTGAACACAATATAGTAGTAACTGAAAAATCATGGAATAGTGTTTGGAGAAAAAGATAAAGAGTTATATAAAATATATTTTGTCTTACTTGTAGGTATATTTCATACTAAAATCATTGCCTCTGAAATTAGTCCTGACCTAGACTTTGACATATACCTAAACAATCTGGTAAAAATATGGAATTAAGAGGTTCATAGATTGGAACATCACTAGACTATGGAGTTGAGCTGCTCAGCTCATATTTATGACATTTGTTTGGAGCTATAGGGCAGAACATTCAAAATGAAGTGAAGAGAGAAAGAAAAAAAAATGAAGTGAAGAATATCTAAGAACTTCCTCTGTCACTTCCTTTATCTGCCCATTCTCCTCTTGTTCTAGGAAATGAGGGACTTGCCCCTGCAGAGGATAATGGGAGCTGTAGAGAGATTTACATGGATGTCTGGGCAATGAAAGATTCTTGGTATTTTGGCATATCTTTATTCCTTCAGTCTCACACCTCCTTTTATGCAAGATACAGTACAGTGGTGAAGAATAGTAGCTTAGAATTTATAGCCTTTCCCCTCAGTTTTGACACAGAAAATTCAAGAGAAATGAAAAGCCTCATGTGGTTGCTTCTAGCATTTAGGGATCATCTGTGTGGCATGCAGAAGTAAATCAAAAAGCCTGAGAGTAGAAGACAGCTTTTTTTTGTATTTGTAATGGAAAACAGACTGGGTACATGGGTGGCTCTGTTGGTTAAGCGTCTGAGTGTGGCTTAGGTCATGATCTCACAGTTTGTGAGTTCAAGCCCCACATTGGGCTGTCTGCTGTCAGCACAGAGCCCACTTCAGATCCTCTGTCTCCCTCACTCTCTGCCCCTCCCCCTGCTCAAAAATAAGTAAACATTTTTTAAAAAGAAAAGAAAACAGAGACTTGTACAGGGAGGGTTAGGGTCCATATACAAGTAAAGATCCTTGGTTGGGTTGGTGATCAAGAAGAGGACTATTTAAAACATCAATTAACAAGATACACCTCCACATTTTAGCTTTAAAATGATAAAGAGACATGACCCAGAAAGGAAAAAGAAACGACAAACCCATTATTTCACATGTAGATTATATGGAAGGGTGAGTAAATGTAGCTAAAAAGAAAAAAAATTGTCCTTCTATCCACAATCCTGTCCTCCCTATAGGGATACCTAGTAGAAAGAAGGTTAAACACAATAAAAATTAAAATTCTATGCTTACACACATCTTATGTTATCACTTTCAACCATGAGTAACTCTGTTTAATATGTGTGAGTTAATCTTTCTGTTTTTACAGATAAGGACGTGTAATTTCTGAAATAGGGCAGGGACCTTGAAACTGAGTGGAACAAATGTATAAACTAATTAAGTTAAAATTAGTGTTCTGAGGTTCAGAGACTCAAAAAATTATTGTCTATGTGGAAAAGTCACCTTCTAAATATACAATTAAAAATAATTAATTCCAACATGAAACTTTCATTGATAAAAGAGCAGGAAAAGTCTTTTTTAAACTTTATTTTGAAGGTTGAATGTGTGACTTGCTAGGAATAGTTATGTGTCTGTGAAAAAGAAAACCAAAATACTATTAAGAATTAGACTGAATGAGGGTACCTGGATGGCTCAGTCAGTTAAGCATCTGACTGTTGATTTCAGTTCAAGTCATGATCTCATATTTTGTGGGAGTGAGCCCCACATCAGGTTCTGTACTGACAGTGCAGAGCCTGCTTGGGACTCTCTCTCTCTGTCTTTCTCTCTGCCCCTCTTCTGCACTCTCTCTCAAAATAAATAAATAAACATCAAAAAGAAAAAAAATAGACTGAATGCTTAAGCATAATTTTGTCTTGGTTTTGTTTTCTCTCCACCTAAAAATTAACTTTTTGAGCCTCCAACTATAAATTGGTAGCATATCAAAGTTAGGTGAAATTTCTGTCACAAGCCCCCTCCACTTTTTCTAATTGGAAACAATATAACTTCATCAATTTAGAATAAACTTAATCAATTCAGAATTCTTTCCATGCTTTCCTTTTATCCTCAAATTTCTAGTTCTCTATTTCTAGAAATCTTAAGACACAATAGATGGGGTGGGGAGTGAGATGAGGTTGATTTGGTCTTATATCTTTACCTACACTAGTTATTACTTTTCCATCCTGTCATCTACCATGAAAATGTCTGTATCTCTCATCCCTCACAAGGGAAAAATGGATACAAATCAATGAGAAAGTTGCCAATCAAGAATAAAAGCACAGGTAGGGTAATAACCTAACATATTAAAAAGTATCAAAATTAGTGAGGAAAAGATAATGTAATAATATGGATATTTCATTGGTGATTTGGAAAATACATCACATTTTACACATACCACATATCAAGCACAAAATAAATTATGAAATAAATAATTTCAATATAAAATGTTAAACTATAAATTAAATATCTGAAGAAATTATAATCCTAAAAACACAACAAGATCCCATAAAAATTTAATGAGCTTCATATATATATATATATATATAGTTAAGGGGAGCATTAAATTTATTGGTGAGGTTGTGTGTGAAGATGAGAATGATGTGGGAGTGCAATGCCTTCCAGGTTAGTAGCAGATGTTAATGGAAGAGATACACCAATTTGGCTCAAAAGATGAGGATCATGGATAACTGACAATTTAGTGAGATAACTTGCTCCCTTGCTGAACTCCTGAAGAGTCTGTTAGCCTTTAGTCAATTAATTGTGAGTTGGATTATCTAGGGACCTATAGGCTATCCAAGTAGACAATGTCATGCCTCTATCAAAAATGGGTAAGTAAAAGGTTACTGTGCTGAAAGCACTTATTAAATTCACATAACTAGTTGTGGCAGAACCATTGAAGTTTTGAAACCAGGATGCTATAATTGAACAGTCTTCCCCCCCCAAACCCCAATCCTGTGAATACCACATACTGACAAATAATGACAAAGACATAGAAATTCAGCTGGAGACCTGGAAACTACTTAAAATATTTTTGTTCAAATGCTCATTTATTCAATTCTATACCACATTTAGATAGTACCACATTGTTTTTTGGTTTTTGTTTGTCATTTTTTTTAAACCACATTGCTTATAGCTCTTTATTTGTGTGAGTTATCTCTCTTCTTTTGAAGGGACACTGGTGAAATTTTTAATATGTCTAAACATATTTTTGTGGAGAGATGTAACAAGGATTTTGTCACAATGAACCAGTGGTCTTAATATTATACTTAAATCTTCAATGTTTTAAAAAGTGTATTTAGTGAACATATTTGGACAAGGTTTATGATATAGATTTTTAAACCCATTGCATATTTAAGCTAAACAGGATAATATTGCCAAAGGAAAGGACATAAGTGATCCTTGAAGAAGGATCAAGATTTATGTGGTATTTATCCAAATGTGATCCATGAATCATCCATGTAAAAATCATCTTGGTTCTTGTAAAAATGCTGTTTGTGGGGTGGGAGGCAAATCTACTAAATCAGAATATTAGGTCCAGGATATTACATTTTTTAAAGTTCTCCATTTGAGTCTTTCATATACTAGAATTTGAGAAACACTGAACTATAGGATTGGTAAGGGAGAAGGAGCCTGTAATGAGGAACTTAAAAGAAGTGATCAGAGGGGTGCCTGGGTGGCTCAGTCAGTTGATTGTCTGACTCTTGATTTCAGCTCAGGTCATGGTCTCAAGGTTGTGGGATCAAGCCCCACATTGGTATTTGTGCTGAGGGGGGAGCCTGTTTGGTATTCTCTCTCTCCCCTCTTTTTGTCTCTCCCTTCTCACACTTACTCTCTCTCAAAATAAATAAAATAAACTTAAAAAAAAAGACGTGACCAGATTGGCAGAAAAACTAGAAGTAATTTAGAAGATAATCATTTCATTTGTTGAATCATGAATTCAGATATTAGAAATAAGGAAATTAATGGAATTATGATCTAATGTTAATATACTGAAATTTATAAAAAAGTAAAAAAAAAAAAACTGTTGAAAGAATAGGAAGCTGGTTTGAGGGAATACAAATATCTATTGAGAGAATTTCCAACTTCCAGGCATGTTCTAATATGGAAAGTCATGCAAGTATATTGTGGGAATAAAACAGGGGGCAGAAACTTAGTTAATAGTGATCATCATTTCTTGAATAATCATAGTACAGTTTAGTAGGTTATGAGGCAATTGACTACAAAGAAAAAAATAAATAAATTGAATGGTGAACCAGAGCCTTCACCAGTAAGCTCTGAGAGGCCAAGTGTGTATTTGGTATATCAATGTATATACCTTGATATAATCATGGAGGTAACATTTCCACTATAGAAATAGGAAACCACACAAATCAGCTATCCCCTACCACCACCACACAAATGGTAAACATCAGTCTCAAAGGATAAGGAGAAATAGAAAAAAAATTCAGAGAACAATACTTAGAGCTCTGAATAAGAAGATTTTCTCAGAAAATAAAATAAATATTAAAGGATTAAATATATACAGTTTAGCCAAGCAAAGCTTAAAGGGAAATATAATAGTTATCTGAAAGTCTGTATACAAGTTAAACATCATTGAAAGAGGATTGTAGCATGGTTCCAGGCATAAAACAAGGGACAAAGTGATTAATTATAGTGTAATTCAGCCAAACTTACTAAAAGTGAAATAATTTGCAATGTAAAAAATTAAAAGCCTGTGGTTGAGAGAAAGAAGTTAAGATGGTGGAGGAGTAAGCTTGTTTCATACCTCAAACACAGTTAGATAGTTATCAAATCATTCTAAACACCCAAGAAATCAATCAGAGTTCTGAGAGAACAAAAACTACAAGTCTACCAGTTGAAAAGCAACCATGTTTTGAAAGGTAGGAGGTGTGGAGTGTCGACTTGGGGAAGATATAGCTGTGGGTACTATGGCCGCGGGGAAAAAGTCTGCTTACAGAAGCTACTGCAAAGTATTGCAAGAAGCTGAGCACAAAATATGAACTTTTAGAAGTCTGCTACCAAAAGTGACATGCATGGCTTAAAGATGCTTAGGTGGCACAGTAGGGTGGTGTTTCAGGAGTGACTGAGGATTTCCTGGGTTGCAAGAAGAAAGGATGGCACCAACATGCTACACTATTCCCAGGCATAGGAGCAGGGACTCTGGCTAAGGGCAGTGACCTGGGGTGCTGGCTTTCTGCTCTGTTTTGCCACAAACTCTGAATGGAGACACAATCATGTGACCACTTTCTTTGCATGGCCAGCAAACAGCAAAAGTAAGGTGATACACTATCCCAGAGAAACAGCTCAGGTCCACATAGCAGGTGTCCCTAAAATTTGGAGTTTTGAAATTCAGTCGTGAATCTGAGATAAAAAAGCTTAGACACAGGCAGAATGAACTCATGGTTCTGTTGGAAACCAGGGACACAAGAGGGGTGATTGATTGCTCTTCTGTGAAGGTTCCTTAAAGAGTGGGGAGAGGGAACTTTCAGCTCGGAGGCTGGAGAGCAGGAGGTTAAAATCCCTTTAGTGCTGAAAGCCTTTCAGGGAGCAAATGAGCATCACTAGTGGAGGCCAAAGCTGCTTACACCATGCCCCACCCCTCTGTACCCTGCAGGCCATCTCCACTAGGGAAAGTCCACCTGAGAATCCATTCAACAGACCCCCTCTCCCAGAAGACCAGCACAAACAATTTGCTTGCATCAAGTCTACTGATCATAGAGTGCTGTAAAGCTTCAGTTCTATGGGAAGTAAGATCTAGCTTCCTTTTTATTTTTATTCTTTATTTTATTATTATTCTATTTAAATTTCTTTTCTTTTTTATTCCCTTATTTATTATTATTTTTTAATTTTACTTTATACACTTTTGTATACTTTTTATTTTTTGTCTATTTTCATTTTATTTATTTACTTATTTTTAATTTTTGGATCTAGTTGCTTTTAACAAGCAGACCAAAACATGCCCAGGATCTAGTTTTTTTGTGTTTTTTGTTTGTTTCTTTCTATCTATCTTTATTTTTCTTCTCTTCGGGACAAAATGATGACATGGAGAAAGTCACCCCAAAAGAAAGAACAGGAAATAGATCTCATAGCCAGGGATTTAATCAATACAGATATAAGTAAGTTGTCTGTACTAGAATTTGAAACAATTATAAGGATACTAGCTGGGCTTGAAAAAGGCATAGAAAAGACTAGAAAATCCCTTTCTGCAGAGATAAAAAACAAAAACAAAGACAAACACCTAAAATCTAGTCATGCCAAAATTAAAAATACTATAATGAAGATGCAAACCCAAACGGAGCCCATAAAAATGAGGATGGATGAAGTAGAGGAGTGAATCAGTCATATAAAATATAAAGTAATGGAAAATAATGAAGCTAAAAAGAAGAGGGAAAGAAAGGAAGTAGGTCACAGTAGTAGACTTAGGGAACTCAGCAACTTATTAAAATGGAATAACACTTGTTAATGTTAAAATGTTAAATGTCAAAATGGAATAACATTTGTTAATCATTCCAAAGGAATCCCAGATGAAGAGAAAAAAAGGGGCAGGAGGTTTATTCAACTAAATTATAGTTGAAAACTTCCCTAATCTGGGAAGGAAACAAACATCAAATCTAACAAGCACAAAGAACTCCCACTGAATTCAACAAAAGCCCACCATTGCCAAGGCATATCATAGTCCATGAATCCTGAAAGGATTCAGGAAAGAATCCTGAAAGCAGCAAGGGGAAAAAATGTCCTTAACCTACAAGGAAAGATAGATCAGGTTCACAGCAGATCTGTCTACAGAAACAGGCAGGCCAGAAAGGAGTGGCAAGCTATATTCAATGTGCTGAGTGAGAAAAATATGCAGCCAAGAATTCTTTATGCAGCAAGGCTGTCATTAAGAAAAGAATGATAAAGAGTTTCCCAGACAAACAAAAACTAAAGGAGTCTGTCAGCACTAAATCAGCCCTGCAAGAAATTTTAAGGGGGGCTCTCTCAGTGGAGAAAAAAAGACCAAAAGTAACAAAGACTAAAAAGGACCAGAGAACTCACCAGAAATACCAACTCTACAGGTAACACAATGACACTAAATCATCTCTCATTTGTGGGGAATAAGTTTAAGAATTCCATGAACTTGCACCAATGGGTTAACAAGGTTTAGGGTGAAAAGCCACCACAGGGTGAAAGTGCCCCCAGTGTAGAACAAAGCATAGAGCGGGAAGCCGCTTCCATAGGATGAAAGTGTCCGAGAATAGGTAAACAGGTAAACAGGGTGAAAGACTGCCACAGCAGGATGAAATTGCCCAGAGCTAATTAGCAAAAAATAAATAAATAAAAATAAGAAGTGTCTTATTGACCCTGAGGTAGTATGCTTTATCTGCCTTATCCCTTAGACAGATTAAGATAAATAGGCACGGTGCCTGGTGCCTGCCTTAAACAGCAATCTGCTTGGCACAGGGATTTTGTTTCGTATTGACCCAAACCCCTGACACCACGTATCTTCAAAACCCCCTTTCTCTCACACACGTGAGTTAATGATCACTGTTTTATTGTACTCTTTCTGCACATCCATCACATTTGTAAGCCTTCTGATACTAATAAATGCAGAGCAAGGACACTTATTCGGGGCTCTTGTCACCTCACAGACATGCCTCTTTCATATTCAATTTTGTGTCCATTCTCTTGCTGGACAAAAGAGAACTCCAGACTCAAAGTCTGTGACATCAATAATCACTTTGAATGTAAATGGACTAAATGCTCTAGTCAAAAGACATAAGGTACCAGAATGGGTTAAAAACAAAACAAGATCCCATCTATATGCTGCCTACTAGAGACTCATTTTAGACCTAAAGACACCACAGATTGAAAGTAAAGGGATGGAGAATCATCTATCATGCTAATGGCCATCAAACGAAAGCCAGAATATTCACACTTATATCAGACAAAATAGACTTTAAACCAAGGACTGTAATAAGAGATGAAGAAGGGCACTATATCATAATTAAGGGGTCTATCCATGAAGAAGATCTAACAATTGTAAATATTTATGCCCCCCAACATGAAACAACCCAAACACACAAAACAAGTAATAACAAACATAAATAAACTCATTGATAATAATACCATAATAGTAGGGGACTTTAACTCCCCACCTACATCAATGAACAGATCAGCTAAGCATAAAATCAACAAGGAAACAATGGCTTTGAATGACACACTGGGCCAGATAGACTTAACACATATATACAGAACATTTCATCCTAAAGTAGCAGAACGCACCTTCTTCTTGAGTGTACATGAAGCATTCTCCAAAACAGACCATATATACTGGGTCACAAATCAGCCCTGAACAAGTACAAAATGACTGAGGTCATATCATGCATATTTACTGCCCACAACACTATGAAACTTGAAATCAACCACAAGAAAAAAAAATTGGAAAGCCTTCAAACATGGAGTTTAAAGAACATTCTATTAAAGAATGAATGGGTTAACCAAGAAATTAATAAAGAAGAATTTTTTTTAAATACATGGACTCCAATAAAAATGAAAATACAAGAGTCTAAACCCTTGGGGATTCAGCAAAGGCAGTCCTAAGAGAGAAGTACATATCAATGCAGGCAGATCTTAAGAAGCAAGAAAGGTCTCAATTACACAACTTAACCTAACACCTAAATGAGCTAGAGAAGGAATAGAAAATGAAGCCTAAAGCCAGCAGAAGAAGGGAAATAGTAAAGATTAGAGCAGAAATAAACAATATAGAAACAAATTAACAAAACAGTAGAACAGATCAATGAAACTAAGAGCTGGTTCTTTGACAGAATTAACAATATTAATAAACCCCCTAGCCAGACTTATGAAAAAGAAAAGAGAAAGAACCTAAATAGATAAAATCATGAATGAAAGTGAAGAGATGACAACCAACACCACAGAAATAAATAATTATAAAAGAATACTAAGGAGGGGCACCTTGGTGGCTCAGTCAGTTAAGTGACTGACTTTGGCTCAGGTCATGATCTCACAGTTAGTGAGTTTGAGCGTTGAGCTCTGTGCTGACAGCCCAAAGCCTGGAGCCTGCTTCAGATTCTGTGATTCCCTCTCTCTCTTCACCTTCCATGTTCATGCTTCCTATCCCTCTTTCTCTCTCAAAACTAATAAACATCAAAAAAATATTTTTAAAGAATACTATGAAAAGATTATATGCCAACAAATTATAATCTGGAAAATATGGACAGGTTTCCTAGAAACTTAAAAACTACCAAAACTAAAACAGGAGGAAATAGAAAATTTGAACAGACCTATAACTAGCAAAGAAATTGAATAGGTAATCAAAAATCTCCCAATAAAAAAAAAATTCCTGGGCCTGATGGCTTCCAAGGGGAATTTTCCAGATATTTAAAGCAGAGTTAATTAATACCTATTCTTCTCAAACTATTCCAAAAAATAGAAATGGAAGGAAAGCTTCCAAATTCATTCTATGAAGCCAGTATTACCTTGATTCCAAAACCAGACAAAGACCCCACTGAAAAGGAAAATTGTAGGCCAATATCCTGGATAAGCCTGGATGCAAAAATTCTCATAAGCAAATCGAATTCAACACTACATTAAAAGAATTATTCATCATAATCAAGTGGGATTAATTACTGGGCTTCAGGAATGGTTCAGTATTTGCAAATCAATCAACATGATACACTAAATTAATAAAAGAAAGGATAAGAATCATATGATCCTGTCAATAGATGCAGAAAAAGCATTTGACAAAATACAGCATACATTCTTGATTAAAACCCTCAAAAATGCAGGGATATATGGAACATACCTCAACATCATACAGGCCATATATGAAAGACCCACAGCAAACATCATACTCAGTGGGGAAAAACTGAGCACCTTTCCCCTATAGTCGGAGCAAGACAAGGATGTCCACTCTCATCATTACTATTTAAAATAGTATGGGAAGTCTTGGACTCAGCAATCAGACAACAAAAGAAATAGGAGGCATCCAAATCAGCAAAAATAAATCAAATTTTCATTTTTTGTAGATGACACAATACTCTATATAGAAAGCCTGAAAGATTCCACCCAAAAATACTAAAACTAATGCATGAATTCAGCAAAGTCGCAGGATATGAAATCAACATACAGAAATCAGTTGAATTTTTATTATTTTTTAAATTTTTCATGTTTATTTATTTTTGAAAGAGATACAGAGACAGAGCATGGGCAGGGGAGGGGCAGAGAGAGAGGTAGATGCAGAATCTGAAGCAGGCTCCAGGCTCCAAGCTGTCAGTCAGGACAGAGCCCAATGCAGGGCTTGAACTCATGGACCATGAGATCATGACCTGAGCTGAAGTTGGATGCCTAACTGACTGAGCCACCCAGGCGCCCCTCATCTGCATTTTTATAAATCAATAACGAAGCAGCAGAAAAAGAAATCAAGGGATTCATCCCATTTGCAATTGCATGAAAAACAATTAGATACCTAGGAATAAACTTAACCAAAGAGGTAAAAGATTTGTACTCTGAAAACTATAGAACACTTCTGAAAGTAACTGAAGAAGGCACAAAGAAATGGAAAAGCATTCCATGCTTATGGATTGGAAGAACAAACATCGTCAAAATGTCTATACTACCCAAAGCAATATACTCATTTAATGCAATCCCCATCAAAATACCAGCAGCATTTTTCACAGAACTAGAACAAACAATCTTGAAATTTGTATGGAACCAGAAAAGACCCTGAATAGCCAAAGCAATACTGAAAAAAAAGAACAAAACTAGATGCATCATGATTCCATATTTCAAGCTATATTATAAAGCTGTGGTCATTAAGACAGTATGGTACCGGCACAAAAATAGACATATATATCAATGGAACAAAACAGAAAACCCAGAAATGTACCCATAACTATATGGCCAACTAATTTTTGATGAAGCAGGGCAGAATATCTAATAGGAAATAGACTGTCTCTTCAACAAATAGTGTTAGGAAAACTGGACAGCAACATGCAGAAGAATGAAACTGAACCACTTTCTTATACCATACACAAAAATAAATTCCAAATAGATTAAAGACATAAATGTGAGACAGGAAACCATCAAAATCCTAAAAAAGAACATAGGCACCAACCTCTTTGACCTTGGTCATGGCAACCTCTTACTAGACACTTTGCCAGAAGCAAAGGAAATAAAAGCAAAAATGAACTATCAGGACTTCCTCAAGATAAAAATCTTCTGCACAGTGAAGGAAACAATCAACAAAACTAAAAAAGCTACCTATGGAATGAGAGAAAATATTTGCAAATGACATATCCAATAAAGGTTTAGTATCCAAAATGTATAAAGAACTTATCAAACTCAACACCTAAAAAATAAATAATCCAGTGAAGAAATGGGCAGAAGCCACAAATGGACAATTTTCCAAAGAAGACATCCAGATGGCTATCAGACACATGAGATGCTCAACATCACTCATCATCAGGGAAATACAAATCAAAGCCACAGTGAAATACCACTTCACATCTGTCAGAATGGCTAAAATTAGCAAAGAAACAACAGCTGTTGGCAAGGATATGGGGAAGGAAGAACCCTCTTGCGCAATTGGTGGGGATGCAAACTGGTGCAGCCACTGTGGAGAACAGTTTGGAGGTTCCTCAAAAATTAAAAATAGAACTACCCTATGATCCAGCAATTGCACTAGTAGGTATTTACACAAAGGATGCAAAAATATAGATTCAAAGGGGTCCATGCACCCCGATGTTTATAGCAGCAATATCAACAATAGCCAAACTATGGAGAGAGCCCAAGTATCCCTTGACTGATGAATGAATAAAGACACGGTATATATATCCAATGGAATATTACTCAGCCATCACAAAGAATGAAATCTTGGCATTTTCAATGACATTGATGGAGTTAGAGTGTATTATGCTAAGCAAAATAGAGAAAGACAAATACCATATGATTTCACTCTTATGGAATTTAAGAAACAAAACAGATGAACATATGGGAGGGGGAAAAAGAGGAAAACAAACTATGAGACTCTTAGGACAGAACAAATTGGGGATTGATGGAGGGAGGTGGGCAGGGAGTGGGCTAGATGGGTGATGGGTATTGAGGGTACTTGTTATGATGAGCATTGGATGTTGTATGTAAGTGACGAATCACTGAACTCCATTCCTGAAACCATTATTGCACTGTATGTTAATTAACTAGAATTCAAATGCAAATTTGAAAATAAAAATTTAAAAAACAATAAAACATGAAAACCTACGGTTGCAATAATTTTATGTGTATTGAAAAATGTCAGAAATGTTTGCATATTATGAAAAATTATTCAACAAATAAACTACAAGAACTAATAAAACTCAGGTAGAAAAAAAATTTTCTATTCTATTAATATTGTAATCATAATCATTGTTAATAATTGGCAAAATCTAAGGCATATTTCTATCAGAAGAGAAATAATTATATTCATATTATTAAAACATATTTTGTATGATAATAATAGAAACCTGAAGGATGTAAACATTCTGTATTCTATATAAATGTAACTCAATTATTTTTAATGTATGAGTTTTTAATTTGAAAGTTGTACTAAGATACATATTCAGAAATTATAAAGAAAAAGTGCTTTTCTACAGCTATAATTAGGAAGGAAGGATTAATTAGTGAAATACTTTCACACTGAAGTTTCATGTATGTAGTAGCTTAGACTGAATTACACCCAAGTATTCTCGCTTCTTAGAAGGGAAATATAATTTAAAAATAAAGAAAAATCCCATTTTAGGTTTAGTAAGGCCTATTTTGTATTCATTCTTACGCTTGAATTGCTATGCCTATGTCAAAAGAATAGACATATTTAGGGCTGAATGAAATTTCTTTATAATGTTTTCCATGGAGTGAGCTATTTCTTAGAACAATTGGGAACCATTATGCAGCTATACCCAGAGGTTTTATAGGTCTTTTGTTGAAAGTTTAAAAATGTAATGTTACATAGGGGAGTATGATATGCCAATTTTTTTCTGATAAAAGTTCTTTGCATTTTAATATTGTATAAGTATTATGCATAATTTGGCTAGCTCATATGCAAGACCATCACCTCTAAATAACAGACTTTTTTAAAAAAAGCCACAGTACCATGCATTTAAGAATTTATAATGAGTTCAGCCTGAGGAGTATATCTATTTTAGCACAAGTTCTAGTATTATTACATTTCATAAGATAGCCTTTATTTAAGACTTTGTTGTCCTATTCTTTTCAGTAATAACTGGTTTCAGTGAAGAGTGTATTATGGTGTATTATTAACCCATTTACTCTTGGACTTCCCTCCCACCTATCTTTCGTTCTGCCTCTTTAAGCTGTCAGTCCATTGTATTCAATGGAGCATCAGAAAATACCAGGTTCTTTCAGCAGCACAGCAGGTGCACATTTATGAAGCGTATCTGATATATTCAGCAACAGTCAACAGATTAATGTCACTGCTCGCAATCCTTGTTAGAAGAAAAGGGAAAACATTGATATAAAAATAAAAGTACCTCTTCTTTCACACATTTAAAGAACATTTTAGACAATGTGTTGAAATAGTCTCTCCAGACCCCTTAATGACAGCAGGTATTAGATTTCTCAACCTAATTCTTAGACCCATTTTGGCTTTAAATATATTAATCACTTGTTCATTTTCCTTAAATTCAACTGGACTATAGATAGTGGCAAAGATGAAGGGGAATAAAACATAAATTAAAAAGATACAAAAGTTATATTTCCAGTCTATTTATATTACCTTCTATAAATGCCACATGACTTCTAAAATTGACCACTTTCTTTTTCCTTACTTTGTTCATTATAATAATAATAGTAACAACAATATCCAGGAAATGTGAATATTTTCTAACTTTTCAATCTTAGCAAATTTCCAATTTTCTTCCCCTTTATTTTCCCATCTTTCAATGTAATAGTTTGTTTCTTGTTTAAGGTTGGCATTTTGCTTCTCAGAATAAAGATTACATTTCCCAAACTTGTTTTCAGCTTTATGTGGCCTTGTGACTAGTTTTTGGCCAATGAGATATCAGCCAGAAAGGTTGCAGGACAGCTTCTGGAAACCTTTCCTTAAAGGAAATTCTATGTGTGTTCTTTGCCTATAATTCTCCACCCCTACCTTCAATATGCTACATGGAATCTTCAGGCTCTTATGTTGCACACTGAGATAGGTGTGTACAATAGGGTTGAACAAATAAGTAAAAGAGTAGATGATAGTGAAAGCCAGATTTCTTGCTGTCATAGAGGGAAATTACAGCTGAGTAAGAAAGTAAATTTAGAATAAGCCATGTGTTACTGGATTAGATCATGGACATAAGAATAAACTCATATTTATTTAATATATAAATATGCATGTGTGCACATATATGTGTTTACACATATACATATATTTGTATACACACAGAGGATATATAAATAATTATAAATATCTGCATATACATGCATTAGTATACATTCATATATTACCTAGTTCTGTCCATTGACAGCCTAGAAACATGCACACCTCATGGGGAACAAGCACACCTACCACCCACATATTGATTTCTAAGTATCCTTTTCATAAAAGGAACTAGAGCTAATTGGAGAAATGGTTATTGTAGAGTGTGGCCAGGGAAAACACAAGATTATTCTGGAGTATCTTGAAGTAAAGACAAACAAAAAACAAGATGGTGACATGTCAAAGAAAAATTGAGACCAACCTTAAAAAGCTCCCAATAGTTAAAACTGGAATTATCTGAGCAACAAAATGAATAATTTATCATTAGATTATAACCTATAATATAAAATAAATATCAATGAACTGCAATGATATAAATAAATGATTAAATAAATAATTAAATGGAAGAAAAGAGATATGTTTTCCTTATTTCCTTATAAACTTCATTTTAATATATGTACATTCTCCCCATGCCAGGAGATAGAGCTTAGTGCCCACCCCTTAAAGATGTGCTTTTAAATGTGATTACAAAGACTATAAAGGTGTGACTATAAAGAATAGAGCATAGAAAGGAAAACAAGGTAACTTCAGAGTGATGAAATCTGGCAAACACTACTTTAACCAAGTGATGGTTAATGTAACAATGTCATCTATTCACTTATAGGATGTGATGACAAAGGCACTCCACTTCTAGTATTCTTGCTAAAACCCAATAACCCCAATTAAATCCCACCCCCCCAAAAAAAATTTTAAAAAAACTCCAATTGGGGAATAGTCTACAGACTACCTGGCCAGTGTGCCTCAAGATTATCAAGGTCATGGAAAAGTTGGAAAGATTGATAAAGTCTCACACATCAAAGGAGACTACAGAGTCATGACAAATAAATACCATGTGGTATCCTGGATTGAATCCTAGAACTGAAGGAGACATTAGTGAAAGAAAACTAGTAAATTCAAATAAAGTCAGGATTTTAGTTAATAGTAATATATCAATGTTGGTTTCTAACATGGTGTAAGATGTTAACAATGAGGGAATTTGGTAAACGGTATTCATTAACTTTTTGTATTATCTTTGTAACTTTATGTAAATCTAAGCATATTCCAAAATCAAAAAAAAAATTAAAAATGTATAGTAGAACAAAAAGAAACTTAGATTCTAACACCATGGAATCCTTTATAGCTGTGACCCCAAGAAATAAACTTATAACTTATATAAATGGCTACTACTTGGGGTCTTCTATTACTCACAGCCAAACTTAAACTCATATCCATTGAGTAAACAAACACAAAACTTACAAAAAGTAATCAATCGGTTTCCAGAAAACACATTGCAAATACAATGTGGTTTTGTTTTCTGCTGCTTATTTTTAGCAGCCCATCAAGCCCTAAATTCACTTTGTAACTATCAAGAACTTTCTGTAACTAACTTTGTTCATTCTCATTTATATGTTCAACTGAGTAATAAGCTATAATACATGTCAAATACCCCTATATTTATAAAGGAAACATAGAAACTTGAAAAGCTGAAGCTCTTATTCTTTTAGAAAAACATTTACAAAATTAAACCTTAAATGATGTTTGATACTGTACAATAGACTGATTTAACTTATTATGGTCCCAGTTAAGAGCCTTCCTATCTCCAAACCCTATGTTATGGGACTTCATAAGCTCCTCACTTCAAGAGGTGGAGTTTTGTTTTACTGTGCTTTATTTTGCTTTGTTTTGTTTTTTCTTCCCTCATGATCCCTTGAATCTGAGTTGGACTTATTACTTACTTTGGCAAAAACAAAAACAAAAACAAAAACAAAAAAACAAAACAAAAACAACCAGCAGGAGTGAAGGTGCATCGTTTCTAAGCTCAGGTTTCAAAGACCTTGTGTGCTACTGTCTCCATGGAATTCCCATTTCAGCCACAAAACCAAATCTGGGCCAGCCCACAGGAGAATGAGAGAATATATGGAGGAAAGCTAAAGTCTCCCCATACATACCCCGGAAACAGAGGTAATCCTTGCTAATACATAAGTGAGCCCACTCATGATCAGCAGAATCTGGCTTACATCAGGACTGCCTAGCCAACTAATAGGCTAGTGAGAAATAATAAATTGTTTTAAGTCACCATGTTTTGGAGTGGTTGATGGCCCACTGATAGCTTATTGGTACAAGGCTCTACTTTTTCGTGTTTACTGCATGTAAATCTCTTATCAAAATGATTCATTCTCAGAGCAGCGTAAATCAAAATATCATACACAGAAATAAAAAGCAATGTCAAAGTAACTATAATAATGTGAACAAATCTATAAAGCAGTATGTTTTAAAAATTCTACTCTTGTTCCCTATTTACCACTTAATTCAAATTCCAGCTCAATTCCAATAGGCATATTTCCCCATATCTTTTACTCCTACAAACTCTGCATTTAAACCCCATAACAAATCCCACACTAGGACTCTCCTCTGAGGTTGGAAAAGGGCAAAGAAAAGAAATTTAAAAATTCCAAAAATTCGGGGCACCTGGGTGGCTCAGTCTGTTAGGCGTTCATGGGTTTGAGCACCGACCCCCCCCCCCTCCCCCGTCCCCCACTTCCGCGCGCCTCCAGCTAAAGGCTCTGTACTGACAACTCAGAGCCTGAAGACTGCTTCTGATTCTGTCTCCCTCTCTCTCTGCCCCTCCCCCACTCGCACTCTCTCTCTTTCACAATAAAATAAACGTTAAAAAAAGTATGTGTTTTTTTTATTCCAAAAGTTCTTTAGCAAACAAAGAAAAAAGTTGGGACCACTCATGTATAAAAAAGCTTTCTGATTATAGTCTAAATGCAGTTAAATGGATGAATTACATACTTTGTTAAAAGACAAAATAATACACATTTAATGAAATCCCTATCAAAACACCAATAGGATTTTTTATGGAACTAGAATAAACAATCCTAAAATTGTATGGAACCACTAAAGACCCTGAGTAGCCAAAGCAATTTTGAAATAGTAAAGCCAAGCTAGAGGCATCACAATACCAGACTTCAAGTTGTACCACACAGCTGTAATAATCAAAATACTATGGCAGTGGCACAAAGAGACACACAGATCAATGTAACAAAATAAAAAACCTAGAAATTAACCACAATTGTATAATGAATTAATCTCCTACAAAGCAGGAAAGAATATGCAGTGGGAAACAGACTGTCTCTTCCACAAATGGTGTTGGGAAAACTAGACAGCAACATGCAGAAGAATGAAACTGGACCCTTTCTTACACCATTTACAAAGATAAATTCAAAATGGATGAAAGACCTAACTGTGAGACCTGAAACCATAAAAATCCCAGAAGTGAACATAGGCAATAACTTCTTTGACATTAGCCATAGCAACTTCTTTCTAGATATGTCTCCTGAGGCAAGGGAAATATAAGCCAAAATTAAATAGATAGATAGATAGATAGATAGATAGATAGATAAATAAATAAATAAATACTAAAATAACTATTGGGACTACCTCAAAATAAAAAGCTTCTGCATAGGGGCGCCTGGGTGGCCCAATTGGTTGGGTGTCTGACTTTGGCTCAGGTCATGATCTCACGGTTCATGGGTTCAAGCCCCGCATCGGGCTCTGTGCTGACAGCTCAGAGCCTGGAGCCTGCTTCGGATTCTGTGACTCCCTCTCTCTCTCTGTCCCTCCCCCGCTCATTCTCTGTCTCTGTTACTCTCAAAAACAAATACACGTTAAAAAAATACAAAAATAAAAAGCTTCTGCATAGTGAAGGAAACAATCAACAAATCTAAATGACAACCTATGAAATGGGAGAAGATATTTGCAGATGATATATCCAATAAAAGATTAGTATCCAAAATATATAAAGAACTTATAAAACTAAATGCCCAAACAATGAATAATCCAATTAAAAAATCAAAAACACAATGATATATCAACTCACACCTGCCAGAATGGCTAAAATCAACAACACAAGAAGCAGCAGGTTTTGGTGAGGATGTGGAGAAGGGGGAACCCACTTGCACAGTTGGTGGAAATGCAAACTGGTGCAGCCACTCTGGAAAACAGATGAGAGGTTCCTCAACAAGTTAAAAATATAACTACCCTACGACCCAGCTATCGCACTACTAGCTATTCAAATAATACAAAAATACTAATTCAAAGGAATACATCATGCACCTCAGTGTTTACAGCAGCATTATCTATAATAGCCAAACTATGGAAACAGTCCAAATGTTCATCAATTGATGAATAGATAATGAAGATGTGGTAAATATATGCAATGGGATCTTACTCAGCCATAAAAATGAATGAAATCTTGACATTTGCAATGACATGGATGGAACTAGAGAGTATTATGCTATGCAAAATAAGTCACTCAGAGAAAGAAAAAAATACTATATAATTTCACTCATATGAACAAAGGGGAAAAAATGAGAGGGAGATGCAAACCAAGAACCAGACTCTTAACTATAGAAAACAAATTGATGGTTACCAGAAGGGAGGTGGTGGGGGATGGGTTAAATAAGTGATGGGGATTAAGAAGTATATTTGTTGGGGCACCTGTCCAGCTCAGTTGGTAGAGCATGAGACTCTTGATCTCAGGGTCATGATTGAAGTCCCACATTGGGTGTGGAGCCTACTTAATTTTTTTTTTAAAGTGCACTTGTGATGAGCACTGGGTGTTATATGGAAGTAATGAATCACTAAATTGTATTGTATGTTAACTAACTGAAATTTAAATAAAAACTTTTTAAAAGGACAAAATAAATTGCTACTGTAAAATGTACATGTCTGTCTGTTCATATCTCCAATATAGACATTTTGCTTACCTCAGTCAATTTTAACTAAGCAGCCAATTTACATTTATTCCCTAGTCAGTGAGGTATCATTTAGAATTAATTATTTTTAAATTTGCCTTAATTCAGGTGACTATTTTAGGTAGTAATGAAAGAAAGCATAATAGTACAACCAGGGGGAAAAAAGTGTTAGGAATTAGAAGATGCCAGGTTCTCTTCTTAGTAGAGTCTATGTTCTTATTTTTTCCATAAGAAGCCCCTCTATTTTGCTTGGCTCAGTACAAACTACTAGGTATATTTGTTTTTGTCCTAATACCCCATTTTTTCTTCTTTTTTTAAAAGACATGCTTCCCACAGCATACTCATATTTAATTGTAGTTTGGGATATGTTTAAATTATTATTTTTTAAATCTAAGCCTTGGAGAACTTTATTTTACAACTAGAAAAACAATGGCATGTTATTTCTGTTTTAAATTATCCCTTAAAAAAATATGACTTCATTAATGTAGAATAAAAAAAATCAGTTAAAAATTATTTTTGTTAAACACAGATAACAGAAAACCACATGAAACAAACATAGAGCTTAATGAGATACTATGAGGCAAAACACAAACCAGGTTAAGACATACAACTTGAACAATGACTCCAGGAACTCCTCCATGTGCCCTGCTTCTATCTTAACTCCTTACATCTCCATGAAGTAAACATTACCCTGACTTTTATAGGAATCATTTCTTGTGTTTATTTTGTACATACATATACATGTGTATATACATATACATACACACATATATATAACCAAACATGTTACATAACATAATGTTACATAAACATAAACATGTTTAATGGTGTTTATATAAACATAAACATGTTTAATGGACATATATATGAGTATGTGTATGTTTGTGTGTATATATATATATTCTCTTTCTTACAATTTAGCTACAAAAAATCTGTAGATTTTCCCATATTATAGGTTTTGCTGATTTCATAGTCATGATACATTCAACATGTACCATTGTCCTCTGTATTTTCTACAAATTAGCAGCTAAATTCAGAGTTTTGTTAAGATTCACATTCAATCCATTAGTAAAATCTGTAGGTGATGGTATATATATTTTGTTGTTGTTTATGTTTTAGGGTTTTGTTTTGTTACATTTTGTTTTGTAGGGAACCCAAAATGTCTAATTTCCTGTTTGTGTATGTGATATTAATAGCTGTTGATGGTAAGGCCTAGATCCATTAATTAATCACGTATGCCAGAATGTTGATCATTTTAATTCTATACTGAATATTGAATATTAAGTCTCTGTATATTGATACTCCCATTTTTCCAATTAAAATCCAGTAGTATAGAATTTTTCTTAATGTTCTCTGTGTTATATCTCTATTTATTTTAATCCATACCAAGTATCCTGGTTATTAAGGACACAGGGATGATCAAATCAGAATTTCTTATAATTAATAATTTACGTTATCTCATATTACACAGAGAATAGTAGTAATACTACTACTACCACTATCAAAATATTTACTAAGAATTATTTATTGAGAAATACTTTTTTCTTACAATGTTCCCAAACCCTATGATACTCATACTTTGTCTACATCATTTGAATTTATAGTAGTTGCATACTACATACTTTTTAAGCCTCATTCAACCTTAGCTGTACAAATAACAATGTTTTTCATGCTCACATAAGCTCTTGTTGTCTCCAGGCATTTTGGTTGTCTGAAACTCATTCTGTAATAGGTTCTTAAGAAGATATCATTGTAACAGTATTTCCTGAGTTAAGATAAGAGTTTGTGAACTTTATACTTCAAAGTAATTTCTATGAGATATTAACTCCTTGAACATGTTTTTCACTGACTGTCTTAAATATAATACTCTATTTTGATCTTTAATGAAGCATCACTGCCAAAGAGCCCAATGATAACCTAATTTTCTTTTGTTTGTAATTTACTTAGTATTCCTGCCTAAATACCCTCCTCCTGGAATGTGTGTGTGTGTGTGTGTGTGTGTGTGTGTGTGTGTGTGTCCTTTAAAAGCCATTATTTTGTGAAATATATATTGAAATTGGCTCTTCTAGGTCAGTATTCTCATATTAAGCATGTATGCTTTTATTATGTAATTCCATTGTTTTGTTTTTTAACTTTTATTTCAGGAAATTTTCTTCCAGTTAGTTTTAGTATTTGTTATATTTCTTTACTGTGGTTTTCCTCGTCAGGGAATCCTTTGATATGTAAATTGGATCTTCTTTACTTAATTCATTATGTGTCATGTCAATATAAAGAAGCCATGGCTTTGAATGACATGCTGGACTGGATGGACTTAACAGATATATTCAGAACATTTCATCCTAAAGCAGCAGCATTCTTCTCACATACATGGAACTTTCTTCTTGTCTTTAAAATTTTCTTCCTTTTTACAATATATCTTTTAGAGCAGTATCTCTTTTAATTTGCTCTTGTATTTTTTAGGTTATGCCTAAATTCTGAAAATGATTTTTTCTTTTATATTATTCTTTTTTATGAATATAATTTATTGCCAAATTGGCTTCCATACAACACCCAGTGCTCATCCCAACAAGTGCCCTACTCAATGCCCATCACCCATTTTCCCCTCTCCCCACCTCCCTATCCACCCTCAGTTTGTTCTCTGTATTTAAGAGTCTCTTATGGTTTGCCTTCCTCCTTCTCTGATTGTGACTATTTTTTTCCCTTCCTTCCCCCCATAGTCTTCTGTTAAGTTTCTCAACATGCACATATGAGTGAAAACATATATCTGTCCTTCTCTGACTGACTTATTTCACTCAGCATACCTTCCAGTTACATCCACATTGCTGCAAATGGCATGATTTCATTCTTTCTCATTGCCAAGTAGTATTCTATTGTATATATAAACCACATCTTCTTTATCCATTCATCAGTTGATGAACATTTAGGCTCTTTCCATAATTTGGCTAATGTTGAGAGTGCTGCTATAAACATTTGGGTACACGTGCCCCTATGCATCAGCACTCCTGTATCCTTTGGGTAAATTCCTAGTAGTGCTATTGCTGGGTCATAGGATAGTTCTAAATTTTTAATTTTTTGAGGAACCTCCACACAGTTTTCCAGAGCAGCTGCAACAGTTTGAATTGCCACCAACAATGCAAGAGGGTTCCCATTTCTCCACATCCCCACCAGCATCTGTAATTTTCTGATTTGTTCATTTTAGCCACTCTGACTGGTGTGAGATGGTATCTCAGTGTGGCTTTGATTTGTATTTCCCTGATGATGACTGATGTTAAGCATCTTTTCATGTGTCTGTTGGCCACCTGGATGTCTTCTTTGGAAAAGTGTCTACTCATGTCTTCACTGGATTATTTTTTAGCGTGTGGAGTTTGGTAAGTTCTTTATAGATTTTTGATACTAGCCCTTTAACCGATATGTCATTTGCAAATATCTTTTCCCATTCTGTTGTTTGCCTTTAGATTTTTTGATTTTTTTTTCCTTTGCACTGCAGAAGCTTTTTATCTTGATGAGGTTCCAATAGTTCATTTTTTGCTTCTAATTCCCTTGCCTTTAGAGATGTGTGGAGTAAGAAATTGCTGTGGCTAAGGTCAAAGACGTTGTTGCCTGCTTTCTCCTCTAGAGTTTTGATGGTTTACTGTCTCACATTTAGGTCTTTCATCCATTTTGAGTTCATTTTTGTGTATGGTGTAAGCAAGTGCTCTAGTTTCATTCTTCTTCATGTTGCTGTCCAGTTCTCCCAGCACTACTTACTAAAGAGACTGTCTTTTTTCCATTGGATGCTCTTTCCTACTTTGTCAAAGATTAGTTGGCCATACATTTGTGGGTCCAATTCTGGGTTCTTTATTCTATTCCATTGGTCTGTATGTCTGTTTTTGTGAAAATACCATACTGTCTTGATGACTACAACTTTGTAGTAGACGCTAAAGGCTGGGATTGTGATGTCTCCTGCTTTGGTTTTCTTCTTCAATATTACTTTGGCTATTTGGGGTCTTTTGTGGTTCCATACAAATTGTAGGATTGTTTGTTCTAGCTTTGAGAAAAATGTTGGTGTAATTTTGATTGGGATTGCATTGAATGTGTAGATTGCTTTGGGTAGTATTGACATTTTAACAATATTATTCTTCCAATCCATGAGTATGAAATGTTTTTTTTCCATTTCCTTATGTCTTTAATTTCTTTCATAAGCTTTCTATATTTTTCAGCATACAGGACTTTTACATCTTTGGTTAGGTTTATTCCTAGGTATTTTATGGTTCTTGGTGCAATTGGAAGTAGAATCAGTTTCTTTCTTTCTCCTTCTGTTGCTCCATTATTGGCATATAAAAATGCAAACAATTTCTGTACATTGATTTTGTACCCTTCACCTTTGCTGAATTCATGTATCAGTTCTAAGAGTCTTTTGGTGGAGTCTTTCGGGTTTTCTATGTAGAGTGTCATATCGTCTGCAAAAAGGGGAGGTTTGACTTCTTCTTTGACAATTTTGATGACTTTTATTTCATCTTGTTGTCTGATTGCTGACGCTAGGATGTCCAACACTATGTTAAACAATAGCTGTGAGAGTGGACATCCCTGTCGTGTTCCTGATCTCAGAGGGAAAGCTCTCAGTTTTTCCCCATTGAGGATGATATTAATTGGGGGCTTTTCATATATGGCTTTTATGATATTTAAGCATGTTCCTTCTATCCCGACTTTCGTGAAGGTTTTTAAGAATGTTGTTTTTGGTCAAATGCTTTTTCTGCATCTATTGACAGGATCATATGGTTCTTATCCTTTCTTTTATTAATGTGATGTATCACATTGATTGATTTGCAAATATTGAACCAGCCCTTCATCCCACCGATGAATCCTGCTTGATCATTTACTTTTGAATAATTACTTTTATATGCTGTTGAATTTGATTTGCTAGTAGCTTATTGAGAATTTTTGCATCCATGTTCATCAGGGATTTTGACCTGTAGTTTCCTTTTTTGTGGGGTCTCTATCTATTTAGGAATCAAGGTAATGCTGGCTTCATAGAATGAGTCTGGAATTTTTCCTTCCATTTCTATTTTTTTGGAACAGCTTGAGAAGGATAGGTATTAACTCTGCTTTAAATGTCTGGTAGAATTCCTCAGGGAAGCCATCTGGTCCAGGACTCTTTTTTTTTTTGGGAGATTTTTGATAACTGATTTAATTTCTTCATTAGTTATGGGTCTGTTCAAATTTTCTATTTCTTCCCATTTGAGTTTTGGTAGTGTATGGGTGTCTAGGAAATTGTCCATTTCTTCCAGGTTGTCTTGTTTATTCGCACATAGTTTTTCATAGTCTTCTCTGATAATTGCTTGTATTTCTGAGGGATTGATTGTGATAAATCCATTTTAATTCATGATTTTATCTCTTTGGGTCCTCTGTCTTTACTTTTTGAGAAGTCTGACTAGGGGTTTATCAATTTTGTTTATTTTTTTTCAAAAAACCAACTCTTAGTTTCATTGATCTGTTCTACTCTTTTTTTTTTTTTTTTGATTCTATATGGCTTATTTCTGCTCTGATCTTTATTATTTCTCTTCTGTTGCATTTGGGGTTTCTTTGTTACTCTGCTTCTAGTTACTTTAGGTGTGCTATTAGATTCTGTATTTTGGATTTTTCTTGTTTCTTGAGATAAGCCTGGATTGCAATGTATTTTCCTCTTAGGACTGCCTTTGCTGCATCCCAAAGGGTTTGGATTGTTGTGTTTTCATTTTCATTTGTTTCCATATTTTTTTAAAATTTAGTCTTGAATTGCATGGTTGACCCACTCATTCTTTAGTAGGATGTTCTTTAACCTCCATGTATTTGGAGGTTTTCCAAACTTTTTCCTGTGGTTGATTTCAAGTTTCATAGCATTGTCATCTGAAATTGTATATGCCATGATCTCAATTCTTTTATATTTATTGAGGGCTGTTTTGTGACAGAGTATGTGATCTGTCTTGGAGAATGTCCCAGGTGCACTCAAGAAGAATGTATATTCTGCTGCTTTAGGATGAAAAGTTTTAAATATATATCTGTCAAGTCCATCTGGTCCAGTGTATCATTCAGGGCAATTGGTTTTTTTAACTGATTTTCTGTCTACATGATTTCCCCATTGTTGTAAGTGGAGTATTAAAGTCCCCTGCAATTACCACATTCTAACCAATAAGGTTGCTTATGTTTGTGATCAATTATTTTATATATTTGGGTGCTTTCAAATTCAGGGCATAAAAATTTATAATTGTTAGCTCTTCTTGATGGATAGACCCTGTAATTATTATATAATGCCCTTCTTTATCTCTTGTTACAGTCTTCAGTTTAAAATCTAGTTTGTCTTCTGTAAGTATGGCTACCCCACCTTTCTTTTGACTTTCAGTAGCATGAAATATGGGTCTCCATCCCCTCACTTTCAATCTGAAGGTGTCTTCAGGTCTAAAATGGGTCTCTTATAGACAGCAAATAGATGGGTCTTGTTTTTTTATCCATTCTGATACCCTGTGTCTTTTGATTGGAGATTTAGTCCATTTACATTTAGGATTATTATTGAAAGATACGGGTTTAGAGTCATTGTCTTATTCATAGGTTTCATGCTTATAGTGATGTCTCTGGTCCTTTGTGGTCTTTGCAACACTCACAGAGCCCCCTTAGGCTGTCTTAAAGTCTGGTGATGAATTCCTCCAGTTTTTGTTTGTTTGGCAAAACCTTTATCTCTCCTTCTATTCTGAATGACAGGCTTGCTGGATAAAGGATACTTGGCTGCATATTTTTCCTATTCATCACATTGAAAATTTCCTATCACTTTGTTCTGGCCTGCAAAATTTCAGTAGATAGGTCTGCTACTTCCCTTATGTGTCTACCCTTATAGGTTAAGGCCCATTTTTCCCATTCAAATTTCTCTATCTTTGTATTTTGACAATTTCACTATGATATGCCATGCAGAAGATCGATTCAAATTACATCTGAAGGGAGTTCTCTGTGCCTCCTGGATTTCAATGTCTGTTTCCTTCCCCAGATTAGGGAATTTCCCAGCTATGATTTGTTGAAGCACATTTTTGGCCCCTTTCTCTCTCTTCTTCTTCTAAAACTCCTATGATGCGGATATTGTTCCATTTCATTGAATCAGTTAGTTCTCTAATTCTCCCTTCGTGATCCAGAATTTTTATTTTATAAATTTTTTTAAAGTTTATTTATTTTTGAGAGACAGAGAGAGACAGAATATGAGTGGGGAAGGGGCAGAGAGAGAAAGAGAGAGAAAGACACAGAATCTGAAGAGGCTCCAGGCTCTGAGCTGTCAGCACAGAGCCTGACATGGGGCTCAAACTCACAAGCCGTGAGATCATGACCTGAGCCGAAGTCAGATGCTTAACCGACTGAGCCAACCAGGCGCCCCCATAATTTTTTTTTATCTTTTTCTCAGCTTCCTATTTTTCCATAATTTTATCTTCTATTTCACCTGTTCTCCCCTCTGCCTCTTCAATTCTGGCTGTCACCACCTATAGTTTATTTTGCACCTCATTTACAACATTTCTTAATTCATCATGACTATTTTTTAGTTCCTTGATCTCTGTAGCAATAGATTCTCTGCTGTCTTCTCTGATTTTTTCAAGTCCAGTGATTAATCTGATGACTGTTATTCTAAATTCTTGTTCAGTTATATTTTTTTATATCTGTTTTGACCAATTCTTTAGCTGTCATTTCTTCCTGGAATTTCTTTTGAGGAGAATTCTTCTATTTAATCATTTGGGCTAGTTTTCTGTCCCTTATATGTTTTAAAAGCTTGTTATGTGCTCTACACCTGGGAGCACTACTATATTAAAGAGGGGTCATACACTGTCCAGGGCCTGGCCCCTCAGGAGGTGTTTTTCTGGGACTGTTACTTGCTCTCTGTTGTTGTGACTTTGGTTACTTTATCTCCCTACACATAGTGATGTTTTGAACCCTCCACTAGGTGTGCTTTGATTTGTTCATTTAAGTAGCCCTGGAAAGGAAAACAGCAAACAAATAAACAAAAAACAGAAAACAAAAAATGCAAACACCCAAACAAAAAACCCAAAAACAAACAAACAAAAAAAACAGAAACACCAGCTACAAGTAAACAACAGGCTGGAGGCAGTGCTGATGGAAGAGTCCTTATCCTGCACAAAGAGAGAAATGACAGAGGTGTAGAAAAAGAAAAAAATAAAAATTTACCGTACAGAGAAACTATATGGTTTAATCCAGAGAGAGAGAAAAAGGAAAATAAAAAAGGGTGGGAAAAAAGAAAAGAGGATTAAGTTGTCCAGAAAGAGAGACTATACAGCCTAATCCAGAGAGAAAGGAGAATAAAGGAGCTGTGGAACATATATCAAGAGAATGAATTAAACATGTCTGCTTAAACAAGCCAACAAGGAGAGTAACCAGACTAGAGGAGGGAAGAGATACGAAGGAGAAAGGGAAGGAAGATTATATCTATATAATAATTGTCTGAGAGTTAAACCAGGCAATGCAGCAATGCAAGTCTGGAGCAGGGGCTATCTGGTTCACCAGCATCAATCCAACTCCAGTAGATATGCAGTTACCAGGCGAAGGGGGAGGAGGGTTGTGTAGGTGGGTCCCACCTAACTGTGGGCCCTATTGTCTGTTCCCTGAGGCCCCACCTTGGTGGTGGTGGGTAGAAAAATGGTGAGCCCTCAGTCTCTCCTCCTCAGACCAGGTGCCCCAAACCACTCTGTTTGAGCTGTCCTTGCTGTGCTGTGGGCACAAACGAGGTGGTTTGTCTTGCTCCCCCAACTCCCATGCCCTGGCGCTTGGCTGGGATTCAAACTCTTTCTCCACACACCCCAGTACTGGGGAAGTGCTGCTCCGCACCTCCCTGTCTGTGGTCTCTCGCTGGTAGGCACAGGCAGGTTTTGTCCGATTCTATAGCATTGTAGGGAGGAGACTGCTTTCTCCTACTGTGGACTGCACCCCTGACCTAGTCACTGAGACTGGAGCTGGCTCCCCTCTTTTTCAGGTGTGTAATCTGGGCAGCTGGCCCCAGTCTGGAGAAAGCCCCTCAGTTAGAGATTGGATCTTTCTCCATGCCGGTCCGTGTTTTTTCTCTTGTCCAGATACAGTCCTATGTTTCCCCAGCCTCTCTTTCTCTTTCTCTTCCCTTTGTCTCTCCACAGAAGGGGATCCCTCCCCTCTGTTCATTTTTGGCCCATCAGGTTGTCCCCGTGGGTCCCTGGAAGTGACTATCTCTTTGTCTCCTGGGCTCTCAGAGTTCAAAGTCCTTTAGCTTCAATACTCTTTTGTTTGAGAGAGGAGGGAACTTCAAATCTCCCTACTTCTCCACCATGTTGGCCCCTCCTCCCCTCTTTTATATTATTCTTTACTAAATTCTATTATCTCAGTTTTGGGGTTTTCTAATTCTGATGTGCATTATTATTTTATATGGTGTAGCATGTTCTTAATATCTTCAAGTTCATTTTGAAATAGAAGTCCTGATCTCTGAGCATCTTATTCTAAGGCGATTTTACTATCTATAGGCAACTTATACTACTAATTCTCCTTTTACTTACAATAACTTTGAATAGGATTTAAACTTGATCATTTTCTGGTGCCAATATATGATATAAATTAATTTTCCTGAACTTTTAGAAAAAGGCAAGGTTCAGTATACCTTTTCGAATGTTATAAACTCCCTCTTTTAATGTCTGTGTATAGGATACCTAAATAAAGCAAATATTCTTCGAAAGGTTTTCTTTTTTCTTTTTTTTCTGCTCAGAATCCCTCTCCTACTCCTATGCGAACCATCTATTTTCTCAGTTATCCCAAACTGTTCAATTTATAACCCATTAAAGCTACAAGACATTGTTAAAAGAAATCAGATACCTAAATAATTGGAGAAACATTCTAAGTTCACAGATCATAAGACTTAACATTGTTAAGATGGCATAACTCCCCAAACTGTTCTCCAGATTCAGAGCAATCACTATCAGAAAATCAGCTTACTTCTTCATAGAAATTGACATGATGATTCTTAAATTCGTATGGAATCACCAAGAACACAGAATAGTCAAAACAATATTGAAAAAGACAAAAAAAGTAGAAAACTCACACTTCCTGATTTCAAAAGCTAAAACACACCAACAAAAGTCAAGACAGTGTGCTACTGGCACAAGAAAGACATACAGATCAATGGAATTGAATTTGTAGTCAAGAAATTAACCCATACATATATTTTCAACTGATTCTGATAAGGGTAACAAATGCTGTGACAATTGTATAGTCACTTGAAGAAGAATGAAGTTGGACCATAACTTAAACCATAAAAAAATTAACTCAAAATGGCCAAAGATCTAAATATAAGAACTAAAACCATATAATTATTAGAAGAAAACATAGTGGTAAACCATCATGATATGACATGTGGCAAATGATTCTTAGACATGACACCAAAAGGCAGGAGCAACAAAAGAAAAAAACATATACTGGACTTCACCAAAATAAACAAATAAATAAATAAATAAATAAATAAATAAATAAAAACCTTTTGCTTCCAAGGACAGCATTAAGAAAGTAAAAATACAATCCATGCAATTATAGGAAGTATTTGTAATTCATATAACAGATAAGGGACTTGCATCAACAATATATAAAAGACTAATATAACTCAATAATATACACAAGTAATCCAGTTAAAAATAAGCAAAGGATTCAAATAGACATTTCTTCACATAAGATATACAAATGACCAATAAGCACATGAAAAGATGCTCAATGGTCATTAGTCATCAGGGAAATGCCAATTAAAACCCCAATGAATTTGGGGTTTCATACCCCATTAGAATGTATAACATCAAAAAGTCAGATAACAACAAGCGGTACCTAGTAAGGGTGCAAAACAGTACAGCCATCTTGGAAAATATCCTGGCAATTTCTTAAATGAATAATATAGAGTTACCAAATGATGTAGCCATTCCATTCCTCAGTGTATACCCAAAATAAATAAAAGTATATGTCAATACAAAAATGTGTACACAAATGTATGCAGCAGCATTATTTATAACAGTGAAAAAGTGGCAACTCAAATATCCATCAACTGATGTATTGATAAACAAAATGTGTTATATTCATACAATGAACTATGATTTGGACATTAAAAAGGAATAAAGTACTGATATATGCTACAACATGACTGGCCTTTGAAAACATGCTAAGTAAAAAAAGGCAGGTACAAAACATAGTATATAATATGATACTATTCACATGAAATGTCCAGAATAGGACTCTATAGAGACAGAAATCAGATTAGTGCTTTCCTATGGCTGGGTAGGCATAAATAGCTAAAATGTATGGGTATTCTTTTTAAGATAGGAAAAATGTTCTAAAACTACCTGTAGTGATGGTTGCACATATCTGTGAATATACTAAAAGCCACTTAATTGTACCCTTTACATGGTTGAATAGCATTGTATGTGGATTATATTTCAATAAACTGCTAAAAAGTGTTAAGTTCTTTTGTTCTTTTGTTTTGTTTTGTTTTTTAACATATGCTGCTGATAACAGTGTTTGAGAGTTTTGGTTGCTTACTTTTTTCTGTGTATTTTTTTTCAGATATGCCTGATGGCTATGCAGTATTATTATGTCATGATTTTAATTTGATTTCTCTGATGGCAAATAAAATGACCACTTTTATATGTTTATTGTTATTTAGATATCATCCTTTGTGAAGTACCCATTTAAAGCTTTTTCTGTATTTTCTGTCTTTTTTTTTTTTCCTTATAGATTGATAGAAGTTATTCATATATTCTGGAGTCAAATCCTTTGTTTGAAATATGTACTCTAATGTCGCCCCATTCTGTTGTTTGTTTTTAAACTCCTTTAGTAATGTCTTTTAATAAACAGAAATTATTACTTTTAATATAGTCCACTTCACACTTCAGTCTTTAACGCTTAATGCTGTTAGTATCTTATTTAAGGAAACTTTGCCTTCAACAATCATGAAAATATTCTCCTATGGTTTCAAATTGAAACATTAATATTTTGGGGCACCTGGGTGGCTCAGCTGGTTGGGCGACCAACTTCAACTCAGGTCATGATCTCACAGTCTGAGTTTGAGTCCCATGTCAGGCTTTGTGCCGACAGCTCAGAGCCTGGAGCCTGCTTCAGATTCTGTGTCTTCCTCTCTCTCTGCCCCTCCCCTGCTCACACTCTGTGTCTCTCTCAAAAAATAATAAAAAAAAAGAAACATTAATATTTCATCTTTTATATTTATATGTACGTATGTATGGTTTGAGGTAATCATCAAGTTTTTTTTTTTATTTTCCCATATGGATATACATTCAACACTATTTATGGGAAAAAATCCATCTTTTTCTCACTGCATTGCTGGTTCACCTTTATCACAAATGATACAAAACAATATATGTACAAATCTATTTTCTGGCTTATCTATTTTTGACTTGCAAGAAATATGTATTTTGCAATTGTTGGTTAACTAGTGTTCTACTAATATTAATTAGGACAAGGTTGATAGTGTTCAGCTTATCTATGTCTTCATGGATTTTTAAAAACTATATGTTGTATCAATTGTTGAGAAAATAATGTTACAATCATCATCTATAAAAATATGAATTGTTTATTTTTCCTTTTATTTTTGGTATTTTCTACTTTGTATGTTTTGGTGCTATTCATTTCTCAAATGTGCAAAGCAGTTAATGAGTGACTCATCTGTGCCTATAGTTTTATTCATAGCAAAGTATTTAATTTCAGATTTAATTGTTAAATATAAAACAATTTCTACTTTGTCTTCTTGTTTCTATTTCTTCTTGTGTCATTTTTTAAAGTTGGTATTTAAAGATGATTGTCAATTTTATCTAAATGGTCAATTAATTGGCATGAATTATTTGTAATATCCTTTTATTATCTTTAAGATATATAGTGATATCCTTTTTTTCATTTCTGACATTGGAGATTGCTTATTGATTTTCATACCTTCTTCTTTCCTAAAATATAAATTCAAACCTAAAATTTTCTATGGAGTCTTTTGGTTGATTCTTACAATTTTTTAACGTTTATTTATTTTTGAGAGAGAGAGAATGCAAAATGAGTTGGTGGGCAGAGAAAGAGATGGACAGAGAATCTGAAGTGGACTCTGATATGACAGCAGAAAGCCCGATGTAGGACTTAAAGTCAGAAACCATGAGATATGACCTGAACCAAAGTTGGATGCTTAAACAACTGTGCCACCCAGATGCCCTTTACAAATTTTAATCGTATGCACTTAATTATAATCAGATTCTAAATATTTTCTAATTTCTATTTTTTCATTGATTTTTGAGTTGTTTAGAAATATATAATTTTGTAGTTTTGGGAAATTTCTAGCTAATTTTAATGTGGTCAGAGAATATGCTTTGAATTATATCCACCTACTGAAGTTCGTTGAGACTTACTTTCTGAACCATAATATGGCCAATATTGATGAATTTCCTAAATGGGTTTTCAGAAAAGAATGTATTTTCTATCATTGTTTGGTCCAATGCTCTATATATTCTAATTAGAACAAGTTCATTAATTTTGTTATCCCTTTGTTCTTTTGTATCCTTAACTGAATTTGTTTTTGTTATTGTTCAGTTTCCTCTATCAGCTACTGAAAAAAGTACATTGAAATCTTGGACTATGAATGTGGATATCTAATCCATTTAGTTCTATAAAATTTTCTTTAGATATTTTGAAGTTCTGCTATGGAATGCATGCAGGTTTTGAATTAAATTATCTTCTTCCTGGTTTGATCACTTCATCTTTCTGAAACGTTCTTCATTAGATCAAATGATGCTTTTGCCTAAAGTTTGGAGATGAGCAATAACATTTAGGTTGGATTTGTAATGATGTAAAAGCAAATAAAAGTGTGCTCTCAAGAGGGCATATAAGACTGGGATTGCTGTATGAAGCCAAGGACTGGTTTCAAATTCTGCTATTTTGGAAGATGTGTTGGGACTATGGCCTATAGAAAGTTATGAACTTGGAGAAGTAAGAAGTCATAGATATAGACTCAGGACCAAGATATAGGTCAAGCCATCTTATCATGCTCTGACTTGATTTGCTTAAGATATGTGACTATGGAACTAATGACTACCATTATATCCTGGTGCTTGAATGGGGAAGGCTAGCCATGGTAAAGTCAACTGCTAAACTGATAGGGAAACTACACAGAAGGAGAAAGGGAGAAGAGAGAGGAAAAGAGAGAATGAGAGATCAATCAAAAGAGAGTGTGAAATATAAAATTCAGTAACACATGAAGAGATATAATTCCTCAAAAAGTAGATAAAAATAAAATCAGAAATAAATTCTCTCCAGGTCCAGATAATTTTATTAAGCAGTTGAACAAATACTTCAAAACTGGCATGTTTTCCATGGTCAAAAGTTTAAACAAAGATATGTTACATTTGCAGGGTGCCTGGGTGGCTCTGTCGGTTAAGCATCCGACTTCGGCTCAAGCCATGATCTCACAGTTGATGGGTTGGGCCCCGCATTGGGCTCTGTGCTGATAGCTCGGAGCCTGGAGCCTGCTTTGGATTCTGTTTCCCTCCTTCTCTGCCCCTCCCCTGCTTGCATTCTGTCTCTCTCTCTCTCTCTCTCTCTCAAAAATAAATAAACCTTAAAAAGTTTTTTAAAAAGATACATTACATTTGCAATATGAACTAAAAATAGAAAAAAAAAAAGCAAAAATTCATTGTGGTAAAGACAATAAAATGTTAGAAATAAAATCATAAAGACTAAAATTTTAAAAAATGCAATAGGGCTGCCTTGGTGGTTCAGGTGGTGAAGCATTCAACACTTGATTTAAGCTCAGGTCATGATCTCACAGTTGTGAGATCAAGCCCACTATCAGGCTCAGTGCTGACCATGGAAACTGCTTGGGATTCTTTTTCTCTCCCTCTCTCTCTGCCCCTTCCCCACTCATGTGAATAAATGCACACACTGTCACTCTCTCTCAAAATAAATTTTAAAAACCTAAAAAAATAAGAATAAAACTTAAAAATGCAATAAGTAAGATACATCCATAAGTTGATCCAGTCAGGAAGATAATTAATAATTTGGAAATTTATATTGAGATAGCATGCAGTATTGCACAGAGGCACAAAAATAGACATGAAAGACAGGCATGTGGAGGTCGTGAGGATAATTTATGGCATAATTACTTTTTATGTGTTGTTCTCAATTCCCTATTTTTTGTATTTCTTGTCACTCATGGATTTACCAGGTAAGCTAAGCCAAGGTATCCCATGGGTGAAAAGGCATCTTTCTGTGTTTCTCTAAGAGCCATACATCACTCAAATGAATGTTTCTGTGCTACACAAATATCTCTGAAATAATTACAAATGTAGGGGCGCCTGGGTGGCTCAGTCGGGTAAGCGTCTGGCTTCAGCTCAGGTCGTGATCTCGCGGTTTGTGAGTTCGAGCCCCGTGTGGGGCTCTGTGCTGACAGCTCAGAACCTGGAGCCTGCTTATGATTCTGTGTCTCCTTCTCTCTCTGACCCTCCCCCCATTCATGCTCTGTCTCTCTCTGTCTCAAAAATAAATAAACATTAAAAAAATTAAAAAAAAATAATTACAAATGTAAACAAAATTATTAAAAGTTAGGTAAAGACTACCGTCATGCCTTTGATCTCACCGTTTCAGACTCTCTTTGCACTGCCAAGCTCTCTCACTTCTCATGGATTTTGGTCTAACCTCCTGGGTTACACCAATGTGGAACCACAACAAGGCCATCATTTCTTGACAAAACTGTGGACATTACCAAGCATATTCCCTCTCCCTTTTAAAATATACTCCATAAACTTCCATTTGTTTATTCATAATTACTTTGACAATCTAAATTATTTTAAAGAGGTGGTGAAAAATAATTCAGGTTTTACTTTTCCCTATAGTTATTAGGTATCACATATTTTGACTGGCTCCTAAGTAGCTACATTAGGATGTCTATATGCCATACAAGTAAGTCTTTGGAAAGTTATGTTTTATTCTTTACCTATCATACTGCTCTTTTTTTCTTTTACCCCTTCCCCCTTACACACACACACACACACACACACACACACACACACACACACACACACAAGTACGTACCCTGTTCTGTTTCTTTCAAGGTTTTAATAAGAAAGAATCTTATTATATGTTTCAAAACTTAATTCTTTAATCATTTAGTAGCATTAGGGTCTCAGTTTAAGACAACCTCCCTGAGATAAGGGACTTAGCAAAATCTTACTACTTATTGAAAGAGTAAAGAAGGCAATTTCAGGCAACTCCAAATATCCAATACTAAATCTAATTAGCTCCATATCAACTCTTCTCTGAAAACCCAAGTGCCATGCTGTTAGCAATAAACAGAGAGTCTAATGCTTTTCCAGAACTCCAAATTACAATATGTAAATCCAAGTGTAAATAATTAAATGTACATATATTTAACCTGAATTTCTCTGTAGACGTGCTGTTCTCACCTCCTGCCTCCTACCAAACCTTGTCAGTTGTTGGTAAAATACTAACATGGCACTAAAGAAAAAGGAGAAACAAAGGTAGTTAGAACATTATAGCCCCTGCAGTGCTTAATCCATAAAGCAGGGAACGCAAATTGGTGAATTGGAGCAATGACATGGTTACACTGAACTACAGAAAAAGGACCCTTAGGGAACTAGCAGGAAGTAAATTGGGTTCTATTTTGAGATGATGGTTCATTTACATTGTTATAATTATTTAAATAATTAATTTTGTAATGAAAGAAGCTTATAAAAGCCAAAACCCCACTGAGCTGCAAATCCAAAATTCTCTCATGCTAAATCAGAGCTGTTTATCCTCCATAATACAGCGATAAATCTATTTAGGAAAAAAATGCCTCTATCTATCTATCTATCTATCTACCTACCTACCTACCTACCTATCTCTCTACCTACCTATCATCTATCTATCTACATACACATACATATATGACACAAGACTTAAATTACATATGGCTTAGTTGGTACTTCATTATGAAAATGTTTTAGTCTTACAGTATTGTAGGAGCTGTCATTGTAGAGTCTTCTTCTAACATAGAACAAGTAGATTTCTTTTTTCAGCCAGAAAAAAACATGAAATGTTCATTCACATCCAGCTTAGGTAACCAAGAGCCCTACAGGGAGTGTCAGGAAGATATAAAAGGTCAGGACCAAGGAGACTAAAGGAGAAGAAGGTTGCCAGAATACAGTGAACTGGGTCAGTCAGGCAACTGGAAGTCTATAATAAACAGGGTCAAGATTAAACTTGAATTAGAGCATATTAAATAAAGCCTGTGGGTTAAACACCCTAAGGTCAAATTAGATAACTCTAGAAGTTTCTCAAAAGCATAAGGTCAAAAAGGCTGAGAAAGTTGGAGAGAAAAACTATAGAATCAAACACACAGAAAGAGAATCAACTTGACTTTTTTGGCAGTTCACTCTCTCTTTTTTTTTTTTTTTCTTGCCCTGTTGGAAGTGGGTCAGGGGGACAAATGAGTGGTACTGGTCTTGAGCACTTAAATAAGAGGTATAAGGGGAAAATTTGAAAATTGAATAAATGTATCACATAATTATTTCCCTTATCTCTGTAATAGCCACACCTCCTAGATAAGTCCTAGCCTCCAATTCTTTGAAGATGGTAACACTGATATAATCCTCTTTTTTCAAGAAACTCAGCATCTGCCTTGCCCTCCATTCTATGCATGTAGCATTTTGCAACATAAACACGGTTCTTTTCTATTCTATTGATCTTCACCTCTGCTGAACTTTAGCCATTCACTCCCAATACCACATCCTCAATTGTCTCATTTCCTTAACTGCTTCATCTCTTAAGTTTTAAACACATGCTACTCTACTTTCAGGCTACAACAGCCTATTCTGCACCTAACTTTAAAACCCCACCACTGTTCTTCAGTGTGGTCAAGATTTGCAAACAATTCATTTTTGTATCCTCTAAATTTTTGTAGTTGATGTTCTTTTTCTTTCCCTTTTGTGGTTATTCTTGGAAGCAGGGTAACTCATAGTTGACAGTGTAACACATAGGTCAAGAATGCTTGAATTTGAACTCCAACTTCTTCACTTTTTACATATGCAACATTTGGGAAATTTTTAACATGATAAAGATTCAATTTCCTTTCTAATAAAATGGTTATAAAATATTACTTCACCTCATAAAGTTAAAATAAATATTAAAGAGTTATTTCATATAAAGGACTTAACATAGTGCCTGAAACACTGTAAACAGACATTATATTTTACTTGGTATCAGTGTTAGTCTTTACCCATATTTTATCCTTTCAACTATTCTAATAGACAACTTGGGTATTTAATATGTGTTATTAATGCTTGCCTTTCCATTTCTACTCACTATCCATGGATACATTCATCTAAATATATAATTTCACCCTCAAATGTTGATGACATCCCTTTTATGTTGAGTACTAATTGTCCTCTTTTGGCTCCACAACAGGTATAACGTATTCTTTTGGACTGGTTCTGTATGAATATTATACCAAATCACAGCCTCAATATACATAAGGGTAAATACATCATTCACATCCTCACTCTATGGTATTCTCTGGTGTTTTTCACAACTATGATGAATGTGCAAGCCAAATATCCAACCACCAAGAAAAAAATAAGGAAGCAAGTATGAATATCCATTCTTCCTAAATACCTATATATAATCACTTATTTAGTTCTATAGACATATATTGTACATAACTTGAAAAATATGTCTTCTGTCAAACATCACTACCTCAGTATAATTTCTTATTTTTCTTGTGTAAATTTCTGCAATAGCCTTTAAACAGTCCTCCTTAACTCCAGAATTTCTTCTCAGAACAAAACTAAATGAAAGCCATCTTTACTGCTTTCAAAATATTCTTTACGAAATTGAAATCCTTAAACTCTTTCAGTGGTTCATCATAGTCTTTAAGAAAAGAAAAAAAATCCTCTAGCATATATATGCAGGCTTTCTGTTTAGCATGATGGTATCTAACCACCAGCATTCAAGTTCATGCTCAAATCCACTTAACTCTATGGTCTCAGAAATTTATTTTATCTATCTAATGTTCAATAATCTAATACTGTAATGTAGTTTTATTTATCACTACTTAGGCTTTTAAATTCTGGAGTTGTGTTCCTAACATACATTTTCATATTTATTTAAAGCAATATCTGGTACTTTGGGTCCGCACAATAAATGTTGGATGGTGACTAATGTTGATGTTTCAATCGCTTTACAGTTATAACTCATGAGATCCTCTCCACAAGTCTATTTGGTAGGCACTTTAATCTCCTCATAAACATAAGGAATACTGTGAGTTAGAGAGGTTAATATTTTTCTCAATGTCACATGTCCAGTTAGAATAACTATGATTCAAATCCAGATCTTTCGGTGGCCAAAATCTCTGCTTTTACTTTTGCTTTACTGACTATTAGAGGAAAAGTAGCTGATACAATAAGAGATGCTTTCATTACTATTTTTAATTAAAACTGTCAACTGTCATGTGGGATTTTGAATTGAATTGAATTTTTAACTGGGTAAGCACATGAGAATTTCATGCCCCTAGATCAGTGTTTCTCAAAGCATCACTTATGAACAACTTTCAGTAGACTCCCTAAGGTGATTTAAAATACAAACCCCTAACCCACAACCTCCATCTTCACATTAAGAATTACTGGGACTATTTCCCAAGAGGATGCTAATGGACACAAAGAGAACCACCGACTAAAAGTGAGGAAAAAATATGCAAGATGTAAGCTCTAATTTTCCAGTTGCTAAATGTGATTCCCATAAGAGTAAAGAATATGCTTATTAACAGATGCTTTTATCAACTTTATGACTACAAATAGATCAAGAAAATAAATCCAATAGTCATTCTCTGGAGTCCAACTAAACTGGGAAAGAGAAACAGAAAAGAATTTGATCTTCTTTCTTTCTTTCTTTCTTTCTTTCTTTCTTTCTTTCTTTCTTTCTTTCTTTCCTTGTTTCTTTCACTATGTGACATACATTGAAAAAATTCATTGGCATCCTATTTCTCTCTAATCCAGGCAAATGAGGGAATTGTATCTTCCCATCTCTGAAGACATGGTCACATGAATTGTTCAGAGCAATGAGTGGAATTTATGTTTGATATGTCTGTGTGGAATAATTTGTTTTCAGTTAACTTTGCATGTATCTCTTCCCTGACTCCATGTGTAGATATTGACATAGACAATGAGCTATCACATGGATAACCACTCTCTGGGCTGAAGATCACACTGACATCAAAGAAGTAAGAACTAAACCTCTGAGATTTCTTTTATATTTTTTCTTTTATTTTTTGTTACCATAACATAAACTGTATCTGTATCCTAACCGATACAGGATGTTTACGTTTATTAAATGAATTTTAAAAAATGAAACCTCAATTAACTAATTGAAAATATTCAAATTAATCATAACCAAAGGAGACCATTGGTCAGCTGATTCATTTCAAAGAGTAGGTTCAATTGCCTTTAGAAAGAAAAAAAAGATTCTCCTAACTTTGTTTCAAATAGCAGAGTCCCCAAAGAGGCAAAATGAAAACAATTAAGTGAAATAATCTTCAATACTGGAATTGTCATCAAATAATTAGATTAACTTCAGGATGCATGCCACCATGTGAGGTGTCATGGGATTTTCAAGGCTTAAAATTAATCTCTTTTGAACTCCATTTGACTCGGAACAACCTTAATTACAATAGCATTTCCCAAGACTAAGCTTCCTAATGCTATTCCAGACAGAGCTGGTTATTAAAAGATTTCAAAGATGTTTATTGATATGTGTATGGTACAATCTTAAGAAAAAAAAACAATTAAAGAGAAAATGTAAAAAAAGGTAATATAATGCAAATTATTTTATGTTTGGAATACCTTTCATATACAGTACAGTGCATGAGGAATGAGTTTAAATGGATTCCATTTAAAATCTGAGGTGCCCACAGAGAACTCCCTTCAGACGTAACTTGAATCGATCTTCTGCAAGACATATCATAGTGAAACTGGCAAAATACAATTATAAGGAGAAAATTCTGAAAGCAGCTAGAGACAAACGTGCTCTAACATATAAAGGGAGACCTATAAGACTCGTGACCGATCTCTCTGCTGAAACTTGGCAGGCCAGAAAGGAATGGCAGGAGATCTTCGATGTGATGAACAGAAAAAATATGCAGCCGAGAATCCTTTATCCAGCAAGTCTGTCATTTAGAATAGAGGGAGAGATAAGGGTCTTCCCAAACAAACAAAAACTGAAGAAATTCGTCACCACTAAACCAGCCCTACAAGAGATGCTAAGGGGGATCCTGTGACACAAAGTACCAGAGACAGCGCTACAAGCATGAAACCTACGGACATCACAATGACTCTAAACCCTGATCTTTCTATAATAACACTGAACGTAAATGGACTAAATGTGCCAACCAAAAGACATAGGGTATCAGAATGGATAAAAAAACAAGACCCATCTATTCGCTGTCTACAAGAGACTCATTTTAGACCTGAGGACACCTTCAGATTGAGAGTGAGGGGATGGAGAACTATTTATCATGCTACTGGAAGTCAAAAGAAATCTGGAGTAGCCATACTTATATCAGACAATCTAGACTTTAAATTAAAGGCTGTAACAAGAGACGAAGAAGGGCATTATATAATAATCACAGGGTCTATCCATCAGGAAGAGCTAACAATTATAAATGTCTATGCACCAAATACCGGAGCCCCCAAATATATAAAGCAATTACTCATAAACATAAGCAGCCTTATTCATAAGAATGTGGTAATTGCAGGGGACTTTAACACTCCACTTACAGAAATGAATAGGTCATCTAGACACACTGTCAATAAAGAAACAAAGGCCCTGAATGATACATTGGACCAAATGGACTTGACAGATATATTTAGAACTCTGCATCCCAAAGCAACAGAATAAACTTTCTTCTCGAGTGCACATGGAACATTCTCCAAGATAGATCACATACTGGGTCACAAAACAGCCCTTCATAAGTATACAAGAATTGAAATCATACCATGCATACTTTCAGACCACAATGCTATGAAGCTTGAAATCAACCACAGGAAAAAGGCTGGAAAACCTCTGAAAGCATGGAGGTTAAAGAACACCCTACTAAAGAATGAGTGAGTCAACCAGGCAATTAGAGAAGAAATTAAAAAATATATGGAAACAAATGAAAATGAAAATACAACAATCCAAACGCTTCGGGATGCAGCGAAGGCAGTCCTGAGAGGAAAGTACATTGCAATCCAGGCCTATCTCCAGAAACAAGAAAAATCCCAAATACAAAATCTAACAGCACACCTAAAGGAAATAGAAGCAGAACAGCAAAGACAGCCTAAATCCAGCAGAAGAAGAGAAATAATAAAGATCAGAGCAGAAATAAACAATATAGAATCTTTAAAAAAACTGTAGAGCAGATCAACGAAACCAAGAGTTGGTTGTTTGAAAAAAAAAACAAAATTAATAAACCTCTAGCCAGGCTTCTCAAAAAGAAAAGGGAGATGACCCAAATAGATAAAATCATGAATGAAAATGGAATTATTACAACCAATCCCTCAGAGATACAAGCAATTATCAGGGAATACTATGAAAAATTATATGTCAACAAAGTGGACAACTTGGAAGAAATGGACAAATTCCTAAACACCCACACTCTTCCAAAACTCAATCAGGAGGAAATAGAAAGCTTGAACAGACCCATAACCAGCAAAGAAATTGAATCAGTCATCAAAAATCTCCCAACAAATAAGAGTCCAGGACCAGATGGCTTCCCAGGGGAGTTCTACCAGATGTTTAAAGCAGAGATAATACCTATCCTTCTCAAGCTATTCCAAAAAATAGAAAGGGAAGGAAAACTTCTGGACTTATTCTATGAAGCCAGTATTACTTTGATTCCTAAACCAGACAGAGACCCAGTAAAAAAAGAGAACTACAGGCCAATATCCCTGATGAATATGGATGCAAAAATTCTCAATAAGATACTAGCAAATCGAATTCAACAGCATATAAAAATAATTTTTCACCATGATCAAGTGGGATTCATTCCTGGGATGCAGGGCTGGTTCAACTTTCGCAAATCAATCAGTGTGATACATCACATTAATAAAAGAAAAGATAAGAACCATATGATCCTATCAATCGATGCAGAAAAGGCCTTTGACAAAATTCAGCAACTTTCTTAATAAAAACCCTCAAGAAAGTCGGGATAGAAGGAACATACTTAAAGATCATAAAAGACATTTATGAAAAGCCCACAGCTAACATCATCCTCAATGGGGAAAAACTGAGAGCTTTTTCCCTGAGATCAGGAACACGACAGGGATGTCCACTCTCACCGCTGTTGTCTAACATAGTGTTGGCAGTTCTAGCATCAGCAATCAGACAACAAAAGGAAATCAAAGGCATCAAAATCAGCAAAGATGAAGTCAAGCTTTCTCTTTTTGCAGATGACATGATATTATACATGGAAAATCCGATAGACTCCACCAAAAGCCTGCTAGAACTGATACATGAATTCAGCAAAGTCACAGGATACAAAATCAATGCACAGAAATCAGTTGCATTCTTATACACTAGTAATGAAGCAACAGAAAGGCAAATAAAGAAACTGATCCCATTCACAATTGCACCAAGAAGCATAAAATACCTAGGAATAAATCTAACCAAAGATGTAAAAGATCTGTATGCTGAAAACTATAGAAAGCTTATGAAGAAAACTGAAGAAGATATAAAGAAATGGAAAAACATTCTGTGCTCATGGATTGGAAGAATAAATATTGTCAAAATGTCAATACTACCCAAAGCTATCTACACATTCAATGCAATCCCATCAAAATTGCACCAGCATTCTTCTCGAAACTAGAACAAGCAATCCTAAAATTCATATGGAACCACAAAAGGCCCCGAATAGACAAAGTAATTCTGAAGAAGAAGACCAAAGCAGGAGGCATCACAATCCCAGACTTTAGCCTCTACTACAAAGCTGTCATCATCAAGACAGCATGGTATTGGCACAAAAACAGACACATAGACCAATGGAATAGAATAGAAACCCCAGAACTAGACCCACAAACGTATGGCCAACTCATCTTTGACAAAGCAGGAAAGAACATCCAATGGAAAAAAGACAGTCTCTTTAACAAATGGTGCTGGGAGAACTGGACAGCAACATGCAGAAGGTTGAAACTAGACCACTTTCTGACACTATTCACAAAAATAAACTCAAAATGGATAAAGGACCTGAATGTGAGACAGGAAACCATCAAAACCCTAGAGGAGAAAGCAGGAAAAGACCTCTCTGACCTCAGCCGCAGCAATTTCTTACTTGACACATCCCCAAAGGCAAGGGAATTAAAAGCAAAAATGAACTACTGGGACCTTATGAAGATAAAAAGCTTCTGCACAGCAAGGGAAACAACCAACAAAACTAAAAGGCAACCAACGGAATGGGAAAAGATATTTGCAAATGACATATCGGACAAAGGGCTAGTATCCAAAATCTATAAAGAGCTCACCAAACTCCATACCCTAAAAACAAATAATACAATGAGGAGATGGGCAGAAAACATGAATAGACACTTCTCTAAAGATGACATCCGGATGGCCAACAGGCCCATGAAAAGATGCTCAACGTCACTCCTCATCAGGGAAATACAAATCAAAACCACACTCAGATATAACCTCACGCCAGTCAGAGTGGCCAAAATGAAGAAATCAGGAGACTATAGATGCTGGAGAGGATGTGGAGAAATGGGACCCCTCTTGCACTGTCGGTAGGAATGCAAATTGGTGCAGCCACTCTGGGAAACAGTGTGGAGGTTCCTCAGAAAATTAAAAATAGACCTACCCTATGACCCAGCAATAGCACTGCTAGGAATTTATCCAAGGGATACAGGAGTACTGATGCATAGGGGCACTTGTACCCCAATGTTTATAGCAGCACTCTCAACAATAGCCAAATTATGGAAAGAGCCTAAATGTCCATCAACTGATAATGGATAAAGAAATTGTGGTTTATATACACAATGGAGTACTACATGGCAATGAGAAAGAATGAAATATGGCCCTTTGTAGCAACGTGGATGGAACTGGAGAGTGTTATGCTAAGTGAAATAAGCCATACAGAGAAAGACAGATACCATACGGTTTCACTCTTATGTGGATCCTGAGAAACTTAACAGAAACCCATGGGGGGGAGGGGGAAGAAAAAAAAAAAGAGGTTAGAGTGGAAGAGAGCCAAAGCATAAGAGACTGTTAAAAACTGAGAACAAACTGAGGGTTGATGGGGGGTGGGAGGGAGGGGAGGGTGGATGATGGGTATTGAGGAGGGCACCTTTTGGGATGTGCACTGGGTGTTGTATGGAAACCAATTTGACAATAAACTTCATATATTGAATAAAAATAAAAAATAAAAAAATTGCTTTACCAAAATAAATTACAAAAAATAAAAAAATAAAATAAAATAAAATAAAATCTGAGGTGCCCAGCAATATATAGTAGAGGAGCTGCTTTGGAATCAAGTTTTATATCATTTTGGTTGGGAAATAAATTTGGATTAATCTACATGTTGATTGTAAAAGTCAACAGAAAAGACAATCTTCAAATATTTGTTCTAAAAATCAATGACATCAAGTCTGTGTTGGAGGGGGGGCCTGGGGTGAATTTTATTTTTCTTTCTCAAGAAGCAGCTGATGTCAGTCTGTCTGGAAGAATATGGAAACAAAGTCTAAAGAAATACTCTTACTTTTTTTCTGCCTGTTACAGGGCTGTTTCAGTTTAATGAGGCAAGTTGTCTTTTCATTCATTCCACAATTGCTTATCTTGGATTTATTATGTGCAGGCAGTGATGAGGCAGTCAGGGGTGTGCAATGTACAAAACAAGATAAAGTTCCTGTTTCAAAGATGTTTTCATAGTAGTGTGCAAGATGGACATTTAATCAATCACAAAAACCAGCTGAAATGTGAAAGTGTTAAATGAGCCACAAAGGCAAGATGTAGAGTATTATGAAAGCATATAATAGAAAATTGACTTAATCAGGAACATCAAAATAAATCATTTTTGAGGATGGGACACACAAACTGATTAGAAGTTAATTAAGCAAAAGTTTGTGCATGTGCACAATGCAAGTGTGTGCTCACACACTTACGTATGTACCTTACCATTCTAACAAGAGAAAGTGTTGTATTAAAAGGAAGTTCAGCAGTAATGGGTTACTGGTATGCAGCAATACGGGTGGTTAGAGTGAAGGAGTATAGAGAAATGTGGCCCATGTGTAGACTAGAAGGATGAGTAGAGGCCTGACAACACAGGGCTTACTTACTAAGATATTATGATATTTTGGCACCTTCCTTGATTTTTCTAAACTAAAATCCCCATGTTTATTATCAATCACATCTATTCAATTTCTCAGAAAACAGAAACAAAAGCAAAAAAGTCAACCTCCTATTTAACAATATGTGATTCAAGTATGGTCCTAAACTTTACGTTATACTTTATGCAGCCATAAATGATACAAGACACTTGGGCATGGGGGAAGGAAGAAGGGAGGAAAAAAACTATTAATCAGCAGTTAAGGAAATGGTTAGCAGCGACAATTCTAAAAATATATGGTCATTAATTATTCACTAATAATGAATAATTAAAGCACATTGAGCACTTACTCTATGACACAGCTTTACATACCTTATTTCTAGCATTCAACTCATCATCTGGCCAGGTAGACAGCACTAATCAGTACCAATTTATCAGTGTGCAAACTGAGGCACAGTGAGGGTAGGTTGTTTACCTAAAGTCACTGAGTTATTAATATAAGGACCAGGATTTAAACTCTGCATTCTTGGCGTTCAAAGGCCATGCAGTCTCCCACTGTACATATCTAGCCTGTGTGATGAGACTGCCATTATTGTAAGAGAGAATAAAAGCATGTTGCCTATGAAAGACATATGAAGTGTTTTCAAATATGTACTTTCAATCCCTAAAATTATATTTACATTAATATCAAGAGGTTTCAGGGCTAAATATATCCTGATTAAAAAAAATAGTTTTCTTTTTGTTGAATTCTTCCAATTAAGTAGGTCAAACTGCTTTCCAATTTCCAGAAGTGCTTATTCAACATCTTGATGATTAAATATGCTAATAATATGACATGGACACAATATAATTTCCTAATATGTCGGCAATCTGATCCCACAGTAATGTAAGTGGATCTAAATGATCCACTTACATTATTACTAGTGTTTGGAATGATATTAATAGTATTCACGTGGAAAGCTTACTATTCAGTGTAATTATAAAAGCATCATTGTGTATTACCTACAATTCATATTCCAGATTGAAAAGGGTTTTCTATTATTGTTACATATTTTCTTCTTAACTAGCTTTTATCATGAAGTAATTCAATAAAAGTTATGTAATAAGTAAGTCGTGAGGATGAAAAGGTACGGCATAGGGAATACAGTCAATGGAATTGTAATAGTGTTGTATGGTGACAGATGGTAGCTGCATTTGTGGTGAGCACAGCATAGCGTATAGAGTTGTGGAATCACTATATTGTACACCTGAAAATATTGTAACATTGTGTGTCAACAGTAACTTCAATTAAAAAAATAAAACAAATATTTCAATAACAACTAAAATATTTATGTGTCTTCCCATAATAATTTCCAATAACAAACTTCCCAAATTTGTGGAGCTGCAGCTTGTTTAGGTGTGAAATACAATAACATTGTTTATATCTTTTATAAATATGAAGGAAGATATTATCCATCATAGGAAAACTTTTATAAGTAAGTTTGAACCTTAATCATTGGTATAAATTCCTTCAGAACAGTGAAGTACAAATTAGCAATATTAAAATAGAAATTCTTAAAACTACCCAACCAATTTTCATTAATAAATTTTATCTTTTAGAATTGAAAAAAAAATTAAGCACACAGTACAGAAAATCTCCATATTACACCCACAGTTGCACACAGTTTCTCCTATTATTAATATATTAGCGTGATATGTTTGTTATAATTAACTATTATTGATACCATATTATTAACTAAAGTCTCTATTCAGATTTTCTTATTTTTTATTTAATTTATTTTCTGTTCCAGGACCCCATCTAAGCTACTGTGATACACTTAGTTATCATGTCTCCTTAAGCTCCTCTTGGCTATGATATCTTCTCAGACTTATTTTTGCTAACTTTGATAGTTTTGATGATTTTCAGGTGGTATTGGTCAAGTTGTGTAAGACTCTCTACTGGGATTAATTTGATAATTTTTCATAATTAGACTAGGATTATAGTTTTTTGAAAGGAAGATCACAGTGATATCATTTTAATCATGTCATATCAAGGGTACATGTTATCAACATGATTTATAACTTTTGAAGCTGACTTAATCACCTGGCTGAACTGAAGTTTGCCAGATTTCTCCACTGCAAGTTAGTCATTTCCCCTGTTTTCCACACTTTATTCCTTGGAAAAAAAATCACTGTACACAGCCCACATTTAAGGAATGAGATATACTCCCTCTCCTCAAGGTGGGTTATCTGCAAAATTTATTCAAAATTCTTCATTTTTGTATCTTCTCCTACATGTATGTATTTATTCAGTCATATATTTTTAACAGCAGGGACCTACGGGTATCTATTTTATACTTTAGGTTATAATATAATACTCTTTTTTGTTTTGTGGCTCAAATTGTTTTCTTTAGCCATTGGGAGCTCATTTAGTTGGCTTCAATGCTCCTTTAATATATCCCCATTAACAGTCTTTTTTGTTTGTTTGTTTGTTTGTTTGGATTTCTTTTTAGCACTTTCCTACTTTTTGGCACTATAAGATACCTTATTTGTAAATTTCCACTCTGACATTAAGAAACCTGAATTCCAGATGAGAGCCAGGTGAGATGGATCTGCCATTCAGTTATATATATATATTTTTTTAGTTCAAGAATACATGCACAGCAGTATCAGAATTGTTAACTCATGCTCTCATCAAAAACAGCTTTATCAAATAGAATATAGTGCTTATGTACAGTTTATTTGTCTTAGTTCCAAAGTTACTTAGATCAGCTCTTTTTCCCTCTCCCTATTCATATATATATGAATATATAAAATTCATATATTATAATACAATTAGGGGCCTCTGGGTGGTTCAGTCAGTTGGGCGTTGACTTCGGCTCAGGTCATGTTCTTGCAGTCTGTGAGTTCAAGCCCCAACTCCGGGTCTGCACTGACAGCTCAGAGCCTGGAGCCTGCTTCAGATTCTGTCTCCATCTCTCTCTGCCCCTCCCCTGCTCTCACTGTGTGTGTCTCTCTCTCTCAAAAATAAAATAAAAATATAATAAAAAATTTTATAATGCATTTAAATTATCATCATGGTCTGAAACCTTCCCTGAGATTCTCTAACCTGCCAAAGATTTTTTTTTAGTTTATTCACATTAACATTCACTCTTTGTGTTATAAAGTTCTATGGGTTTCAACAAAAGCATATCATATAACTACCATTACAACATCTTACAGAATAGTTTCATTGCAGCTATTTTTAATCATTTCAGAAAAATAAATCTTTTCTAAATGTTTTTCAGGGCTCTTGAAAAGTTTCATCATCACAATGAATTTTTTATTCTTTGTTAGATGATGATTAAAAACAACCCTAAATTTATTATTGTTGATGTTATTATTAAAATTATTACCATTATTAAGGCAAATTCTATGTATAAACTAATTAATACACTGGGCCCTCACAGTGAACTTTTGGACAATATAATATCAAGAAACATACAAATTTTGAGTCTTCCAATAAAGTGTTGCGTTATAAAGCAAATTTATCACAATTGCAAGAACAGCTTGTATATATCTTGTCCCAAAAAAGAGTTCTCTCACATTTTGTTTGAAATGGCTGTGTTATCAGTTTATAGCTTGGGGATATTTTGATTACAATTTTTGTTTGAACAGTATTTTTATTACTTTTCAGTAAGTCTTTGTGCTGACCATGAGTTCATGAGACTTGTGAACAGCATTATGCTTTGCAAGCAACTAAAAAAGTAAAGAACACATTTATTTTACTGAATCATATAGTAACTAATGAAATAACTGATTTATAAAATAGTTTGGAAGAAAAGCAATCAAAATGATATCTCCAAATTTTAACAGACTATGAAATAAGCATGATTAGTTCCATAATTCAGAATTTAGGGTTTCATAGGTTTGGGAATTTCAGGTTGAAAATACAAACACACACACAAAAATCTCTTTTTAAAAAAATTGTTGTCACTTTCAGAAAGCATCTTCCACAATACCAAAATATATCTGCACAAGTCACAATGACCGCTTTCATTTCTCTGTACCTTAAAAAGTAGCCCCAGGTTTTATGTCTCAAAGAAATAACATAATAATAATATAGGTTCAATTACACAAGACTATACAGTGACACAGGATAATATTGGAACCCATAGTAGGAATAGGTCAAATTCAAATATTAGTTTTCATCCATTTCTTCCTTCTTTCTTTTGTTTTTTTTCTTCCTTCAGAACAGAGGTAAAGAAAAGAAATGGGTGCACATAAATAAACACTTTGAAGGAAACTCTCTGTGGATGTTTTAAATTTTCACTGTAAAATATGTAGGCTATATATGTGTTAGGTGGGGAGGCATATGAATGCTGGAAAGATAAGCACATTAGTTTTGGATATCATGTTAGGTGATTAATACTTTTAAAATCAGTGACTATTATTGAAGTAAAGTAGTATCATCTACCACTGTACCCAATAAAAAATCAATGATAAACCAGAAAAAAAAAAATAGTGAACTATAGGATGTAAGTTTGGATATGGCAGAGGAGAAACATAACCTTAAAGACATGTGGCACCTCTCAATTCATTTCCTACCACTTTCTCCTTGCTTACTCTGTTCCAATCTTATTGACATCTTTACTCATACTCATAAAAATTAAACACATTTCTTCCTCAGGCTTTTTGCTGTTCTTGTGTTTAGAAACACAGTCCCTCAGATATCTGCATAGTTCACTCCTTAATAGCCTTCAGTTCTCTACGTAAATATCCCTTTATCAGGAAGCCCTTACTGGGCTACCACCTATTTTTTTAATATAGGCATATTTTCTCTCTATTGCATTATCTTGTTTTGTTCCTCTCTGTAGCATGCCTTACCATTATATATATATATATATATATATATATATATATATATATATATATATGTACTTACTTTCATATGGTCTCTTCCCTGACTAGAATTAAAGCTAAAGGAGGGCAGTCATTGCTTGGTTCATTGTTGTATTACTGTATCTAGGATAGTACCTGAGAAAGAGTGGGTATTCATTATATGTTTCTTGAATGAATGGACACAGCCTCTCCGACAATGAAAATAAAATGGAGGTGAAAAAAATTTAGATTACATCTTTTATATAGTCCATCATCTTGTCCCGATTTGGCAAGGATGTAGGTAAAATACGTGAATTGGGAAATTAGAGGTGAGTTGAAGAACTGCATGTCACAAAATAGATGAAGAAAGAAAAGAATAGTAGATTTAAGAATAGATGACTGGTTAAATAAATATTCAGAGCTCTGATTCAGCTCTTGGAACAAGATAGGATTTTTGCAGTGAAATGTTATAAAAATACATTTCTGGTATGTAAAATATAGTGAAAGAAAAGGCAATACAAGCATATGGAGTAAAGGAACTAAGAAATCTTAATGTTATAGGAGGTAGACAATGAGAGACTGGGAAGCCTGTATTCACTTCACTGAAACTTAGATAAATGTTTCTATATCTTTACAAATAATAGTATTGATGATGGGTAGAAAACTGGACTGACACTTTGAGTGAATTTTTAGAAAGCAAGGTTTGTGAATTATGATGGCAGTAGAACCATGGCAGACAAATAGCAGTAAGAAATAAGATAGTTCTAATCTTCTTCTGAAATGAAAGATGTAATGCTTTCTCTTGCTCATTTCACAAGAAGTTGTATTTTTACAGCATAGCAAAATATCAGTAAAATGTGAAGAAATAAGAATTTTTTTAAAAAAATATTTATTTATTTATTTTGAGGGAGAGAGAAATAAAGAGCAAATGGGGGAAGGGCAGAGTAAGGGAGGGAGACATCTGAAGAAGGCTCTACACTATCAGCACAAAGCCAGATGCAAGGCTCAACTTCATGAACCGTGAGATCATGACCTGAGCCAAAACCAAGAGTCCAACGCTTAACTGACTGAACTACTCAGGTGCCCCTAAATAAGAATAATTTTAAAAATTAAAAAAGAAGAGGGTGCCTGGGTGGCTCAGTCAGTTAAGCTATCAGTGAAGACCCTGCTTGAGATTCTCTCTCTCTCTCTCTCTCTCTCTCTCTCTCTCTCTCTGCCCCTTCCCTGCTCATGCTCTCCTGCTCTCTCAAAATAATTAAATTAACTAACTAACCAAATAAATAAATAAATAAATAAATAAATAAATAAATAAATAGGAGATTTTGAAAGCATTCATTCATAAAGGAAAGAAGGCTAGAAACAATGTGTTTATGAATGGGACTGAGCATGGATTCGGGAAGGTTTCAAATATAGGAGGAGAAAAAAAATGTGTAAGAAATGATCCTAGAATGGTAATTAGGAGCAAATGGAAATACTGGCATGAAAACTCACTTTATGATCTAAAATGCCTTATATAAGTGCAAGGGGATAAATTATACACAAGATTAAAAAATATTATGTTGGCAAGTATGCACACAATTTCACATTCCTCTCCCTTGCCTGACTACATTTTAACCACATTAGCTCATTGTTGCTCCTAAAACACAACAAAATCTTACTGATCTCAAAGTCTTTGCAGTTGCCATCTCTCCATCTGCTTCTTTGACTTCCTGATTTATCTACATGATTGGCTCTTCCTAATCTTATTTAAATGTCACCTACTTACTGCAATAACAGGAGATACCACATCAAATAAGAACCTTCATATAGCGCAAAGTAAATTGGTAACCAGACAATATAATGGTAGGAATTGAAAGCATACATAAATTGCATGTTACCCAAGCTTTAGAGGTGAGGAAGTAATCATCTGGACTACATCCTAGTAAATGAGTTGATGTTAGAAGCAAGCAATGAATGGATAGAGGACAGGATGTAAGATGATTCAAAAGTGAGAGAGAATATAGCCCATCCAAAGAACTACATAATGATTGGAGAACAGTAAGTGTGTATATGTGTTTGTGGGCAATGAGCACTCTGAAACTATTCTGGGCAAACTCCAAATCAATTTCTAGTACAAAGCAGGCATTTATTTATTTATTATTTTTTTCAAAGCAGGCATTTAAAAACGCATCAACTTCTCCCTCTCCCTCTGCCCCTCTTCCCTCATTTGTGCACATGTGTGTGCATTCTCTCTCTCTCTCATAAAGCAGAAGCAGAAGGGGAAGCAGAAGCAGAAGAAGAAGAAGAAGAAGAAGAAGAAGAAGAAGAAGAAGAGGAAGAAGAAGGAAGAGAAGTGCACATGAGTGGCTCAGTGAGTTGAGCATCCCACTCTTGATTTTGGCTCAGGTCATGATCTCAGGGTTGTGAGATGCAGCCTCCTGTTGGGCTCTGTGCTGGCACAGATCCTGCTTAAGATTCTCTCTCTCTCTCCCTCCCTCTCTCTCTCTCTCTCTCTCTCTCCCTCTTTCTCTCTCTCTCTCTCTCTCTCTCTCTCTCAAAAAAAAGTATCAATTTTCATTTAATGCTAAATCCTAACTGATCTCTCTTATCTCCACTTTTGCTCCACTAGTATCTATCCTCTACTTGGCAACCATAGAAATATTTTTAAAAACATAGGTCATATCTAATGCATATCTACAACAGAGGCTCTGCACTGGTTATTTTCTTTATCTGGAAGACTCTTCCCTGAAAATTTCCATGGGCTACTATTTCACTCCATTCACTTCTCTGTTCATATGCTAACTCCCAGGAGAAGGCTAAACTGATCAGTCTGGACAGAGAGTGGCAGCAGGAATGCAGAGAAGTGATCAAATTCTGGAAACATTTTAAATATGACTTAGTGATAGACTAGTTGGAGGTGGGATAGATATTGAACCAAAGGAGGGAGGTCATCAGTTTACATAGGATTTAGCTTAGGTGGCTGCTCTGGTGGTAGAGACATTTGCCAGACTCAGAAAAGAGAAAGCATTAGTTGAGTAGGGGAAGTATGCGCATTTGAGTCACACTGCAATTTAAGTGTTGCAAGAAATAATAATAAGCAGTTGAGTAAATAAGACAGGAGCTTGGGAGAGAAAACCAGAGTAGAAATATTTATTTAAGTGCCATTAATAAAGAGTTGGTAAATGAAGTCTTTGAAACTAGTATCTTATCTCAAAGAACATGGGTAAAGATCTCAGAAGGCAATGTTGATGAGAACACAGGAAATCTGAGGGATTGGAAAAGAACAAGAAGCCCACAAAGGACTGAAAATCAAATAAGAGAGAAATTCAAGAAAGAAGGATTAATCAGCAGTCTCAAAAAATGTAGTAAATGAAAGGAAGATAGAGACCAAAGCATTTTCATTCTCTTTAGCAGCAGAGAGGCCACTGAGATGAGTGAATAGGAGTAGAACACAGATCTTAGGAAGTATAGTAATATGGAGTAAAAAGGTAAAAAACACACATTTAAGTAACTTAGTCATGAAGATGAAGAGAAAGAGCCCTAGATAAAAAGTGATGTCAGGTGGAAACAGCGTATTTTGTGATGGAAGATACTCATGACTGCTAATGCAAAGACTGGGGGGAAAAAACAATAGACAAAAAAATATAGCTAATACATAAAAGTAAGGATATATTTAATAGACGAAGGAAAAGGGGATAACATCAAGGACATAGGTTGAGCTGTTGCTCTTGCATTTGAAGAAAGAAATCTATTCATTGTGACAAGATCTTAGGAGGAAACAATGAATGTACTAAAATTTGAAGAAATGTTTACTGAGGGCACTCATTCCAATAAATAGGTGAAATCTTCCGAGTATTGAAAGATAAGTTGTTACCAGATTGGATGGAAAAAGTTTAAAACAGTCACTGGTAAAAAATAAATAAATAAGTAAATAAATAAAATAAGTTAAATAAATAAACTAAAAACAAAACACACACACAGAAAAAAAAAAAACAACCAATCAAACAAAAAAACAAAACCCTCACTAAAGAAATCAGAATAATTTTACAGCAAAAACTTGAAAAACAATTGAGGGTAGACACAGGTAGTAGCACCAATCTGGGGGATACACATATTCCTTGAACACAACACTTAGACACAGAAGCAGAGAAAAACAGTTATTTGTTGTAGTTAAGCATTTTCCCCACAAGTAGAAAACAAAAGCAAAGACAGGAAGGCAAGAAAATGTAAGGTATCATCAAGAGTATAGTTGAAGTAGTAAACATTGGGACCTAAACTGCATAGCAAAGGACTTACGTACAAGAGGGAGGTGAAGGGAGGTGATGGATGTGAAGAATGAGAGACATCAAAAGAGTCAAAGTTTAATCAAGTTGATTGAACAGAACCTAAGAAATGATATGATATGATAGCAATTTTTTGCAGCCTAAAATTTAATCAGCATTCTGGAGCAAGGTATAGTGATTAGAGTGAGGGACAGGAGTAATCATTTGAGTGGGTACTTGTCCCAGCTTCACAGGCTTGACCCCTGCAGGTGGTGGGACTTCTCTTCCTATCTACTTGATTTGCAAAGTATTGGTTTTATGGCAAACTATTATGATATACCTGAGACTGAAAGGCAGCTGAAAAATTACTATAATTCTACTTAGCATTATACAGACTTTCCTTATCAAGCTACTCTCTGGGACCCAAAGTGCTGATGACAGCTCAAAATTCTTTAGGCACTGTCAAACTCATAGAAAAATATTTTGTATTCTTACTGGTATTTCTACTTTGGCAGAGTTCCCAATTCCTACATCTGCTTTTATTCTAGCAAAGTCTATTTCCACCTGGGAGTCTCAGAGTTCTGACACATGATGCCCTTGCTATGTCAGTAAAAAAAAAAAAGGAGTTGTCTTATTTAAAAATAAAAATGTTATCTTGGTTACAAACATAAGAAAAGCACACTTCATCTAAATTGTAAATCACAGCTTTGAATTAGCTGATGTTTCTTCATCTCTATATTCCCCCAGTGTAAGGGAAAATTGGGAACAAATGGGAAAAGAAGGACATTTTGTATAGGAATAAAATAATTTTTCTTTAAAAAGAAAAAATACACGGACTCTCTTTAAAAACTAGTAACCATTAAATGTTTCTATTTGATGCTACTTAATGCATAAATTATGTGTGTGTGCATATATATATGTGCATATATATACATATGTGTATATATGTGGATAATGTGTATATTATATATAGTATATTGTATATACTACTACTATTTATATGCTATTATTAATGTGTACATATATGTATTAATTTTAATTATAAAATTATTTTAATTTTTCTCATCTGTCATCTTGATGAGCTCAAAATGAATATGTCATTTTGCCACCTGGGTGGCTCAGTCGGTTAAGCGTCTGACTTCGGCTCAGGTCATGATCTCATGGTTCGTGAGTCTGAGCCCCTCATTGGGCTCTGTGCTGACAGCTCAGAGCCTGGGCCTACTTCAGATTCTGTGTCCTCCTCTCTCTCTGCCCCTCCCCCACTCATGCTCTTTCTCTCTCTCTCTCTCTCTCTCTCTCAAAAATAAAAACATTAAAAAAAAAGAAACCTAGAATTTCTTAAAAAAAAAAAAAAAGAATATATCATTCATATTTCTTAGTTGCAAGCAACAGCAACTAACTTATTTAATTAACAAGCTCCCCCCCAAAACGAAATGCATTACAAGGATACTTGGTAGCTCACAGAATATCAAGAAGGTAAAATATCCCAAATATCCCAGTACTATAGCTCTAGAACACCTACAGTGCTGATTATACCACCAGCCCTCAAAACTATACCACCCATTGCATTACTAAGTCTTCTCCCTTTGAAAATAGACACAGATTGACCACTGCCCCCACCCTTCATTGAAGGGATCTAGTATAATCCTTATTTGTTTGCCATCACTAGTTTACATCCAAAATGTGCTGGCAGATGCATCAGGTTGGTAAAGCGCTAGTCATAATGATGCACACTAGATACAAAAAGCCTAGGAAAGTAGAGATTGCCTTTGTAGAACCCAATTTCACTTCTTTTACACTGAAACTTCTATTTCATTTGGGAAAGAAAACATATGTCATAAGACTTTATTCTGCTACTACTGATCTTTCCACCCCACGAATTCATAGAATTGAGGAGTAAATACAAGCATTTTAAAAAAAGTTTTTACCTTTTCCAAAAGAGAGGGACTTTCAAATTTCCCTTTTCAATCTCTAAAAATCAACAAATTATGACTTGGAAACAAATAAAAATATGGCAGAATTATACATATGTTCATATATTCCTGAACATATAAGAAGAGATTTATTCTGAAAATTCCATAATTTTATGAGCTGTTAATTAAAATACTATAATGCCTTTTCCCCTCTTTTCCAAATACATATCCTCCTCTACTCAATTAATCAGTTATAAATTGGCCAACCAAATAAAAACTACACCAGTTATTCTATTCCCAATCATTTAATACATGGAATCAGTTAAATAAGAAGAACTTTAAAACAAAAAGGGAACACTGCCCTGACAAAGATATAGTAACTGCAGGAAACAGATACCACCCACAGGGATGGGGAAACAAAAGAAAGGATGAAATTAGTGTTATTAGAACCTAGGAACCTGTAAGAGAAGATCCACAGAGATGGAACACAGGACATTGAGGGGATTGTTTAGCTGATGCTACTACCTCTGAGGTAACACGACAAGGCTAGTTCTGGGAGTATCAAAGGGAAAAAATGATAATTAAAAATAAATAAAACAAGAAGTAAGCCAACTGCTGCTGCCAAGGTGAAAGGTCATTCCTGGCTTTCTAGTTTCCCTTTAACTAGAATCCTTACTGGTGGAAAGAACAGAGAGCCCACTGGGAAAAGAAAAATGTAGTTTGCAGAGACATAGCTCTACTATCATAAAGCAGAGCATAAAAGGAGAGTTTGGATCTCAGAGATAATAGCTTGGTAACTAAAACCCCTTTCTGATTCAATGGGGTATACACACACACACACATACACACACATATATATGTGTATATATATATATATATATATATATATATATATATATATAATATAATAACATATAAAATGATGCTCTTTAATTCTACCAAAACAAAAATAATTTTACTTTTTTAAATGTTTTACCAATGTTAAGTATATGTGGTTCAGAAGATACTCTAAACATAGAAAAATAATTTGCTTTCTAAAAGTAGTTAAACTTCAATCATTTTCCATGAGACATTGAAATGTAGAGTGGACCTTTACTTTTAACCTTGGCTTTGTTGCTTATTTATGTATTGTATATCTTGTATCACTTATTGACTTCTCTGCCTGCAAGTATTTTTATATGTAATTTACAAATACCTTCCAAGTTTTTCACAGAGGTTTTATAAGGATCAAATTAGAAAATGTAATGTTAAATTTTTTTAAATAAAGTATACAAATAAACCATACAAATATTTGGGCATAAGATAGCATTTGACTTTCTCTCCATTTTGTTCCAGATCTCATTTAAGTCGCTGATGCAAAGGCTATAATCCCAGGGGCAGAACTGTTGCGAAATGTCTGCTGGGTTTACTGCAGATGAGAAGATTCTGCAGGGTGACTTGTAAACATACAAGCCGGCTGGGAAGTAGAGTATCTGATAGAATTACCCATTGATTCCCATAATTGTAGAGGGGGAAAAAAAGATTATAGGCAAAGTGAAGATGCTGGATAGAGAGGGAACAATTATTTTACCACTTTTACTGCTAAGGATGGGTAGAATTTCAAAACAGTTCAAAAGATTCTTTAAGAATGATTTTGTGGTTGTAGCCTGAAGAACATCCATAGTAGAAGGGAATTAAAAAAAAAAAAAAAAAAAAAAAAAGCTTTTACACTGAAACTTCTATTTCATTTGGGAAAGAAAGCATATGTCATAAGACTTTATTCTGCTACTACTGATCTTTCCATCCCACTAATTCATAGAATTCAGGGGTAAATACAAGTTTTTTAAAAAAGCTTTCACCTTTTCCAAAAGAGAGGGACTTTCAGGACACTGTCCTTCATGAAGATAGATGCAAAAATTCTAAACAAAATTTTAGCAAATAGAATTCAATAGAATGTAAAAACAATAAAGTATCATGACTAATTAGGGCTTATCCCATACATGCAAGATTGTTTTCAAGTTTAAAAATTAGTATTATTTGCCATATTAATAACCCCAAAAAAGAAAACTACATTATCATCTCACTAGACACAGAAAAATGGTTTGGAAAAATCCAACATCCATTCCTGAATAAAAAACTACCAGGATATTAAAAATAGAATAGAATTTTCTGGGGTACATGGGTGGCTCAGTCAGTTAAGCATCTGACTCTTGATTTCAGCTCAGGTCATGGTCTCACATTCATTGGATCAAGCCCCAAGTTCAACACAGGCCTGCTTGGGATTCTCTGTCTCTTTCCCTCCTCCACTCAGTGCAGGCATGTGCACTCTCTCTCTCTCTCTCTCTCTCGTTCTCTCTCTCTCTCTCAAAATAAATAAATAAAATTAGAAAAAGTAGAATGGAGTTTTCTCAACTTGATAAAAGTTATCAACAAAAAAAAATCTACAGCTAACATTACAATTGGTGGTAAAACACTTAAATTTGCCCCTATATACAAAAGATCAAAACAAGACAACATGCCTGCCTTTAATACTTAACAATGTACTAGCAGTTCTATCCAGTTCAATAAGGCAAAAAACATTCATACTGAAAAGAAAAAAGTAAAACTATTTGCTTGTTTGTTTATTTGTTTGTTTTACAGATGACCACGTCCTCCATGTAGAAATTCAGAGGGAGTATATAATAAAGCTACTACAACTAACAAGTAAGTTTATTAAGGTCACAGGATACAAGTTAAATATAAAAAATCAATTATATTCAATCAATTACATAAAAAAACAATCAAAAATCAATATTAAAATTATTATTTAAATAGAATCAATAAACATGAAACAGAAGATTTTAAAAATCTATATGCTAAAATTAGGGGGGAAATGGTAATAGAAATTAAAGAAAACCTAAGTAAATGAGATGTTCCATGTCTATGTGTAGAAAGACTAATATTACTAAAATGTCAATTGTCTCCAAATTTATTTGTAGATTCAAGACATTCTTAATTAAAACCCAAGAAGGATTTTCACATAAATTGATAAGCTGACTTTAAGATGTTTGCAAATGCAGAGGCGCCTGGGTGGCTTAGTTGGTTAAGCCTCTGACTTTTGGGGCACCTGGGTGGCTCAGTCGGTTGAGCATGGACTTCGGCTCAGGTCCTGATCTCAGGTTTGTGGGTTCGAGCCCCGCATCAGGCTCTGTGCTGACCTCTTGCTCAGAGCCTGGAGCCTGCTTCAGATTCTGTGTCTCCTTCTCTCTCTGCCCCTCCCCCACCCACGCTTTGTCTCACTCTGTTTCTCAAAAAATAAATGTAAAAAAAAATTTTTTTTTTAAAGCCTCTGACTTTGGCTCAGGTCATGATCTCACGGTTTGTGAGTTCCAGCCTTGCGTCAGGGTCTGTGCTGACAGCTCAGGGTCTGGAGCCTGCTTGGGATTCTGTGTCTCATTCTCTCTCTGCCCCTTCCCTACTTGTGCTCTGTCTCTCTCTGTTTCTCAAAAATAAATAAATGTAAAAAAAATTAATATACGCAAATGCAAAGTACCTAAAATAGGCAAGATAACTTTGAAAAATAATGACAAAGTTGGTGATCTAAAACTACCTGATTCTGTAGTTATTAAGATGGTGTGGTTTTGGCATAAAGATAGATAAATAGAACAATGGAACAAAATAGAGAATCTAGAACTAGACCCACATATGTATGAATAATTGGTTTTTAACAAAAATCTAGGAGCAAATTAGTGGAAAAATAAATGGCAATCTTTTGAACAAATAATACTGGAACAAATGGATATATACATTTTTTAATGCAAATTTTAAAAAGGCTAACACAAAATAGAACTTATACCTAAAAATGAACACTAACACTATAAAACTACTAGAAGAAAACATGAGAAAAATTTGGTAACTTTGGGTTTGGCAAAGATATCTTAGATAATAGTACAAAAGAAAAACTTGATATATTATATTTCATCAAAATTAAAAACATCTGCTTTTCAAAAGATACTGTTAAAAGAATAGAGACTAGCTACAAACTGGGTAAAAAAAATATGGAAAATGCATCTGACAAACCACTTGTATTCATTTATAATAAACTCTCAAAAAAAACGCAATAAAACTAATAAACTAATAAAAATAGACAAAATATTTATCTTTATCAAAGAAGATATATGGATGACAAGTAAGCATATGAAAAGATGCTTGACATCATTAACAGCCATTATTAATCTTATATTACTATGTGAAATAAACAGCTAGATTATCTAGAACTTCATTCAGGAGAACCAATTCAGTGGAAAGAGAAGTATAGAACCAGAGGTGCAGAATTTCCAGAAATCATGGAGAAGAATCTGGATTTTCAGAATGTAATTTTCAGGGGTGTTTTGAACAAATCTTATCCAGTCTTTTCTATATCTTAAAGCTGGGGGAGTTTATCTTTAAACTAGATTACTTATATATAGGGATTAGATAAAATGTATAATAATTAGCTGCAATTAAATCTATAGGAGTGATTACGATTGATTTGTATTGTCTTGTTTTACTTCTGTGTATATTCCATACTTATCACAGTAAAACTGTTATCATTTTTATAATTTAAAATACTTTTCAAATATGTCTAAATATAGACATACACTCCAAACAAACAAAAACAATATACTAAATTATCATTAGCATTTTGGAGATTAAAATTGGTGACTCTATAATCTTAAAATGTATATCTATAATCTTAAAATATATATGAACACATAAAACTTAAAGGGCAATTTTATTTTCTACTTTGTCAGGAGACCTAAAGAAAGTAGCACCATCCAAGCAATTTTACTAATTACTTTATTTTTATTAGCAATAAGAGCTTTTGAGATTGACAGAATGACAAAGCAAAGGTGAAGGGCACAATCAATCTCAGTAGACATTTATCAGCAGTACATTGTAAATCGATTAAGATTACTGTTTAAATCCGTACAGTTTATCCCCTTGAAATGAAAGGACACCTTGAGAATACAAGGGCCACACCCAATTTGTTGGTGTTCTTTTTAAAAATTCTTTTACTGTTTATTTTTGAGAGGCACAGACAACACAAGTGGGACAGGGGCAGAGAGAGGGAGACACAGAATCTGAAGCAGGCTTTGGGCTCTGAGCTGTCAGCACAGAGCCCGACGGGGGCTCAAACTCATGAACCACAAGACCATGACCTGAGCTGAAGTCCCAGCGCCCAACTGACAGAGCCACCCAGGTGCCCCTATGTGTTCTTAATATAAGTCAGAGCTAATACATATGGAAAAGATGAATGATAAAAGGGAAATCAGTTAGTAGGCAATACTTGATAATGAAAGACTAAGTGGAAAAAAGGCTATTTTAAAAATTTAAATTTTGCATGAATTTTATTTAATTTTTTAATGTTTATTTATTTTGAGAGGGATGGGGGTGCAGAGAAAGAGGGTGCAGAGAGAGAGGCTGCCAGCTCAGAGCCTGACGTGGGACTTGATATCACCAACTGTGAGATCATGACCTGAACTGAAATCAACAGTCAGTTGCTTAAAAGACTGAACCACCCAGGCACCCCTGCATGAACTTTAAAAATGTAATTGTTGCAACATAAAGGATGAGTTTATTATAAAACTTACTATGAATTGTTCTTTGATCTGATTACTTTGATATATTTAAAAGAGTTCATCAAGACAAATAAAGTATGAATCTAGGCCATCAGTTGACAGTAAAAGGTCATCAGCTCAAGCTGTGTACTCTTCCATAAAAAGGATCAGCTAAGACATGCCTGATGAAACATTTTGGTTCAGTCACAAAAGATGAGTAGGCAAGACCAGCTGCATAGGTATGTGAACTATGCAGTTGCCCAGTAGCCTCATTTAGCAGGGCTTACACCTGACTTATTTTCTGTTGTCATTCTCTTGAAATCCTTACTATTTTCTGCACAGAAGTCCTGTAATTTTGTTTTATGATGAGCCTTGAAAATTATATAGCCCTTCCTGAGAGTCATAGTAACTAAATTAAAACTGAGGACGTAAAGAAGAAAGAAACTCCAGGCAAAATAAGAAAATATGTAAAGTTCATAAAATGTTACATCATATAGGTTCATAAAAATAAAAATAACTCTGTATCCCTAAAGATCAAAAGGGAAAATTGTACCTGGCAAGGCCAGTGCCACAGAAAATTCCAAATCATTAAGTGCCTTTTAGGTCAAGTTACAGATTTTGTTTTAGCTCAAGTTTTCTAGAAAGCAGATGCCAAGACAGAACTAGAAGTGCAAGAGATTTGTAGGCAAAAATGCCTGTAAAAATTTAAGAGTATGTAGGAAAAGCCTTCAGACCATGATGCAGAACTGACATTTGGGGAAAAGGAGGATTGCATGGGAATAAAGATTGCAATTAAGCTTTATTAAACTTTTATGTAGGCTCTAGCAGCCCTGGAGTATGGTTCATCCATTAGAGGAGTAAGAATGGCCCAGTTCTAGTACCCTCACTATGTTCAGTCATTAGCCAGCAGCAGCTTCGGGAGAGAGAGCCACCTTAGTGAGAACCTTGAGATGAGTATTGTCAGTTAACGCCACTCTTCATAGCAGGTTCTCTCTTGAAAAAAGATCTAAGTGCAGTTTCAGAAATGTGAATCTGGCCTTCTAGAATTTGACAATTCCTTATCCCATGAGACAAGCATCCAATATGGGGGTTATAAAATGACCAGTATGTCATTCCAATTATACACACAGGTACTGGTAACATAACTAACTGGTGGATATGTTGACACTGTGGATCCAAGGTAAGCTGAATTTTAGCTAGAAATTAATTTATTATCTGACTATCATATGTACCCAGTCTAGCAGGAAGCTATAATGATGCTTTGTATCTTCATGTATCAGTGTCAACTAAGATCTTTGGTCTAATTGTCCTTTAAATGTTGGGATATCCCTCTTTCTCCAGTGTTCATTAAACTAAGTATACTTCCATAGGTTCCACTGGGGGAGGCACTGATAGAATCTTCGTAATATGTCCTTATCGTGATGCTACAGAGTCCTTCTTATAAACCTAGGCATCTCTTTTGTCATTGTCATACAGACCTTAAAATTGGGTCAGATATGGAGACTGAGCAGGGGATTTTAACCTTATATTGAGACAACTGTCTTCATCTTACTGTTCCTAGATTCTTGACTTTTTCTGATTAGTAGATGCTAAACAGAATCGTGACTATCCTTTTGTTTGTTTCTAGGGATGCCATATTATATTGATCTCCACAGCCATTTGTGGGTTAAGATCTCATTGTTTGTGCAAGTCATGGTGAAAATTGTAGAACTCTGCCTTCTGGTGGTTAAGCACTACCACCACCACTTGACATCTATTGCTTTTGGGCCTCCTGATCCCAATTGTGTCATTTAATAAGACAAGTTCTAATTATGAGACTGCTTCTCCTACTGATATCCTTGGGCTGCATGTGAGAACAACCACTCTATTTGGTGATGTTGGTAACCCCCACCAGCATATTTTGGGTGACCTTAATAAAAATTGTGTCTTCTGAGTCTTCTTGAGTATATCCTGTGGCGGCTCTAGTAGCCTTGTGTATTATTTCAACTTGCCCATATTCTTAACCTTTTTCTCTACCATATGACACTGCAACCCAGACATCTTACCTTTGCTCAGTGCTAGCCTCTACTTTCTCTATTCTAAAGGCTATCCTAGCCATAAATTTTCTTTATCATGTGGGGTATTTGACAGGATGTTAAAGTCCATGTCTCAAATAAGTGACTCTCAGTTAATTAATTTTTGATCGTACAGTCTATTTAAACTGGTGATATATTTAGTATCATAAGCTTCTCTACCAATACCTGTTTCCTCCTCTGGTGGTCATTTTGGATTGAGTTTAAGTCTCTCTCTCTTCCCTCTGCTATCTTCTCTCATTCTTTCATGTGCATTCCATCACAAATCCAGGAAAAACACGTGCTCTTTTCCCTAACAATCTCTAAGAGTTCAGAAATCATTTGGCTGATCTATCAATTAAAAGCCATTTCTCTGTCCCTTTAGATTTACTATGCAGAAGTTAAACCTATTTTCAACCACTGTGGACAGATACTATACTCTCTAACAGCCTCTCTAAAGTTCTTATCTCTTGTTCTGAGATAAGGAAGTAGGGGATTTACAGTCTCTCATTTGGATGGAGGCAGGAAGGGGTAATCACATTACTGTGGCAATTCTCTTTAAATAAATCTTCCTCTTCAAATTCTCTCCAATCTTCAGATCCTTTCATAATGTCTGTGGGTTTGAGGACTTTTAGGAGTGTTCTCTTCAAACTTTCCTACCACTTAATTATCAAATGTTAGTACTAGATTAGTATCTCACTTCAGGTTATCATATGCATTATATCTTGGTTTTTCAAGATACTGCAAATTTAACATCCAGTTACAGTTACACAGAGTGATTTTAGCACTTTAAGTTAAGTGACAGATTGCAGTGAATGTGAGATGAAAAATTAAGAAAGGGTAACATACTCTGTCAAGAGTTCTGTTTCTTATAGGGGATCGATAAAAGAATCTTGAGGGGTATTGGAGTTATTCCAGTAAGACTGTCTTATTTGGCTTTATTTTTAAAATGTAATTCAAGCCTGTTAAATGATTCTGAAAAGAAGCAAAGAGAAAGAGATTGATGATAAACAGAGAGAAGATAATGGATAGTCATAGTCCTTAGAAATATAGAAGAGTATTGGTAGAGGGATGAGCTTTAGAAAGGAAAAGATAAGGAGAAAAAGAGGAAAAGACAGATCAAGTAGAAATAAATCAAATACATGGAATTAGTGATTATTCCTCTCTGATTTCTTCTTTCTCTGTAAATTAGAAGTTGAGGACAGCTAAAGTGAGTGAAAGATAATTCTGATGACAACCTGAAATATGCCCCATAGGGTTTAGGAATATATATGAATTACCTGATATATTTTTCCCTTCTGGGAAAAAAAAACCAAAAAAACCTGCATACAGAAAGTTGCCTGTAGCTGTCAGTGATTATATGGTAAGGAGTAAGGATGGGGGCAGTTGATCAAGCTGCACTTCCATCATTTTACATTGTGTGAGTTCTACCATTTCACATCATGTGTGAATCCCTTAAGATGAAAAAACAGGTGTCTATAGTCAGACTGATCTGAGAAGCTTACATCTGAGAGAGCTGTTTTCCTGAAAAAGTGGCACCAGAATAGTAGGGTCGACCATTGATGGTAATGATGGGGTTTTGAAGTGATGGTGGGATTGGAAGCCAATAGCCAAGAAAGAAATCTTGAGACATCTTGGTGCAAAAAGGTGATTTTATTAAAGCACAGAAACAGGACCTGTGGTAGAAAGAACTGAGGGGTGACTATTTATATACTGTGGAGTTGGGGCGATAAAGACCAAAGGAAGTTTCTTAAAGTGATTTCCATATGCTAAAGAAGACTCACAAATTGCTGGAGGCCTAGCTATTGCCAAGCTAAGGTTGTTTTTCCCTCTGGCAAAGCATTGACATTAAGACAGTAGGGAGTTCCTGGAGAAATGTTATACTCTGTCAAGTATTTGTTAATGGGCTACAGGTTATAAGGAAATTTAATTTTACCTGCCATTTCCTTCTTGTCTTTGTTTCCCACATCACTATGGAGGAGAGGGTAATGTTGGGGCTATAGGTTTCTGGAGATTAGGCTATTGATAAGATTGCCTTTTTCTTATAATTTACTAAGATATTTGTAAACTGATGGAGACTCAGGTCCTGTGATCTCTATCAATTCACCATTTGTTTTCTGTCCTTTCCTTTGTCCTTGGGCAGCCAGGAGTGCCTGAGGAATATCACACATATCCCACCTGGGTGGGTAGGGGGGCTGTTGCTAGCTTGTGTTTTGCCCTCAGCTTGCCTTATCTACCTCTCAGTAGGACCTGGAAGGTGGGATACAATCATAAAGATAGAGTAGTGGTGTATTACAGAATGTAGCACAGGAGGGTGTCTCTGCACTCACAAATGTGTGGTGTCTCCTGGGTGGCTCAGTCAGTTAAGTATCTGACTCTTGATTTCAGCTCAGGTCATAATCTCACAGTTCATGAGATCGAGCCCCACATCAGGTCTGCACTGACAGTGTGGTGCCTGCTTGGGATTCTATCTCTCTCTCCCATTCTCTGCCCCTTCCCTCACTCACACATTCTCTCTCTCTCTCTCTCTCTCTCTCTCTCTCTCAAAATAAATAAACTTAAAAAAATTCACAAATGTGCCTCCAAGAAACAATTCAGATGCTTGCCATAATAGAGAGTAAAATGGCCAGTAAGAGTCAGTGAGGAGAGAGTTAAAAATAGCATTAACAATGTAAAAATATCTAATCCCACCATTTTTCCCTTTCCCCCCATATTTGAAGTCTAAAGAAGATTCAGGAAGGAGAAGGAAATGGAACAAGAGGAAAGAACAAGTTGTAACCTCCTTACCCATTCCTTAGCCTCTAATTGGTTTTGATAAATGGGAACAGAAGACTTGAATTGGATATGCAACTGGAACTTTTATTTACACAGAATGGGGGCTTTAATATCTATAAAGTGAAACTGGCCCTTTTTTTAGAAACTGGTCTTATGCTTAAAAATTACCACAAAGCTATAAGATCACTCTAGCAGTGGAGAGTCTGGCCAACAGGATGGGAGTGAAACTAGATAGAACGTAGTAGAAAGTATTAATGGGAGAAACATAGAACCACTTTCTGTGTTTACCCTTTCAGCCCTTCAATAAGCTGTTTATATTCATGGTATTTAATCTGCACTGCTGACCAAAAATACCCATATCATTATTTAAGTTTATACATAAGTTTTATAAGGAAATGAAAAGAATTTCCAATACTAAAAATTAAAACAAAATGCTTATATATCCCTTTCCCAAGTCTTAAAATGATAAGTAGAATTTTGCCAGCTAAACATAGATAGTTGGGTTAAGAAAGAGCAGGGGAGGATTCCGAGTAAAGTTTAGTGTGAATAAAGAAAAGTAAGCAAATAATCTGGCTCTATTTTATCTAGAGCATTTAGAGGCCACTTTTGACAACAGGCTTGAACAATGGAAATTCAAGCAAGACAAAAAGGCCCATAGTGAACACCAAGCTGAATACAAACAGGCTCATTAAGCAACCCAGCTCCAAATAGCCAGACCCTAACTGACCAAGCATGGTTCCTAAGATTACCAATAAAAGGAATATTCCATACATCCCCATACCCATTTACTCCGCTCTATAACTGTGGCTCCTCACCACTGCCTCATGGCAGACAGTCTCTTCCTTTGCTGTCTTACCCACTGCTCCCTTGCAGTGTATTTAATAAGCTTTTATCTCTTTTGTTCTGCCTTGGATGAATTCTTTTAACACCCATGCCACCAGCCTCCCCATCCAATTGGGACACCCCCACAAAGCAGAGGTCAGCAAACTTTTTCTCTGTAATGAACCAGCCTAAGTACTTTAGGCTTTGACAGTCAAATGATCTTTTTTGCAAAGACTCAACTCTCCCAATTCAGAGCAAAAGCAGCCACAGACAAAACATAAATAAATGGGTGTGGCTGTATTTCACTAAAACTCTATTTACAACAACAGGTAGTGTGCAAGATCGGACCATAAATCATAAAATACTGACCCCCTCATCTAGCACATAGAGATAAAAAGAGCTAAGTAATAGAGGCTGTGTAATGAGAGGCTTCCTTTTATTACTATGATTAGAGCTTCACTTTGGTGACAAGTGTGAATGAGTTGATGGACAGTAGGGATTAGGACACAAAAATTCTGGGGACGATTCCTCTCTGTTCAGATGTTTATAACATAAGCCAACTAATTTACTTCAAACTGTCTTGTATTCCTCCTATCAATCAATGGCATCATATTTTATTAATCAAGATAATTCAGAACAACCTTATCTTCATTCTTCTATACTTCATAGCTTACCTTACCTCCATGCCTTCAAAGCATCGCTAAACTTAGGAAGATAGTTCATATGATAAAATATCAAGAACTATGCATAGCTTTTGTAGGCTGAGAAATTTGGGAATACAGTACAAAAATTCAGTGATCCAAAAGTTCTTGGTGCAGTCTCAGGAAATTTGCTTAGGGAAAACAAGAGAAATACCTCATCTGTTTGGCGACTGCCATGCTGTGAAATGGTTAAGAGGATGGTGATTAGGAGAGGAAAACGTGGAAATTGCTGTAAAAGAAGAGACCTGATGGACAGTCATTCTCAGAGAAGGTTTGTGGAAATATATTTTCAGTAAATGATCTCCTGCTAGGGTAAGCAAGAACATGAAATTTTCTTATCCTTTCCACAGGGAAAAAGAAAAACAAAAATGTAGAAATCCTACCAGCATAATTACAAATAGCTCAGTAGTCTTACCAGCAAATGTAAATCCCTGAAAATGTGCCAGGTGTTGGGGAGAGATTTTAGGGAAGAGAAAAGATGTTAAATAGGCTTAGCAGTAACTGCAGTCTATGTTTTTCAGAACTGGGCAAATTCAATGCCGAACACAGGGCCTAAGGGAGCTCCATATGTTGTTTTCTAGCCTTTCCTGAGTCAAGTCAGACATGGGTCAGTCTAAGAACCTTGAGAAATTCCTAGAGACCACAGTCATATGGCCCAACATCTATTACAATGTTGCCCTGTTAAGGAGTCAGAGGAGAATGAGGTTATGAGAATAATTTACCCCAGAGAGCCACTGCTGAGCCAGAGAGAAAAGCTGACCCTGAAAACCTGGATAAAAGATTAGTTGCCATATATGCACATAAATAGTCTTAAGCATGTGCTGATACCAGACCCTCACACCAAGGATTTTAAGGAGATATCTGTAACTATTAAACCAGGTTCCTCACCCTCTCAGGGAATCTGGGAGATTAGGAGTGAACCTTGAGAAAGATATTCCATGGTAGTAAAACTGACAAAAAGCTTTTAATAAGATTTGCCTATCAAAAGGCCAGAGAAACAACTTCTAACTGCAAGTTCTCAAAAGTAAATGCTCTAAGAAAAGGGAGGTCAAGGGCCTACAGGAGAAAGAAAGAAAAAAAAAAAAAAAAAAAAAAAAAAAAAAAAGGGCCTTCTTTGGCAGCTTCCAGAAAGAACTTCTCTGCCACACCTTGATTTCAGACTTTTAGCCCCAGAAGTGTAAGAGAATAAATTTCTGGGTTTGTTTGTTTGTTTGTTTTTGTTTTTTTGTTTTTTGGCTTTTTTTTGTCTTTTGTTTTTTCTTTTGTTTTTTGTTTTTTTTTTTTTTTTCAGTCACCTAGTTTGCAGTCATCTGTTACAGCAACCCTAGTAAATTAAATAATGCTCTGCCTGTGAAGACACCTCTGGAATAGTGATAATGGTGGATTGTCACTTTAGTTCCAAAAAGAAATAGAAAATCTGAGTTATAAAAACATGTTACCAAGAAAAAGCAGAGTCATGAAGGGCTAAAATGAGACATTTCAGAGATAAAAGTTATCTCTAAGTTTAAACGGCTTAAAAAGTTACATGTGAATTGTGCTATAACTTTTTTTATGTTTATTTAGTTTTTGAAAGAGAGAGAGAGAGAGATGGACAGAGCACAAGTGGGGGAGGTGCAGAGAGAGAGGGAGACAAAGAATCCAAAGCAGGCTCCAGGCCCTGAGCTGTCAGCACAGAGTCCAATGTAGGGCTGGAACTCATGACCTGGGCTGAAGTTGGACACTCAACTGACTGAGCCACCCAGGAAGCCCATATATATAATTTTAATCATCTCTTCTTTAGATTGTTTATTTTTCTATTTTTCCCTACAAGACATGAGGAAAGTCTTATTCAGCTCTTTCCCAAATGCCTGGCATGTGATATTACTAACAAATATTTTCCCAATGCATGAATGCAAGAATTAAGATAGACAGTTACCAAAGCACAAGGCTGTCCTCTCTTCATCGTCCAAAACTCAAAACATCCAGTCTAAAGTTTGCTGCCTTAATCTTCTGTATATCACAAAATTCCAATTTCTCTTTGTTAGCTAGGATGCAACAGGAAGTTACTCAAATAAGAGGATTGAAAGCTACCCATAGAAGGGAGATGGTGAAGAGGAAAAAAAAAAAAGAACAGGAAAGAAAAGTGTTTTGCAGAACCAACAGCTAGAGTCAAAGAGGCACCCAACTAGGTGCTTCAGGCATAGCTTTTTGCCTGGTGTGTGTCACCTGGTAGTCCCTGGTATAAGCCAATTTGAGCTGGATTGGAGCTGAGGACCTGCACAGAAGCCTCTAACATTGTCCTGAAGCTACCTTTAATTCATTACAATACTAAGGATAACCCTAAGGATAGAGTTTTCTGCCATTTTTTGAAAATAGGATGTATGCACAAGCATATTGATGTGCTAGACATGTACAACTGAACCAAGGTGCAAGCTCTCTGTCCCCACCCCCTAAGACACTGAATAAAAGCTTTCTGTACCAACCTCATGAGGAGACAGTGCTTTCAGAGCTATCTCCCTGTCTCCTTACTTATAACGAATAATGAAAAGTTCTTTGCTTTCAACATTTCCTTGGGTTGTATTAAATTTGATGCATCCCAAATAGCAAATCCCTTGAGTTCCATTACAGCTGCTCCATCTGCTTTTCTATGGCTTTAAATTACAGGACACCTGACATCTTACTCCTACACTATTTCCGCAATTTTCATGTCTCTAGTTTTTACTCCTCCACTTCATTCATTAAAGTGCTTCCAATTATTCATCTAAAATTGAAGTGTGGTTATTCAATTCCCTTGATCAATACATTTCATGCCCCTTCCTTATCAATACAAAATACAAAAGCTCACCTCTCACATGCCATTTCTAACTCCATAATACAGGAAAATATCAATGCCTTTTCATACTCCATTATCTTTATCTGCCATGCCCACCCTCACTTTCTCCACCCTATTGATTGATGTGGAGAACAAAGGCCAAAGAAATGTAGATAAAATTAAATTTTCTCATAACATGCAGCCCATTGACAAATACATGAGGCAGAGTATAACATTCCTCCAGGAACTCTCAGTCTTAGTATTAATGCCTTGCTAGAGGGAAAATTAATCTTAGCTTGACCATAGGTAGGCCTCCAGGATCCTGTAAGTCTTCTTCTTCTTCTTTTTTTAAGATTATGAATCTTTTTTAAAAAATGTTTATTTATTTTGAGAGTGGGGAGGGTCAGAGAGAGAGGGACAGAGAATCCCAAGCAGACTCCACACTGTTAGCACAGAGACTGACACAGGGCTCGACTTCACAAACTATGAGATCAGGACCTGAACCAAAATCAAGAGTTGGATGCTTAACGGACTGAGCCATCCAGGTGCCCCTTCTTTAACATATGGAAACCCTTTGGGGAACTTCCTTTGTCTTTACCTTCCCTAACTACAAAGTGTAGAATCAATTGCTCCTCACAATGCCAGTGCCATTCTTTCTCCCACAAGTCCTGTCCCTGTGCTTTAATAAACCACCTTTTTGCACCAAAAAGTTCTCAAGAATTCTTTCATGACTGTTTGCTCATGAACCCGCTTCAAACTGCATCATTTTGCCACCCAAATGTGTGGCTTGAGTCTTCTTATCTGGATTCTGAGGCTTGGTACAAACTTGATAAGTAATTCCTCACTTCTCCCTTTAATTTCATTTCAGGGACTTGGTCTCATTGGAACACTAATATGTCAATTGCTTAGGCTGCAATCCCCTATCCCATAGCTATCTACAGGGAGAAGAACACCTGCCATTGGCTGGAAGTTAGTACTATGGTCAGAATGGTAATAAGACCCAGAAACGTGATGCCCTCTCTTCATTCCTGTCCTTATACAAAGTTGTCTGTCTTGGGCATAGGACAACCACCTAAGTCACCAGGATGGTTGCTAATCTTAAGACTCTTGTTTGAGGTTTCCTTAGGAAATGAGGAAAACTGGCTCACTAATGGGACATGAGACTTCAGTATGATCTATCAGTTCGATTTCTTCTGCAAGAAACAGGGCAAATGGACAGAGGTACCCTATGATCAGGCCTTCATGGCTGTAGATCAGTACCCCAACCTAAGAGCCTCTTACAGAATGTAGTTGGTCAATAACTACACTGATAACCCTCCTCCTTACATATTGGATTATAATGACTAAATAGGCCTATGAGTAAACCAAGGTTGCTGGAGGAAACACACACTATCCCTAAGGAAGGGGACTCACTCTCACTCTCCTCCTCTCTAATAGACTCAGGTTACTGGACTGTATGTGGGGACTTCTCCATCATTTATTTCCTGGGCTACTGGCTATAATAGTTGGAGATAATTGTCTTTGGTAAGTCTATCTCAGGGCGGGGACTTTAAGGAATATTCCCAAGCAGTTGCAGAAACTCCTTTTGTTTCAGGGACATTCCCAGTCTTCTCCAGCCAGACATGGACTACCTATTTCCACTTTAGTAGAAAGAAAACCCATCTTTTCATTTGTCCAAGTTGATAAGACTTATGAATAGGAGACCTCTCTCTCTGCCCTCTGGGCTTTTATCCACCTTCAGACTTCCTGGCAGCACCTCCCCTCTTCTTCCTTCCCCTCTGCTCCTCTTGTTTCTCCACCACCTTGGTGTGGCCTGCATAACTGGCTCTTATTCTATCCTCAGTTCTTGCAGTACCATTGGCTCTTCCTACCCTTGCTGTCATGTGAAGAGCACCTCCTTGAATTTACACCACCCACTTCAGATTTCCTGACCAGTGTCCCAGGTAAAAATTGAAAATGGGGATCAAATTGATTGTCATTTAAGTAGACCCAGGTGGAACACATTCAGTACTTAAACTAATTTAAGTGTGTTGGTTTACTTAAGAAAGACATGTCTTTAGTGATCAACACTAAATATGAAACTTTTATTTTACCTGGGTTTACTAAAGGTGATATCTCTGTTGCAATTTATCAGCAAAAAAGATGACTTAAAATGATGGTTAATTTTGTCTGTCTCAAAGTTTTCAAGAGTAATTGCTAAAATAGCTGTCAAGTCTTTGGTCACACGAAACTTTAAAGTTTTGCTAGGATGATAGATGGGATTAAATTATTGAACATCTCTTTTCCAAATGAGATAAAATACTAAAACACTGATTACTGAATGTAGGTTTTGTGCTTTTGGCTTCTTATTGCAAAGAAGCTGAGGGTACTGGGGTCTGTTGGCAAACATGCTTTATGCTTTATCGAAAGATTACACTATTGAAAAACATGTTTTTAGAGTTATGAATTATATTTATAAATTTCACATCCAAAGGATTCTGGTACAACAGACCATTCACAATCAGTTACTACTTAGTTTTCACTGGAGACCAAGGTTTCTAAGAATTAAAATTCTACTAAATGTAATTAAGACTGATGGAAATAAAGACAGCAACTCTGAATAAAAAAGTTGTTGAATAAAAAAGTGCCCTACAAAGGGAAATCTTTGAAAAGGAATTTTAGATGTGGTCAGAATTAAGGTTAAAAAGAATGGATTTTTAAAAGTACACTGGTAGAAGGTTGAAATTCTGCTTTTCCCTGTGTTCAAAAGACAAAGTTTTCTTTTATTGTTGCTCTGCTCTTGATAAGAGAATGTAAACAAAGATTTTTTTTTTCTCTTTTGTCTGCCCAGAAAACCAGTCTATGTTTTGTCTGGATCAGGTTTTTTATTACTTCGTTCAAACTTCTCAATATTAAAGCATCTAAGTTTTGCTAACAACCAAATAACACTACAAATTTGCATTTGGAATCTCTCGTTAACACCTTGGTTAAATAAACAATTAAGTTTTAGAATTTGTAATGATCTGTAACCCTATTTAGGCATGTGCTTTATAACTTTCTAAGGTTTATAACAAACTTCTCCCAGGATTTAAATTAGAAATGAAGTCTCTTTGACTAATTAGACCTTTTTATTTGGTATGTAAGTGACTCTGGTAGCATTGTTAAACAAATAATATGCCTTAGGTTATGTTTGGGTAAACGCTATAACTATTCTAGAGATTATATGCAATTCCTAGAGTTTTCATATGTTTTGGTATGAGCACATCACTTGATATTCTGATCGTCAAAGTGTTGTGTGTCACAGAAATAACTTGATTTCCTTGCCAGCTATAATATGACCTCTGATCAGATATTTAACCATGTCCATTTTTGAGTTTTCTGTCATTCATAGTTATTGTTCTTATTTCTCTTGTGAAATGTATTTCATCTGCAAGGAGATTCCTAAAAAGAACAAAGACAGGTTTTTGATACCTTTAAAATCATAAACCTAAAATTGGTCAGAATTTCCAGAACTAACTAAAGCCCTGCATTCAAACTGAACAAGAATTAATAACATGGGACTAAACAAATTAAGGAAGATGATTATAGTTTTTGTGACTTTTGTTTGAAACATTGCTGGTTCTGTAATGTTTTTGCTCTTCCAAGTTAAGGAAATATTCTCTCAAGATATCTATGACTTACAGAGATGTAATAAAATATTCATTTGTGGACAAATTGAAGCCTTTAATATTTCTCTCTACCTGAACCCTCTGAAATTCAGAAACTCTCATTGAGTATTCTTTCTTTCATGGCAATTACAGTTGTTTGCATAAATTCAATAAGAATCTGTTCTCCTTGTAACAGGACACCATTGGAAACATTCATCATTTTTCAAAGGCTTTGACTGTAATGTCATATTTGAGATACACGCATAGACTCAGATATAACCAGACAGCTTTAAGGAATTGAGGTTGACTTTATGAAACATGGAGCCAATGAAACCCTTGTGGTAGAGATCCTCCCTAAGGAATGTGGTGAAGGGCTCCTCAGGACAAAGAAAGGCAACATGGCCCAATCAACTCCTATACACAAATGCATAGCTCTGACAAAACTCTGTAAGTTGGACTATGTCCAATCAGACTACATGTCACCATATGTGGGAGACAAGAAGAAACTGCCTTATAAAAGGCTACACCCTGCTGCATTCAGGGCTCAGTTTTTCGGGAGTGAACCCACTGGGCCCATGCTGGCCCAATGAATAAAGTTGCTTCCTGGACAGAAAAGCTTCGCTAGGTGTCCCATCTCTCTGTGTGAGAATCCTGCTACATTTCTTGGGGGCTTGCACCCAGAATTCAGAGATGGTGCCTTTCCACCTTCTTTGTTGCTGGGGTGCAAACCTCTGAGCACTGGGAGAAACGACCTTGCCTGGCACCAGTGGACCATTTGATCCATAAAAGAATAGACCCTCTTGGGGTGCAGGGGTGAGGACCCATCAATGCACAACGGAACCTGGTGAGGCCCAGGAATCAGTTCAGAAATGCTGCCAGTCAGACTGGTAAGAACCCAGGTTCATTTTGGTAGACCTGCCCCCAAGAGGCAGAAGGGGAGCCTGATCACCTCCCAAAGTTACCCAAGTAGTTCCATAAGGAATGAAACTGCAACTCCGAGGTGCTGGATGCTGGGTGTTGGCTTGGAATTGCTATGTGACTGTGTGCCAATAAGATAACAGTGGAAAGGTTCCAACCTGACCAATGGGCCAATGTGAGTGTTGAGTGACAATCCGCAGTTCCTTGGTGACCTCATAAGGCTTAAGGCAGCTTCAGACTTCCTCTGGAGTCTGATCTAGATCAGGGATTGATACTGAACCCACCAATGCTAAGAGGCACCTGAAATATCTCCTGGAGAATGGAGAGTCCTGGTCTCCTAAGGGAAAAATTCAGTACAGTGCTATCTTATAGTTAGATCTATATTGTAGAAGACAGGGTAAATAGTCAGAAGTTCCTTATGTGCAGGTCTTCTTTGCCTTAAAGGGGCCAATAAAGGCAAGTACTTGCAGACTCGCCCCTGAGGCCTCTCCTCAGGAAAAGCCACCCATTAGACCCTCATTCCCTCCTTATCCAGGATTGGCAGGGATAAAAAAAAAAAAAAAAAAAAAAAAAAAAAAAAAAAAAAAAAAAAAAAAAACAGAAACAAAAAACAAACACAAAAAAACTTTCCCCTCTAAAATCAAGGTATGCTCAATGTATCTACTGACTGAAATGCCTCATGGTGGATTAGGCCCCATAAAGGTTCTGTTTTCCTTGCAAGATTCTAAGCAAATAAAAAGGACCTGGGCAAATTTTCAGACAACCCTAATAAATATATAGAAGTGTTCCAAAACCTAACCCAGGATGCTGGAAACAAACAAACAAAAACAACACCACACACACACACACACACACACACACACATACACACACACACACAGGCCATCAATAACACAGGAGACTCTAACTGTCTCACTTTTTTTCCTAATACACTCTGGTTACTCTAACTGTATGTGGGGACTTCTCCTTCATTCATTTCCTGGGTCAATGGCTATGATGGTTAGAGCCAACTGTCTCTAGTTAGTCTACCTTGGAATGGAGACTTTAAGGAATATTCCTAAGCATCTGCCAAAACTCCTTTTCTTAGGGGAAATTCCCTATTTTCTCTGGCCTGACAAGGACTGCCTAATTCCACTTGTTGGTGGAAGAAATCTGCATCTGCTCATCTGTTTGAGCTGATAGGCTTTAGGTTCAGGAGACCTCTTTCTATGCCCTCTGACCTTTTATCTGCCTCCAGGCATCTGGGTGGCACCTCACCTCTTCTGCCTTCTCCTCCCTATCCTGTTTCTGCACCATCTTGATGCAGCCTGCATAACTGACTCCTAGACCATCTGGATGCTTCTGGCACCATGGACTCCTCCTTCCCTTACTGTCAAAGAGCAAAGAACACCCACTTAGACTTACACCACCCACTTCAGATTTCCTCACTGGTACCCCAGGTAAAAGTTGACAATGGTGGACTTTTAAGTAAACACAGGTGGAACATAATTAAGATATCTCTGTTAGAATTTGTCAACAAAAAAGATGGCTTAAAATGATGGTTAATTTTGTCTGTCTCAAATGGGTAATTGTTTAGATAACTTTTAGGGTCTTTGGTAACCTAAAACCTTAAAGGTTTGCTTATATAATAAACAAATTAAATTCATTGGACACTTAGGCCTCTTACAAATCAAATGGAATACTAAAGCACTGCTTACTAAGCCTTTTGTTTTTTTATGGCAAAAAAAAACAAAACAAAACACCTCCCACACACAAAACAAAACAGAACAACAACAACAAGAAACAACTAAGGATATTTAGATCTGTTTAAAAACATGCTTTATGCTTAATGGATTCATAAGTTGCCATCTAAAAAAATCTAATGTAACAGATAGTTTACAATTAGTTACTACTTAGTTTTCACTGGAGACTAAGGTTTCTAAGAGTTAAAATTCTGCTAAATGTAATTAAGACTGATAAAAATAAGGAAAATAACTCTGTATGTAGAAAAGTAGGAGATATGTAAGAAAGATATAAGGAATGGGAATACATTTTTGTTGAAGGTAAAAGAAAGTAATTTTGTCCTAAATGAGACTGGTTGTTTGGAGAAAAGGGGCTTAGGTCAAAATCTGAAAGCAAAGGGAAGTTGTAGACTGTTTGTGAAGGGAAATCTTTGGAAAGAAATTTTGTATGTGGTCAGGATGGACTAAGGTTAAAATAAATGGATTTTAAAAATACAGTGGCATAAGATTAAGATTCTGCTTTACTCTCTGTTAAAAAGGCAAAGTTTTCTTGGATTGTTGGTATGCTTTTGATCAAAAAAAGGGGTAAACAAAAGTTTTTTTTCCTCCCTTTTGTCTGCCCAAAAATATGGGGAAAATATATGATTTTAACCAAAAGGCAGGACAGCCAAACAGCATACCCTTATGAGTTGTTTTACTCAAGCCTTAGTTGAAACTGTCCCTCCCTCGATCCAAAGGCTGGACAGATGGTGACGATGTCCTCACTGCCTGCTTCTAAATGCTCCACATTTGTGTAGTTTCTGTTTAGCAAAGGAATGGATACCTGTGACATATAAGGGATAGATGACTATGATATATGAAGGGCTTTTACTGGAATACACAGGAGCTATTTTGCTACATTTAGCCCAGTGTATGCCAATTTGTAACAACTTAGATACTCTAAAATGGATATCTACATCTTTGGAACATTTTTATGTGGGCACTGCTGAAAAAGGCAAGGGAATAGACTTCAACTTTGGCCCTTTTAGCCCATTTGATGGCCAATTTTGTTCTTACAAAAACATGGTTTTAGATGTGGAAAACAAAGGCAGAAAGAAATGGCAGATAGAACTAAATGTCCTTAAAACATGCAGCCCATTGAAAAATAGTTGACTCAGGCAGAATAAAACATTTCTCCAGGAACTCCCTACTGTCTTAATTGTAATGCTTTGCTAGAGGGAAAAACAATCTTAGCTTGACAATAGCTAGGCCTCCAGTAATCTGTGAGTCTTCTTTAACCTATGAAAATCTCACCGGAAACTTCCCCTGGACTATACCTCCCCCAACTCTATGGTATAAAACAAGTCTCTCCTTATGGTCTTGGGGCAGATCTTTCTGCCCATGGGTACTGTCCTTGTTCTTTAATAAAACTACCTTTTTGCACCAAAGATGTCTTCAAGAATTCTTTCTTGGTCGTTGGCTCTGGACCCCACAACTCCCACTATCACCCCAAAAAACCTCATCAGTTTTCACCAGCCTTTTAAAATATTTTTGTAAAGATGACTACTATTGGGCCAAAATAAAATTAGCTCATGCTTCTACAACCAGGGAAGTCCTGCTTGGTCACAGTCGATAGCCCCAAAGTCCTGCAGGTGGAAAACAGAGGGATAGGAGAAATCAGCAAAGACAAGGTCAGCTCTCGGAGGCAGGGTAGAGTCTGGATAAGAGTGACTGCTCCCAGTACTTTGTGAGACTGACAGAGCTTTTGGCTGCCAGCCGAACAGCCAGCCAAAAGGCAGGGCCAGGAGATGAGGCTTCTCCTGGCTACCAATAGGTGTCAAGAGATGAAGTTTCTCCTAGCCAGCTATAGAAAATTGGAATAAGGGACTTTTTCTTATAGATGGGCAATTGCCCAACCAAGACCATACTCCTTTGGGATGCATTCTGAAAATGTGGAATGATTTTGATCCATAACTCTGAAAAACAAACAAACAAACAAAAACCTCACTAATTGTCATGGGGCTGGAGGTCCTATAGGGAACTTCTCGTTTCCTACTGTGGTTCTGGTAATTCCATCCCAAGATTCTAACTCGGACTATGACCATCCCATTTAGAAATGGTATTGCCACCACTTCCAAGCTTGTGTTTCAGAGAAATTAAGGAGGTCTAAGGTTAAGCCCTTAAATTATGCTAAATTAGCCACAATTTTACAAACACAGGATGAGAGCCCAGTGGCTTTGAGGAGAGGTTAGGGGAGGCTCCCATTAAATATATGGCTATCTTCCCTGACACCCCTAAGGCTGAGATGATTTTAAATGACAAATTTGTCACTCAATCAGCCCTAGATATTCAGAGGAAATGCAAAAATTGGCTGTTGGCCTGGAAGGGACCCCAGAGGAGCTCTTATGAGCTGCCAATCAGGTATATTACAACCAAGATCAAAATTAAAAAAAAAATAAAAAAAAACAGGAAAGGAGGCTTAAGAAAAATCTGAGGCCTTAGTCATGCCTTATGCATTATGTCAGTCCAGATTTCCCAAAATCCTATACCAAATGCCACTTATGTGGCCAGTCAAGGCACTGGAAATGAGACTGCCTTCAGAAGGGACAATAGAAGTCAAAGCCCCACAAGCCATGCCTCTTATGTGGAGATAACCACTGGAAGTCTGAATGCTCTCAGGGACCTCTATCTGTGAGGGTTCAGATAACCAGTGTCCCTGAAAAGGACTGATGGGACCTGGGGCTCTTTGGGGTGGCTCTCCAGGAACCCACTGTCTATTGGAAGCCTGGAGCCTTGGGTAACTCTGGAAAACTCAGGTAACTAAAAAGCCTGTTCATTTCCTTTCTGATACCAGAGCCACCTTCTCTGTCCTCCTTTCCATTCCAGGCCAACTATCCAAACTCAGCATAATGATTAGAGACGTCTCCAGAAAACTTATAACTAAATTTTTCTCCCAGCCCCTGGGATGAATATGGGGAAAGCTAATTTTTCCTCATTCTTTCTTGATAATAACAGAGAGCCTTCCTCCCTTGCCAGGAAGGGACATTATAAATGAATTGGAGACTATAGTGCTACTAACTCCAGGACAGATAAACAATTGTGTGAGTTTTTGGGAATTACTGGATATTGTAGGCTGTAGATACTGGGGTTCAGGAAAATAGCTTGCCCACTATATCAATTATTAAAAGAGACCCAATCTTGCTTACTGTCCCAAGGAAATGAACTGGGGTCTGACTCATGGACACTGTCTCCAGTCCTAGGGATGGTCACATACAGAGCAGAGGCAATTACTATTACCTAGCTCACAGAGTTAAAAGATGATTAAAGCACTGCATCAGGACTTTCACTTAGGGAGGTATAAAACTTATCAAATGGCCCAAAGGAGGTTTACCAGGAAACATTTGTCAAGGACAGTTCAGCAAGTAGTATCAGCTTGTGAAGTATGTCTTAAAAACAATCCTCTCAACCACAAACTTGCTCTCCCAGGCAATCAAGGAACTGGAGGCTATCCAGGGAAGAGTGACAATTAGTTTTCATCCATATGCCAAGGTCAAAGGAATTCCAACATCTGTTGGTATGAGTTGATACTTTTATTAGTTGGGTAGAGGCCTCCCCCCGCTTCCAAAAAAAAAAAAAACAAAACAAAACTGGAAAGGCCCAAGAAGTAATAAAAGCTCTGCTTTATAAAATAAGACCCAGGTTCAGCTTACCTAAAAATTTGCAAAATAATAATGGTAAATGGATGCCTTGACTCTTTCTCTGGTAGGACTTCCAGCTCTTGAAAAAGTTTTACACCTCAAAATAAAGCAAAATGTCTGCTTATACTCAGCAAAACTCTATAAAACACCTCACAAGCATTAGATGCTTTAAATAAAAAATTAAATAAAGTTAGGTAGGGCTGGACTCTTGGAGAATAGAGCCACTATTGATTAGTTACTGCTCCTCCATCACCTGGGTTATGAGAGATCCCCTGACATGTGTTGTTTCAATATAACTGACGATTCTCAGAGTCTTAGAACTGATAGATGACATTCAGCCATAATTGGACAAAGTCAGGGTCTCTCCTGGATTGTCTGACTGGTTTGGGAACTGGGGACATTATCTTAAGATGCTATGTTGTTGGTCAGTATAATCTTTACTTTGTGTTTTTCTCTTTGTGTCTGCCAATGTTTGTGCCACCTCATGCCTGCCAGCCTGCCTGTAGAACCATACCGTGGGCCACTTGACTGAACTTCGGGTAGACTCTAACTGCTGTACTCCCACACTGCCCCTTATCAGCTTGAAGAAGACAGAAGGGGCATTGTCCCTGTTCTGGAGCATTAGTGGCCCTATTCCAGGGGGAGGGATGAATAGGGAAAGTGTTAACATTAGGCAGGGAGAGAAAAGGGAACTTCAGGGAGGCAGACTGCAGCTGCAAGTGGGGGGCTGAAGAAGCAGACAGGGTTCTCCCCTTAAGAAATCCTTTTTGGATATCTGTCCCCATTATCAAGGACATAAGGGGGTATCTAAATGAGATAGGTCATCTAACCCTAAGGCGACAGATGCAGGCCCTTGGGTTTACCCTAACCACCTTACACCACTGGGTTAAGAAGCAATTACCTGTGAGTCTGATCACAGATGCTCACTCCCTTAAATCAGGAGATGCTGTAAGGGTGAAGGAATGGAATGTCCAACCCCTCTGGAGGGCCCATTCACTATCATTTTGTCCACCCCTACAGCAGTAAAGGTAGCCGAAGACAGGTACTGCTGGTGTGGGCCGACTAATTAACAAAATTCAAATTACATATCCAAATCAGCCAGTGTCCATATTCTCTGATGTATGTACAGCCATAGGTGACACATTGCCATATGGTTTGCCATGTGGAGGTCTGACATGAGAATGAGAGTACCGACTCAATGATAAATACATGTGTGAGGGGTCTGGTACGTGTGGTTCCTGGCCCCAGGCACTTGAATTCTTCTGTCTTTATAGGAACTGTGCCCATAGGCCACATGGGCAGACTAAAGACAAAACAGCACTCCTCCAAAAGGGTATGGCTGAGTCAAACTACCAATCGGGAACCTGTAACCCTGTTAATTTTACCATCGTTGGGGCGCCTGAGTGGCTCAGTCGGTTGAGCGTCCGACTTCAGCTCAGGACCTGATCTCACAGTTTGTGAGTTTGAGCCCCACATCAGGTTCTGTGCTGTCAGCTCAGAGCCTGGAGCCTCCTTCAGATTCTGTGTCTCCTCTCTCTGCCCCTCCCCTACTTGTGCTCTTTCTCTCTCTGTCTCTCAAAAATAAATAAGTGTAAAAAAAAATTACCATCCTTGACCCAGGAGACTCAAAATGGAAAACAGACCACCAGATTGGTATACTTATCTATGGGCAGGGCACAGACCCAGGAATCATGTTGTATTTTAGGAGAGCTACTATCACACATAAGGCCATGACCCACCAAGTCTTTCATTCCTTTTATGAAGAAATGGAGAAGGGTCCTCCTCCTGTCACTGCCACAATGAAAAATCTATTTCTAGCCCTAGCAGAGTTTATAGCCCAGACTCTAAAGATCTCTACTTGTTTTCTATGGGGGCTAGGGGGAGTAACATAGGGGATCAATGGCCATGGGAAGCTAGAGAATTAGAGCTGTGCAAACCTTATAGTGGAACAGAATATCCCAGTCCTACTACCAGGGTTTGGCTCCTCAAAACCTCAATTATTGGAAAAAAACTGCCTTGACTGGTGAGGAAGGAAGTTCACCATCTCTGTTGGAAGCTTAACATGCCTAAGCCAAAGATTTTATAACTGAACCACCTGGGAAACCCAATGGTGGGGGTTCCCAGAGCACCTTGAGCCAGATCCCTACCCCTTGTCTTACTTCTCTCATATCTGAGAGGCTGGGGCAGTGTTGACACAGCCATCAAATAGCAAGCCCCAGATAGATTATACTGGATTCGTAGGAAAGCCTATACAGTACTTCCCTCAGGCTGGTCAGGGTCATGTGTCCCACTTGCCAGAGGGGGACATTTGGGAGTCCAAGAGTATGGGGACAGGGAGACTCAAAGGAAATAATGTGCCCTACAGATTGGCAATTGGAAAGATACTGAATGGCCTCCCAAGCATATAATCCAATACTATGGCCCTGCCTCCCGGGCAGGGGATGGGTCCTGGGGCTACTGCACTCCCATTTACATGCTAAAATCGCATAATCAGACTTTAAGCAGTTGTAGAAATTACAACCAATGAAAATGTCAGAGTCTGGCCTTAGATTACTTGCTTGCTTCTGACAGAGGAGTTTGTGGACAGATTAACCTAAGTAACTGCTGCCTACTGATAGATGATCAAGGAAAAGTCATAAAGGAGATCACAGATCGAATAAGAAAGGTTTCTCATGTCCCAGTCCAGACCTGGAAAGGTTGGAACCATAGGGAGTTATTAGGAAAATGGTTTTCCATTTTTGAGGGATTCAAAACCCTCATAGGTATTATTCTCTTGATTTGGGGAGCTTGCTTAATCCTACCTTGCCTAGCTCTCTTGGTTATACGGTCTGTCTCCATCCTCACTGATGAAATGATGGAAAGAAAAACAGCCACGTGTGCGATGACATTATAGAAATATAAACCTCCAAACCAAGATGATGCTCTTTGACTCAAAATAGGGTGTGTGAGCATCAAAGGGGGGAATGTGGTAGAGCCCGTCCCTAAGGAATGTGGTGGAGGCCTCCTCAGAACAAAGGAAGGCAATGTGGCCCAATCAACTCCTATACACCTAGGCACAGTTCGGACATAACTCTGTAACTTGGACTATGTGAAATCAGACTATATGTCACCATATATGGGAGACAAAGAAGTAGAAATTGCATAAAAAGCTATATCCTGCTGTGCTTGGGGCTCAGTTTTTCAGGTATGAACCCACTAAGCCCGTGCCAGCATGATGAATAAAGTTGCTTCCTAGACAGAAAAGCTTCAGTGTCCTGTCTCTCTGTGCGAGAATCCTGCTACACCCTGCAAATATTGGCTTCATACCTTTCTTACAGAGTTCTCAGCAGCCTTACCAGGAAACCAATGAGCAGACTAATGTGCCTTCTTACTCTCAAGAACCTGTAGAAGATCTGAAACTACTCTTCAAACAACAATGAAGGTTGTATATTTTATCTTTGTTTTCTGTTCACCTATCTTGGCTGACTTCCTTTTTTACAATGGGTACATCATTACGCTGAACTACAAAATCAAATAGCTTGTTGGACATGCGGAGTTTTGCCCATATCAAGTACATCTTGGTTACCCTGTTAGGTTTCCCCTTTACAAGGCACTAATTGGCACTCTCTACATACTTGTATTGCAGAAATGATATATAATGATACCATGTTTCATGATAAATCTGTCACTAAGCAGAATGTTTCTTCCTGGCCCATGATCAACAGGACATGAAATTTACCAGGACATAACCAGACTTTTTCATACCTTCAAACTATTAAAACATTAATTGACTTTACAAACCCACAAATTGATGCCTGCCAATGAGTGCCTAAGTTATAAAACCCTACTTACCACTATACTGAGGATGACATATATCAAATTTGAGATGCATAATTACGGCTGACACCCACCACTGGATAGCTCAGTCAAAAGGCAATTTTAAGCTGGGAGCAAATAAATCATATACATGATACCTGGGCAAATAGCACATGGTATTTAGGATGGTTATTATTAGAAGCATGTTCTCAAAGCATTGTACTCCAGGCTACTGACTGGTTTGCTACTGATTGGATAAGGCAACCTGGTATCAGATGGCTAGTTCCAAATGGAACTCAATGGTAATGTGGAACTAATCTCTAACCCTTGCTTCCTCAAGGGTGGATACATTGTTGTACCTAGGTTTTGCCTGGATTCATGGACACTTTATCAAAATCATCACTACCCCAGCTAATCTTCCCAATTTAAAATAAAGATGGACATGGTCTATTTTTCATTGGTATGATCATTTGGTGTCCATTTTTGCTCCATTTGTAGGATTAGAAAGTATACTTTGGCATATGGAAGCCCTTAATTAATATAACATAAAAGCACTCAGCGATTCACAGAACAGTATCTCTTTACTTCACACTGAAATTACACAGATATGCAAAGTGGTTCTACAAAACAGAATGGCTTTATATATCCTAACAGCAGCACAAGGTGGTACATGTGCCATTATTAAAATAATGCTGTGTATACATCCCAGATTATCACAAAAATGTCACAAGTCTATTAAAAGATACAAATACCTAAATTGAAGCTTTACAAAAACTGTCTCTTTCAATGACTGATTAACTTCCTGGTTTGGAGGAGGATTGTGGTTAACTATTAAGGGTCTCTTTATTGGGCTTCTCATTCTTATAGCCATATCAATCCTAATATGTTGCGTTTTTCAACATCTCTCTGCTTGGTGCATCACTACAATAACTTTCATGTCTACAGATGATCCTTACCACCCACAGAGATACTTCTTTACTGTCCATGTTGGATTCAGCTGCCTCAGCCTTTCGAAACTCCCCTATACATTCCACAACTGACCACTATTGACCTGTAGGTAGAGACATCTCTATGCTCTTATTCAGTAGAAGTTACAGAAGATAACAACTTCCTCCAGCAATCTTAAAGAATATAAGGGCCAAAATTGTTGCGGGGGGGTGGGGGGGAATGATGTGGAAAATGAAGGCCAAAGAAATGTAGATAAATTAAATTTCTTTATAATTTGCAGCCCACTGACAAATACTTGTAGCAGGCAGAGTATAACATTCCTCCAGGAACTCCCAGTCTTAATGTTAATGCCTTGCTAGAAGAAAAAACAACCTTAGTCTGACGATAGCTAGGCCCCCAGAATCCTGTAAGTTTTCTTTCACTAATATATGAAAATCCTGTTGGGAACTTCCTTTGTCTTTAGCTCCCCCAACTCCAAAGTATATAATCAATTGCTCCTCACAATCCCAGTGCAACTCTTTCTGCCCACAGGTCCTGTCCCTGTGATTTATAAAACTACATTTTGCACTGAAACATCTCAAGGATTCATTCTTGACCATTCACTCATAAACCCCACGTCAAACTACATCACTACAAACATACATTTATCATTCAAAAGTCTATGTGTAAGCATCATTTCCTCTGTGAAGCTTGCCTGGTATCACCTCACTAATCAGCATTTTTCATGTGTCTCTCATATTCTTATCATGTGTTGTTTTAATTATTTAGTCAAAAAATTGTCTCCTGTATTTACATTATGTCTTACTTATCTTTGTATAACTCCCACCTCCTCAGGCTAATGCCCAAAGCAGTTGTTAAATGGATGCTGGTGTAAGAATTAATGAACAAATAAATGTATTTAATTCACGAAAAATGGAAATAGATTAATAATAGCTAATACAACATTAAAATATAAAGAACTAGTGGTCTATGACAAAGTCACAGCAGATCATGGAGTCCTATGAAAGTCATCAAGTGAATTTGTTATGCATTTCCAGACTATATAACCTCTCAATGTACTATTTATAGATAAGGGTATAACATGGTTTTAAACAATAAATTCTCTGAAGTGATAACATGTAGGATGATACTCTAAAACTAGTTCTCATCAAATTTGAGACTCTTGCATCACTCTTCCTATTATTTTCAGTTACCTATAAGTAAATGCATTCTTTATGTTCTTAAATACACAACTATATTCTGTACTGCTTAACAAGACCTCCTGGGCATTTCTAATAATGAAAACATGAATCGTTCACCACAATTTTCCTGTTTCAGTTAAACAAGGATGAAATAAAATAAAGATGAGATAAAAGATGAAGTTAGATAAATAAAGATTTCATGAAATGTTGACAATATAAAATCCCTGGAGAATAAAAGTTAAGCAAGATTTTTTTTTTAATTGCTACTCAGGGATTTAGACACTACCTAGAAGACTTATGGCATCTTTGGGTATCTCAAACAATGCAAGTCTCTTTAGCCATAAATGTAAAATACCAAAAACTTCACCAAGGAATAAGGCTAAAGTTAAACTTTACTTGAAAAGCTTTAAAAAAATTATTTGAAAAAATATTTTAAAATTGTCAAATAATAGCACTAGTGTGGTCTGCCAGGTGTAATATAAAGTACTTAGGAAAATAATTTAAGTACCTGCGATAGCTAACATTCACTTGTCTGGTAATTATAAATTATTTTCATCCTTACATTAAAATTAGTCCTCTGAATGAGAATCGCATGAATCACATACATAGTCCTTTGGATTAGATTGCATTATCTTACCTCTCTTATAGTATAATAGAAAGTGTGTTCATGTTAGCATCAGACAAACCTGCATGTGAATCCTGCCTGTATCATGTAGAAGCAGTGTACCTTGAAGACATGGTTCTTACATTTTCTGAGATTCAGAGATTTCCCAATATGTCCTATAAAAAGAAATTTTAATTCTGATTAAACAAAATGACATTGTTTGATATGTAAGTTCTACCCCCTCTAAAACAATGCTGTTTTGATTGTTTACAGAGCCACTATTTTATATATATGGTGGTTATATATATTTATATAGAATTATAGTATGTGTGTATATATATATACATATATAATATCATTATTTTCAATTAATTATTCATTCTGTATGGCATGCATAGAAAGCAATGAATTGTGGACCATGTTTGCTTGTGTGAATGTAGGTGTATGCATGCACATATGTGTAAGGGTACTAAAATCTAGAGAAAGAACATGAGCTTGGCATCGAAAAGAATAACATTTCTCTATTTGGGAAAAATATTTTAGTTTGTTTGGATTTATTATCACCTGAATGATGTTCTCCTAATGGATGGAGTTCTTGCTTTGTTTTTAATATTTTTAGTTTATTTCCATTAAGCCATTGGTCTTATCCTCAAGGAACAGAGGACTACTCAGGTAAATTTTCTCTTCCACAGAGAGGTCCCCTCTTCTGAACACTCTGAAGTGTTAGGAGAGAGAGTACATAGAACAAAGGGTGAAGTGGGCTTCTCTTCATATTTGGGCAACTGAGATACAGTACAAGACAAAATTATTGGCTGTTCAGCACATTAACTTGCTTTCTGTATGAATGTTGGAACTCAGTTGGCTTCTATACCACCATTCAAATGGTGACATGTCTACTGTTTGAGTTATTTATGGGATTAAAGAAGAAAAACATTGGCTACAGGATATTCAGTGTCCTTATCAACAGCTGGCCTGTACTTTATGAATGGTTGACATATACTGAGGTTACACATACTGTTATGTCTTCATGTTGAACATTTATGCAGCTTTTGGGACTTTTTTTTTTTTTTTTTTTTTTTGAGTAGGAGCTAATTATCCTGTAATAGAGATACAAAGAGAAAATAGAGGGATAATTGTTCAACAAACATGGTTGACATGAGCTAACATTGCTGAATCCTTCATAAAATACATGCAACTTTAAATATAAAAATACAGCAGGAAAAAAAAATGCTTTACCCTCTCACGAATGAAAAAACGCAGTTCAAATGCCACCTTCTCTTGGAAGTCTTTCTCTCAAGCTAAGTTATCACCTATATTCTTTCTGTGTTCCCATGCCATTTTGTACATTAACCTCCATTGTATCCCCAACCTTCTCCCTGCATGCCTCCAATCTCCATTCTTCAAAGGCAGGGATTCAAAATAATATATCTCAGTATATTTAGCACCTCATAAAGAACCAGACATTTAATTCTCAACAGGCGCTCAAAACTGTTTAATGAATAAATGAATGAAGCACTACATAAGCCCACAAAGTATGTGTAGTCAAAGAATGAGAGAGGGTCATTCTACCTAAAAGTGACAGAAACCCATCTCAAGTTAGCCCAAGCATAAAGAATCATATTAGTTCATATAACTGGGGTGTTCAAGGACAAAGAAGACTTTAGCACAGCAAGTAGAAATAATTTTCTTAAAGCTCTGGACCAAAAGTCCTGGTCAGAACTCTGATAATCAGCTTTGGCTTCTTCTTGTTAACCTATTTGGGATCATTTACCTATTTCTATAGGGTTAGGGTAGACTAAACCTCACTTAAATTGAGGTTTCTTATGGGAAACAGAGTGTCTCTAAAATGAAAAAGGAAGTGGATGCTAAGCAGTCAAAAAAATCATATGTTGACCTAAGTCAAAATCATTTAGAAAACTGAATTACTTTAAGAACTTGGTAAGCAAATATCTAATAAGAAATCCTCTAAACAGCCCTTCTTTGAGTCCAAAACATGAATATCTCTAAGCTATCAAAGACATTCATTTATTCCCACATCTATTTCTTTATTCATTTATTTAACAACAATTTATTGAGACTATTTCATGTACCATACGCTGTGCCTAGATGTTAGCCTAGCTGAGGAGGCAGACACATAAATAGAGGACTACAAAAAGATCATTAATTTGACTGAACTTTATGGAATATCCTATTAAACAATTAGCTTAAATTAGCTTTATGATGGAGTAATGACTAATTCATTTAACAATACATGGTTATGTTTTGTCAATATGGATTTTTTTCATGATTACACTTTAATACCTAGTCACATTAAAACTCAGAGTAAACTAGGCACAAACCAGTTTGTTTGCTTGATTTCTCTGTGAACATTCTGGAAAATGTATCTTATTAACATTTTTGAGCATATCTTTGTGATATTTCTGGTTCTTCTTTACATCATTATGACGGTAGAAGACAAATTTTAGTTACTTGTAGTTTTATTCAGTTTAAAAATAGGCATTCAGTGTAGATTTCTTATCATCAGTTATTCTTTTCTTCACTTTACTCTCTAAATTGGAATTCAGTATTCGATAATTGCATAGTGACTCATTTTTGGTATTCAATTGCAATTGCATTGTGAATGATTTAAGAAAATGAAACTGAATAATTTACATATATTTAAAGAAGAAAAAAATTTCTACACTCTATGAGGCAATATAACAAATAACAAAAGAAAAAAGAAAATTAGTTGCATACAAAAGGATCTAAATTTTCAAATAGTACAAGAAAAACAATTTTTTTATTTTTTATACAAAAGATTACTTTTAAATAATTAAAGGGTACATATTTATATTATAAAATAATTAATTTTATAGCATTTTCCTACACTCTTATTATTATCTTGTTGCAGTAAGTTGCTCTCACAAGATATGCCAGTGCAGCTGATAACTGGTCCTATCTGTATTTTCATTTTCCTCTTTTTCAACAGTTATTAACCATCTCTGATATATGGTTCCAATTTGTTTTTGATGACTGAAGGGTCAGAAGGCCTTTGCACACCTCAAATACATATAGCTTTTCTCTTCTTCCACATTATGTTTACTTTTCTGTGTGCTACCAATAGTGCTATTATGGAATCATTTCTTTTTTTTAAATACTGTTTTTAGTGTTTATTTATTTTTGAGAGAGAGACAGAGAACATGTACACGTGCATAAGCAAGGGAGGGGCAGAGACAGAGGGAGGCAGAGGATCCCAAGAAGGCTCTGCTGTGACAACAGCAAGACTGCTTCAGGGTTGGAACTCAGGAAGCCGAGATCATGGCCTAAGCCAAAGTTGGATGCTTAACCAACTGAGCCACCTAGGTGCCCCAGAATCTTATTTCTTTATATAAAATATTTTTCCCATTTAAGAAAAAATATTTATGAAAAAACAACTGAATTTGGAACGAGAGATATGATGTTAAAATCTTATGTATAAGAATAAATTTGTTTCTTAGAAGTTAGCACTCCACAGATAGTCAAAGCACAATAATCAAGTAGTTCTACAGTGAAAATAATTGGAGATAATCATGGCTTAAAATCTCAAGGTTGTCCAAGAATCTAAGCATCATCTGTATCATGAAAACAATTGTTAAAGAAAAAATTGCTGGCTCTTAAACTAAATATTAAAGCAACAAAAACTGGTCGCATCTGCAACATCATTGCCCAATAGAAATATAAATGTGAGTCCCATGTGTAATCGAAAACTTTCTAGTTGCCATATCAGAAAAGTGAAAGAAATAAGCAAAATTAAATTTAATAACACATTTTATTTTATCCCAGATAATCAAAATATTATTTGACCACTTAATCCATATTAAAATATTTATCATATATTTTACTTTTTAATGCTATCATTAAAATACATTATGTATATTTATCTTTAAAACATATCTCAATTTGGAACAGTCACATTCAAGGGCCCAATAGCTACATGTGGCTAATAGCTACCATATTGAAGACCACAGTTCTGGAACTTTATGTAATATGAGAGAAACTCACCGTCTCAAATGAAGATACAACTAAAAATGAAAAATCAAGAAATTACCATTCTCTACAAAATAGATCTAGTTCAAACACATTTTATAAGCTGTCAGCCACATGCTTACTGGTTTATGTGTTTGCAAAGTAAATGGCAAATTGCAGGAACACAACTCTGATAAATTAACTAGCTGAATAAAAATTAAATTCTAGACATACACTGTATGTGCTAATCAGGTTGTATTTGAGGATAACATGCATCAGAATCACTGAGATACTTCCTGGTAAATGCTGAATTCTTGACTCACATTTGAAAAAAAAAATTCTTCCCCTGAATTTATTTTTTTTTAATTGTTTTTAATGTTTTTATTTATTTTTGAGACAGAGAGAGACAGAGCATGAGCAGGGGAGGGGCAGAGCGAGAGGGAGACACAGAATCTGAAGCAGGCTCCAGGCTCTGAGCTGTCAGCACAGAGCCCGACGCGGGGCTCGAGCTCACAGACTGTGAGATTATGACCTGAGCCGAAGTCGGACGCTCAACCAAAAGAGCCACCTAGGCACCCCTACCCCTGAATTTCTGACGTTGGAGCCTAAGAATCTGTGTATATAATTGTTCCTCATGTAATTTCTATGTATATTAATATTTGAAGTATATGGCTATATATCATATGCTACATAGAAGTTAGTAATACTCTAATAAACAACAGGCAAGATTCTTTCACTTTGACAAACCAAATCATAAATTATATTTGTTACAGTTACACATACAAAACGTTGTCATATCTTAAATATCCTGTGTTATTCTCTGGAGTAAGACCCAGATCCATTCATTTGGCAGAGTTCAATTATTTATTCGAGAGCAAATTTAAGAAAGATTAATAGATTATTAATCTAAGAAAAATAATAAGAATAAAATTAAAAAATGTATGGAGATAAATAAACTGCCTTTTTCTTTTTTTCTTTTTTTAGTAAAGAAAAATAGACATTAAATAATTAGTCACATACACATTTAATATAATGCAAAAATAGTACAGGCTAACAGGAGAGAAAAATGAAGGAGACCAAGTGCATTGTAGATAAGATGATGACAGAAGTTCTTCCCAAGAAAAAATCTGAACAAAGGTCTAAATGAAGTGTATGAGAAAATCAAATGAAATCTGGACTATGATCATACTAGGCAGAGGGCACAGGATATTCAAGGTCCTTGTGCTGGGAATAAGCTTATCATATTCAAGGAAATGAATAATACCAGTGGGATTCTAGTAGAAGGAGTAAGTAGGAGAAAGGTAGGAGCATATATAAAAGAAATAGCCAGAATGCAGATAATTTTGATTCTTATAAGTCACAGTATGGATTAGCAATTTTATTCTCTATGTGATAAAAAGTGCAAACAAAATTTATCATAGGTAACAGACATAATGTAACTGATGTTGTTAAAAACCACTGTGAGTGCTCTGTGGCTAAATAACTGTAAGACAGCAAAAATAGAAACAAAGAGATGGGTTAGAAGAATATTATAGCTGTTCAAGCAACATATTATGAGACTCAAATGAGGTCATAGGGAGGTCATAAGATGTGGCCCAATTTTATTTATATTTGGAGAACTCACAAGACTAGTTGATGAAATTAGATACGGGCTGTGAGAAGGAAAAGAAGCAAGTTTGTCTCTGAGGTTGTTGGCCTAGACTTTGGGGAAGTAGATGGATGATTTTTCCACTAACTATGCAATACATTTTCAGTAACTTAGTAGCTTAAAACAACACCCATCCATTGTCTCAGTTTCTGTGGATAAGAAGTCTGGGTATGGGTCAGCTGGGCACTTCGCTCAGGGCCTCACCAGACTGAAACTTAGATGTCAGAGAGGGCAGCAATATCATTTGAGGCTTGGAGCACCCTTCTAATTCCACTAGTTCTTGGCTGAATTCAGCTGCTCATGGTTGTCGGGCGAATATCCCAGTATGTGGTTGATGGCCACATACTACTTTCAGCTTCTAGACCCCCCTTGAGTCTTTTCCATCTGGTCTTCTCTATAACATGGTATTTTGCTTCTGCAAGGCCAGCAGAAGAATCCTAGTTGCTGTTTTTTGCCTGTTAACAGTTCAACTGATTGGATCAGAACCACTTACAGCAATATTCCTTTTGATTAGCTCAAAGCCAAGTGTTTAGAGACTTCGATTATATCTGTAGGGTTAATTTGACATATAATAACATAGAAGTAAGATCCCATAATATTCAGAGATCCTCAAATGGAACAAATTATATAAGAATCACACACACACACACACACACACACACACACACACACACACACACACTAGGAAGTAAGGTAAGAATCCTGAGGCTCATCTTAAAATTCTGCTTACCATAGTAGGTAGCTTTGGGCAAAGCATTCTTATGAGGACAAGTTGCATTCTGTTTTAGTTTTATTGAATTTCATATTCATATTATATATCTAAGGGTAAAGTAAGCAGTTGAATAAAGAATATGCATTTGGAATGCAGAGTGATATTGTGGCTGGAGATAATGCAATGGTAACCATCTGGATATAAATGGACTGGGTAAGATCATCTAGATAGTGTATGTTGATAGTGAACAAAAGACTGAGTTAATCAAATGTTTAGAGGTTGGGACTGAGAAGGGAAATTGCATGATTATATAGAGAGGAAAACAACTCTGGAAGTAAAGTTCTTTTCTTGGTGAGGGAAACAACAGCAATAACAACATAACGAAATGATAGAATCCAGCACAGAAGTAAAAGGCTTGCCCATAAAAGTCCACATAATACATCTGCAATAGGGAGGAAATCTAAGGCTATAGATAGATAATGTAAGTAGGAATTAATGGTGGAAAAAAAAGGGTTAGCTCCATTGATTGCTTCTGTTTCTCAAGGAAATAAGAATATGAGGATAAGTAGGGGAAGACACATAAAAGATTTAAGTGGAAAAAAAAGTAAACTATCTTTTTGTGAGTGGGACATTGAATTGACCAGCTAAATCACAGAGAACCCAGTTGAGACTTAGGGCATTGATAAGAATGTTTGTGTTTCCTTCTCTCTAATCAAGTCCAGCTGTTCATGTAATAACTTATTATACTCTTTGTGAGTGAAAAAACAAAATTCTATTTTGTTAACACAAGGCAATGAATGTTACAACTAGTGTTACCTTAATTAAGACAGAGTAGATGAGGGCTGCTTGGGTGGCTCAGTCGGTTGATTGTCCGACTTCAGTTCAGGTCATGATCTCATGGTTTGTGGGTTTGAGCCCCGCATGAGGCTCTGTGCCAAAAGCTCAAAGCCTGCAGCCTGCTTCAGATTCTGTGTCTCCCTCTCTCTCCACCCCTTCCCCAGTCGCACTTTGTCCCTCTCTCTCAAAAATATAATAAAAACATTAAAAAAAATTAAAAAAAGAAAGAGTAGATGAAATGGCAAAAGATGTTAAAGTAAAATATTGGGGAGCATGTCAGTAGAAGTTTTTGGATTTTTAGAATGCAAGACATACAAGTGAAATATTTGATAATTTGAATTTTTTAAAATTCTTTGAGATGTCATCCAAATTAAAAATAGAAAAAAGAGTCAGTGTGGGGAAGGAAGAAACATTTTAGAAATGGAATTTTTTCAGAAGAATGCCTTTAGGTAAATGTACTGTTAGTCTCCCACCACCATCACCTACAAAGTAAAACTAGGGGTACCTGCCCTTTCACCTCAGGCATAATGGTTCTGGGCTTTAACTAGGCTACTTGGGTCTTAATGTCTGTTCCTTTCAACTGAGGAAAAATGAAGATTGGAACCTCCATCCTGGCTAAGGAAGGCAGCGGAGATGGGATTGCAACTTACTTTGAAAATACCTAAAGGTAAGCTACTGTTACTTTGGAATTAGCTTTTATTTTCAGAATTTGTCAGGGCAAGGAATGCATGACTGTTTCTCATGGCCAAGATGATATTTCTATATCAAATAGAAATAGATGACAAGATGATCATCACAGATCATGCCCAAAATTACAAACCTAGCACAAAAGCAGAAAGGAATCTGGCAGATCTTGCAGAGGGAAATGAAACTGATTGACAGTGTTGAAGGTTTATGAGGAACAAATAAAAAAGTGCATTGAAGAGATAGTGTCAAATTTAAAAATCTAAGGACAGAAGTGAGATGAAAAGATAAATGAAGTAATGATCACGGAGTGGTCTAACTTTTGAAATCAAGATTTTGGAAGTGGCACAGTTACTGGCAATGACAGTCTAGGCCATGACACCGGATGGACAGGTAAGACGGAGTGGAGGCAATGATCTTGGGAGTGAGGATGCTGAGAAACTAAGACTAGGCTGCTGGATTGATTACATGAGCATATATTAACAGACACTGACTACATGAGTAGTGTTGCCCAGAGAGAACCTGAACCACATGTTCAAATCCTCAGTGAATGAGGAAGAGCAAGCAGAATTAGAAAGATAACAGTGACAGAGGAGCCTGGGCGCCTCAATTAGTTGATTGTCTGACTCCATTTTGGTTCAGGTCAAGATCTCATGGTTCGTGAATTTGAGCCTCTTTGTGGGGCTCACACTGACAGTGTGGAGCCTGCTTGTGATTCTCTCTCTCTTCCTCTCCTTCTGTTCCTCCTTCATGTTCTCTCTCTCTCTCTCTCTCTCTCAAAAATAAATAAATAAACTTTAAAAATGTATATATACCTGTGACAAAGAAAGTTTGGTGATGATATCATATGGCTGCTTGCTTTTGAAAAGCTAGTTCTAACTTTGGGCTCTTCAATTTTTATTTTATTGTAGAATTGACCTAATAATTCCTGTATTCATTTCATGGGACTGCCATAAGAAAGTACTGCAAAATGAGACTTAAAACAATAGAAATTTATTTTCCCTCAGTCCCTGAGGAGAGAAATCTGAAACCAAGATAGTGCCAGAGCCATCCTTCTTAAGAAGCCTCTAGAGGAGGATCATTTCTTCTTCCAGCTTCCAGGGATCATTAACCTAGGGCAGCATAACTCCAATTTCTGCTTCTGTCTTCATGTGGCATCTTCCCTGTGTGGCTCTGCCCAAATTCCTATCTTTTGCAAGGACATCAGTCATATTTGATTAAAGGCCCATTTTTACTGACCTCATCTTAATTTGATTACATCTGTAAAGACCCTACTATTTCTAAAAAAGGTCACATTCTCCAGCATGGAGATTAGGGCTTCAACAAATCTTTGTGGGGAATACAATACAATCCCTTTAACAAACACCAAACCTGAATATGCATTATCATTATTTTTAAAAAATCAGCACCTCAGGTTAACTGTATGCAGAGTAGGTTACTTCTTGGGTATGAGGAATGTAATGGCAGAGAATGTGTCTGCTTTGTTTCCCAGATCATTTTGTTAAATAAGACTAATAAGAATTTCTTTGTTCAATTTTACTGTTTTATTTGATATTATTCATCAGAAATTTCTATTTCCTCAAGTTGGAATACTATAAAAATCCACTGGTCTTTATGAGAAAATATGAATTATCTCTCAATATATAGGAGACAGTGTTTCAGATGTTTCCAAAAACCTGGTTTCATTTTCCTCCTCTTATTGGATAAATATATTGAATTTAATGAAACAGTATTAAAAAATAATACAATAAAATGAAGCCAGTGTTTATCATTCAGAAGAAAATTATATGAACACAATAGCTTGGTAATATCTTAGAAAATATTTGGATGTTACAATTTAATAAAAGAGCTATAAATATGTCAGTACAAACTGTAAGTGTCTCATACAATAATGTGTCATAAGAAAATGAAACCAAATCTGTCTTCATATTCATCATACCAAATATGAAATTAAATTCTTCTTATGCAATATGCACAACACCTCCTTAGTTTCTTCAGTGTGGGTCATGTTATACCGCAGCAGTACCAAGAGTTGGATTTTAAATGAAGAAACACACTTATTAGTATATAATTATAGATAAGCATATGCCCATAAAATCTAAACTCATGCTAGTGCTAGATAAATAGGGTTCAAATATGCAACCTATTTATAAATATAATTTGAACTTAAAGCTGAAAATTGCCCTATATTCTGGCTTTTGGTGATATGATCCAAGATTTGATACTCTGCCATTCTTTACTGACATTTAGACAACTGGATTCCAATACACAGAATGACAAAACTATTTTTGCCTTGTTCTTTCCATTTGAGATATGATCATTCTGTTGAACTTTACATTGTGATTCAAGTTAAAACCTTTCATCTACTCTTATTATAGAAAAAAAGCTTGATGGCTTAATGGATAAAAGTTCTGACCTTTCCACGTCCGCATTTTAAGCACTAACCTCTGGTGAGTAATCCACATCTCAAACACAAATACACAATTCTGTTCGGATAGCTTCGTGGTTACAGATACTCTAAGGAGTAGTGTAGACCTATGTTTTCCAGATCTTCGTTTGTGCATTTTTATTCCTCAGACTGAAAGAGGATCAACTAAACAATGAAACTCAACAGACTTCTGTTAAGTTGGAAAGCGTCTCCATTGGAAAAAAAATTCTTCTTCACAGGAATAAAGCCATCATTTTTAGCTATTCAAAATGATACCTAGTCCAATTTTAATAAGAAGATAAAATAATTTTTAAGTAACTTATTATATAAACTAGCATTTTAAGCTGTAATGATATGTCAGTATTATAGTTAAATCATTTAAACTAAAACTCTCAAGCAAGAATTCCCTTTCCTCTATCTCCTCTGACCTCTTCCCATGGCCAATTCTACTATATTCTAATACCCCAGATTCTAAAATCGAAGTCTATACATCTGAGGTAGTCTTAAGCTGAAGATGCTCAAAAATCTCACTTCTTGGTCTTAGAAATCACACCTGGATGGCACATGGACTCATGACCACATTATATCTAAACCAAAACCTACTACTTTTTCTCTGATTCTCCTTTGCCCTCTATTTCATATGGCAATTTGCTCAAAAATGCAAGCAAGGGATTTCATGTCCATTTTCACCTCATTCCTTTATATGGTGATCTCACAAGGGACCAAAACCTTTCTATTTTTCTTTAATTAAATCTTTATTTTATAGAGCAGTTTTAGGTTCACAGGGGAAAACACAGAGGTCTCCCATATACTCTCGGCTCTTAACATTCATCCTCCCCTAGATCATTACTAATCTACCACAGTGGTGAATTTGTCACAACTGATGGACCTACATGAAACAACATGATCACAAAAGTCCATAGTTTAAATTATAGTTCACTCTTGGTTTTGTGTACTAATATCTAATGACATTTATCCATCATTATGGTATCACACAGAGTATTTTTACTGCCCTAAAAATCCTCTGCACTCCATCTATTCATCCCATTATCTACCTCCCAATAAATACCACAACCACCACCAATCTTTTTACTATCTCTATAATTTTTCCTTTTCCAGAATGTCAGAGAGCCAGAATCATACATTATGTGGTTTTTCAGATTGGTTTTTTCACTTACTAATATGCATTTAAAATTCTTCCATGTCTTTTCATGGCTTGATAGCTCATTTCTTTTTAGTGCTGAATAATGTTACAGTGTCTGGATGTACCAGTTTATTTATTCATTCATCTACTGGAGGACATCAAGATTTGGTAATAATGAATAAAACATTCATGTGCAGTTTTTTTGGGTAGACATAAGTTTTCACCTCTTTTAAGTAAATACCCAGGAGTGCAACTGCTAGATCATATGGTAAGACTATGTTTAGTTTTGTAAGAAACTACTAAATTGTCTTCCAATGTGCCTGTACCATTTTGCATTTCTACCAGCAATGAATGAGTGTTCCTGTGGTTCCACATCTTCTCTATTTCTTGATGTTGTCAGTTTTCTGGATTTTAGGCATTCTAATAAGTGGGCAGTGGTACCTTGTTTTAATCTACATTTCCCTAATGACAATGTGGAACATCTTTTCATATGCTTATTTGTCATGTGTGTAACTTGGTGACGTGTCTGTTAAGGTCTTTGGTCCATTTTTTTAATTGGGTTGTTAATGTTCTTACTATCGAGTTTTAAGAATTCTTTGTGTATTTTAGATAACAGTCAGGTGTGTCTTTTGCAAATATTTTCTCCCTGGCTTGTTTTTGCATTCTCTTCACACTGTCTTTTATAGAGCAGAAATTTTTAATTATAATGAATTAAAGTTTATCAACAATTTCTTTCATGGATCATGACTTTGGTGTTGTATCTAAAAATACATCACCATATCATCTGGGATTAATCCTATGCTATCTTCTAGGAGTTTTATAGTAGTGCAATTTATATTTAGATTTGTGATCCATTTTCATGAATGGTGCTAGGTAAGGTCAATGCCTAGATTAGTTTTATTCGCATGTCGCTGTCTCGTTCCAGCACTATTTGCTAAAAAGACTATCTTTGTTCCATTGTATTGCCTTTGTTCCTTTATTAAAGATCAATTGACTATATATATAGTCAATGTATGTATATATATGTATATGTGTGTGTATGTGTGTGTATGTGTGTGTGTGTGTGTATATATATATATATATATATATATATTTGCCTTTTCCAGAATGTCAGAGTTAAATGTTATAGCTCTTTGTGTTTACAAATTGTCTCCCTCTCTCTGCATAAAGTATTGTTTACTGGTTGACTTATTTCTGTATGTCTTTCCCACTTCATGTCCCCACCCTCACCTTGCCTGAGAGCCTGCTACTGAGGTCCTGTTCTTAAATTAACTACTTACTTTTTCAATTTAAAAAACAAATTCCTATCATAAGTCATTTGTAGACAAACAAAATGAGCTTTCATTACTATAGCTAATATTTAAATGACTAATAATTTCTGATCTTTCTTGGCTCATCTACATTTTCTCCTTTGTTCCTTAAGATACATTAAGTATAACAGGGCACTTATGATAATATATCTGACAAACACTTGTCCTTTTCTCCTGACTTCTGGCTCTGACCCTGATCCTTTGGAGGAACATTGTTGAATATAAGGCACAGAGGTCAGCAATAGGGAAGATAGTTATGAATGGATAGTCTTGGGGTAAAGGCAGTCTGAGGGAGAAACTGAGCAGTCCTTCTAAAAGTAAACACCTTACTCTGGAAGGGAAGACAAAAACAAGATCTTAAGAAATAGCAAGAAGTATCACAGAGGGGCAAAAATATACTAGCAGAGTTAAAAGTCAATCTCCTTAAGAAAGAAAAGTTTGAAAATAAAAGGTTAGATTCATAGAAACTTAAGGCAGATCTATTTTCAGAGATTTGTGACTTCCATGCAAAGAGCTAAAGGGAAAAAAATCATCCTCATGAATACATTTATGTGTATATGTCTATATACAACTATACATAAAATGTATTGATTCAAGGAGTCAGAAAGGAGTAAAAATGATGGAAACTCTAAACTTCCACATTTTTAGATTCTTTTCTGCTGAGATATTATCATAAGGTATCTGTGCATCAATAAACAATGCCCATATTTCCCTAGTAATAGAAACTGATTACTAATAAACTAATGCTTATATGATCTAATAATTTTTGAAGCTATATAAATATTAATGTATACCTTCCATTTTAAAAGGGACAGAGAGCAAATTTATATCCTAAAGTTATATACTGTACTTGATAGGAGGTGGTTATTTTCACTTTTTAAAGATATAGTTTTCCATGATTCTAGTAGACACTCTTTCTCTTTGTCATGAGATCCACTATATTTTTCATTTCATATCACAAACATAAAATTGATACCTCCACTTAGAGTGTATTTACTAAATAATTTGTGTCTAAAGACTTCACAACTCTATTATTTAGACCTTTTAAAAAAATTTAAAATCAGAAATGTCTATGTTTAAGGTGCACAATAATGATTTAATATACATATACATAGTGAAATGATCACTATAGTCAAGTTAATTAATATATATTCTTGTATAGTTATCATTTTTGTGATGTGAGTACCTGAAATCTACTCTTTTAGCCAATTTCCAGTATTCAGTATGGTATTATTAACTATAGTAATCATTATGTACAATAGATCTCTGGATTTATTCATCCTACATAACTGCAACTTTTTACCCTTTTACCAACATATCCCCATAAATTGCTCAGAATTTCTAAGAAAAGTTTTACATTCAGAGGGTAGATTCTTTGCTTTGGTTTCCCACTTAGATTTGGTTTCCCACATTAGATTATTAATGCCAGAAGAATTATACATTATTTTAAAATTTAGAGAGGCAGAACAAAATCAGAAATGCATTCTTATTTCATTTGTCCCAGGAACACAGAGTAAGTAGGGAACTAGTATTTCTCAAGAATGTGGTAGTGATGGCTTGTTTCAGGGGAGGTCTTTTTGTTCTGCTCCTCTGAATCATACTTGTTCTCTAGAATCACTAGAGGCTAGAAACTGGTATCTAATTTCCTAAAAGACAAATCTCCTAAAAGTAAGATATCAGAAACCTAAAAATACTTTCAAAGTATAGCTCTGTGACAGAAATCATGCCATTAAATTATATAGAATTATGTCTAAAAATGCATTGCAGGAGGTGAGACTTTCACCTTATATTGCAATTTCAATGTAAGAGCCAGTGCCTTTCCTTTGGGAGAGAAGGATTAGATAGGCCCAGTACTGTGCTTGGTTAGTACTCCATTTCCCAGATAATCAGTGAGCCAAATTCAGCCTCTGGCTGTTGGGAATTCTCATTCAAACACACAGTGGTACTGGATCTGTTTCAACCCATCAACATGCTCCTTGAGATAGAAAGCTCCTTTGCCATTACACATGAATGGTTTTGCCCAGTCCCTCCATTTCTACATCTACAATTCAAATGGATCTTCTGCCTCTTACCTTTGTTGTTTTTGTTATCACTGTCATTTGGACATTAATGAGATATTGGACTTTTTACGAACCACTGACTAAACTTAGATACTTTAAACTCATTAAAATGTATAATAAATAAAAACTAATACCTAAGCTTTAAAAATTTTTTTAAATGTTTATTTATTTACTTTTGAGGCAGCGAGAGCACAAGCAGAGGAGGGACAGAAAGAGAGAGGGAAACACAGAATCCAAAGCAGGCTCCTGGCTCTAAGCTGTCAGTACAGAGCTCTATGTGGGGCCAGAACCCACAAACCATGAGATCATGACCTGAACTGAAGTTGGACACTCAATGGACTGAGCCACCCAGCCACCCCAAAACTAATACCTAAGCTTTTAATGGTTTTTTAACATCTCCAAATTTAGAGAAATCATTAGAAATTGAAGAAATGTAATATTGCTGAATTTTAGCAATTCTTCAATTTTACTTTTCTACTCTAAGAGTATTAACTCTGAGTATTCTGATTAAGAAAGTATCCATTTCATCATTGGATTTATGGTGCATCTGCATAATTCTTCATTCAGCTCTATTCTCCCTGCTCTTTAGTAACAAACCAAATCTAAGGAAATCTATGGTTCTAGTGCAGGCAACAGTATCCATTATAACAGACATGAAATTAAGGTTTTATACCTAAGAATGAGCTCCTTATCCACCTAAAATATTGTTTGTTGGTCTCTCTTTTATCTGGAGCCATCGCATTTTCTCTCACTTCCTCTCTTGTGCAGTTGTTCAGATTCTGCTGCTCACAGTGGGTCTTACATTCGTTTTGGATGGGGAAGAGTTTAGTTTGTGTCTAGTTTCAGTGCAACTGGCATTGGATGTCTGTTTCTCCTCTCCTTATGGATTATTTATAATCATTACTTTAGAAGTCTGATTTCTTCCTTCCTTCCTTCCTTCCTTCCTTTCATTATTTTGAAGTAAGGGAAACTTTACTCTGGGGATGGAGAGCTTCATTCATTTCATTTCATTTCACTTTACAGTAGAACTGAATTTTCTATTATTCTCAATATCTATTATGGAGATGTGGGAAAAACTGTAGTTCTTTCTTATTTTATGTGAGCCCCAAACCCTATTCAGGATCTCTCCTAAGGAGATTATTCACCTTTTTAAAAAGGAAGACCTTATGGGGCATGTGGGTGGCTCAGTCAGTTGAGTGTCTGACTTAGGTTCAGGTCATGATCTCATGGTTTGTGGGTTCGAGCCCCGTGTCGGGCTCTGTGCTGATAGCTTGCTCAGAGCATGGAGCCTGCTTCAGATTCTGTGTCTCCTTCTCTCTCTGCCCCTTCTCTGCTCACACTCTGTCTCTCTCTGTCTCTCAAAAATAAATGTTAAAATTAAAAAAAAAAAAGGAAGATCTTAGGACTTTAGAGGCAAAACATTATTTTCAAAGACTCTTTATTTAAACGGAGAGATGGAAGATTTCAACTAGCCCTCAAAACTGGTAAAGTATTCTTCACTCACAAAACAAAAACAAAAACACACACACGGTAAACTGGTAAAGCTCCCCAAACTGGTAAAGTATTCTTCATTCACAAAAAACAGAAACAAAAATACACCTACTCACAAAAGAAAAAAACAAAACAAAACAAAAAACACCTATTGGTTGTTTACCAGGGGTAAGGCTCTCTAAGGATCAGGATATAGCATCCTTATAATATATAAATATAAAACTAAATGTAATAATCTCTGTGTTTATGGGTTTTATATTCTAGTGAGGAGATGCAAACACTGAACTAGATAAATAAGGTAAATACCTAGTATGTTGAGTGGTGATGAATAGTAAGAAATTAAATAAGGGAAAACAGATAGGGAAGAGTTGGGGGATAGTGTTAAAGTTATAGATAAAGTAGTTACGAAAGGCCTTACAGAAAAGAAGACCCTTAAGAAAATACTTGAAGGGAGTGAGAGAAGGAACCGTGCTGTTTCCTGATGGGAGAGCATCTCAGGCAAGGGAAGAGCAGTCGTTGACCAGGCTCCATGTGGGATTGCTGTGGCATGTTCAGTGAGAAGCTGTGTGGCTGAAGTGAAGTGACTTAGGGAAAAAGTGGTAGGAAATAAGGTCATAGCGGTAGTGGAGGTAAAATCATTACCACCTGGAGGGCTACTGGGAGGACTTTGGTTTTCATTCTGAGTCTGATGCAAAGCCATTGGAGGATTTTGAACAGAGGAGAAACACAGTATAAATAATTCGGATGAAATGACGATAACAGCAGTAAGGGGTGTCAATTGACTGCAATCTGTACATATTTGGCAGCTAGAAGTGGTAGGATTTACTGAGAGATCAGATGTGTAGTAGATGATGACTGTGGGTTATGAACGTTCCAATAGCTCTGAAGACTGCACAGTGGTCTCTTCCTGTATTTGATGACATTGAATTCAGAGTTCCGTTAGGGCCCCACTGAAAACAGCTGCTACCATCTTTGCAACAGTTTTCTCATGAGTGTACAGACACTTGTCTGGTTTCTCAGTCAATCAGATTTATGCTAATCCCTTTCTTGCTGAAATTCTTTACAAATGTAAAGAATTGAGTTTTTTTCTGTTCCACTCATAACTTTCTTATTTTCCATATAGTTATATATTTTTCCCTCTTGCTTTAAACTAAATTTTCTGCAATTCCAATAAGAATTACAGGGAGAGGAGATAAACACATATGCTCAGTAAACCATATTTCCTTTATTTAGAGAAAAGAAAGAAAAGCAAAGGAAAGGAAAAGAAAGGAAGAAAGGAAAGAGAAAAGAAAAGAAAAGAAAAGAAAAGAAAAGAGAAGAAAAGAAAAGTTCACTACTGAAAACAAAGGGTAATAAGTCATTGTCTTAAGCATACATTTTAGGACTTTGATTCATCTGCCAGTAGCAGAAGGAGGTTGGCAATAGCAATAGTTTAAATAAAAAGATTGCTTATTTTTCTCTCAGGTAAACAAAATCTAACAGTCTCCTAAGCTGGTATCATTAACCCATAAACAGCAGATTCCAGGCTCCTTTTCTGCTTTGTCAGTTTGGGTAAGGGACATTCATTGTAATGGTCATCTCACTGTCTAAAATGGATGCTGGGACTCCATACATAAAGCTTACATTCCAGGCACAAGACACAAGTAAAGGGAACAGGCACTGAGGGGTCTATGCCAGCTTACTGTCCCTCTTTTAAGAGCCACACAAATTAAATTACTGTTATTTTTATTAACTAATAATGGGATAATAGACATTAGTGAGGAACTATCTCTGCCAGCATCAGTCTACAGGCTCTACTCTTCATTCATGCATTGGCAGCAAATTCCTGCTACATATTTTTGCAAAGGAGCATTTTAAATATATATTTTTGAGCTCTGAAAGTGAATTAAAGTATCAGCTCCATCCACAAAGTGAAAAAAAAATGGAATTATCTATTAAGATCTCCTGAAGCTTCTCACAAAAATGTAATTGCCTGGAAATCAGACAAAATTGGCAAAGAAAATATATCATGCTGATTAGGAATAAGAGCTCTGGCACCAGATGCTTGAATTTGAATCTAACCTGTACTACAGTTCAGTGAGATGATGGTCAAGTTATTTAACCTCAATGTATTTCAGTTTCCTCGTGTATCGAGTGGATGTTGTACTGATACTATCTACCTCATAAGGACTACAAAATAAATTATGTAAAGCACTCAGAATGGTTCCTGGAACTCACAATCACTTAAGTGTCACATCATTTTTATAATTATTTAAATATATCTCTTTGCTTCTGATTCTTCATACATTTGGAGGAAAATTGAAGAGTTCTTTTGAAATGCATGCAGCCATAGCTGATGTGAAGCTGAACTTGAAAACATGTTTACTTCTCCTCAAGGAAATGAAATAATTATTCAAACCCTACGTACAAACACCACACAAAAAATGAAAAATAAAACATTCTTATCTATGAACAGCAAACAACTCTGATGGTAAAAGCATGACATTTCTTACATAATTAGAGTTCAGAAGAACCCACCATGAAAGGTTTCATTTTAAAGTTGCCCTTTTCCCTTCAGTAAAATTATTTAACATTTTTGCTCATAGCTATGCAGTGAAGAAAGCATTTGTTTGTTTAGATAAAATATCCTTCATCTTCTATCAGAAGAAAAATGGATACACTTGGAAATAGGTGAAGACATATGCTTTCCCCAGCAAGTTATTCATATGCATATATATAATTGGTAGTGTCTTGTTTGTTATATATTTTCCCCTTTTCTTATTTCTGTTATGTTTTCATCTCCACGTTTTCACTCTGCTTTCCTTAGTTTTTACTCTTTCTCTCTCTCTTGTTCTCTCTCTCTGTAATTATTAGGATTTTAAAATTTTATTTGAGTTTCTTGACAGATGCACTATTGACATTTTGGGTCAGATAACTCTTGGCTCTGTGGGTTGTCCTGTTTATTTTAGGGTATCCAACAGCATCCCTGGTATGCATTCACTAGATTCCAGAAGCATTCCTTTTCCCCAAACTGGGACAAATAAAAAGTGATTCCAGAAATTATCATATATCCCCTTTGGGGCAAAACTGATCCCCAGTTGAGAACCATTAATTTACATAAATTTCCATTTGTCTTCTTATATATTTTCTGATTTACTTGGCTTTTGTCCTTCTTTAATTTGTGTTCTTTTCTGAACTTCAGTTCTAAGAGCTTTCCACACAAGGAATGTGATGTCCCAGGAAGAACATGAAGTTGGCCCTCAGGAGATCTAGATTTAGGTTTCTATATCTATTTTTGGCAGTGTGACCTAGGACAAGCTGCACATCCAGTTTACTCTTGAATTTTCCCAACCACAAAATGGAGAAGGTTGGACTAGATGATGTCGTAGAACTAAAAAAATTAGAATGTTTAGGGGATGTCTAAATGTACGTGAATGATTTATAAGGAAATAATTCAATATCATAATATTCACTTTTTCTCTTATCTCTTTAATTTTACCATTTTTTTCATTTCCTTTCTTTCTAGTTTAATACTTTATTTATGGTTTTCTCATGCATTTTTTTTTCTTAAAAAAGAATGCCTTCAACAATCACTCTTTGTAGAGCTCTCCTTTCTCCTTATTTTCAAGTTTATTATCCAAATACACAGTTTTCCAAATAAACTTACAAACCAGAAAAGTGAGCACCACTCAGAAAGGTTAAGTTATTTTCTATAGCTTAGGGAGGAAATAATTGGTCATGTTGAGCTAAATTTTGAATGAAAATGTAGGATCATCCTTTTGGTACATTATTTTGCATTTTAAATAAGAGAAGATATAGTTATTGTTTTTGAAAACTCTTCAAACTTAAAAGGAATTCTACAAAACTATTGTACGAAGTTAAAAAATAACAGCAAAATATTCAAAATTATCTATGACTTTTTTTTAAATATGTGCTATGCTTAATAGTAACTTCACCCAAAATATATATTGTGAACAAAATTATTAACTAATGATAGCAGTGCATTTATACAATTAATATATAGAATCATACTAATATTGGCAAGTGAGGCCTACATTAGTTCGCTTTTTTTTTTTTTTTTTTTTTTTTTTTTTTTTTTTGCTAAGAGTGCCTAATAAGCATTTTAAAGACCATAGGTCTAAAGTGTTTGTTAGAAAGATGATAAGGAATGAAGCACAACAGGTAAATGGAGTCCAAGCATAGAATAGTAATCAATGTTGAGCCACTAAAGTCTTTTTGTTTGTTTTTTGGTTTTGTTTTTTTGTTCTATGGGTTTTTGTTTTGTTTTGAACAAGAACATGACATGCTTGGAGAAAGATTCGTTTGTCCACGGAAAGTCTGGTTAATAAGTCCATTTATCTTGGTTGCAAAGGTATCAAATACTTTCGCTTTATATTATGGTGTTTGTTGTGTATGCTTGTCATGATTACTACTCAATGTGCCCTTTTTAAAAAAATTTTTTAAACATTTATTTACTTTTGAGAGACAGAGAGAAGCAGAGCATGAGCAGGGGAGGGAGACAGAGAGAGAGAGAGAGACAGAGACAGAGAGAGAGAGAGAGAGAGAGAGAGAGAGAGAGATACAGAATCTGAAACAGGCTCCAGGCTCTGAGCTGGTTATCACAGAGCCGGACATGGGGCTCGAACTCACGAACTACGAGACCACTGAAATTGGACGCTCAACCAACAAGCCACCCAGGCACCCCTCAACGTGCCCTTGAAATCTTTCTCTTTGTATTCCCCTCCATACTTTAGGAAACAGAAGATATAAAGTGTTTTCCAGATGAGCAAATGGCCAAAATGATACCCAAATTCTGGGGATTCTAAATGAAATCAACTTCATGCTGAGATACTGTAGGAATCAGTCTGGCAAAATTTGGTACCAACCCATTTTTTTAATTTTTTTTTTTAATATTTAGTTACTTTTGAGAGAGAGAGAGAGAGACGGAGCATGAGCCAGAGAGGGGCAGAGAGAGATGGAGACACAGAATCCAAGGCAGGCTCCAAGCTCTGAGCTGTCAGCACGGAGCCTGATGCTTTTATCTTTTATCTTATCCAAAAAATGACGATAATAATAACAATAATAATTGCTTAATCATGGAGTGTCATTCATCTAATGCCATCACATATGTAAAACAAATAGAATGGTATCTATTAGAAACAATAAGGAAAAGAAAAACTAACTGCTTAATCATAAAGGTATCTTACTGATTCAATGCTAGTACATATGTAAAACAACTAGAATAGTTGTCTATCAAAATGCATACTCAATTTATGCTATTTCCCTATGGACCTCTAGAAACTACCTATCAATCTCTGCGAGTTAACCTAACTTATAATTTTTTTTTTATAAATTGTCTTTATTCAGGTATAAGAGAAACACATAAAATAAGAGTAAAGTGTAATTTATTTTCCAAAAAGATTCACTGGATGATGAGAAAGAATATTAAACCTGATTTCACTATCACTCAAATTCTAGAATAGTGATTAAAATTCCAGGGAAATATTCTAAACTATAATCCCTGCTTTGCAGCAAAGAGGAGGTATCCATAGGAAAAGTAGGATTCACAACCATTCAAAATGTCAAATTCCTTTAGGGCACCAAAAAACCTGACAGCTTATAATAGTGGCTCCAAACTACAGGCTATAAAATCACTTAGTTTCTAATGCATATATAGAAAAGAAAACCAACATATGGTATATAAATGATAAAAGAACTTCACAGTTTGGATAGGAAAATGTTCAACCCTTTGGATAAGCTGCTATTTCATTTACTTGAGTTTAAAATTATGCAGAATCTCAGAAGTGAGACAAATGTATCTATATTAAAATGGGGTAATTTGGCAAATGTACTGTGCTCCTAAGTTATTTTCTCCTGAAATATATGTACATCCATTTGTCTGTCCTAGGCATAACAGGTAAGGTAGATTCTATGTTTAAACAAACAGGAAGGAGGAGAAGAGAGGAGGAGGAGGAGAAGGAGGAGGAGGAGGAGAAGGAGGAGGAAGATGGAGAGGTGAGGGGGAAGATCCAGATTGTATGATTTTCATAATTTAGTTTCCTTGCTTTCTTACTTCAGCCAAGATACAGGTCTGTATAAATATGTCCCTTTTTAATTTTCTTTTTTCTTAGGTACCACTATTCTGTTAGCATAGTTTCTAATTTATAGAGAAACCAGTTGGCTCTGACTTGCAATGTTACATAAGGAGTCTGGGAGAGTTTTACACTTTGTTATTTGACAAAAGATGTGCTAAGATTTCTCTACAAGTAATTACCTTTTTGCTCATTTGTGCTTTTAGTCTATCAATTTAACAAGAGTTGTTGATGACAGGAATCTCACTGTGTTAAGATTAGGTAGAAATCTGAGAGCATAAAGAGATTTTGATACAAAGGTCAAAGAAAAAAATAAAGCCATTCATTTTTTTTTCAACTTTTTTTTTTTTTTTTTTTTTTTTAATTTTTGGGACAGAGAGAGACAGAGCATGAACGGGGGAGGGGCAGAGAGAGAGGGAGACACAGAATCGGAAACAGGCTCCAGGCTCTGAGCCATCAGCCCAGAGCCTGACGCAGGGCTCGAACTCACGGACCGCGAGATCGTGACCTGGCTGAAGTCGGACGCTTAACCGACTGCGCCACCCAGGCGCCCCAAGCCATTCATTTTTAAAATGCTAAATAAAATACGTAGTAAGAAACTTGTATACCTGCAAAGAAAGCAAAGAGGCTTATTATACCACTATTTTTTTTTTGAAATTAGTGCATTATAACATTTGTCTTGGAGCACTGTTTTTCGGCTTTCTTTTTATAAAGTGAAATAAAGCAATGTAGGTTATATAAATAAGAAAATAAATTATTCTGATTATAAACACTGGAGTTTTTTTGATTGAGGTAAAAAATATCTGATCAATTCTGTATGGTAATTTTAGCTGATAAGCTTTCAGAGACAATGTTGAATTTATTTCCTTGAAATGTAGCTTAGAGTTTGGTATGAAACAATTGGGCCATTCTGGATAGCATTTCATGCTAACCTGTTTGATTTAAGTTTAATTTTGAAAAGAAATCAGGTTCTAATCAGAAAGAAAAAAAATTATAAAAGAGGTGGTTAAATAGAAGGTGTTTTTCAACTTTACTTTCAGATGATTATTTTAACTGTATTTTAACTATATTTTAAATAGTGATATAGTCTGAAATATAAGAAATTTGCTTTTCAGAATAAAATATTTCAGTTGACTGACTTAAATTTGAAAGTAGGAAAAGATGCTATTACTAAAATTTAGATTCTAAATATGTTTAAATTCCATCTAATTATATTTGGTAAATATTTAAAGATTGAGTAATTTATTTAAATACCAATTTATTCACAAATATTTATTGAGCAAATACTGTGTTCCAGATACTGTGCTCGGCAGAGAACAAAACAGATATACCACATGCCCTCATGGATTTATGAGACACTAACAAATAAATACACAATTGGGGGGGGTTATAATAAGAGCCTTAAATATAAATGCAGAGGGATATGAGGCATAGGGAGTGATGGGTGATGCCATCGTTGTCCCATCTGGATGATCTAGTAAAGGTGATTACATGATATTAAGGTGATCCTCAAGGAGAAACCTAATGAATGTGAGGTAATGAGCCATATGGATATTTGGGGTAGAGCACCATAGGTAGAAAGAATAGCAAGGGCAAAGGCCATATATGATGTATCTGAAGAACACTAAGGAATCCAGTTCTACTGAAACTCTTTGAGGGAGAATTTTGTGGGAGAAGATGTTGCAAAGATATCTAGGAGCCATATATATGAGACTGTAAGAGTAAGAGTTTTGGCTTTTACTCTGAGATGTGAGAATGCTTTAGAACATTTGGGCAGTCATGTAACCGGATCTGACTTCATAAGAAAGTCATGTCTTTAAGTGCAGGGTAGAGAGTATCTGACAGGGAGTCTGCAACAGAAGAAAGGAGGCCAATTGAGAAGGCTTTGCAAAAATGCAGCTGGGGAACAATGTTTGCATAATCTAGGGTGATAGCAAAAGTGCTGAAAAGTGGTGAGGCATCTGACTGGATTTATTGGGAAGAGATTACAGAATTTGCTGATGTTGGAAGGAGGTTTGAGGGAAAAAATGCATTTAGCAATGAATCCACGGTTTGTTTGTTTGTTTGTTTGTTTGTTTCCTGAGCAACAGGAAGAACAGAATTGCCAATCACCAAGGTGGGAAAGATTGGAGAAGGAGCAGAGAAAAATGAAGTAGCAATCAGCAGTTAAGTTTTGGCCATTTTAAGTTAGAGATGCCCAGCAGACATAGAAATGGAGAAATGAGTACATATTTGAATAACTCACAGGAGAAATCTCAGATAGAGCTGGTATCTAAAGACATGATATTTGAATCTCAAATCACCCTACGTACCATGATCTTGTCTTAATTTAACATTTTAATATTTTGTATATCATGGATTTTTTGGATTAATCTTGATTTCTGTTAAATGTAGCATTAAAATATTATTCATCTTGTTGATGAAGGTTTTAGTTACCTCTTTAAACTTTGTGCTTGAGTGTCTCATCAGCTACATCCTAGTCTCAGTCCTTCTTACTGATGCTCTTTGCTTTAGACTTCTACAAACCCCTGTGCAATTCTTCCTTGTTCCTTGAAGACTTTAGCACCCAATCTGTCACTCTCCCCAACATTAATCCTGCCATAAGTCTTAGAGATTTCAGCTCATAATGATTTATTTCAGCTCATAAGTACTTTATTCAATACCCTGGCATCTCAATGCCTTGATCTCTCCTCCAAGGATTTTGTCTTCTACCCTGCTCCAGCTGCACTTCCATTATCACATCCTAGTATGATATATGATTTGTCTCTAGCTCATTCTCTAGACTTTGTCATTTTTGATCAATGCAATCCTTCCAGAATCTCAGTTTTAAGCATTGCTCTTATCTGTGATCTCTATATTTTTAAAACCCTCTCTCTAGTACATTAACTCCTATGATTCTTTAACTCAATCAGTACTTAAAATACGTTCCTTCTATCATCTTTGCACGATCCCATACCACTCTCATATACCTATGTCCTCTTTATCCAGCATAAATTCCTCAAATTTGTTGCCATGTCTGTGTGAAGGGATCTTCATGTCTTTCTCACTGTCTTCAGTCAGGTCTCTGCAGATGTAATCTGTTCCATGAATCCTTTCCTTGCCACCCCAAGTCATTTCCAATAAATCCTCCCTCTTATCCCCACAGGAAGGGTGCACTGACAATTAGCACTCTGATCTAAGATAAAATATGGGGGCGCCTGGGTGGCTCAGTCAGTTAAGTGTCGGGCTTCAGCTCAGGTCAGGATCTCACAACTTGTGAGGTCGAGCCCTGCGTTGGGCTCTGTGCTGACAGCTCAGATCTTGGAGCCTGCTTCGGATTCAGTGTCTCCCTCTCTCTCTGCCCTTCCCCCACTCATGCTCTGTCTCTCTCTCTCTCTCTCTCTTTCCCTTTCTCAAAAATAAACATTATAAAATAAAAATAAGAAAATAAAATAAGAAAATTATGGAATAACAATTTTAACCCATTTGTCTAACTTCTCATAATTTTTCAGTGATAATTATGGAACTGGAACACTGCATAAACTAATTGTCCATTGTCTTACTTAATATACTCAATTGACTTTTATTTATCCTGTAGAATCAAATCCAAACTCTTTACTATTGTATATATAAAATTCTTTAAAAGATATGACCATAAATCAAAGCTTTGATCCATTGTTAGTTTTCCCTGACCCCTGACTAAAGCTATATCTATATTAACTTTTTTAAATAAAATGTCCTCACAGGTGCTACATTTTCTGCTATTTTTGACTCCTCAGAACCTAAAAGATCCCCTGGCATATTGTAGACAACAAAAAATTATTTGGTGAAATTAACGTATGAATGGATTTACTTATTAATCTCTACCAGTTATGTAGTAGTCCTATGCATTATTTAGGACCAAATTAAATATACTTATTTTATGAATCTCTTTTCTCACAGTATTACAAAAAAAGCTCGATGTTACCAAAGAATGTTGTGTTAGCTGCAGTGACAATATAGGAAATTAGGAGAAAGTACTACGCTGGCTAAAGGGATGTTTATCACATAACCGCACAGAGAGTTTTGTTTATTTTGTTTTTTATGTAGGCTTTACACCCAGCATGGAGCCCAATGTGGGGCTTGAACTCACAACCATGAGATCAAAACCTGAGCTGAGATCAGAAGCCTGGATGCTTTACCGACTGACTTAGCCACTCAGGCACCCCACACAGAGAATTTTTAAGTGCCTGTAAGTGTGGGGTTTGGAATCATTTAGACTTTGCAAATACCAGATTGTTAACTTAAAATAATGATCTTGAACAAATGTCCAAATTGTCTTTCATCTGTGAAATGGGCATTATGGTCTATGATCAAAAGTATTCTTTCAAAGAGAAAAAGAGGTATGTATTAAATCCATATATACTGCGATGAATAGGGAAGTGAGGTGGTACATCTGTTGATCTTTCCAGACTTAGTGTCTACTAGAACACAAAACTCAGAATACATTTTTTAAATAATTTATTGAATTGCATCGATGTTTGTACTTGCAGAATCATGTGGATAGCATATCAATATCTTCAGGCTCATCTTCAAAGAAGTATAATGTGTAGCAAAATAGCATGGGAAATGGTTCAAATGCAGGGATAGCAAAATGATTGCAGCCGTGGTCGCTCTAATAGTGATGGTTGTGTGGGCCTCTGTATTGAGAAGGCACTGTGGCCACTTCTGACTTACTTGTGGAAGAATGTCATGTTAGAAAACTGGTGTCTACTGGAACAGCAGAGTGCCATCTTTGGTTAGAGTGGCAATACTTCCAACTGGATTTCCTCTAAACTCAAAAGTTTTAGCATGAAAATACACAATCTAGGATTCCAAAATATGTGTATAGAATAGCAAACAAATGAATTGGAAAGAATGAGAAATAAAGGTATAAAGAGCAGATGAACCAACAAAGTATTAAAATTCACTCTAAAAATATGAAAACAATTGCTGATAATTTTTAACATCTAATACTGTGACATGTACAAAAGCAGTATTTCACATTTAATTATTCTCAGATCTAAAGAGACATGAAACAATTCAGGCCAGTCGCCATAAAACATGACTACTACATTCAAATTGTTAAGACTGAAGATTGTAGGCAATAATACTAGAGTTTTACAAATCTCAAAGAGGATATGTAGTTAAGTCAACCCTGTATCAATGTCAAAAGTCAAAAAGTTCTCCAAGATGCCTATAGGGTTATTTTCTCAAACATTCAATGTGTTTGGTGGAACAAATTACAATGTCTCCAATGGACAGCTATGTATTATCAAACACACATACAGGTCAAGTGCTCCTAAACTTTTCTTCTGAATACAATGGAACAGTGGGAATGAATATTAATATAATATAAATGACAATATTTGAGGATAGATTTTCAAATTTTATATTTTTAATGTTGGGATACAGTCACAGGACTGAGGTATAATTTACAAAATATATTCATATCTTATATGCTTGGTGCACTGAGACAGATTCTAGTCTCAGGTTGACAGTTTGCATGATCTTTCATAAGTCTTATGTCTGAAAGGACGCAAGAGAGGATTTAAAGGGTTACATTAATAGGTTGGTAAAAATACTACTCATTCGGAAATTGTATTAAGTAGATAATTTTGCTTATTCAGAGAATTTTATATTCAAGCTAAATAAACCATTTACTTCTGAGTACTGATCAATGTATATATTTTTAATGTCTTCCTATATTTTTCTTCTAGAATTAGTCTAAACCTCACTGAATAATTCATTAATTCTGGGCAGTACAGTTGTTCAGAAACTTCCATCAAAATGAAAACGGATATACTCCCTCTTGATTCCACCAGAAAATTACAACTTTTTTCCTCCATAAATATTTACCAATCCCAGTAGATCTGAGACAACCCACTTTGTAAAGTAAAAACGGAAAATCCTGTAAGGATTTACTTTTTTAGGGAAATTTTTTTCTATGTGTTATTATTACACTTTATAATATTGTGATAAACACTACCATTATTACATATAAATTATCATAAATTGAGTTTATCATACGCAGTTGCCAAAAGTACATCATTATACTTAATATTGGAAAGTAACCTGTGGTGAGTAGGTGCTATTATTACTAAAATTCTAGAGATGAAAGTCATACAGCTGGTGGGTTGCAAACTTGGGTTAAATCTAGTTTTGTCTGACTTCAAAGCCAAAAGTCTTAGCCATTATATCTTTTTTTTTTTTTAATTTTTGTTAATGTGTATTCATTTTTGAAGGAGAAAGAGACACAGCGTGGATTAGGGGGAGGCACAGGGTGAGAGGGAGACACAGAATCTGAAGCAGGCTCCAGGCTCTGAGCTGTCAGCACAGAGTCCGACACGGGGCTCAAACTCATGGACTGTGAGATCATGACCTGAGCCAAAGTCAGATGCTTAACCAACTGAGCCACCCAGGCGTCCCAGCAATCTTTTTTTTTTTTTTAAGATTTTATTTTGAAGTAATTTTAGATATACAGAATTGTTGCAAACAGTAGAGTGCTCCCATATATGCTTCACCCAGCTGCTTCTAATGTTCACATTTTACATAACCATGATACAATTATCGAAGCTAAGAAATTAATATTTATATTTTCTATATTTTTGTATAATACTAACAGTTAAATCAGTGGTAAGTAAATTTTTTCTGGAAATGGCTACTTGGTCATTGTTTTAGGCTTGTGGGCCATATGTTTTTTTCCCCAAGTAATAAACTCTGTCCTTAAAGCTTGAAAGCAGCCTTTACATAAATAAATGGTTGTTGCTATATTCTTTATTTTTTCAACATAAGCCTGTTCTTTAATCCCCATCTCCCATTTCACCCATCTCCCTAACCACCTCCCCTTTGGTAACCATCAGTTTGTTCTTTATAGTTAAGAGTCTGTTTCACATGGTTTGTCTCTCTCTTTCTCTCTCTCTTTCTTTCTTTGTTCATTTGTTTTGTGTCTTAAATTCCACATATGAGTGAAATCATATGCTATTTGTCTTTCTCTGACTTATTTTGCTTAGCATTATAGTATCTAGCTCTATCCATGTTGTTGCAAATGGGTGTAGCCAAATTCTAATAAAATTTTTACAACAAGCAGCTGGACTCATCTGGCCCATGGGCTATAGTTTGCAGAGACATGAATTATAGATTTTATTCGGATTTCCCCAGTTGTCCACCAATGTCTGGGTTTTTTTTTTTTTTTTTCTGTTTTGTTTTGTTTTTTTTTGTTCTAGGATTTAATTCAGGATGCCATGTTGCCTTTTGTGGACCAGGTGTCCTTAGTTTCTTCCCATCTGTAACATTTTTTCACTCACCTTTTCATCTATAACTTTAATACTTCTGAAGAATAATGGCCAGGGATTTTGAAAACTGTCCCTCAAATTGGTTTGTTTGATGGTTTCTCCTGATTACAGTGAAGTTATGGATTTGGGGGAAGAATATCACAAAGATGATTTGCCATTCTCCTTGTAGCATATTATAACATGTTTTAAAGAAAATTTAAGCCATTGGTTTTTAGAATTTATTAAATTTTGGCATTACTGATTTCCCTTTAAGCTGTAGCATTATGTAGACTATTAAAAATTCTGTGGATTTTGATACAAGTATTACTATTTATAGTTTATTGGCAATGCTACTGAGTCCTTAGTCTGGGAACATAGTGAAGTATTAGAGTTGTATACAACCATTGTCATTTGATATTCTGCATTTGCCATTTATCAGAACTTAATAGTAGCCACCAAAAATGTACTATAGAAGAATAACAGGTCTTAGTAAGCTTAGTTTAATTGCAAGGCAATTGGTTTAAATAGGTTAGAAAAAGAATAAGGTATTTAAACCAAGCTTATGATTTACCAAAAGCATTTATTTATTTATTTATTTATTTATTTACTTACTTACTTACTTATTTATTTTTTACTTTTTGAGAGAGAAAGAGAGTGCGTGCATGCACGTGAAAGAAAGGGAAGGGCAAAGGGAGAGGAAGAGAGAGAATCTTAAGCAGGCCCTACATGCGGCTGAATCTCATGAGTGAGTGATCACGACCTGAGCCGAAATCCAGAGTCCCATGTTTAACTGAGTGAGCCACCCAGGTGCCCCCCAAAAACATTTCTAATTAGGCTGAATTAATTTCATATCTCCAGTGAGTCAACCCGAAATTTATTTTTTTCATCTAGCAAAATTATCTCTATCTTAATTAAACACATTAAAGTAGGAACTTACATTCTTAGTAAGTCCTAAGACTGACTTTAAAAATATATTTCCTCAAAAATATTTCGTTTAACAATATTAAGCTAATTTTTTCATGCTAGGTACTTCTTGAATGACAAGACATTCAAAAAATGTCCCTTATATGGACTTTGTAATAGAAGTATTTTTGATTTTTTACACAATCTTTTGAAATTATCACCATGGTAGTCTATAAAGGTAAAATAACATGTTACTTCAAGTCAGTCACAAATTTATTTGCTTCCTACACACATACAACTTTTAAACATTTTAGTCTCAAACCTATTATAACTTGCACTTAAAGTTTTCTCATCTGAAAATAATAAATATTTGTTGTCTCATACTTTATTTTTTAAATGTTTATTTATTTGAAAGAGAGAGAGAGAGACAGAGCATGATCAGGGGAGAGGCAGAGAGAGGGAGACACAGAATCTGAAGCAGGTTCCAGCCTCTCAGCTGGAGCCCAACGTGGGGCTTGAACCCATAAACATGAGATCATGGGCTGAGCCGAAGTCGATGCTCAACTGACCCAGCCACCCAGGCACCCAGTCTTCTCATACTTATAATTAAGTACAGTAATTTTGCATTAATGTCATCAGAAGTATAATAATCTAAAATTTTCACTGATTATTTCAGATACATGCTGGCATGATTAATTTGCTGACCATATTTTTGTTGACTGATATATATTTGTTTTTTATGGACAAAGTTACTTGAAGCTCAATAAGTCCAAAATTAATCATTGTTCTCCACCACATATCTGTGTGGTCTCTTGTATTCCCCAAGCAAATGGGGTGATTATCTGCTCATTCTCCTAAATTAAGAGTTTTCTGAATAGATTGCTATTTCCTTTAACACATAGTCCATTTTTCTTTCCAAATCCAGTCAATTCTGCATCAGATACTTCTCATAAAAATGATCTCAACTCCCACTCCTCATGGCCAACTCTCAGTTCTGTACATCATCTTCTCCTGGACCTTAAGCAATCATTCTGACAAGATCCTCTTCTACCTATATACCCCATTCTCCACAGTGTTAGCATACTTACTTTTCTAAGTAATATAACTGATCACGTCACCCTGCACATTAAAAAAATATTGTATTCTTTACCTAAGATGAAAGATAAAGCTTAAACTTCTAGGCATGGCATAAAAACATTTCCATGATGTGCTTGAAACCTCACTCTCTAGAATCAGAACCTATCACTACCCACACTCACCTCCTCAACTTGTGCCAGGATAAGTTTTAATTTCTTATGATACGCTTCTTGCTTTTGCAGGATAGTCCTCTCTTATATCTACAAGATTCTTTAGATATATTGTTTTGTTATACATTTCCTAAAATTATGCTGAACATGTTTTCAAGCATTTAATGCATTTGTATATATTTTATTTTTATTTATACATTTTAATTTTATATACTTTAATATATATTAAGCATCTAGTCCATATGTTAAATTTATACATGATAGTACTTTTAATAATGTAAAGGTATAATATGTGTGACTGACTTTAAGAAACAGAAACTTATATTGCCTCTATCATATGTGCCTCAGAAAATGGACTGAGAAGACGATTTTTCTTTATAGCTGTTCAATATGCCAAATATGGAAAGATTCTAAAAGCTTTAAAACTTAACCTAAAATCAATCTATTCTTTACTTTCTGTAAAAAAATCCTGTGGCAATGTTCAATTTCTTCCGTAGTGGTCTGGTCTGTTCATGTTTTCTATATTTTATATATAATATTGCTTTACAGATTTTTCAAGGAAATCATTCAATTTAATTAAAACTCTAAATTACTCTTATGTAACACCATAGACTTTTCTAATACATGTTGAAAGTTATTGCCTTATATATATTTTTATTGTTTTTGAACTGATTTGAATATATACTACATTAGTTTTGTATTAGTTTTCTATTTTTGTACATCAGAATGTCACAAACTTTTCAGCATGAAACCACACTTATTTATTAACTCATTTTCTGTAGGTCAGAAGTCTAGCACAGTACAATGTGGTTCTCTGCTAAAAGTATCACAAGGCTGATACCAAGACATAGGATGGACTGAGTTTTCTGAAGAGTCTGGGGGAAAATCCACTTCTAAGCTTACTCTTGTTGTTGCAAAATTTTAGTTCCTTGAAACTATTTGACTGAATTCTCTTTGCCCTTGATGGTTGCAACCCAGGGGGCACTTTCAGTTTCTAGAAGCCACTTAGAACCTTGTCACATGAACTTCTTCATCTTCAAGCCAACAATGGCACATTGCATCCTTCCCATGCTTTGAATCTATGACTTCCTCCTCTGTGACCTGTCAGAAAAAGCTTACTGCTTTTAAAGGGCTCAAGTGATTAGGTCAGACCCACCTGGATAATCTTCCTATAGGTCAACTATTCCATCTATTATAACCTAATTATAGGAATAAAATCCATCATATTCTTTGTTCTCTGGATGAAGCATAGGGCATGTACAAAAACAGGGGTGGAAAATCTTGTAAGCCATATTAGAATTTTGCCTACCATGTATTCAGAATTTATCTAAAATAAACATTCTTTCTTTTCTTTCTTTTTCTTTTTTTTCTTTCTTTCTTTCTTTCTTTCTTTCTTTCTTTCTTTCTTTCTTTCTTTCTTTCTTTCTTTCTCTTTCTTTCTTTTCTCCAATAGATTTCCCAAGTTTTTATTTCAATTCCAGTTAGTTAAAGGCACTCAACGTCACTCCTCATCAGGGAAATACAAATCAAAACCTCACTGAGATATCACCTCATGCCAGTCAGAGTGGTGAAAATGAGCAAATCAGGAGACTATAGATGCTGGAGAGGATGTGAAGAAACAGGAACCTCTTGCACTGTTGGTGGGAATGCAAACTGCTGCAGCCACTCTGGAAAACAGTGTGGAGGTTCCTCAAAAAATTAAAAATAGATCTACCTTATGACCAAGCAATAGCACTGCTAGGAATTTACCCAAGGGATACAGGAGTGCTGATGCATAGGGGCACTTGTACCCCCAATGTTTATAGCAGCACTTTCAACAATAGCCAAATTATGGAAAGAGCCTAAATGTCCATCAACTGATGAATGGATAAGAAATAGTGGTTTATATACACAATGAAATACTACTTGGCCATGAGAAAGAATGAAACATGGCTTTTGTAGCAACATGGATGGAACTGGAGAGTGTTATGCTAAGTGAAATAAGCATACAGAGAAAGACAGATACCATATGTTTTCATTCTTAGGTGGATCCTGAGAAATTTAACAGAAGACCATGGGGGAGGGGAAGGGGAAAAAAAAGTTAGAGAGGGAGGGAGCCAAACCATAAGAGACTCTTAAAAACTGAGAATAAACTGAGGGTTGATGGGGGGTGGGAGGGAGGGGAGGGTGGGTGATGGGCATTGAGGAGGGCACCTGTTGAGATGAGCACTGGGTGTTGTATGGAAACCAATTTGACAATAAATTTCATATTAAAAAAAGTAAAAAAAAAAATTAAAAGACAATAATATTGTAACTGACAAAAAAATAAATAAATAAATTCCAGTTAGTTAACATACAGAGTAATAGTAAATTCAGATGGAGAATTTAGTGATTTATCACTTACATATATCACCCAGTGCTCATCACAAGTGGCCTCCTTAATACTCATCACTCATTTCTTATATATTTAGTAAATGGAGTTCCAAGGCATCCACATAACCAAGTTGGATACTCTAGATCAGCCCAGTCCTTAAACTACACCTTCTCCTACATACAAGCAAGTTTTAGCAGATAAGTGAAATGAAATTCTTTTTCACCAACATCTCTAGGGAATAATCCTGGATTTGTATCTCTACTGACAGAGTCTTAGCTCTGACTCTATAATCTCTGGTCAGACTGCATCTACCTCTCCTACTTATGCCACTGGTTTCTCCTTATTTTAAACCATTTTTCAGTCTGACATTAAATCCAGCTTGCTAAAAACCAAATCTGATCATTTTATCTCTGTAATTAAAAATATGTTTTAGTTCTCTTCTTTCTTTTAGTAAATTTCAAATGTCTTGACATATCAATATATATCTGCAAGGGCAGCAGGCAGCATGAAAGAACTGTCTGTATTATAGTGTGCATTTAATAAACATTTGTTTACTGAATTATAGAAAAAAGCTAATTTAAAAAATCACTGCCTTTTATTTCCTCAGCTTCAACTTTTGCCACTTACCTCACTCTGTGTTCCAAAGACACTAAACATCTCACCTTTTACAGAATACTCAACCATTTCACGCATTTTTGTCTTGACACATGCTCTTAGCTATTCCTGTAAAATCTTTTTTCACATTCTCTGTTTCCTCATTTTACAAGATCCATGCCAAATGTTTCTTCCAGTGTGAACTCGTCTATAATAATCCCAAAAATTTTAGTTACCTTTTTTTCTGTCATGTTAATGACCTTGTGAAGTTATGAGTGGTGTAATCCCATTAGGACGAAGTCCTGTAATGTGACAATCTGCTTGGCACTTGGTAAGATTACAATACATTTTTGAGGAATACGGTGGGCTGAAATACTACCTTTCCTACAGCAAATTAGGAAAAAATACATGTCATAAGATAAATGCAATATTGATTTATAACAAAGTTAATTTGGACCCACAGAACAATTAAAAAATAGATGATATCTACATAAAAGAATACATTGAAATTGCAGGCCAGAATATGCATAGAAGCAAACTGCTGCAGATGAGTGGGATCAGAACTAATAGTGATTCACTCCAAGGAGGAGTGAGAACTGGAAGTGGGAGAGGAGCAGGGAGAACACCTGGGCTTCTCAGCAGTGGATGTGTTTTAACTCCCACCCCAATGTCAGTTATTAGTAGTAGTGGAATCAACTTTCAGGCAAGAATAGTGAAGTTGAGATATATTAGGAACTGACCAACATCAAGAGGCACAAATTCTAGGGAAAAAAAAAACACACTTTCTCAAATTCTAATGAAAAGAGTTCATTTCTTATGAGAGTGTCAAATTTATTAATATGGATTATCATTTACAGTCTCTAATTTTCTTATTTAAATGAAATTACATTCTTTGAAAACCACCCATCTCTCAGAATTTTTCTTCCTTCTGTTTGTTTCAGATATTAGAATTATAGAAAACAGTTTTTAAATGAGCAAAACAAACTACATCTATGGGACAAAAGAATTAGATGCTACACAATCTGACTTCCCAAAAGATATACATGTTCTCATGCCTGAAAACTGTGGACATCACCTTATATGGGGAAAAAAAAAGACTTTGCATATATTATTAAAGATTTTGTGATGGGATTATCCTGGATTTTCTGGGTGGGCCCTAAATGCAATCACATGTACCCTTATGAGATACAGAGGGAGACGTAATTCACCAGAGAAAATGTTATGGAGATGGGGCAGAGAGAGATTTGAATATGCTGTCCTTGATGACTGGAGTGATGTGGAATCTAAGGAAAACTGGCAGCCACCAGAATTTGAAAGAGGTTAGGCTGGATTCTCCCCTAGACACTTTAGACAGACTGTGTCCCTACTAACACCTTTGTTCCACTCCAATGATAATGATTTGTGGCCTTCGGAACTATGAAGGAATTAATTTATATTGTTTGGAGATACCAAATCTGTGATCATTTGTTACAGCACATTTAGGAAACTAATACATACAGAATGATGAAATGGAAAAATTATGTAAATCAGGAGAAAAAAGCTTAATACGTTTGAAAGTATATTCATAGGATTAGTAGTAATACTAAAGAAATTTTTAATTTTATATACAAGCTAGCCTAAACAAAACTAAGACAGTCCAGTTATGAATATTTTATTTTCCACTTTAACCAATCATCAAATAATTAGAAAAACTAAGTGATGGAGAGTGAAGGGACAGACAGGCTAAGGTAGAAATTTTTGAAAGATAAAAATAGGTAATTCAAAATTACAATGAAAAATAAAACCATATTAAGTAAATTATAAAACCTTAATGTAAAATTGCATCCAGTATTTATGAACATATTTCCCTTCTAAAGGCATCATCCAAAAGTATTAATATAAGTGAAATATATTATTACTCAAAATTTACTTACATAAATCTGGACAAAACATTACAATCTCCACACAGCAGCTCAAGAAACTGTTTTAAAAACAAATCAGGACACTCCCATGCTTCAAGTCTTTAAATGGCACTTGACATAAACTAAATGTCCTTTCTATGACCGACAAAGACTTCAATAGGACACATCTTGCTTGCCCATTCAATCTCCTCTCCCTTACTTGTGTCTTTTACTTCCCCAGCACCCCGTGTTCCAACATTGTTAGCTTCCACTTTGTGCTGTACACACCAAGGTCTTTTTGGTCCTAATGCCTTTGTGTGTCTTATTCCTTCTATCTGGCAAGCATTCCTCCTGATCCTTTCATGGTTGTTTACTTATAGAATTCAGATTAGGGAAGTGAGTTCTTCTCTAACTATCCAATCTATCCCATTGGAGTCCAGTTTATATCTTCTTTAATTTTTGTTATATCACCATCTAAAATTATTTTCATTTATTTACTAGTTCATTTTTCTGCTTAAATGAGAATTTTTGGCTTATTGAAAGTTGCATGATACTTAGAATTGTTTCTGACATGTGGTAAGCATTCAAGTATTGTTTAAATAAATGAGTATCTCTAGACAGCATAGCACACTCTCTCCTCTAGCTTCTTAATTATTCCTGCATACTGTATTTAGATCATCTTGATCATGCATTGGGAAGGGAAGCCAGTCCTTCTTTCTCAATACAATACCTTTTGTTTTTCTTTTAAGGTACCATAAAATATCATTAATGTTCATTTTCCAAACCCAGTTTCTTACCAATCCAACTCAAATTATTTTAATTGAGAATGTAAACACAAATTCTTAATATCAATTTATTCAAATTCATTTCTCTTTTCGCTAAGAGTATCTTATTTGCTTGGGCAAGATAAGTTATTGAAAAAAAAAATAAATTCAAAATGGAAATATTTTAAAGACATGTTTGCAAGAAATTCAAGACTTTTTTCTCCAAGACTTCCCCTGGAGAGGAGACTTTCTATTCTTCCATGCAGTGACTTCTTCAACTATTTCTTGAGTGCCAACTATATGTCGGTTCCCATTCTAGGATCTTAAGATATAAATGTCATAAAACAAAGTCCCTGCCCTCATAGAGCTTACATTCTAGTGGGTGAAGACAGCCAATTACCAAATAAACAAGTTAAGTATGTATTACATAAAATGGGTATGAGTGGAATAGAGAAGGAAAAGAACTAAGTGACAAGGGAAATAGTAAGTTCGATAACTCTGAATATGCTACTTAATATTAAATGTTGAAAGAAATACTCATCCTCATAGTGGGCAGAGTCCTGGAGGAACTAAGGATGTAATCCATGCATATATGTGAATAAAGAATACTGTCGGCAGAGAAAATAGTGTAAAATCCCTGAGGGAGGTGAGACAATGTCTGGTATGTTCAAGAAATAGCAAGAAGGTAGAGCAATGGTAATAAAGGAGAAGTTGTAGCAGATGAAGTCAGAAGGTTCAAATGTAGAGGAGGCTGGTTATGAAGGACATTCTATACCATTCTAAGGACTTAAACTTTAAATCTGAATAAAATGGTAAACTAAGGGAGGGTTTCAATAGATCAGTAACATGATCTGATATATAAAATGAGTCAACTTGTCTATCATGTTGAGAATATATTTCCCCTCATTTCAATTAAGAAAAAATTTAAATATTCAATTTTCTTAAATTTCAGCCAAGCATAGTTTCAAGTAGATAGACAAATATTTGATGGCTGAAGGGGAGATTTTTTTTCTTGATAAAAAAGATAAATTATGGTACCTAATTCCTAAGTTGAAACATATATTCAAGAGTTTTTGATTTGCTAAAAGAAGCAGTTTCATATGCTTAACCTAGTAATTATTAAATAATGCTAAAAAATAAAAAAAGGAAAGATGATTTTAGGTATATATCTTTTGCTGATTTAATTTGTTACCCAAGTGGCCTGCCAATTATTCTTCTTCACCATGGTTAACCTCCAAATTCATCTATTTGTGCCTGTGTAACTATGTTGAGTTATATATTTGACTCTTTGTTTTGTTTTTTTCTGAACTTAATTGATTGTTCTTACTTTGCTTACTCGTTGGACCTGTAATGGTTAAGCTTCTAGGTTTTGGTGAGAAACATAATAATTTAAGTTTGGAATGCAATTTACAACTGGTAAGACTTAACACAAAGATAATATTTTCCCCATAAAAAAAGATGAAATAAACAGAAATCACTTTATGAAAATTTCTAAGTTCTGTTTAGTTTACCTTGAACTTTTAGATATCTGACTTCATAAGCACTTGTGAAATATGGAAAATATACCTTCCTCTCATATTTCAATGGTTAAAAGAAAAATGATTAATGTTTAAACTAAGTTTCAATTATTGGGTAAAGACTGCTAAAATAATTTAGGGAATATCAACATGATCATGCAACTGGAACTTTTAAAAGAAAATGGCACATGAGGACATTTTTCATAAACATTCAAATATGTTCTTTCTCTTTAATCAATTTTTATTTTATCATGATTAAAATCTATTGTGGAATGAATAACGAAGAACAGTGACACATTAGCATAAAATAAGGAGTATGGACAGAATTATAGAAGAGAATTGTAGCCTACCTTCAACTTAGTGAGAGAATGTCCTCCAAAATTATATGTTCCCTCAAAAGAGCTTGGTTAAAGGTGGTTTATGCTCTTAAATTACCAGCCGTACTTGAAAGAGTAATTTACAGAGGGGAATTTTACTCTCACTGAATTAAAATTGCATAGCATGAAGTGAGGTTGCTGCACACAAGAAGGAACAAAGAGATTCCACAATATTAACTATGGGTTACCAATATATAATCCTAAAATATAGTATTCTGGGTCATGCATGTCAACAAAGTGACTATTAATGGCAAAATGCCACTGGGATTTTTTATTGCTTCTAATCTAAGCTTTATTTTTATTTTTTTAAATAAAATTAATTAAGTTCCCTGACAAGATGTTTCACGAGGCGTGCACCCAAACTAATTAAGCCTGTTTTCTTAGGGATTTATGACTTACGGTTGATTGACTTTGTAACTGAATTACATACTAATCTTCTAGCTTTATAACCCCTGATATTTTTGGCTTTACAATATTCCTTTTACCAGATCATATCTGTGGGAATGTGTTCACAGAAACTATTGTTACTTCAGAGTACAGATTTAAAATAACCTCATTGTTGCAACAATGCTCAACATTATAGCAAAAGAAATGCTTCATGTGTAAGAGAAGCCCTATTAGGCAATGCTACAATACATCCTGGCCACAACCATCATCAGACTTTCAGCCATTCAAAGGCAGGTCATATAGGTGCATATAATCAAGTCACAGAGGAATAATTGCAGTGAAATGAATGTGTAAGTAGTAATACAAACCATCCTGGACCTGATATCATGGTTTTAAAGTAGTTGCAATAATTGGGAGGGCCAAAATACCTAGCATTTCCAGCTATTGAAAATATAAATGTTTTATACAATATCATCTTGAACCTTTATATGAAGAAGCTATAGAAAGCTGTTACCCAAAGCCAAGAATTTACTAATAAAATTGCCCTGATTTAAAAAGCTTAAGATCAGGTATTTCCTTTCTATTTAAATCATAAAAGTATACTAAATCTAAAATTATCTGAAATATTATGTTTTAAATTTTGCTCCTCATATTAGTTCATTCCAGTAGTTGTCTGATTATTAAAATTTGAATGTGTCCTGTCCTATGGAATGTCAACACTTTTTTACTTGGCTATTATCAACTCTATAGACATTAGGTAGATTGTAGTTACATAGTTCTTGTATGTATACCATTTATTTTAGTTTACCTCATTAATTAAGTTCTTAATTAAAACCTAACTCTGAAAAAAAAGATAAATAAATAAATAAATAAATAAATAAATAAATTTTAAAAATTAAAAAAAAAAAGGGGGGGGGGCACCTGGGTGGCTCGGTCGGTTAAGCGTCTGACTTCAGCCCAGGTCATGATCTCACAGTTTGTGAGTTCGAGCCCTGCGTCGGGCTCCGCGCTGATGGCTCAGAGCCTGGAGCCTGTTTCGGATTCTGTGTCTCCCTCTCTCTCTCTGCCCCCCCCCCCCCCCCCCCAGCTCATGCTTACACTCTGTCTCTGTCAAAAATAAAGAAACTTAAAAAAAAAAAGAAAAACCTAACTCTGTTGTTTGGGCTGCTCTCTCTTTGTTTTCAGCACTAAAGAAAGAGTCTTCCCATTTTTATTTCCACATTTCACTATCAACTCCTGCTCCCAGGCCCCATCTAAAATATTACTCTCATTCCTACCTCAGTGAGAGAAAAATAAGGCCTTTTGTATCTATCTGCACACATTAGGTCCAAAGAAAAATTATAAAACCCTGACTTGGCAATTAATCTTCTGGATTCAGCTTAAAGATCTGTAGCTACATAGTGCTTTTGAGGCTTTTGTTGGACAGAGGGAAAAAAATACTTTAGCTGTCTAGAAAGCATATACCTCTTCAATCTTTCTAGTCTTCTTTCAAATAAACAAGACACAAACTCAGACCGCAAAAAAAAAAAAAAAAAAAAAAAAAAAAAAATTGCAAAAAGTGAAATTGCTTTCACTCTTACTGTTAAGTTAAAGATTTGATAGTCATCTGTATACCAGTTAAGAAACCCAGTTGGGGAGTGTATGAGCTTACTTCCAGTTAAGGGTAAAGCACTCAAGACGCCTACTATTTTAATGTTTAAATCAATGAAGAAGAGTGTGTCTATCAAGAAGCTTAACCTTGCCACCAACAACATTCATCAGCATAAACATTTACTCATGAAACAAAAGGCCACATGAACACACACACACACACACACACACACACACACACACACACATTCTGATAATCAGAATTATCAACTATGTCACTAAATATTTGTTTTTTTAATTGTGGTAAAATATACATAGGATTTATCATATTAAGAATTTTTCAATGTAACCATTTGCTTTGATAGGCTTTTGTTTGAAAGGTTCTAAACCATGACTTCAAAAAAGTCCCTTTTCCTGCCTTGAGACATATTTGCCATCTCAAAGTAACAGATGAGATCTAACAAGGAATGCAATATACTTAGACAAGGAAGCTGCTCGGATTTGGGCTTCTTGTTTATACTTCATTATTCATTCAGGCTGAGAGCCTACATGACATACTTCTGTTCTTCAACCAATTGTATTCCATAAGTCTATAACTCTACATGCATTTATAATAAGCAGTCAATTCAGACCAGATATATCCTGACAAAAACATTCTTAAATAATGACTTGATTATCTCTATGCCAGTAAATGGCAATGCAGTGTTGGCAAGGAGTCTAGTCAAAGTAAAAATTCCCTATCATATCCCTGAGGAGTGGAGAGCAAGTTACAGAATTATTGCCAACTCTTCTCTTCCCATCATATCACATGGAAGCACACATTGGCATCAGATAACCAAGTTAAACCCAACTCCACTACTTATTAGTTGTATGACTTTGGGCACATTGCATAATTTCTGAAAGCCTCAGTGCCTAATTTGTGAAGTGAGATTAATATTTAGCTCATAAAGCTATTGACGGTTAAATGAGGTAATCTCAGACGGCTTGGAAGATGGTGGACTAAGAGTACCCTAAATTTGCCTGGTACCACAAATACAACTAGATAACATTCACATCAGTGTAAACAAACCAGAAAATGGCCTAAAAACTGGCAGAATAAACACCATTAATAACGACAGAGAAGAGGCCAGATTGAAGGTAGGAAAGGTGAGGATGTGGTCTGGGGCAAAACAGACCATGCTGTTCATGCCTGGAGGGAGCCAGTGGTGTAGAGAAGGGCAGAAAACAGATTTTTCACACCAGGGAGTGCATGAATGGAGAGGATGAATGCCAGTAATATTTGTCTTTGAAGGAAAGAGGGGCCAAATTTCATTAGTCCTTACAACCAGCAGAAATTAAAGCTTAGAATTTTAAAAATTGGCAGGCTCTGCTCTGGGAAAGTCCAGAGGGCATCAGGAAGTAGAATCTCCACTTTTAAAGAGACAGTATGACAAAAAGCCAGAGAAGACACAGTGTAGAACCAGCAGTTGGGAAAACACTGGGAGCAGACAGGACGGAGGAGAGTAATAGTCTCATCTGAGAACATGGCATGGAGAAACAGGGGTCATGATGTGATCCCGCCAGTTAAATGAGCTGGCAGGCATCAGCTCCTTCCCTGTCTCCCAACAACTCCCCCCTCCCCCCGCACCGCCCCCCCCCCCCCACCATAGCATAAACAACTGCCCTATGTGGGAACCAGATCAGCACTGACACTTGCTACCTAACTTGCCTGCACCAATCCCCATACCCTGCACTTCAGTAATTAGGCCCTTCCCTGTCTTGCTCACTTCAGTCCCAGCACTGCGGGCCCCTCCTCCAGAAGACTGGCACATGGGGCGTCTGGGTGGCTCAGTTGGCTGAGTGTCTGACTTTGGCTCAGGTCATGATTTCACTGTTCACAAGTTCAAGCCCCGCATCTGGCTCTGTGCCAACAACTCAGAGCCTGGAGCCTGCTTCAGATTCTGTGTCTCCCTCTCTCTCTGCCTTTCCCCCATTGTGTTCTGTCTCTCTCTCAAAAACAAATAAACGTTAAAAAAAAAGATTTTTTTACATCACATCATCACATCTCCCAACCCATAGGTTGTGTGGGACCTCAGTCCTGGTGACAGCAATGGCAGATTTCATTTCACAAGCAGATCACTGCACATCTTGATAAAATGCTTCCACCCTTGCTGGGGACCAAACACTCCTCACAATAGGCAAAGAAAGACTCTGCAGACAACTGGACTGATGGAAAAAGACACCAAGACTCAACAGGAAAGCACATGCAACACACACAGGAGACACTCTCTGAAGCTCTATGTCCTAGGACAGGACCTCTTCTTCATAATGCTATTATTATTAGGAGCAAGAGAAGTATCTGACTTTCCTAACACACAGAAATAGACACAGAAAGTCAGTTGCATCCTTACGGGTTGGAAGAACAAATATTGTTAAAATGTCTATACTACCCAAAGCAATCTACAAACTTAATACAATCCCTATCAAAATACCAATAGCATTTCTCACAGAACCAGAACAAACAATCCTAAAATTTATATGAAGCCACAAAAACCTCAGATAGCCAAAGCAATCTTGAAAAAGAAAAACAAAACTGGAGATATCACAATTCCAAATTTCAAGTTATATTTACAAAGTGGTAGTAATAAAACAGTATGGTACTGGCATAAAAATAGGCATATGGGTCAATAGAATAGAACAGAAAACTCAGAAAGAAACCCACAATTATATGGTCAATTTTTGACAAAGGCGGAATGAACATACAATGGGAAAAAGACAGTCTCTTCGATAAATTTGTTGGGAAAACTTGACAATCACATGCAAAAGTGAAACTGGACCACTTTCTTCACCATACACAAAATAAACTCAGACTGGATTAAAAACTTAAATGGGAGACCTCAAACAATAAAAACCCTTGAAGAGTGCACAGGCACTTATCTCTATTACATTGGCCATAGCAACATTTTTCTAGATATATCTCCTGAGGCAATGGAAATAAAACCAAAAATAAACTATAGTATTACATTAAAACAAAAAGTGTCTGCACAGCAAAGGAAAGAAATCAATAAAACTAAAAGGCAACTTGTCAAATGGGAGGAGATATTTGCAAATGACATATCTGATAAAGAGTTAGTGTCCAAAGTATATAAAGAACTGATACAACTCAATACCCCAAAACAAATAATCCAATTAAAAAATGAGCAGAAGACATGAAGAGATATTTCTCGAAAAAAGACATGCAGGAAAAAAGACACATGAAAAGATGCTCAACATCACTCATCATCAGGGAAATGCAAATCAAACCACAATGAAATATCACCTCACACTTGTTATAATGGATAAAATAAAAACTAGAAGAAGCAACAAATGTTGGCAAGGATATGGAGAAAAAGGAACCCTTGTACACTGTTGGTAGGAATGCAAACTGGAGCAGCCACTGTGAAAAACAGTAAGACGTTTCCTCAGATTTTAAAAAGAGAACTACCCTACAATCCAGGAATCCCACTACTGGGTATTTACTCAAAAAATGCAAAAGCACACATAAACACACACACAAATACAAAACCACTAATTCAAAGGGACACACACACCCCAGTGTTTATTGTAGTATTATTTACAATAGCCAAACTATGAAAGCAGTCCATCCACAGATGAATAGTTAGATAAAAGAGATGTCTCATATATAATTTATATGAGACAGAACAAAAAAAATACATAAAAAATAACATAGAGCTAGAGAGTATAAAGCTGAGGGAAATCAGTCAGTCAGTCAGTCAGTCAGTCAGAGAAAGACAAATACCATACCATCTTATATGTGGAATTTAAGAAACAAAACAGGGGTGCCTGGGTGGCTCAGTTGATTAAGTGTCTGACTCTCGATTTTGGCTCAGGTCATGATCTCATGGTTCTTGAGATCGAGTCCTATGTTGGGCTCTGCGTTGACAGCACAGAGCCTTCTTGAGATTCTCTCTCTCCCTCACAAGATAAAGAAACATTTTTTAAAAAGAAATAAAATAAATGAGCAAGGAAAAAGAGAGAGAGAGAGAGAGAGAGAGAGAGAGAGAGAGAAGCCAAGGACCAGACTCTTAACTAGAGAGAACAAATGGTTCTCTGATAGTTACCAGAGGGGAGAAGGGTGGGGGGTGGGTGGGGGGGGGAATATGGGATAGGGATTAAAGGGTACACTTATAATGATAAAATAAATAAAAATAAAATAAAATACAAATGGCTTAAAAATAATTGAGCTAATCTTATGAGATCCCTTAATATAGTGCTTTCAATTGAAAGATGAAATGCACAGGCATCAATGTGTAAAGTATAAATTTGGTAAATATTTCATCAGATACACACACACACACAGGAGCAAAATTTTATAGCCACAACAGAAGGTAAACGCTGCCTGTTTTTCCACAGATGTATCCACATCTGCTAGAATGTTGACTGACACATAGCTAAGTATTCATTAGAATGTTCTTGCCTATATGATAAAGTGGATAAATGAATGAATGGATATATATATATCTTAGGGACTAAGTTATATCCCTTTTTCTTAGTTGTTCTGAAAGAATATCTATATTCAAATTAAAAATCTATCATGCCCGTACTACATACATATATATCAAAAACATTTAAATTTACATAATAATATTTTGCTACTTGTATTTTTTACCCAATATTATGTTCTTTTGAAATCTGTTTTGATACATGACTCCTATGTGTTTTATACAGACAATATTCCATTATATGAAAAAGCTGAATTTTGTATGCTCTTCTGGAGACAGATAGTGAGTGAGATTATATCTAAAGTTTCTCTATTATAAGAAATACTATACTGAACATCCTCATGCATATATCTTTGTGCATATGTGAAAATGATTCTCTAAGGAATATACTATAAAACTGAAACTGTTGGATAATAAAGGATCTTTGTTCTCAGTTTTACTAGGTAATGCTGAAATGGTTTTCTAAGTTGTTATTCAAGTTTCTTTCCCCAAGTAATATGTGTGACTTTTCTCATATCACTACATAGTTACCACTACTTTGCAAACTTTTTAATTTTTTTGGCAACTTGACAGTTGTATACTGGTTTGTTATGATTTCAAATCTACCTGTTGATGACTTAACTAACATTGTTTTGAATCTAAGGGTGAGTTTGTTTATATTGTCGGGATGTCGTTATCAACATCTGTTGTCAATAGGCACTCGGTAGCTTAACTGTTGACAGTGCACTACCGGGGACTTATTGAGAAGAGCATAAAGAGTGGCTATTATGTAAGGGACATTTAAACTTTAAATAACAAGAGTTTGTGAGGGCTTACCAAGAGTGTCTGGTCTGGGCAAGGCTACTCTTGGTGACCTAATAACAGCTCTCTAAAGATCTTGAAAGACTTGCCCTTGTCACGGCCAGGCTATTTGTGGTCAGCCGTGGTGTTAAATCACGAAGCAGTCTCAGGAAAAGAAGGGGCATCCATTTCTGCCTTGGCGAAGCTACTCCTTATGGGCAGTGGTATAAACCGTGTACTGGTCCCTCCAGTAATAACTTTTAGAGCAGCCTACCTTGCCTGTCAACACTGGTATCATTACCCTCTCGCTGTGTGCCCCAGCATAGAGGGACTCAACAGAACAGCTGATGCCCAACTTTTAGTTGTAAGCACTAATCCTACCAAGAACCAACTGATAGAAAGGTACACCTCAGCTAAATTTGGACTTTATTTCTTTCATCTCTCCTTTTCCTGGAACAATAGTCTACTTTATCATTCGTGTGGAGTATGATATTTCTTCATTGGTTTATTAAGAAATATTATCCTGTATGCTATTGGCTTGTAAAATATTGCTATTATAAATTATAATTCCAACAGTAAATCTGTGCTAAATAAATTATTGGCAAAGACAAATCTCAGTCTCTGAGCATAATTTGCCCCAAACAAAAACAATTGGCATAGTTGGCCGCCTGACCCAAACTAATAATAATTAAAATTGGCCATTGCTTCATTTTGAAATACAGATTGGTAAATTATGCTAAACTTAAAATTGACCAAAATATATTAAAAACCATTACTGTATTCACAAACTTTAGTCTTAATACACTATTTACCGTTTATAGCATCTTACTGAAACTATAAACAGTCAGTCAATGGATAAAATTGATTGAGCTATTACAGTTTGGAGGTTGACATTGGTCACAATATTTATCTTAATACTGCTTATTGTAATATTACAAATAATTTGGAATACTTTATTAAGCAACTATTAAAACATGCTTTGAACACTGTTGGGAAAGGCAGGAGGACAATAGTGAATATGCTTTGCTCACTAACACAATCAACATTATTCAAGAAGTGATTTAGGATCCCTAAAGACCTAGAAAGAATTTGTCTGGACAAAACTTAAAGTTAAGGGAACTCCAGATGTTGGCCTGATCATCCAACCCAGTGAGTTACATTCTACAGTAAAAAAGCAACTAAGGAAGACATTTTAGCAATCTTATTAGAAGCATTTAGCAACATAGATGCAGACAGATAGAAAGGAAAGGCTATAGTCCAAAAGTTAACCTCCAGAATAGGAAGAAATCCAGATCCTTTTACTCCTAAGGGCACGAATTCACAGCCCAAAGAGAATGATGATCATTATAACCCTTTAATTTTAGTAATTTTAACCTACTCAAAATGGCCCATGAGAATAGACAAAACTATAACATATAATATGAAACCAGTAAGAGTTACTGAATAGAGAGCCTATACTAGACAAGAAATGACAAAAATTAGAATGAAATTCCAACAAATGGATGTGGACACAGAAATCTAATGGCTCTTAGATTTATAGCCCAAACGAGGACCTGATCCTCATAGGAGCAGATTGTGTAATTTGGATACATTGCCACTGACACTAAATTTAATCAACACCTTAGAGTATTTGGAGAAAATTATACTAATATACAAAGATCTTTGGCAGGGTAGCAGCAGTCTAGAGATTAAGATGGCCTATAACTAATATATTATCCCTTACAACATCTGCACGGAAGACAGCAGGGGAAGCTACTAATATAGTAATGAAATTAGGACCATTGACTATGATTTATGATAGAGGACAGACACCCCTCATTGCTACATGCAGAAGCAACAGAAAAAATTAAAAGTTAATCCTAAAGTATGTGTCCCTAAAGGACACAACAGCATATTTACAATATTTGCAGGTGCCAGAAACACAGGAGAACTGTTTGACTGGATCAGAACAGTTGAAGAACTGAGTCAAGATAAAAGCTATAGCTTTAACACTAATATATATAGACAAAATAGCCCTATACCTAATGTAAATAGGCATAATAGAACCAAATCCATGAGGCTTTTTTGGACTAAGTCACCTAAATCATTTAGACTACCACCTTTCAATTGAAATTATAAAAACAGAAACTCAACTAGAAAACCGGAAACTACTTGCAGTGGCAGAGAAACAGGAAGAACTAACATTTTAGAGGAAATAGACCTACAGAAAATAGACCTTCACCCATTTATGACAACCCATTCAGGAAACTTAGTCCCATTAATAGATGAGCCACTGACAAACAGGAGAGAAAGTCTAATGAACCCCCTATAGGGACTCAGCAGACTCCATCTCCTGACCCAAGCCAGAGACAATTGTCCTTATGTTATAGTGGCCATTTCAATTAAAAAAAAAAAAAAAAAAACCTCTTTGTAAATAAAAATATTTTAAATACTATTATGATATTGGACACAGGGTCCCAAGTAACAATGACTCAGGGACAACCCAATAAGATAGGAAAATCAGAAAACAAGAAGGGATTAACTGAAGGATTAGGAAGAAAACTAACCCAAGAACTTGAGTGTCTGGATTTCTAACAATTAGTGATAGACCACCAGTAAAGGCAAAGCTCCTTATAGAACTCAATTTAGAAAACATCCTGGGAATGAAAGTAATAGGACAACATGTGAACAATAAAGACATAAACATCCCAAATAATAATTTAACTATAGTAAAATGGACTGCAATTAAACTACCCAACCCATCTAAAATAATAAGTATACTTCAATAAAAGAACAAATTATTGTGCTTACTACTTCAACATATAATAGCCTTATCTGGACTTTTAAATAGTCAGATGCATCATATCGATTTATAGCAGATTATAGGAATTTAAACAAACATTTTCCTAAAATTGAGGGGGCACTCTCAGATATAGGCATTATAATAAACAGTATCACCACTGGATCTGGAACTTATTATACAGTGATAAATTTATCTGAGATGTTCTTTAACATATCCTACCAATTGATGAGAAAAGCCAGCCCATGACTGCATTCACATAGGAAGGTAGACAATATCAGTTTACTAGGTTACCAAAAGGATACCTTAACAGTCTCCTAATACCTTCAAACTTCTAAGAGAAGGTATCCCAGCCCTTTCAGAAAAACACAACACACACACAAACCATCATTTCCCTTATTGATTATATCCTTATTTCTGGTAATAACTTGGAAGAACCTAATAAGGTCAAAGTAGACTTAAATAAATTCCTTACACTCAGAGACTGGACAATGAATCCAGGTAATTAAGGGCCTCAATCTACAGGGGCACCTGCGTGGCTCAGTTGGTTAAGCGTCTAACTTCAGCTCAGGTCATGATCTCGCAGTTCGTGGGTTTGAGTCCTGCATCAGGCTCTGTGCTGACAGCTCAGAGCCTGGAGCCTGCTTTGAATTCTGTGTCTCCCTCCTTCTCTGCATCTCCCCTTCTCATACTCTGTCTCTGTCTCTCTCAAAAATAAATAAATTTTAAAAAAAATAAAGGCATCAAACTACAATCAAATTTCTAGATATAATTTGGTCCTCTGAAGGAAGAAAAATATCACACCTAATCATAAACAGTATAGATCGCATACTAACTCTTACCAAAAAAGAAGTAACTCAGAAACTGATAGGACTGTTTGGATATTAGAAAAAGCACACACCATATATGGGGATAATATTAAGACACATCTATGAAATAACCAGGAAGAGTAGGAATTGAAGTGGACAGAAACTCAAGAGGCAGTTTGAAGAATGATGTCTGAACTTTTAACCCATTGGCATCAGCTAATGAGGATTCTAAATACAAACTAAAGGGCCTACAATTGCAAGGATTTACAACATTGTCACTGTGGACTAAAGTACTGCAGGACCCCAAATTTTATCAGTTGGGTTTTTAACTAGGAAGTTTCCATGGTCTGAGAATAGATACCAACCAATTGAAAGACTCACTTGGGCCCTCTATGAAGCCCTATAAAAAAATACACAGCCAACAATAGATGCTCTATACTAACTGAGGAAATCTCAACAATGCCAATAGTGGATTTGCCAGAGTTTCCAAAGGGTGAGCCTATTTAAGCCCAAGAAGTTGAGCAGTGGGGACCATCCTGATTCACAGAACTAAAAAATACATAGTTTACAGATGGATCAGCCTCCATAACACTATCCAGAATATGCAGTGGGCTGTACCCTTAAGGACTAATGATGATCTAACTTTGACAGAATCAGGCTTGGGAAAACCAGTACAATATGCTCAGCTAATAGCCATAAAATAGGTGATTCAATGATCTATTAAGGAAACCCAGAAAGTCTTTTCCCAAACTCATGGGCAGTAACTAATGAAATAGCTGTCTGGTCAAGAATATGGAGAAAAAAATGACTGGAAAAAAGGAAATAAGGATATATGAGGTAAAGATATATGGCAGAAAATAGCACAAGCTTATGTCTCAATATTTATTACACATGTCCCGGCTCACCAAAGATGACCTTTTGGTAACAAAGTATAATAATCAGGTAGGAAAACTCACTAGAAGAGCTAATGAGGCTAGAATTTCTAAACTTACAAAAAACACAATGATTCATGTATAAAAAGAGAGTCTAATCAAAATATGCATAAACCAAAGGAACAATGGGTGATAAAACGGAAAAGGATAGAAATGCTAATTGATAGAATCATAGTTGACCCGTGAATAATGCAGGGGTTAGGGACACCAACCCACTGCACAGTCAAAATTCCATGTATAACTTAAGATTCTCCCAAAACAACCTACCATAAAAGTTAAAACAGAAGGGCCCCTGGGAGGCTCAGTTTGTAAAGGATTTCCAGCTCTTGATTTCAGCTCAGGTCATGAGCTCACAATTGGTGATTTCGAGACATACATAAGGCTCTGTGACAGTGCAGAGCCTGCTTGGGATTCTGTCTCCCTCTCTTTCTGCCCCTCCCCCACTTGCTCTCTATCTCACAAAATAAATAAAAATAAACTTTAAAAAAAAGTTAAAACATAGCCTACTGTTGACTGGATACCTAACTGATAATATAAATAATTGACTGACACATATATAGTATGTTATATGTAATACATACTATATTCTTACAATACAGTAAGCTGGAGAAAAAAGTTATTAAGAAAATCATACAGAATAGATAATACATCTGTGGTACTCTAATTTTAAAAATCCACATATAAGTGGAGCCATGGAATTCAAGCCCATGTTGTTCAAGGGTCAACAGTATTATATAGGCACATCACCAAAAGGGACACTCAGGAATACATGTCCCTAAAACCTGGTTGACAACAGAAACATATATATACCAACTACATATCTATAATATCATATTAAAAATGCAAGAATTACAGAAAATTTGAAGCTTGGAAATCTTAAATCAACACATCAAAATTAAGGCTTATAAATCCTTCCAAATTATACAAATTGATTACCTAAGACCCTTGTTTATATCAGAGAATGAATCATATGCATGCATTATTGTAGACACATGGTGAGGAACAGGATTACCCTACTCTTGTAGAAGTAATGCTAAAAAATTCACTATAAGAATGCTATGGTATCTATCCATCATAGAAGCTGACTAGGGAACCTGCTTCACAGGAAAAATAATAGAATATTGGGCAAAAGACCAGAACATAATGAGAAACTTCCACTTACAATTCAGTTGCTCTTGGATCAATTGAAAGGTACCATGGTTTTATTAGACAAAACTTAGATTGGTTACTAACAATCTAGACATGAAAACTTGGGCTAAAGCAATATGGTAAGTAGCAAAGTCATTAAATCCATAGATATATAAGTAATGGTAAAACAAGCATAGAATCAATACTGAAATAACTCACAAAAGTAAAGATAACCACTAAATAGCACCCCAAACACTAAAGTAAAGGGGAAAGTGCTATTTAAAAAACAAAATGTCACATATAATATCAGTGAAATTATAGCATTTACCACTAATAAAACCTACTGGGTGATCAAAGGAAAAATAAATTACATAATTTTAATAAAATAATATGAAGACTTTATAAAATTTTCAAGCATGAAAAACATGATCTTTTATTGTATCAACATTGGACGCAGGCACTAAAAATACTGGTGTTTACACCACATATGATGGATGGCAAGCCACCTAGTAGCAGATACATTCTTGTATAGCATCATTACCAAATGCTTAATATTCAGCCTAGCATGATATAGTACAATTACGTTCAGGGAAATACTAGAAGTAATGGCCATTATAGCTATAGATTCCCTTGAGTGACAAGAATGGACAGAAAGAAATAATTAGAAATTTACAGGGTACTATCTTGATTTTGCAGGTATGAACCCACTATACATCTTGAATCATTACTAAGTGGGTCTTGTGGGATGCTAGACACACTATTTTGCTTATTTCCCACTATTGGATACCTATGATCATTGCAGATAACACCAACAACAGCAATTTTGTAACCCCTCCAAACTGGAATGCCACCTGCTGGTCAGGATATAACTCCACCATTTGTGCCATCTTCCACTTCTTCTACAGATCATTATTGGGGTCACCTTATTCAACTGAGGACATACAGCATCACCAGTATCACCAGCATCACCAGTATTATCAAGCCCAACATTTCTACCCCACCTTTTGCCATCAGCATCATCTACTCACTGGAAAGCCTTTGATGAATGGAGAAACCTTGTATTGTAGGGAGCTGACGAAGCAGTGGACACCTCCATTTCAATCTCTCCAAAATCGCTGTGGATCCTGCCCCTATTGTATTACACTCCAACTCAGAAGATGAAGATTGGCTTGACCTACTAAATGTCTCTTGGTGTTATAACCCAGCATACATACCAAGTTAACTAGGTAGTTTACCTTATTCTTCACTATACCTTGGCTTACTGAATTAAGCACAGTATTAGGCATATGGCAAAGACTTTGTGAAAATAATCCCAATTTAATTATTGATTTACTTTGTGTGTGAGCATTTTATTGTAAAAGAGCAGATGCTGGTATGCAGAATAGGTACTTGTGTACCCACAACCAAGACCCTTTCCAAATCTTATGGCCACTTATTTACTAGGCCAACTTGCTGCTCTTGCTCATTTAGAATCTGGAGACCAGTTATCTGTCCATTTGGTATCTCCAGACATTGTGTGTTGGTTAAATTGCTCATTATCTTCTTCTTAATGGAGAGAAGCCTACATATTGGCATAAATAGGTCCACTTCACCCTCTGCACACTCAGCATCCAGTTCTAGCATAGCTACATCTCCTAATCCATCTGCAATTAAAAACATCTCACGTTAGCCCTATTAGAACCTAGTAGATCAAAACATTATGCAATATCAAGGCAAACATTTGACTTTAGCCATAGACCAAGCATCACTACAAGAAATTACAAAAATGCCTACATACACACATACTAATAAGGATATATTAGAAAATATATTTAGAGGCACCTAGCTGGCTCAGTTGGCAGAACATGCGACTCTTGATCTTGGAGTCATGAGTGCAAATACCACAGTACCACATTGGGGATAGAGTTTACTTAATTGAAAAAAAAAAAGAAAATATGTTCAAACCATTATGCAGAAAAACATATAATCATCAATTTAATATATTATGGTATAAAATAATTAAGCACAAAGTAAGAAGGAAACTTCATCTAATAATACTAGGAATATAGTTGCTTACGTTGGTGTAAAACAAATGTATGTATAAAGAAAATTATACACAAAATATAGTTGAGTGTTTGTGATTAAAAATAATAAGTAATTATAATCACAGGGTGAACTGATATGTAAGTGGACTTAGGTTTGTAAAGGATGTTATATCCTTAAGATACATATTTAAAAAATGTGATTTGAAATCACAGAGTGGATTGTTGTGTATCAGTTTGTTATGATTTCAAATCCCTTTGTTTAGGACATAAGTTGTTTTGAATCTAAAGGTGATTCTATTTACATTAAAGAAGCTGTATCGGGATTTTTCAAATCAACATTTGTTGTTGTCAATAAGTTGTCAGTAGCTCAACTGTTGATGGGTGCTACTAGCAATTTACCAATAAGAACACTCTTCTAAATGAGTGGTATTAAGAAGAGGGTCTTATCAATAAGAATCTATGGAAGAAACATAATGGACATTTAAACTTTAAATAACAAGAATTCGTGAGGACTTACTGAGAGTGTCTGGTTTGGGAAATGCTATGCTTTGCTGATCTGAATAGCTCTCCAAGGATCTTGAGATGCTCGCTCCTGTGTTGTCCAGGCTACTTTTAACTGGCAATGGTGTTAAACCATGCAGCAGTGTCAGGAAGAGAAGGGGCATCTGTTCCTGTCTTGGTGAGGCTACTTCTATGGGAAGTGGTGCAAATTATGTAATGGCCTCACTGTCCTGAATACAAAGTAAACCTGGAAACTTAGGTTTATTAGTATTATGTTTAAATTAATTAAACCATTCACTAATAAGCTCATCTCAACCACATAGATTATAGAATCAACAGAGACAAAGTTAATTACTCCAGTAAAAATTTACAACGATATGTACATAATTCCAAAGAAGATACATTTAAAACAAATAAAGAATTAGTATTTCAATTTCAGTTTATTCAGATATATTTTTAATTACAGCTGCCTTCAAGAAATGCAAATTATTTATATTTATTCTTATATAGAGTATAGGTCTTTATACTTTCTTGCAAAAAAAAAAATAACTTCTTAAGTACGAAACACAATAAGCAGCTGGAATCAAAGTAAGCGCAAGTATTACCAAAGGTATTGCCAGACACTTAGGAATTGATCTGATACTGCTCTCCCCCTACACTGGAGACTATACTATCAAAATGCTAGGACAACTAATAAACCTAATACCAATTCTTAAAACTATCATTTGGTTATTTGCTTTACTAGGCTCTAGGAAGCTAGAACTAAAGATTCTACTGACTGACAATGTCAAAATTATCCAAAAGTTGAAATAAGGGATGCAAAAGAGACTTAAAGAAATTATGATTCATATGAATCCCTGATGTAAATTCAACTCAATTTCAGTGACATCCTAAACCTGAAAATCACCTAGGCTGCTGGTGAAAAACTGTCTCTAGTACATCTTGGAAATTATATTTTCAAAGTCATCTTAGATAACTCCAATGCAGGTGGTATCAGAGCACATTTTGAGAAACACATTAAATGGTCTACATGCATTAGTTTACAGATACTGATGGCCACATATAAGCATGCCTCTTTGCTATAGAAATTATTTCCTGGTTTCCTAGTATTTAAGTTACTACATTAAAATGACTGGGGAAAATCATAATGATGAGCATGATGGTTTCAGCAAACATTATGTTTATGTTTAATGTATTCTGTATGAATTATACAGTGGCCCATTTTTTTTAATTGGCAATCCAGCTTTAGATGTTCTTTTTAACCATCATACTCAATTAAGCAGAACACCTCAATCCTCAAGTGCTTTGAAACAACAGAAGATAATTTCTTCCATGAAAAAAAAATGACTGTGAGTAAAGTCAGGCAGATGTTTTAACTACTTTAAGTGTTTGTGTGTGTGTGTGCTAGTAGTAATTATCTTTGCTCTAATACTGCTCAAATTACATCAATCGCTACTATTAAGCAGTAAATTTGTATACATGTGCTTACAATGTGTGAAGATCAAATATAGGAATCTCTGTAAATTGTAAGGAAGAAAAAATGCTGTATGACAATCTGGCTCATTATCCTTATTCTGAAGGCATGAGATTTTAGGCAACTAAATAATGGCAGAAAGAAAGAAACGCACTGAGAAAAACGAAGACAAAGACAGAGACAGAGAGGTGGGAGGGCCAGAGAGAAACTATGTAACACAAAAGAAGATTTGTTTAATTTTTTCAATGCTATACTAGCTGAAGCCTTGTTGCACTTAAGCAAAAAGAGAGCTTGTCCTCAGTTATGTCCTCCCCAGTTTCAGACTGAGAGCAAGACTCTACATCCACTAAGGGAATGAGGGAAAGAGAAAAGTTCTTCAGACACCCCATTTGCTGGTCAGATAAAGAAGAATGAAACAAATTTGCATTTAAAATCATGTTTGACTAATAATACATAAATCAACCTCTTTTAATAGATGAAGACTTCAAAAGAAAAATAAAACATAACAAATATAAAGCTGAAAGACAATGAGACATTTGCCAGATTCTGGGAATAAGTTCCACTAAGTGCAACATCCATAAAATTGAAATTAGAATATCAGTTGTCATATTCCTTATACCATGTAAAAGAAACTGAAGATCCTAATAGATGTCTTTCTCCTTTTGAATGTTTTGCCCCTGATCAGAATACTAGGGTCTGTGCCAAAGAAAAAATTGGGCAGCTGTCCCTCAGTTGCACAGATAACGCTTTTCAGTATATGTGCTGCCGAAGCGAGCACCAGATAACGCTTTTCAGATGGCCGACATATGCAGCCTATCCAAGAGTATAGGTTATCCTGCTTTTTTTAAATTTTTTTCTTTTTTTTAAGTTTATTTATGTTTTCAGAGAGAGAGAGAGAGAGAGAGAGAGAGAGAGAGAGAGCGTGTGCACATATGAGGGGGGGAAGGGGCAGAGAGAGAGGGGAACACAGAATCTGAAACAGGCTCCAGGTTCTGGTGTCAGCATAGAGCCCGACGCAGGGCTCAAACTCACAAACTGTGATATCATGACCTGAGCCTAAGTCGGATGCTCAGGCAACTGAGCCACCCAGGTGCCCCTAAGGTTATCCTGCTTTTTATTATGAGACTTTAACCCATGGAAAGCAACATACTAGAAGGCACATGGAACTGATAATATCACATGGCAACATTGGTAGGGTCATTTCAACAAGTAAATACATTTATTGCAAAAAGCCACACCATCTCCACTCCCATCTCCACCCTTCCCCAGAAAAAGATGCCTAAATGAAGACAAGGGACAAAACATGAAAAAGAATATGATATAAAATCTCCCAAACCAGAAAACATGAAGTAACTATTGATAAAATTGAATGAATAAAAATAAAAACAACCAGTGTTATCAAAATTCCAGCGCTGTAACAAAAAATAAATAGAATACTGGTTGGGGGGGGCATTTACTACATCACTGAAAGGCAAATGTCAGTGTCTTCATTGCCTGGAAAGTCATTACAGTGGGAACAAACAAACCAAAAGGATGAACACTACAGAAGTAAAACAATGACTCTGAATCTAAAATTCACAAACAAACAAATAAATGTGGCTGAAGGAACACAATAATGCTATTTCACTAGTGTAAATGAATATCTTCAAGTAAAAACAAAATATCATATTTCACCTAATAAAGTAGTTTTAGGAAGGAATGAAAGAAGGAAGGCAGAAAGGAGGAAAGAAGAAAGGAATGATTTTGTAAGTATAATGCTAAATGTCAGCAAGAATTCTGTGAAATTGATTCTTTCATACACTGCTGTTGAAGGTATACATTTATATAACCTACCTGGGTAACAGTTTAGAAATCTAGAGTTTTGTAAAAATTTATGGCCTTTGACTAAGTAATGCTGCTTCTTGGAATCTCACTAGGAAGTAATATAAAAAAAATGGAAAAAAAACATTTATTTATAAATTTATTTATTAAAGCATTATTTCTAAAAAAAGAAATTTAGAAATGACTTAAATACCTAAGGATAGGAGAGCCATTCAGTAAATTATAATACATTCATATGATATTATGAAGCTTGTTTTTAAATAAAATAATGAAATGCATAGGTTACAGGTTAATGTATAATATGTTATTAACTGCAGGGAAAAAAAACCAAAAAACAAAGGAAACAAAATGAGAATTAAATACATTAAAAGGCTAAGAGTGCTCATCTCCGGATCTCCACTGCTACCACAGAGGTTCTGAACTATGGTTCTATGGTGACAACTAGACATCAGCTTTCCAAGTGATTCTGATGCAGGCAGTCCATACTTTGTAGAACCCTGACCTAAAGAATAAAATCCAACCTTGTGTCATATACAAAGCCCTGTGTGATCTGGTTCCTTCTCACTTCCAGTTTCATCTCATACCCCTTGCCACATACTCTCAACCCATAGAAAATATCATTCTTTAAATAAGTATGGAGAAAGGTGAATACAAGATCAGAATCACTGGGGGTGAGACCTAGGACTCTACATTTTTTAACCTAGTGATTAAGTGCCTAGTGATTCTGATTTGCCACAATGACTTCAATATTCCCCTCAACCTGACTAAAACTTAGACAGATTTTTTCTTCACTGCAGGCCCCCGAACTCCCTTTACTTAGAACATCTACTTTAGAAAACTTACAAATGTAAATTCTTTGTCTGCTCCTCTGAAATATTTGTAAATCTTCTCCAAGATTCTTGCCAATTTCACAACCTAGGAAATATCTTTCTCAAGGACTCAGAAACCGTCTCTTTGGAGACAGTCTCTCTCAAAGGAGATAGCACTTCTACTTCCCTGATAACTGAAGAATGGAAGGAGTCTACCTTCATAGAGCGACATTTAGCAAACTTGGATGGCCTGATCACAGAGAAAAACATTTGTAAATTCAGGAATAACTCCATGTGCTAGACACATCCCATTTATCAATCTCACCTAGTATTTTTCTACTAGCTCACTCCAAAGATTAAAAGGTGCTCACTTTGGCCTTTTTTATCAGTGGAATTTGAATTCAACCTGTCTACTCTATTGCAATAGTCTGAATAAAGTATTTCTTGCCTGCTTAGCTCTGCCCAGTGCAATTTCGCTTTAACAACACTAAAAATGGAGACTTAATGCCCTTCCCTCTGCCTGGAGGGTTTTCTTCTTCATCCATATTGCTTACCTTGATAACTTCACCAATACCTAAAGTCTTAGTTTGTCTTTCAACTCCATAGAAAGTTTTCTCTAACCTTCCCTGATAATTTCCATCCTTCCTCTCCAATTCTGAAATGATGGCACCTCTAATTTATCAGATTATAATAAAAAGAACATGAGTTTTGGAGTCCTAAATGGACATACCTATTTCACTGTATGCCAGCTTTATGATCTTTAGCATTGAACTTAACTTTGCAGAGACTACGTTCTTTCAGGCTTAACACAGAAATTATAAAACCTTTTTTTCCTCAGGGTATGGTAACTGGATTTAAAATATTTTTAAAGTACTTATAGCATAAAACCATGTTTTGTTTTTGAGTTGATTGTATTTTTTTATTAAGACTTTGTTTTTAGAGCTGTTTTTTGGTTCATAGTAAAACTGAAAGAAAGATAGAGATTAAAATATATCTCCTGTTCCTGCACATGCACAGCCTCCCACATGATCAACATCTGCAAACAGGATGGTATGATTGTTACAGTTGAACCTACACTGACACATCATAATCAACAAAAGTCCATAGTTTATCCTGGGGTTCATTCTTGGTGCTGTACATTCTATGGGTTTGCACAAATGTATAATGTATCCATCATTATAGTATCATGCAAAGTATTACCATTAAATACAGAGTACTATCACTAAAAATTTCTCTATGATCCACCTATTCATGTCTCCTCACCTCCATTCCCTGACAACTACTGTCCTTTTTACCACCTCATGGTTTTGTCTTTGCTAGAACATTATTACATAGTTGGCATCATAGAGTATTCAGCGTTTTTAAGTTGGCTTCTTTCACTTAGTAATATGTATTTTAAATGTGTCCATGTCTTTTTATGGCTATTTGATTGTATTTTTATTTCTTGGGGTATATGCGTATTTCATCTGAGAGGTGGTGCCTGTCATGAGTACCTTTCCCTTTCTTCTGAATACAGTATCTCTAATTCTTTTTTGGAGCTGGCTTCTCTCTTCCCTCTAGGGCTGTAAATGACTTGATCCTGCCTATTTTAATTAATGGTAGCCATGTGACATACCCAAAGAGACAAGAAGCTTGTTTCAGAATGTAAATCAACAACATCAAGAAATTCTTTCTTTGAAAAACAAACCAACCAACAAAAAACACAGGCGAACTACAGAGTATTCTCAGTTATGCAGGTGAAGTTTCTTCTGGCACAAGCTCTGAATCTGCTTGCAGACTAGGAACAACAGTCAGTGGATCTCAGCTGTTCACGGACATATGTTGAGTAGCACTAAGCTTCCCTTAGGTTAAAGATTGGTAAGTGTGTGACCTATGTTGGTCGAAAAGTCCATTATGGTGAATAATGTGGCAGTAGTGGTCCAGAACCATAATTACTATGTACTTCCTGCTCACCCTCACTCACCCATACATCCCTACAAGGCCTGCCATCTTGGAATAACTTGAACATCATGGAAAAGGATAATTTAAAAGTTGGTTCTAGCTTCAAAAATTCACAATTCATTGTATTTATTGGTAAGGAGAATCAACCTCACTAATTTGTCAGAAGAACCTCACAAAGGCAAAGAACTACAACAGGTAAGTATATTTATCAGAAAAAATGTTTCCTCAAATGCATTTTTTCCTTCTCTTAACAATGAGTAGGAAAAATAAAATATGGAAAATATGTTTATTTTCACAGATTAAAAGATGAAATAAAATCCATCCAGATATAAGGAGGAAATGAAAAATATTTTCCCCAAAGTTCCACCTGCTTATTTCCTATAGACATGGCAGTGAATCTACCCTATTCCATCCCAACGTCAAATGTGGCCTTATGAGAGAGCATTTAGTCAGTTTATTGTTCTGACGTTGCCCATTTTCCCCATAAAGCAGATTTTAAGACTCCAAATGACTTTCAGATCACTGATTCTACCACCAGCTGTTGCATTACAACATGGGTTTTGGGCTCTGAAAGGCATTTTTGTGCTCCAATATTTATACTTTGGCACATCTTTTTAACAGGTGCTTTGTGGTAAAGAGAGGCTAAGCATTATGAGGCATTACAGGTGCTAGAGAAAAGATCACTGAAATAAAACTTCTTTCATTAAAATATACTTGCCTCTTGGCACCTACGACTTTTTAGCTATAGTTTGATCAATCTAGGCTCTAATCCTTGGTTGCCATAGCAGTTGGTTTTGAAAGGCTGCCTGGTTTCATTTTCCATACAAATATGTTAGCACTTGAATGAAGAATGAAGGCTATCCTCAAGTTATTTATGCAGAACAGCATTGGATCTACCATTGCTAATCCTAAAGCTAACTGAAAGCTTTTTAAAAAATCCACATGAAAGAATGTATGGGCTATTTGTTCCAAATAAAATAGTTTCAAAGGAATTCAAGACGGAAGTTGAAAATAATAATTTGAGTGAATTAAATATTTTCTATAAGATGAGAAAAAAAATTTGAAAATCACTAGAATGTGTTGGGGCAGAAAATTACTGCATAGATTTTTCCACTCCTCTTATGCAAATATTGGCTTTGTAGAATTTTTTGAACTTTTGAGTTTTCATAGCTCAAGGTCACATTCCATTTAAAAACACATTCCAGAAAGAGCTAAAGGAAGGTTCACAAAGGACACCTGGTTTTTTCAAAGACCTGGATTCTTTTAAAGTGGATTTCTAAATGGAATCACTCTATTCATATATAAGGGGCAGTTATATTTGGTCATAAAAGCTAGATTTTACAGTAGAAAAATGTTTCCATCTCAAAATAATACTTATAACATGTTTTAAAGCACAGTTAAATTAAAAAATACATCCACTTAAAGTTTTCCTTTAAAAAATCTGTATTAAATTCTAATAAAGGTATTTTATTGAGAAAAAAATAACCACTGAATTATTCTCTTGCTTCCAGATTATCAATATTTTTCTTAACTTTACTATAAAGTTTTTGCTAATGGTAAACACAATTTTTGTAACCACCCTTTACCTACCCTACCCTTCCATCCCCTTCTGTGGCCACTCCTTCCCTTATATCCAATACTCAAACATTATCTCAATTTGTTCAAATTGCTTTCTATGCCTGAAATCTTCTAAGTACTATTCCCTCACTTTAATAATTCCATATTATTCTTTAGGTATCATCTAGATGTGCCATTTTTTCTGGGCTGTCTCCCTGAAGACATCCTTTCCCCACTGGACCCTCACCTCATTGCATCCTGTGTAGGTATATTCTGCCCAATACTCCATCCAAGCTTCTGTTTCCCTTTTTGCTGAATATTAATCTGAATCTCTTACTCACCACACACTAACTGTAATTACCTCTTAACTCTCTATTTTCTCATAAGAATCCTTGAATTCCTTGGAGACAAAAGCTAGATCGTATTCAACTTTAAATTCCTAGCACCTGTCTTTGTGACTGAACAAGTATTAATTCATTGTTTCTTGAATAAATGTATAAATGGAAGTGTATACACTGACCTCCAACCCCACCACAGCACAGTTGCCTATACAAGGGACAATAATTTATTCTATTGCCTATGTTCTGCCCATACAAACTGACCTACTATAAGGTGCTCTTGAAAAATAAAGATAATTTGGAAGCTTCTTCTAACACTACAAGATCACCACTGAATGTACAGATGACTTGCACATTTGGGCCCTATGTTTAAAAGAGGAAGTGAATTGTTCTGCATAAAATGAATATTTTCATGTGCATAAAAAGTAAATACTAAGGGCTTGGGGACAAGTGGACAATACAGAGAGAAGATGGGAGTGAATAGAGAAGAGCGAGACCAGGCAGACTGGCATAAATCTGGAGCTGATATGGGTAAAGTTGTCTCCTAATTCCTCTTGATGGATTAGCCAAATGTTGTTTATGGATGGTGATATTTGCTTTTAATTCTAAATTGTCAGCACTGCTGTGAAGTGAACCCCTTCATTAATCTGAAATCTTAGGTTAAGACCATCACAAAATCCAAATGTTTTCTGAAGGTTTTTGTTTTATGTTGCTTCTGTATAAATAAGGGAAACAGGGCTGACTTTCAAGTTAGGGCAGAGAAAAGAGACAGGAACAGCCTTAGGAGGTAAGACACAAGGGATTTTCAGCAGCATCAGAACCTTGGAAGCCAAATATGCCATGAAATCATAAGCCCCTGGGAATTTACTAAAACCTGGGGAAGGTCATTGGACAAGGATGTGGCTCAGTATGCTACAATTTATTAGTGTGTATGTGCATGTGTGTTTGTATGTCTGTGGGGTGTGTGTGGGTGTGTGTGTGTGTTTGTGTGCGCAAGTGTATGTGTGAAAGAATACAGCCACTTCAGCTGGCTACTAAGATATATATATAACTTGATGCAACTATTTTCAATCACTAAGTTAACATTAAAAACTATGTATCATTTGCCCTGTCATAGTATATTCTCAAAGATACAAAAATATTAGTAATATTAGTACTGAAATTTACCTACCTATAAAATACTAATTAGAAAAATATGTCAGAGTTGTGTTAAATATTACAAAAATGAAATTTTGGCTTTAAGAAATAATTGGAAAAACCCAAAGAAGACTGAATTTTTCCTTTTTTAAAAGAGAAAAAAACAAATTCACTGTACTATATAAAATTTAAAATAATAAAGAATATTAAGTTGTATTATCATTTTTACAGTAGTCTGTACCAATCATACTGATTATTCCCACATAAGTAAACCACCTTTAAAATACATTAGTGAGGTGTTAGTATATAGTATACCATGTTTTATTTGTAAATAAAATAAATAGCTATGACTTTGGTGGAAAAGTTTTGTTTGTTTTACTACATTTTACTTCACGTTAATATATGAAATAATCATGGTCCATTTTTCATATGGTTCTATAACAGACTGGTAAACTTTTATATTAAAAGAATGAATATTTTAGAATCAGTTTAATAAAGTATAAAATTCAATGGAAAAACAACCCCAGTAGTTCCTCTATAGGACAAAGATCCTTTTCATGGTAAAAGATGGCACAAATGCCTACGACACTACAGACTAACTAGGTTGTACATTGCTTTTCTTGTAACTGTTTCTGTTTGGTGCATTTAATTTGACCGGTTCACAATGTGTCATGATGAATTATGTTATAGTGGTACTCTTGTGAGAACGCATAAATTCTAGGGTGTTTATGCCATTTAACATCAGTGCTAAGCTTAAGAGTTTTCATATTATATTTTAAGGATCTGGATTTTCTCCAGATATCTTGAACTCCTTCATTGTAATAAGAGACCACATTTTATCAAGTAACTTGAGTCATACATAACCATAAGCAATTAAGCAAGTGAGCAGATATATCTATATATCCATATCTATATATCTGTATCTATATCCATATCTATCTATATACAGATATATATTTGAGGTGCCAAGTGTTCACCTACAAATAATTTATACACCAAACCCTTCAGTAATAGCTTATCCCAGCCTTTCACTTTAATCAATGGCACAGTGGGGAAGTTAATAGTCCATTGACATTCTAATCACCATGAGGTCTTGCAGCTATTTTTGATATACATAATTATGTAATTAGTTTTAAGAATCTTTGTATTACTCTCCACAAGAAAAGTGCTTTCATTTATATTCAGGGAAAATAGACTTACAATATTCATCTCTGACATGGCGAAAATTCCTGTTAAAATATACATACACTGAGATATTTCAATTAAGCATTTCATTAATAGAGAATTTAATTTTATTTTCTGTTCCAGTTGCTAGGACTATATAACAAATTACTTTAAACCTAGAAGCATAAAACAACTTTAGAGACAGATTATCTTGGCTGACTGTAAGCCATCTGATTAATATAGTCAAGATTCTTACAGAGTTGGCAAAACTACCTAGCAAAAAATTACCTAGTACACAGTGTGCAAATACATATAGTGCCCACTGCAGGCTGGACACTCTGCTAAGAGCTGCTGGAAGCTTTAGATAGGAATCAACATGGATGCTGGCTTGGGGGCCGTCTGGTAACAGAGATGAGATGATTTGTAATGCTAACTATTACAAGACGAATCTAGTGGAAGACTGGGGAGAGCCAGTGCCATTCGGAGAAGATAGAAGACAGCATCAACCTGGCAGGACCTGATAAGGAGAGCGTGAATAACTCTGATTTATCAAATGTTGTCTCACATGGAAGGGTTTTAAAGTTTCAAAGAAGAAAACTGTTACCACATCCTTTTTATAATTATAATCATATAGGTACTTAAAAGTTCTACAGTGCACTAATAATGAAGGTCATACTTTGCTATTACACGCAAATGCTGGTATTTTTTTTATCATTTGTATATTTTGTTTGAAAAATCTTACTTGCTTGACATTTTGTTTTTAAAAAATACAGAGCTAAGAACATTTTAGAATTTTTCTGAGAAATATGGTTTTATAAAGCTTCATGACTATTTGGGCAGTTTTATTATTTTGACACGCTCTAGTATACCAGGAAATATGCCAGGTTGTGCTGGTTTTGTACTTTGTACTTCTTTCTGGTAAGCGAACTGTTATCATTTCTGCCAAACACCTGTGAGCAGTTCAATAAGCTGCATATTATAATTCTGATATATTTATAAAGTATCATAGCCACCTGGCTTTTTAAAACCAAGGTAAGCCAGGATATTATTTTTTATTGAACAAATTGGTAAAACTATTTCAGCATCACTATGGTTTGTCTACTTACGCATAAAGTATTAGAAATTTGACTTAATAGCTTAGGTAATTAGATACAAGAAAATTGTGTCAATGTAAAAGAAAGTTTTATAAACTGTTTTATCTTAGATTTGGACTGTAATTATACTAATTTAGTCTCTAGATTACATCTAACATACCTGCACGACCTTAGATTGGAACAATTGTCTTTAATTTAAATGGAACTTAATATCATGTTTTATTAGGAACTATTTTGTTTTGTTTCAAAGAAATCAGTTTTACTCCAAAAAGGACCAGTAACGGGGAAGATTATTATAAAGATTTAAGTAAGTTAATAAGGACATCACACTTTCATGGAAATGCACTAACAGAGCTGGAGGTCATAGAGAATTGAGCTGGGGGTTAATTTTGGATTCAAGATGTCTCAGTCAGTTCATGCTGTCAAAACAAAATACTGTGGACTGGGTGGCTTAGAAAACAGAAATTTATTTCTCACAGTTCTGGAATCTGAAAGTCCAAGATCAAGGTGTCAGCAAATTCAGTTCCTAGAGAGTCAGCTTCCTGGCTTTTAATAGGCCAGCTTTTTGCTCCATTCTCCCAAAGTAGGAAGACTAAGTTCTGGTCTCATCCTCTTCTTATAGGAACACTAATGCCATCATGCAACCCTGACCTTCATAACTTCATCTAAATGTAAATACCTCCCAAAGGCCCCCTGTCTCCAAATACCACCAAATTAGGAGCTAGGATTTCAACATATTATTTGAGGCAGGGGTGGGGGATGGGTGGGAGGGAGATACAAACGTTCAGGCCATAACATAAGACATCCCTACAGACATTGGGCTAGGCATCCTATGAAGACTGATTATAGAATCTGGCCATTACTATGACTGAACAACATTTCACAATGGCCTTTTTTTTGTATCCCAATACCAAATGCCTCCTACCCAGTAGGTCATCAATGTAGTGGTTTTCCTCTAGTTTTTTAGAAATTTTACTGAGTAATGTATCAGATAACCATCTGTTTATACTGCTTAGAGAAGATATGCAGCTAGTTTTATTCCCTCATCATACTGTAGCCTGCCTCTGAAAGTTTTAAAACTGTATTAGGAACATATTATTTGTGTTTTAGGAATTATTTTTCTTATGTAGAAATGTAAAGCTTGAAAATAATATACACAGATGATTACAAAATAAGGTGGAAATATGGCATTGGGGAAAAAAGAATGTTCATCTCTAATTTCATGGGGAAAAAATAAAACTGAAATAATCTACTTTCATTATGAATCTGTAAGTATGGGCCTATTTGTAAAGGTTAAATACTGCATGTTAAAAGGTATTTTAACGTTTTTCAACAAAACCCAAAGTAAAAATCTAACATCCATATTCAAGGAATGTATATTCCTTCTCTACTACATTTTACATGCTTGAAAGAAAACTGTTATCACATTACACATCTGAAAGCAAAATTTACATGTGTGAATAGAAACATACATAAAATTCCTTGTGTTTCTCTCACCATTAATCTTTTTCTGAAGGGTCTCAACAATGTTTCTAAACACAGCACACAAATTCCATACAAATATAGAGTACTTTTTAATATACTGAACAGACTTTCTCTTTGCATATTTAGGACACATTCTCCATCAAAAAGGCTCAAAGAAATTTCATTAAATAACATTTATTAATTCTGTCCTCCATAGTTAATGAATGCATATCCATACAAAAAAACCTGTAAAGCATAGAAAAGCAAAAAGAAGAAACAAAAATAACTCCCAATCCCACTGCCACCAAATACAGTTATCTGAAGCTAACCAGTCCCTAAGCAGTATTTTTTTTTCTTTGAAAACCTGGGACATTTCCTTACTGTAGTACTTCTTTGAATATCAGACATTAGCTTCCAAGATAACTATACTTACAGATTATTTTTTATATGTCACTTTCAGACATAGTTTATTAAAGGAAACTAAACTTAAGTTCCTTCCTAAATCACCTTCCTCTCCAGATTTCCATTTTCCATTAATGTTCAAGTGATTCCATTTCCCTAGGCCCAATGTCAGGATTATGTTTTGTCCAATTCTACCCTTAAAAATTCTTCTGTCCTGACTTTCTTTAACATAGGACTGTAGCCAATCCTGTGTTAAGTACCTGGGAGTGAAAATGAACTATTTCCCAAGAACTTAAAGCCTATAAAATCATCTTCTGAGAGTTAAAAGCAGTAAGACCAATGTAAGGATTAGGAATGCCTAGTCAACAAAAAGCGACTGAAAGGCCTTCTCAACTGCTAGTCAACTAAGAGTTACCCATGACCATGCTCGAAAGTATTAACATACACTATAAAGAAATGAGTTCATCAGGAAGGGATATAGCATGACTGAGGAACAATGGAAAAAGGAAATCACAGAAAAAAACATATTATGAGGAGAAAGTGTTCACACTTTCTCCTGTGTATGTGAATTTCAATTGTCTAACAAGTCTGCCTAAGAATTACCTGATACTAGAGAATGGCACATTGTTTGATTTATTATTTATACTGACTTAGGTGGAAAAAATATCTTTGTCATAATTAAGGAAATGGATAATATTCAATGACTTTTACCTGTCCCATAGAAAAATAACCCCAAGGTTATGGTTTTATTATTCTGTGATACATTAATTAGTTTGTTTCTAACTTAATTTTTTAACTGACTACATTAAATCCAAGTTATTATATCTTCTTTTAAACTACACTTTTAAACTACAACTACCCTGCAACTTCTTTTAAACTACAACCACCCTGCAACTTCTTTTAAACTACAACTACCCTGCAAGTTCCCTCATTAATGATTTAGGGAAACTTTTGTGATAATATCTACATTATGGAAATGCATAAGACTATCAGTAATTGATGTCAGTAAACATATGAATCACCTAACTTATCTTATTCTGACTCTAGTTGTTCTGATTATCATTTGATTTTTCAGTAGCAGGCTTTCTGAGATAAAATGTGCTGGCCAAATAATTCAAGTGTCTGGCCTCCTGAGTTAATGAGTGAGAAAGTTCATTCCTGAGAGAGAAGTACATTTCTGTTGTGGATACAACATCCAGTCTGTAAGAAAACTGAAGTATAGGTTCTAGATCATGACCAACCTGTTAAATTCATGCTAGACAACAAGTCAGCTTCCTCTAGATTAATATGCCTTAGTGAGTGGCTGGCTGTCCTTTACTTCTGTCAAGGAAGAATTATCTCTAACCTGATCTGGGAAAGAATGTTTATTGTGTGTCATAGCATTCACAACCTTCTCCTGGGAAGGAAGAAATCTGTGTTCCAGACAAATGCTTAAGTGAGGTTTTGAGATGTATTTGAGATTAAGAATTTCTGGGGACTTAGTTGCCTACATGCAACTGAATTTCAGCCTAGGCTATATTAGCCTTTAACTATACACACACACACACACACACACACACACACACACGCACACTAATAGTGAGGATAAGAAATAAATAAAAGGTAAACAAAATAGCAAATACAATAATACGCTTTGGAATTTAAGAAATTCTAAGATAAAAATGAAACAAAGGAAATAAAATAGAGCTGAGGCAGCAGGTATATGGGAGTGCTTTCAGTAGGATTTCACAAAGAGCTTTTTAGGAAGGTGATATTTAAGCAGAGACGTGAAAGACTGGATTTCTGAAAAGAAGAATTCCAGGCCCAGGTCAAAGCAAGAGTATGGCCCTTTGGAAGAAATAAGATTGATAGTTTCTAGGCAATTCAGGTTCCACCTACTTTATTATATACTACTTTTGATAAAGAAACTAGGTACTACCACACCAAAAGGTCACAAATCCTTCAGTAAGAAAAGTAAATGTAGGTCTTCAGGAAACTACTGGAAAAGAACGTGGCATCTTTGAAATATATATAAACTGCACTCTTTTAGAAAAACATTTTGAGGGGTGCCTGGGTGGCTCTGTCAGTTGGGTGTCCTACTTTGGCTCAGGTCATTGAAAGAGTGGACCTAGGCCAGCCGACTCCATTTTGTTCTGTGTCCTCCATCTTGAGTGACTATGTCCCCGATATGGCCCCCTTTCTGGGAAAACCACAGAAAGAAATTCCAGCTCAAACCTCAGACCACGCCTCCTCCCCTTGAGTAACTTCCAGCTCACCCGTTCAAACTTCCCTTTCAAACCATGCCCAGCAACCTGCACAATGGGACTCTGACCCTTCCCCAGCCAATCGGCTAAGGACACAATCATTACCCCACCAACCGCCCCTAGATCCCTATAAAACCTTTGTGCTTTTGAAACTCGCTCTCTCTCTCCAGCATCTCACTGCTGCGACGGTGCAGGTAGGGGATTGAGCTCGAGCTAGCTGGAATAAAGGCTCTTTGCTTTTGCATCGGACTTGGCTCCCTGGTGGTCTTTGGGGATCACTAATTCTGGGCATAACAGTCATGATCTTGCAGTCTGAGGGTTTCAGCCCCATGTCATGTTCTGTGCTGACAGCTCAGAATCTGGAGCCTGCTTCAGATTCTGTATCTCCGTCTGTCTGTCCCTCCCCTCCTCATGCCCTGTCTCTCTTTCTCTCTCAAAAATAAATAAACATTATTTAAAAAAATTTAAAAAATTTTTTGAAACTTAAGTTTTTTGTCCGGAATATCAGACTTTTTAAAATCTAATCAATTCTTCTACCTTTCCTGTTGCAACATCACAAGACAATTTTCAAACAGGATCCTGAGTGGTATCATTTTATAAAAAGAAAACTTAGATTAGGCGAGTTAAAAGATAGGGATGTGATTTCCCTCTTCACTTCCTTCCTACATGCAGATTTTAATAAAATATAAAATACTATTTTATATTTTAAGTCTATCATCTTATTTTCTGTACCACCTTCCATCATAGTTATGAGAATACATCTCTCTCTAGATCTTAAACTTCCTGAAGTCAGGAGCCATGCTTCATTTACATTAGTATCTGCTACCTATTGCATACTACCTTATAGAGAGTTATTCTCAATACTTACTTGTTGAATAAATGAAATACATGCATATGTTTCTTCCATTAATAAAGATTTTGCAACATTATACTTTCTAAATTTACTTCTTAAAAAAAAAGGACACTTAACTACAGAGAACAAACTAATGGCTGCCAGAGGGGAGATGGGTAGAGGGGATGGAGGAAAGAGATCAAGGTGATTAAGAATACACTTATCTTGATAAACACTGAATAATGTATAGAATTGTTGAGTCACTACCTTTTATACCTGAAACTAATATAACAATGCATGTTAGTTATACTTTAATAAAAATTAATTAATAAAAAGAGACAGATAATTAATAGTAAGTAGTGTTATGAAGGCTGTATTGTTTATTACTGTTTACTCAGAATCTAACAGTTCTGACTTGTAGTAGGCTAACAAGTACATTTTGAATATCGAACTAAAACATCTCAGACTATTCAACCAACTGAATATTGGTCTTCAAAGCAATGAACTCAGGAGTTCATTGTTTTTTCTAATGATTCAACCCTTGCTCGAAAGATTCTTGAAAAAAAAGTTAATTGATTTCTGAACAAGACTACAGGTTTCACGAGAAAAGTCAGTTCCACTTCTTTACAGATACATCTTTATTGACCAGTCAGAACCACAATTCTAAATTCAAAAAAAAAAAAAAATTCTATAATAGCAGAATTTCTGCAATATAGTAATAGTTGAGGACGTGTTCAGATTTAATTGGAAATGTTTTCATTTGATGTAAAAAGTCAGATTTTAGAAACAATTAATATACATTAATAAGGAAATCAGCTCCTTTGTAATACATAGATGCTATCAGTAAAAAGAAAAGTCTCAATGGTTGGGCCTAACTACTTGATTGATAATGTAATTGTTTTCAAATATGTATTGTTATCACAGGTTTCTAGTAGTCTTTTTGACCTTTACTAACTCAAGTTTCATTTCCTTTTATCTGAGGAGAATCACACGCTATGTCTTCCTTTCCCTGAGAATCTCAAAGTCTTATCTGCTCATCATAGGCTGATGCTTGCGAAAGCCCTCTAGTTTACTCATGTAAAACATTTTAAAAGCCTCTAATCTTAATGAGTTACATTTCTTCCAGAAATGCAGTTCTTAATTATGGCAAAGAGTTAGGTTGTTGTTGTTGTTTGCAATTCTTTATCTGTGGCCTTTATTTCTACCACAAAAACCTAAGCTCTAATAGTTATGTTATCAACAGGTAATATATTCTAAAGTGTATGTAAGATCCCACTGTCTACAATATCTCAAGGGTCATTATCAAGCCTCAATCATCAAATTACCTACAACAACCAAGAATGCCCACAAATGCTGGCTTTTCCCTCCACCAGACATTTTTAGTCAGATAACAAATCAGGGTGAGTTTAGTCAAGGGACTCATTTTCCTCCGGCAGTGATTGCATTAGCTGTCACAACTAGAGTTTAAAGTCATGTACTTTGGGTCACATTTTCCTTGATCCAGTTCTGTTCCTGCCGCTGGCAATATCAGCAGCTGTGGTTATTATAACTACCCCCAGGTGACAGAACTTAGCATTTCATTTTGGGGGGTGTCAGGGAAAGGCAGTGAAAAGGGATGGAAGCTTAGTATCTGTATAATGTTTATGACATCCCCAAGTACCATATAGCTAAAAAAACAAACACCATTTAATCATGTCTGCCTGAGATACAGCAGAGGGCACCATATACGGGTCATCACTCAGGCAATAGTGCATTAACAATTCCTTTTTCTCCTCCAGTAATTTGAGTCACATCGAAAAAAAAAAAAGGTTGCAGTTATTTCAAATCTTTTTCCAACCTCAATCCTGATGAATGCTGTATTGGTGTTCTTTTCATGATTCTCTTTGTTTCTTACTCCTTTCCACACTGAGGAGAAATCAATGCTTAAAAACAATATTTTAAAGATTTACATTTATTCTATATACAAAACAAATATCATCAAAAAATCTGACATATCGCCAAAGAAGAAAAATGCTGCTTGCTAAGAAAACTTATTTCTTTTCTTAGTTAGTGGGCATCCCACTGAAAGCTCATATACATGTGCTATATCAGTCTCTAAATAATATAAATGAAAAGTTTTACAGTTTAAAGTCAATCAAGTGGTCACAGGTGAAAAATGCTTCATCCTTGAAACACAAACATATCAGTCATTATATTCTGTGTACTCAGTTTTAACCATGCTTTACTGAAGATAAGGGCTCAATTGTGAAGGTTTGTTTTTGGTTTTCTTATTATTATAGTTGGATCCTTCCCTCTTTGCATAATATCCAACAAAGTCTTTTCCTACAGAGTGTTTTCAGAAAAAAGTTGACCTCCTTTAAAAGAGTTAAATGACTCGGATGCCTGGACGGCTCAGGCAGTTAAGTGTCTGACTATTTTGACCCAGGTCATGATCTCATGGTTAGGGAAATTGGGCCCATGTTTTGGGAGATTGAGCCCGGAGTCTGTGCTGTTAGTGCAGAATCCTTGGGATTCTTTCTCTCTCTCCCTCTCTCTCTGACCCTCTCCAGTTCATGTTCTCTCTCTCTCAAAAATAAGTAAATAAATAAATATTAAAAAAATAAAATAAAAGCATAAGTGACTGAAATATCCTGTTGGATCTGTCAAGAAGAGAAGTTTTTGTGGGGCAGGTAAACAAAAAGCACATGGGCAGAAGTATACCACAACCCTTAAAGCCTAAAAGCACATTAAAACCTTTAACTTAGTTCATAATTCTAAACCAGTTTAATGGAGAGGGTCTTGATTTGCAATGACAGAAATGATCTTAGATAATGTTTGCGTTTATTTGTGTGGAATCTACCACCTACCTCTAAAGCTCTTCAGATGTGCCATGCCCCTTTTCCATTTACGTGTTTGTGCACACATTCACAATTTGACACTCTGTAAATAAGCCAATAAATATCCCCAAGCTCTGTCTGCTACACTGTAGATGGCTTCGTGAAAGTAAGAACTTGACATCTTAGTCACAGGTGAAATTGAAAACAAGAGGCAAGAGGTGAAATCATTATGTCTAGCTTCCACCTTCTGATATTCTTCTTGACTTTCTGCTGAGTACCCACAAGGTCAGTGATCAGCGGGGCTGAAGCTGTCTTGCCACCACTCTTTTGATACTTAGGGATGCAACAGGAACTCTAGTGAGGTTGGGGGAATCCCTCCTGCCACTAAATTCTTCAAGGGCTTTGTACAAATAAAGAATCCAAAAATATACCACTTTCCTCAGCATGTTTTAATTCTGCAGTATATTTCTCTCTATCCAGCCAGAATTAGAGTTGCCATAAATGCTATAATGCTTTCTTATAGGAACGTTGTGCCCTTTTAATGACCAGATCATACTCAAAAGGTAAGTTGTCTTTACCTTGTGAGTATAAGCAACACTGGCATCTAGTATTGACTAAAGGGTTAAAATCTACTAGGTACTCAAGTGTTGTTCCATCTTAGAAAAGAATTATGTTGAAATGATTTGGGGGAGGCTGAGAAGATGGTGGAGTAGGAGGACGATAAGCTCATCTCTTCCCACAGATACTAGATAACACTCATGCCAGTGTACATAACCCAGAAAACAACTTGAAGACTGGCAGAACAGTCCACAACAAAAGGTAGAGAAGAGTCTGCGATGAAGACAGTAGGAAGGGCAGAGACAAGCTGAGGAGCAAAATAGACCACCACCATCCATGGTGGGGAGGGAGGCACAGGCAGGGAGAGGGAAGAGAAATAGAATACCACACCAAGGAGCTGCCACACGGAAGGTGAATCCCCATAACATTTTTTTCTGAAAGCAAGAGGGGACAAATTTTGTGAGTTCTTACAACCAGCAAGATTTAAAGCCAGAAATTTTAAAAATCAGCAGACTTGGTTCTGAGAGAGCCCAGAGGGTAATAGGAAGCTCAGCTCCCAACCTTAAAGAAACAGCATGACAAACAGCCCAGGGAATTACAACATAGAAGGAGCAGTCTGAAAACCATGTGGTACAAATGGGAGAGCAAGTAGTTTACTCATTTCAGAGTATTTCCTGGAGGGACAGGGATTTCTGAAGGACTTCTCCAGAAGCAAAGGAGCTAGCACTTGCCATCTCCTTCCCCAATCCCCTAGAATGAACATAGGACCATCTTTGGAAACCAGGAAGTGCCCACACTCTATACCTAACTTTCTTACATCATGCCCTGCCTCACTGCAGAGATCCCCCAACAAAATCAACCCAAGCAGCTCCACACCAAGATATACAGTAATTAAAATGGTAAAAAGTAGTGATAAGAAGGGAATTTTAAAAGAAGCAAGAAATAAGAAGATACATACAAGGGAAATCCTATAAAACTATATCAATAGATTTTCAACAGAAACTTTTCAGGCAAAAAGAAAGTGGCATGATATATTCAAAGTGCTGAAAAAAAATCTGTAGCCAAGAATACTCTATCCAGAAAGGCTGCTATATTCAGAAGAAGAAGAGATAAAGAGTTTCCCAGACAAAAAAATCTAAAGGAGTTCATGACCACTAACCCAGCCCTATAAGAAATGTTAAAGATGACTCTAGATGGAAGGAGAGGCCTATAATAACAGCAAGAAAAGTAGGAAGCACAAAAACAGTAAAAATAAGTATATCTATAAAAATCAGTCAAAGGACTCTAAAAAGATGGAAAGTATAGCACCATGAACCTATAATGTGGGGTGGGGCAGTAAAAATTGGGTTCATACTTAAGCAACCATCAACTTAATATAGACTTCCATATGCAAAATGTGTTAAATATGAACCTAATGGTAAGCACAAATGAAAAACCAGTAATAGATAGATATGCAAAGAATAAAGAGAAAGGAATCCAAGTTTATCACTAAGGAAAGCCAGCAAACTGTGAAAGAAGAGAGAAAGAGAAAAAAGGACCAGAAAAGATCTAGAAAAATAACTGCAAAACAAGAAATAAAATGGCTACACACACACACACACACACACACACACACACACACACACACATATATATATTGCATATCAATAATCACTCTGAATGTAAATGAATGAAATGCTCCAATCAAAAGACACAGGGTGATAGGGTGGATAAAAAACAGGACCCATCTATATTCTGGGTATAAGACACTCATTTCCAACCAAAAGGCACTTCCAGATTGAGGGTGAGGGGATGGAGAAATATTTACCATGCAAGTGGATGTCTTAGGAAAGCAATACTTACATCAGACAAAACAGACTTTAAAACAAAGACAAAGGACAATATATGATAATAAAGAAGACAGACCAACAAGGGGATATAACATTGCAAATATTTATGCACCCAACATGAAAGCCACCCAAATACATAAAACAACTAATAACAAACATAAAGGAACTAATCAATGTGATATAATAAGAGTAGAGGACTTTAATATCCCACTTACACCAATGGAGAGAACTTCCAAATAGAAAATCAACAAGAAAACAATGGTTTTGAATGACACACTGGATCAGATTGATTTAACAGACATATTCAGAACCTTCCATCCTAAAACAGCAGAATACACATTCTTTACAAGTGTACGTGGAACATTCTCCAAATAGATCACATTATAGGCCACAAAACAAATCTGAACAAATTAAAAAAGATCAAAGGTCCTATCATGCATCTTTTCTGACCACAACTCTATAAACCTAGAAATCAACCAGAAAAAAATCTGGGGGAAAGAAAAAAGAAAAATCTGGAAAGAGCAAGATATATGGAGGTTAAATACATACTACTAAACAATGAATGAGTTTATCAAGACATCAAAGAAGAAATAAAAATTACATGGAGAGAAATGACAACGAAAAAACAATGGTTCAAAATTTAGGGGATACAGCAAAAGCAGCAGATCTAAGAAGGAAGTTTATAGTAATACAAGCCTACCTCAAGAATCAAGAAAAATACCAAGTAAACAACAAATGAAGACTAAGCCCATAAGAATAGAAGAGCAGACAAAAACAACAGTAGAGAGTAAAAAAAAGACCTTATCTTCTTAAATAAAAAACAAAAAGAAGAAAAATATAAGAATGATTTGGGAAAAAATAACAATGTTCATAATAGGCAAAGATTTATAATGGCAGTCCTAAAGAAGAAAGCCAAATATGAGAACAAAACAAATACTACAAATTATTCAAGAAATTTCCCTGAAATAAAACAAACTACATATTGAAGGAATGTTCAACATAACCAAGAATATCAACCTGGAATAATAAAAAAATGAATCACATTTTATAAAATCACTCAAATTTAACAACAAAAATTCCTTTGGAGATCTAGAGAAAAAGGACAAATGACTTATAAGGAAAAGAGTAGTTTTCAGACTTCATAAAAGCATTGCAATGTGCCATAAAATAAATACAGTAATATATTTAAGATACCCAAGGGGAAAAATGCGAGTCAAAGATTTTTGTATCCAGAAAAACTGACTTTTAAGTACAAAGAATAGAGCTAAACATTTATCACAAAAATTTATGGATTATTATTTTTATAGACTTTTCCTGAAGAATCTACTACAGAACAAACTGCAGACAATCAATATGACTGGATAGATGTTGATGTAAAGGCTGGTAATAAGCACAGAATATATAATTACTCATTGAATTAAGAAAAAAATGAAAGTCAACTATGAAGAATGTGGAGAATGTGGAAGGACTATGCAAAAATTGTTAACTGATTCCTGTGTGATGTGGGATAAAGTAAATGAATGATCATTAGATTTTTTTAATTGTTTCATTTCCTGTGTACAAGTGAATGAGTATTCTCTGAGTGCAACGAAAGAGATACCAATGTAATACAGAGGAAGTTGAGGTTAAATCCTATAATCCTGAATTTATTTGGTAGTACCATAAATTTATTTAGATTGTCCTTTATTACCATAAACACGTAAACACACACACACACACACACACACACACACACACACACACAGAGCCATTGGTCCATTGGCAAGGCCTAGATGAAATTACCAATTCAATAGCGACAATTACTTTAATCTCCAGATTTTAAATGCCATTCCCCACCGAAAGAAATCAGGGTCCTTTAGAGAAATGTCCACTTCCAGGAATTGAGTGGTAAATGTGTAGGATTATCATAAATATCTTGTCATATACCTTGATAGCAAGGAAGCTATCAAAGATTGGTAGGGTCATGTCAAAAAACATCAGGGGTAACATAAAAAGGTACCAAAGAGTCAAAGATGGAAAACTTTGAGCATCAGTAAGAAAAATTATTGCAATGATTTGAAATTCATCAAAAGTTTTCAAATTAATGAGTTTTTATTTTGGAGAATAGTAAGGGAAATCATTCATTATCTTGACAATTAGGAATAAAGAGAAAGAACAAAGTATACATGTCCTACCTTTTCTATATAGACTGTATCACTGAAAATCAAGTAATTGTGTTTTTTTAGAGTTTCTTTATTTATTTTAGAGAAAGAGGAAGAACGTGCACACCCAGGGTAGGGCCAGAGAGAAAAGTAGAGAGAAAGAATCCCAAGCAGGCTCCCACTGTCAGTGTGGAGCTGGGCACAGGGCTCAAACTCTCAAACCCATGACATCATGATGTGAGCTGAAATCAAGACTCAGATACTTGACCTATTGAGCCACCCAGGTACCCCCAAATAATGGATTGAAGGAAGTATCACTTTCTAGAAGTATTTCTAGTTGATATATTTTTTGAATCATAGAAGTAGAATACCATCACTATGAAACCCCAATCAGTTCATGAGTCTAAGCATTGAACATCTACAGCTACAACTGTCATAAGATACAGATAAGCAGACATAATATGTCTCCTGATGAAAGAACACACCATTACCTTTAGTCTTGCCAGGGGATGGAACCTGAGAATGATGGAACCCATCTATCTACAAAAAAAAAAAAAATGGACAGAAGTATAGCTTGAATTGCATAGTTAGTATATAATCAGCAACATTTAGACTGGGGGAAATCTACAGGTTAAATAGTTCAGGTTCTTTAGGATACATCTTGAACTGTACCGTTATTATGAAATCAGCACCATAGAGATGATAGACCAAGAAAGGAATAAAGGGCAAGCCCATAGACCAATACAATTACAAATTTAAAGGGTGTGGGGACAAGACAATATCATAGCGTCTATTGTAAAGTAATAAAAATTAGTACCTTAGGAAGTGATAATATAGCCTTGTCAGTGGGTACCTCCGTGGCCTAGCATCATGCTTGACACATGATAAGTAAGCCCTGAAAATGTATTTTATTTGTTTGTTTGTGGGAGAATGTGTGTATGTGTGTACTGTTTTATTTTTGGTGATGTTTGGTGGCTGTTTTTCCCTGAAAAACAGTATGTTGATCATACTGGCAAAAAAAAAAAATGCAGAAGAAAATATCTGCATTCTTGTTTTAGTATGAAGAAGCATTCACTGTTACTAGATGTAGTACTAAATTTTTCCCTGGGGAATTGCCATGTTATATTAAGACACTAAGGCACTCAAATCATGGTGAGAAACTGGATTCTTATCGGTCATGAAGACACAAAGCTATAATACAGTGCAGGTGCAAAGCTATGCCATGGTAAGAAACATTATATAATAAAAATGTAGAGGTCCTGCTCATAGTGAATTATCATTACAAAAATCCCCAAAGACCCTTTCAGTGATGTTGGCCCATCTATCCTCTGCTTGAGACCTTAGGAAAGAGGAAATTTATTGAGACTTTAGAAAACAGATAATTTATTGCTTAGAATATAGAAAAACAGCTCTTAGAACTCTGTTTCAGTGAAATATCTGTTTCTCTTCAATCAACTTCCATCCTTTTCTGTCAAACTAATGACATTTCAGAGATATCTTAAAAATTCTTATAATGACTTTGGGATGTAGCCCTGGGCCCTAAATCATTAAATAGTCCTGTCAACTTCCACTATATAACTATCTCTAATCCCTGCTGAAATTTTTCTGATACCTGGAAAGTTTTAGAACAACTATTCTTTTGGGGGGACTACAAATGAAATATGTCTGCCTTCATCCCCAGAACCTCACAAGCCAGGGATTTCCAGTATCATGTCAAACTCACTGGCAAATTGTTTAGAAAACAAAAACAAAAACAAACAAATAACAAAATTCAAGCAAATTTCCCTAAACAGCAGACACTATTCAACTTATTATCTACCATATTTTGAAACTTCCTAAAAGTCACCCTGTAAGCACAGATGCACATAATAATGTTAGCTGTAATAATATTAGGAAAAAGATATAATTAACATTTATCAAATATATAATTTTACTTCAATAAATATATATAAAATGCCATTAGTATATTTATTTCTTACCCATAAAATATTAATATTCCTGAGTTAAATATAACTCCTCAAAAAAGTGTTTCAGTTCTTTGACAGTCTGGTAAAGTTTAAGGATCTACATCAAATCAGAATAATTTAAATGCATTAAATAAAATATACAAAATTGTTAAAAAGTGATTATATTGAAATGCTATTTAAAATAGTTTATTGTAATATAGTAAAATAATGTATGCACTTCATTATTGTATCTTGTGGTGGGTCTAATAACTACCATAATTTTGAAGAAGTAATATTTCAAGATTATCTGTAACAATTGCAATGAGATATCAAAATGTTTGAATGATATTGCTAATATTACTGTGGATTTTTGTTAAAATTCCTGATTGGAGAAAAGCTCAATTTCAATTAGAGTTCAGTGAAAACAAAGATTTAATTTTTTTGCAGCCAGTTGGATTCTATCCATGAATTCTTATGGGACATACAGCACTCAGATTAAAAACCTACGAAATAAACCAATTAGTGAGGCCTCTATATCTTTAAGAATAAAGTTCCCTTAAATAGATTCTTAGTCTGTTTATTTATCATATTTATAATATTTGGTATGAGTAACATTAAAAGTGTTAAATATTTTAGGTATGCTCAATTACTTAAGTAGCAAATGCAATTAAGAATATTAATAATTAACATGTATGCACAATGATCTTACTATTTCTTCTACATATAACAAGAAAACCATTACTTTTACAGTGTAATTCTAACATGTATAACAAAGAAAAGAAAAATTCAACTGAACTGGCATTATATTTAAGGACTTAAGAAAGCAATTTTCTTTTTAAAAAGTTCAATTATTTTTTCTAATCTCTCTCTTGTTTGAATATACTTTCTCTCTAACCAATTTAGGTTTTATTACATTTCTAAATGTGTGTGTGTGTGTGTGTGTGTGTGTGTGTGTGTGTGTATCATCATCATATACATATGATATATATATGATATATATATGTTTTTCTCCCCAAAGCTGAAATTAGCCCTTTGGGCCTAACAAGTCAGGAAGGATCATAGAACTTTCTACAATCACATTACTAATCAATTTAAAATCCTTTGTTGCTCATCTCCTCCAACAGCCTAAAAAAGAGCAGAATATGATCTTCAGAGACAACCAAAGGACCAGAGGGTACAGAAGGAAATAGTTCTGTGATATTTTCTCTAATATTGCATTATTTATTACTGTAAGGGTTTCTATAGTAAGACTGAAAATATATTTAAATTACCTATGGATCTCTTGGTACCAGAAGACATAAAATCACGTGATGGATCTTTGAAGTACTAACCTAATGGCCTCAAATGAGTTAGTTAACCTTCCTAGCATGCAATTCTCTCCACTGCCACATGGCAATAGAAATCACCTTACAATTGTATTGTGAGGATCAACACTATTGATAACTGTCTATACTGTAAACTACCGTATTAGTCTCGATTATTTTTGTCATTAACTATAGTAATTAATTTATTCAACAAGTATGTACTCAATGCTCTCTGTGTGGCAAGCACATCTTTAGATTCTGAATGTACAAAGTGAACAAGATACCTCAAAGAGATTTCACTAGGTTGAGGGTTGTAAGAAAGAGCTGATATTAACTGGATGACAAAATCATTAGCTGTATCCATACAGCCATGAACAGAAAAATGATGGTATGGCAGAAAAGAATAATATACATTTTAAAATAAAACCTGCTAGATTTGAATTTATAAGAAAATATTTACCATGAATCTAAAAACTTACTACTAATTTGATATATACAGAGAGGAACATCAGGACAATATATTTAACTCAATTCAATTTTAAAAAATTTTCTGTGAAAGTGATACCCCCAGACACTCTTTTGTGAGGCACTATTAGATAAATTACAAAATATTAGGAGCAAAAAAATAACATAATAAAGAATAACATAAATTTGAAAACATAAGCAATGAATATATGGAGGTATGAGATAAAGAGAAGGAAGTCTAAATGCCTATGCAATTTGAGAATGCAAAAAATAAAGGTCAATTTTATTAAAGACTTTGAAAACACATTAAATTATAAAAAACATTACAAAAATCTAAATCACCAGGACCCAGAGTTAATAATGGTTAATATTTTGCTATATTTGCTATAAATATTTATGCTTAATATGGATCTCAGGTATGATTCATGGCACACTACCTCTAACATTCTGTGCAAAACCTCTCTCTTATTTTACTTCATTTCGTCATTCCTATCTCCATTCTCATACCCAAGTTCCTAATAGGCATCAATATAATGGATGATTAATTGTATAAGTATGCCAGAAATATATATTTGATATATACTTTGCTATAAATATAGTTTCTTACTTTTAATGCATAAGTCTAAGAACTATCCTCTTTGCAGTTTACAAATCTAAATCATAATAATTCTTGTTATAATGTAATCAAACCTATGTATACTCGACAATTTGTTCATTGTATTAGATTGTTTTACAACAATGCTGTTGAATAAACAGCTCTGAATTTTCATTGGTTTAAAATACATTTATTTCCTACCCATGGATCTACAGGACATTTATGTCTCTGTTGAACTCAATTAAAGTACATGGTGCAGGGAAGTATAGTCTCTCCCCCCAGAGGGTCATGCCAAGGCTCAATTTTCTTATTTCTTCCATTAATACAGTGCACCACGTTGATAGTTTCTTACTTTGAACCATTTTTCTAGTTCCAGAAATATGTATGTGTGTGTGTGTGTGTGTATATATACATATATATATATACACACACACACATACATACATATATGTATACATATATATGTATGTATGTAGGTATATATATACACATATATGTATACATATATATATGTATGTATATATGTGTGTGTGTGTGTGTGTGTGTGTGTGTGTGTGTGTGTGTGTGTTTTAAGAGAGAAAGAGAAAGTGCCTACAAGTGGGGTAGGGGCAGTGGGGCAGGAAGAGAATCTTAAGCAGGCTCTACACCCAGTGCAGAGCCCATCCTGGGGATCGATCCCACAACTCTGGGATCATGACCTGAGCTGAAATCCAGAGTCAGACACTTAACTGACTGAGCCACCCAGGTGCCTCTGTCTGTGTGTTTAAATACACAGTTTGATTGCCAATTTTCTCACAAGCAATTAGTCAGCAAATTATTGTATTATAACTATATTATAATACTAACTTCATGCACTGCCTTGGTATCAGTAATATAGATGCATAAAAAGTGTTAGCTACACATCTCTTTCATAATCTTTTTTTGGAAGGGAATAGAAAGATAGAAGATAGATATGTAGGTAAAACCTTATGTGAATAACATCTAGAAAGGGGACAAGTACATATGTTATTAATATCAATATCTTTATTTAAATCTCATTGGTTCATTTGAATATTCTAATTATCATTCAGTTTTGATTATATATTTCTAGAATTCATCCATTTCATTGAAATTTTCAAATATATTGCCTCAGAAGTTTGGAAAATCTATTTTACCTATAGAAATGGAAATAATGAAATAAACACATATAAAGTATATAGTTTGTTCCTATGTTGATGTAGCATAACGTGTTTCTAATTATAAACGTCTTCTCAAATTATCTTTATTGATGCCTGTTTCTAGGCCCACGATGAGAGAGTCTCTGTTGTGTTTTTTTAATGAGTTGTGAGTCAGTTGTAGGTTCTAAAAATAATTTCAATGTTCACATCATTTAAAAAGTAGAAAATAAAATGATGGATATAAGAATATAACACATACTGTCAGTCATGTTTCATAAAGCATATGTCAATTTAACACTTATGTGCATGTGTTACTGGATCCCTGTGTAAAATGTAATGCTTACTGTGGGCTGTAGTCTAAGAAAATGAAAAACAGCTCTGCAGAATATTTTTCTCTAAGTAGAGTTCCTGTATTCTCAAGATGGACGCTTTACAGTAGCTCTTCTTTCTTTTAACTAACGTCTGTCTCAACACAGGTGAGCTGCATTTCTACAGGTAGTTGAAGTTTCCATCACAGTCTGCCTTCTCTTTTTTCTGTTCGTAGAGTATTGCTCTTTAGGGTCTAAAGAAGAAAATATGTGTCTTTGTGTTTTGTTTTGAACCTGGCTTCTGAATTTTATCTTTCTAGCCTAACAGGTTGCTAAAAGAGCAGCGTGGTTTCTTAACTCTTTGGCTGCCTCTACCTAGAATCAGGAAATGCCTTCACAGAAGAAATACATGAGTCAACATTGTGGTTTTATGTTTTCTTTGTCCAGAGATTCTTTACTGCTAATTTTCTCATGCCTTCAAGGAGTTTTTACATTTATTGCTGTTTTAACATTTCTCCAGCTTTTCCAGTTGTACTCAATGATGAGGTTGTTCTGAATTATTTGACATTACTAGAAAAGTCCATTAAATTTCTTAACAGCATATTTAGTTCAAATGAAGAAAGTGTAAAAATATGTCTATCTTCCCTCTCATTAAAGAAAATAGTATATTTTATAACCCTGCTCATCTCACAACTTCCTTATTATTATTTATTACTTTACTTCCAGCTTATTTCAAATACACATATCCAAAGTGATAGACATGTTTTTCTCATTATTCTATTTCTGGGACTATTATTTTTGACTCATTGCTTACTTTTTTTATCACTGTTATCAACCAATATTTTGTTCATTGTTGCTTTCTTAATGTAGCTTCTTTTCACTGGATGAATACTGAGGATATAGAATATCCTTTTATAATTCTTCAGGGAAAATTTTATAAGTAGAAACATTTCAGTCTTTGTATTCCTGGAAATATACTTATTTTGTCCTTATTTTGTTCTTACTTTTAAATGATAGCTTGGCTGGTTTGGAATTCTAGGTTCATTACTATTTTCTTTTTGCACTAGATCTTCTAGTCTCTTTTCTGGTTTGTTAGTATTCTGTCTATCTGACTGCTATTTATTTAAAATTTGTGTTTTTTTATCCAGTGTGTTTCAGGAATTATTATCACTGTATAATATTTGATATTCTACAGTTTTGATGAGCTATAGAACCCAATTTTTTACAAGTGAATTTAAAATAATTATCTAACTCATCAGTCAGCTGGACTAATCTGAGGTTTTATATCTTTTTTTAAACACATTATCAAGGTATAATTTACATAACATAGAATTTACCCATTTAAAATGGTTTTTAGTATATTGATAAAGTTATACAATTGTCATCACAATCTAATTTTGGCACATTTTCATCAATCCACAAAAGAAATTCCATATCCATCAAAGCACTCTCCCTATCCCCATACAAATCTTCCCTTCCAAGATAAGCATTAATTTAATTTTGGTCTCTATAGACTGGCCTAATATAGACATTTCATATAAATGGAATCATACACTGTTTGAACATTTGTGACTGGCTTCTTTTACCTAATACTTTCAAAGTCCATCCATGTTGTACCTTGCAATCATAATATTCTTTTTATTTTTTTGCTTAATAATATTCCATTGGATAGGATATTATATTTTATTTATATATTCATTAGTTGATGGACATTTGGATAATTTTCACTTTTTGTGTACTATAAGTAAACGGTCATAAAATTATAAAATTTGGATCTAAGTATTAATGTAGTATTGTTTTCATGTGTTTTAAATATACACTTAGGGGTAGAATTGTTGAGTCATATGGTAATGCTTTCCAAACGGCTGATAAATTGCTTTCCAAAGTGGCTACCAAATTTTACATTCCCACCAGCAAAGTATGAGAGTTCCATATTCTCCACATACTTGCCAACATTTCCATCCCCTGTTTTTATTAAAATGATTCTGGTGGGTGTGAGAGGTATAGTGGTTTTGAATTACATTTCCTAAATAACTAATAGTGAGTATCCTTTATGTGCTTATTAGTCATTTGTATATATTCATTGGAGAAATGTCTGCGCAAATACTTTCCCATTTTCATTTTTTGGGGGGTTATGTGTCTTTTTAATGTTGAGTTGTGAGAATTTTTTATATATTCTGTATATAAACTCCTTATCAGAAATGTATCTTAATCTTAATCCAGGCCACTATAACAAATTACCATAGACCACTCGGCTTACAGAACAAAAGTTTATTTCTCAAAGTCCTAGAGTCTGGAAAGTCTAAGATCAAGGTGCTGATATATGTAGTTTATGGTGAGACTGCTTCCTGGTTTGCAGATGGCTATCTTCTTGTTTCCTCACATGGTTCAGAACAGAGAAAGGAAGCAACTCTTTTGTGTCTCTACTTATAAGTGCACTAATCCCATTCATGAGGCTTCCGTTCTCATGATTTAATTACCTTCCAAGGTCCCACCTCTTATTATTGTCACATTAGAGGTTTGGATTCAACATATGATTTGGGGGTGGGAAGAGGCATATTTAGTCCATAGAAATAAGGTTTGGAATTATCTTCTCCAATTATGTGGGATGACTTTTCACTTTCTTGATAGTGTCCTTTGAAACACAAATATTTTAATTTTTGTGATATCTCATTTATTTTTCTTTAGTTGCTATGCTTTTAGTGTCATATATAAGAATTCTTTCCATAACTGAAATTCAGAAAGATTTATCCTGTTTTCTTCTGAGAGTGTTGTAGTTTTACCTCTTACATTCAGATCTTTAATCCATTTTGAGTTAATTTTTCTTTATGAATTGAAGAAAAAGTTTACTTTCATACTTTTGTACTTCGAAATCCACTTGAACATCACTATTTATTAAAAAGAATGTGCTTTCCCCATCTAATTGCCTCGGCACTCTTGTCAAATATCAATTAACCATAGATGTTGGTTATTTTTAGACTCTTGATTCTGTTCCATTGATCTGTATGTCTATCCTAATGCTAATATCACAGTCTTAATTTAACTGATATTTTTATGTCGATCTATCATCTCATTCAACCTTACAAAAATTACTTATTAGTCCTTTTTTTTACATTTTTCTTTCCTAATTATTACATTACATATAACATTACAATATTCTTTCCTAATTAATCCTGGTTAGGACTTCCAATAAAACATTAAATGGAAGTGGAGAAAGCAGACATTCTTGTCTTGTTCCTCATGTTAGGGAAAATTTTCAGTCTTTCAGCACTACGTATGTTAGCTATAGGATTTTTGTAGATACTCTTTATTAGGTTGAAGAAATTCCTTTTATTCCCAAACTATTGAGCTTTACTACGAGCGGTAAATTTTGTACCAAGTTTCTGTGTCCATTGAGATGATTATTTTCTCTTCAACTTTTAGTCTTTAATAGACTAAAATACTATGATATATCACCTAAATTGACTTTGGGATGTTAAACTAACTTTGCATTCATCTGAGATAAATGTCATTGGTCATGGTGTATATCTCTTGATATGTGATGTGAGATTGCTAGTATTTTATAGACTTTTGCATCTACATTCAAATGTCTGGTTTTAGTTTCAATGTAATACTGATATTATTTTAGAAAATGTTTCCTTTTCTCTTTTTGGAAGAGTTTATGAAGGTTTGGCATAAATTAATTTTCAGACATTTGATAGAATTCACCAATGAAAGCATCTGGGAACATATTTTTCTTTGTAGAAAGTTTTAATATTAAAATGAAACCTCTTTGCTTATTAAAGGTTTATTCAGATTTTCTTGTCTTTCTTAACTCACTAGCATCAGGAATTTGTGTCTTTGTCAGAATTGGACCATTTCATGTAAATTATTTAATTTTGGCATAATACTCACTTATTTCCTTTTGATTTGTATTAGATTAACAATATACGTCTTTCTTCATTCCAGACTTTAATAGTTTGAGTCTTTTATTTATTTATTTATTTATTTTGTCAGTCAGCAAAAGTTGTACCTCTGTTTTTGTTTGTTTGGTTGTTTCTGGTTGCTCTGAGTTAGTTTGCTGTACTATTTCAAATTCCTTAAGGTGGAGGATTAAGTTAATTATTTGAAACTATTCTTTTAATTATTTTTTAAATTTTTAAAAAATTTTTTTTAACGTTTATTTATTTTTGAGACAGGGAGAGACAGCTCATGAACAGGGGAGGGTCAGAGAGAGAGAGACACAGAATCTGAAACAGGCTCCAGGCTCTGAACTGTCAGCACGGAGCCCGACGCGGGGCTCGAACTCACAGACTGCGAGATCATGACCTGAGCCGAAGTCGGCCGCTTAACCGACTGAGCCACCCAGGCGCCCCATGAAACTATTCTTTTTAAAAAATATAGGCATTTCCAAATATAAATTTCCCTCTAAACACAGGTCTAGCTGCATTCCATATGCTTTTACTTTCAATGTGTTTTCACTTTCATTCATCTCAATGTATTTTTTTTAAGTTTATTTTATTTCTTTTGAGAAAGAGAGAGAGAGAGCATGAGCCAGGAACAGCATAACTGACTAAGTCACCCAGGTGTCCATCTCCATGTATTTTTTAATTTTCTTTGTGATTTCTTCTTTTACTCATTGGAATGTGTTGTTTAATTTTTACACATTTATGAATTTCACAAATTTTCTGTTATTAGTTTCTAATTTCATTTTATTGAAGCTAGAGAAAATATTTTAATGATTTCAATTCTTTTAAAATTATCAAGAATTTTATTATGTCAGGGCACCTGGGTGGCTCAGTCAGTTAAGCATCAGCTCTTGATCTCAGCATAGGTCATGATCTCATGAACCGTGTGTTCGAACCCTGTATCAGGCTCTGCACTACCAGCGCAGCGCCTACTTGGGATTCTGTCTCTCCCTCTCTGTACCCCTTCCTGGCTTGCACTCTCTCTCTCTCATAATAAATAAATAAACTTAAAAAAATAATTTTATTATGTCACATCATATGATTTATCTAGTAGAATGTTCCATGTTCACTTGGGAAGAATGTGTGTTCTGCTGTTGTAGCATACAGTGTTCTGGAGATGTTTGTTAGATCTACTAGACTCATACTGTTTTTCAAGTCTAGTATTTCCTTTTAATCCTCTAATTATACCCACTACTGAAAATGGAATCTACACCTATTATTTTCGATTTCTCTTATATCTGCCCTTAAATTTCTCCCTTAAGTTCTGTCAAGGTTGTCTTCATGTATTTTGGAGGCTCTGCTATTAAGCATATACATGTTTAAAATTTGTATGTCTTCTACTAATGGATTGAATCTCATTATAAAATTGCTCTCTTATGCTCTAGTAACTTATTTTAAAAATTTTTATTTATTTTGAGAAAGAGAGCTGAGAGAAAGGGAGAGAGAGAATTCCAAGCAGGTCCCGCACTGTCAGCACAGTCTGATGTGGGGCTCAATCTAATGAACTATGAGATCATGACCTGAGCTGAAATCAAGAGTCAGATGCCCAACCAACTGAGCCACACAGGTGCCCCATTAACTTTTTGTTTTTAATTTTAAAGTCTATTTGTGTAGAGTTTTTTTAAGACTTTTATTTTCAAAGCAGTTTTTGTTCAAAGCAAAATTGAGAGAAAGATACAGAGTTTTCCCATATACCCCCTATCACTACACGTGAATAACCTTCTGCTTTATCAACATCTGCCACCAGAGTGGTACATTTGTTACAACTGATGACACATCATAATCACCTGAAGTCCATGCTTTACCTTAGGGTTCACTCCTAATTTTGTGCAATCTATGGGTTTGGACAAAAGTATAATGACAATGTATCTAAAATTATAGTATCATACAGAGTATTTTCATTGCCCTAAAAATCCTTTGTGCTCCACCTATTCAATCCCACAAACTCCCAATGACTGGCAACTATTTTAACATCTCCATAGTTTTGCCTTTTACAGAATGATATATAGTTGGTATCACAGAGTATGTATCCTCTTCAGGTTGTCTTCTTTCACTTAGTAATATGCATATAAGTTTCCTCTATGTCTTTTCATAACCTGATAGTTTTGTTTTGTTTTGTTTTGTTTTAAGATAATGATATTCTATTGTTTGGATGTACCATATTTATTTACCATTCACCTACTAAAGGACATCTTAATTTCTTCCAAGTTTGGTGATTTGGAATAAAGCTGTCATCAACATTTATGTGAAGGTTTTTGTGTGGACATATGTTTTCAACTTATTTGGATAAATAACAAGCACAGCGATAGCTAGATCTTATACTGAGTATAAATGAGATTCGTGTTTTTCCACTCCTCATCAGCATTTGATGTTGTCAGTGTCCTGGATTTTGGCTGTTCCAATAGTTGTGTAGTCATATCTCATTTTAATTTGCATTTTCCTGATGACATACAATGTGAAGCATCTTTTCATATGCTTATTTCCCATTTGTATGTCTTCTTTGGTAAATTGTCTGTTCACATCTTGGGCCCACTTTTAAATCAGGTGGTTTGTGTTCTTATTGTTGAATATTAAGAGTTCTTTTTTATAGCTTTAAGTAACAATCCTTTGTCAGATGTGTCTTTTGCAAATATTTTCTCCATGTATGTGGCTTATCTTCTCATTCTACTGACATTATCCTTTTCAGAATAGAAGTTTTTAATTTTAATAATGTCTAGCTTATCAATTATTTCTTTCATGGATGGTGTCTTTGGTGTTGCAACTAAAAATTCATCACCATACTTAAGTTCATCTAGGTTTTCTGCTATGTTACCTTCTAAGAGCTTCAGAATTTTGCATGTTAACATTTAGGGCTATAATCCACTGAGTTAATTTTTGTAAAGGGTGTAAGGTTGGTGTCTAGATTTTTTTTCCTTCTGATGTCTACTTGTTACAGCACCATTTATTGAAAGACTATCTTTGCTTCATTGTGCTGCCTTTGATTATTCGTCAAAAATCAGGTGACTATATTTATGTGGGTCTATTTCTAGCCTATTTCATTCCAGTGATCTTTTTGTCTATTCTTTCACCACTGTCACACTGTCCTGGTTACTGTGGCTTCATAGTAAGTCCTGACATAAGGTAGTGGCAGCTGTCCAACTTTATACTTCTCCTTCAATATTATGTTGTCTATTTTAGGTCTTTTGACTCTCCATGTAAACTTTACAGTCATTTTCTTAATATCCACAAAATAACCTCTTGAAATTTGATTGATATTGCACTGAATCAATAGATCAAGTTAGGAGGAACTGACATCTTGATAACATTGAGTATTCCTATCTATAAAAATGGAATATCTCTCCACGTTTTGTTCTTTTTTTTGATTCATTTATCAGAGTTTTGGGGTTTCTCTCATAAAGATGTTGTACATATTTTGTTAGATTTATACCTAAGTATTTCATTTGGGGTAGTGCTAATGGAAATAGTATTGTATTTTTAATTTCAAATCTCACCTGTTCACTGATGATACATAGGACAGCAATGGACTTCCGTACATAAATCTTACATCCCACAACCATGCTATATCATTTATTAGTTCCAGGAGTTTTGTTGTTGTTGTTTCACATTTTCTACAAAGACTATAATGTCATCTGTGAACAAAGACAGTTTTATGTCTTCCTCCCCAATCTGTATCCATTTTTTTTCCCTTTTCTTGTTTAATTGTATTAGCTAGATCATGTAGTACAATATGGAAAACAAGGGGTGAAAAGACATCCTTGTCTTGTACTGATCTTAGTGGGAAAGTTCCTAATGTTTCTTATCATTAAGTCAGAAGTTAGCTGTAGGGCTTTTGTACATAGTCTTTATCAACCTGAGGAAGCTCTGTACTCCTAGATAATCGAGAGTGTCTATCATAAGTTGTTATTGGAGATTTTCAGATGTTTTTTCTACATCTATTGATATGATCATGTAATTTTTCTATTTTAGTCTGTTGATGTGATGGACAATGTTAACTGATTTCATATATGGAACTGACCTTAGGTATCTTGTATCTTGTATATAGAATGAAGACATCTTAAGTCCAATCCTTCTTTTTTTAATTGGCTGGCTATAATTAAGAATTTAAAAAGATAAAATTTTTCTACTTTATAACGTTAAAACTCATCAGTATTGACTATTGATATGAGCTTTAAGCAACTGCACTAACACATGAGATATTTTTTTTTAATATGTATTTATTTTTGAGACAGAGAGAGACAGAGCATGAACGGGGGAGGGTCAGAGAGAGAGGGAGACACAGAATCTGAAACAGGCTCCAGGCTCTGAGCAGTCAGCACAGAGCCTGACGTGGGGCTCGAACTCATGGACCGTGAGATCATGACCTGAGCCAAAGTCGGACGCTTAACCGATTGAGCCACCCAGGCACCCCAACACATGAGATATTTAATTGTTATCATTTTTATAGGAAGAGAATTCATAAAATGATTTCCATTACAGGTAAGGAGCCATTGTTTATACAGCTGTACTTAAATAACACTTTGACAAAGAATAATACAATAAGTCATATTCAGTATATTGAAATTCTGTATTCAAATTGACTTGCCATTAAGTTTCCAGCCTATATAACCTGCTGTCATCTGCTTTTTCCCCAAAGGCATGCATCAGATGTCAGCAGATAGAAACAAGATATACTCCTTTTGTAGTGACATTCTAAGACCTCAAGAACTCTTGACAGAATTAATGTGCCCAAGTTTCAAGAAACTCTCATCTACTTAATTTGTAAAATATTATATTTATAAAAATTGACTGAGTTTTACCTTCGTTTAAAACTCAATAATAGAGATATATATGCATACTGTGACCAAAATATATCTTATCAATCCAGGGAGAATTTGGTTCAACTCTTCTCAAATATCAAGGAAGAATCTGCTTTGAGCAGATAAAAATATACATGAAAGTGTTCACTGTGTGGACTTGGGCAAGCGATTTAACTTCTCTGGACACAGATATCATTATATCTTCATTGTAGTGAGGGAATAAAAGTGAATAATCAATGCTTTCAAATAAAATAATGTAAGTAGAGATGTTCTGTAAATTTTTTAAGTCAACAATGCAAAATGTTTTATATCAATAGATGTAGATTAGATGGTGACTATCAATGGACTGTAACTGTTGACCTCATTTAGCTAAGGCTTCTAAAGTGCAATCAGATCTTATTTCATATTTGTTACAGGGACTAAAATTTACATAAACAAGTAGAATATTCACTGTTCCTTTCTTTTTATTTCCTTATTGGTTGGTTGTCTTGACATTTCAAGACAGAGACAATGGAAGCAAAACAATTGTATTTTCACATAGAATCAATGAGGCAGAAGTTAGGTTTAAAATAGGTATAGGCTTGTAATCTCTGATGCATCCTCTTCCAACTTCCACTAATATACACATAAAAGGCAGAAAATTTTGAAAATTCCCAATGCAGAAAACTGTGACTGACAGTCAGCCAATTGCCAGACGTGGGAAAGATTTCCTCTAGGTAAAAGCCTGAGAGAACTGAACTGAAATATAACAGATAGCTTTCCTGTGCTAGGCTACACTTGTCTGATTTCCTGAAAGTTAGGTAAGGAGTGATTAATTTTCTTCTCCACTGTCTGTCACTCTTATTAAAAACAAAACAAACCAACAAACTAAAAATCAAGGTCTGTAGAATATTGGGAAGGTATCTCTTTTTGTTACGAGTACTCTTTTTTAGATATACAAAAGGCTAATCCTCAATTCCCTTTTCAGTGCAACCCTTTCTGCATCCAAAGGAACAAGGCAACTCCCAGAAAGCTTAGCAAAGCTGGAGCACCAGTGATTAAAAGTAAATCATTTCAATCTGGGAAAAAAAACTCCTACCAGTTCCCAGCAAAATTATCTAGGAAACGTGATTCCCCAGTAGGGTTATCTGTGAGAACCCAAGAAATACAGATTTCTTTTCTCTATTTGCAAAGATTCGATTTCAGTCAATCTGAAGAGGTGCCTAAAGACCTATATTTTACCTAATCTTCCAAGTGATTAGAGGAATAGCCCTGTGTGGGACTCAATGATTTAAGGCTCATGACTGATATGTCCAGTATACCATTCCTTGGTTATTATGGACCCTAAAATCACAACATCACTTTCTATAATATTTTTCACCTATCACAAATCCGTTTCTTCCTGATAATAAAAATTAGGTCCAATGGAGCAATTCTGAATGTTTTGTTCACGTCATCATTGAAATATTCTGCAGGGAAAATAGGAAACAATTTTAGCCCAACTTTCACCTTCAACTTTGTTCTTTTATAGCTATCATACATTGCTACCTCCCTTTATTCTATAAAAACATCTTTTAAATAAGATACATCTTCCAATTGTATATTCCAATTATGTATCACACTTCAGAAAATATCAGTGACACATATGAGATTTTCTTTACATTCCTGTGATAAAATTTCCTGTTGACTTTGTTTATTATTCATACTCTCCATTTGATTAGAGCCACATCTGTGGCTTTTCCAAGATCCTTTTGATATGCTTGCTTGAAGAGGAGAATTTCAAAGATGGGTATTCCTTTGAATAAGAACAGAAGTGGGTGAATTCTGGAATTTAATATTTAACAAAAAATGTAATGGCAATTATTATAAGACAACCTGTCATAAGAAGACTGTGCTTTTTTGCTTTTATCAACGAAAAGGATCTTTGCTATAAAATCAAATTAACCTTGTGATAGAATTTTAAGTGATTTGATTTTTCATATTACATTAGAACTTTCATTCTATCATTGTAGAAACGTGAAGAAATTGACATAATAATAACAGGCTTACCAGGCACAATTTAATTAATGAAATAATTTTCACTAATATCAAGAAGCTACTGTCATGGTCCCAGAGAGACCAAATAGTGTGGCTGAATGTCACTCAGCAATATGCTGATTGTAAGATGTAAGCACTTCAAAATCGTAAATGAACAGTTTTAAATTTAATATTTTATTAAGTATTACATTTTATAAAAATCAAGTACAATTTTTAACACATGTCAGGACTTAGCTTTTTGTCATAAAGCAACTTCACAATCGATACACTTATTTTCAATTCCAGCAAAATGATTGAAAGAAATATTACTGAATTATAATTCTTCCTGGTTACATTGAGAGTATGGTTCCAAAGAAATGCAATTGATTACTTTTAATAAGTACACAAATACTTGGGTGTTTGTATGAGTTTTTTCCTTTTGAAGTATTCATTTAAGGAGGCTACTTATTTATTCTGACAGAGATATTATTACTCAAAATATTTAGGTAACTTCTCAGGAATTGCTCTCTGTACTTCTAGCACATGTATTTAAACATCCATAATGGTAAAAAAAAATCATCTGTTCCTTGAGAGCTGATTCAATTTTGAAAACATCTCAGAATCATCTGGAGGCAAGCATTAGGAATAAATTTGATGATCAGGCTGAACATTACAGTCTGGGTCAGGAATAAATCTAAAGTAATGAAAACTAATTTAGTGACATAGCTTATAACCTGCTTTTATAGCAACTACCCCTCCAAAAAAATTATAAGATAATTTTGGGAATGGCAGCATTTTTTAGTACATATACAGATTCCCAAAGATAAACTCTCATTGGATATGGAAGTTTGAGTATAATATTTAAAATCAATGTTATTACTGTGGAGAAATTCATCTCTTCTGATATAATGCATAGCATGTGGAAAGAAAAAAAATGTTAATAGGATTAATGAAAGGACACATTCATTAATCAAAGAATATCTATCGTAAGAAAATAATTTAAAAACACAGTGCTTTTAAAGGCACTTCCTAGGGGTGCCTGGGTGGCTCAGGCGGTTGAGCGTCCGACTTCCACTCAGGTCATGATCTCACAGTCTGTGAGTTTGAGCCCCGCATCGGGCTCTGTGCTGATGTCTCAGAGCCTGGAGCCTGTTTCTGATTCTGTGTCTCCCTCTCTCTCTGTCCCTTCCCTGCTCATGCTCTGTCTCTCTCTGTCTCAAAAATAAAAACATTAAGAAAAAAAATAAAAAAATAAATAAAGGCACTTCCTAAAATAATCCATATTACCTATACTTCATTTAATCACTGCACAGTGAGGGGGTTTAAGCCCCATATCAAGCACCCCAGACCTGGAGACGTACACTGGAAAGATAAGCCATGTAATGTTTGTCTTTGAAAACTAGAGATGCTTAACTCTGGGTGAGCTGGAGGACTTATAGGAAACCAAGACTCTGCTTTGAAAGGCTTCTGCACAAACCCACTCACTCTGAGAACCAGCACAGAAGCAGCAGCTTGTAAAGTGCCTGGTCCATATGTAAAGGAGATTTATTGACTAATTTTAGGGTGTGTGCTGGTGGGGAAGGGACCTGTGGATAATTTCTTGGGGAATTGAAGCACTGGAGGGCACTTTTTCTTTTTCTTTCTTATTTTCTTACTCTCCTACTTAGCTGGCTGGGCACTGGAGTACTATTTCTGACACTCTCCAATCTACCTTTGCTAGCACTATTTGCCTTGCTACATATGAGCAAAAAAGGTAAAGGGGATTCAGAGGTGCAGACTTCCAGTTATAAAATAAATAAGTCACAAATATGTAATGTACAACATAGGGAATATAGTCAATAATATTATAATAACTTGATATGGTGACAGATGAAAACTAGACTTATTGTGGTGATCATTTTACAATGTATACAAATTTCAAATCACTACTCTGTACACTTGAAACTAATATTATATGTCAACTATACTTCAATAAAATTTAAAACAAATAAATAGAAATACAGAGGTAGTTTCCTGAGTTGTTAATTTTAGCCACTCTAACAGGTGTGAAGTGGTATGTCAATGTGGTTTTGATTTGTATTTCCCTGATGATGAGTGATGTTGAATATCTTTTCATGTGTCTATTTGCCATCTGGATATCTTCTTTGGAAAAGTGTCCATTCATGTTTTCCACCCATTTCTTCACTGGATTATTTGTTTTCTGGGTGTTGAGTTTGGTAAGTTCTTTATAGATTTTGGATACTAACCCTTTATCTGACATGTCATTTGCAAATATATTCTCCCATTCTATCAGTTGCCTTTTACTTTTGTGGGTTGTTTCCTTTGCTGTGCAGAAGCTTTTTACTTTGATGAGGACAAAAAGTTCATCTTCGCTTTTATTTCCCTTGTCTTTGGAGACATGTCATGTAAGAAGTTGCTGAGGCTGAGGTCAAAGAGGTTGCTGCCTGTTTTCTCCTGTAGGATTTTGATGTTTTCCTGTCTCACACTTAGGTCTTTCATCCATTTTGAATTTCTTTTTATGTATGGTGTAAGAAAGTGGTCCAGGTTCATTCTTCTGCATGTTGTTGTCCAGTTCTCCCAGCACTAGTTGCTAAAGAGAATGTTTTTTCCATTGGATACTCTTTCCTACTTCATCAAAATTAGTTGGCTATATATTTCTGAGCTCTCTATTCTATTCCATTGGTCTATGTGTCTGTTTTTGTGCCAATACTATACTGTCTTGCTGATTACAGCTTTGTCATACAGGCAAAGTCCTGGATTGTAATGCCTCCAGCTTTGGTTTCCTTTTTCAACATTACTTTGGCTATTTGGGGTCTTTTGTGGTTCCACACAAATTTTAGGATTGTTTGTTCTAGCTCTGCAAAGAATGCTGGTGCTATTTTTATTGGGATTGCACTGAATGTATAGATTGCTTTGGGTAGTATTGACATTTTAACAATATTTATTCTTCCAATCCATGAGCATGGAATGCTTTTCGATTTCTTTGTGTCTTCTTCAATTTCTTTCATAAACTCTCTATACTTTTCAGCATACAAATCTTTTACCTCTTTGGTTAGGCTTATTCCTAGTTATTTTATGGTTCTTGGTGCTATTGTAAATGGGATCGATTCCTTGGTATCTCTTTCTATTGCTTCATTATTAGTGTATAGAAATGCAACCGATTTCTGTACATTGATTTTATATCCCACAACTTTGCTGAATTCATGTATCAGTTCTAGCAGTTTTTTTATGGAGTCTTTCAGGTTTACCATGTAGAGTATAATGTCATCTGTGAAAAGTGAAAGTTTGACTTCTTCTTTGCCAACTTGGATGTCTTTTATTTCATTTTGTTGTCTGATATTTGAGGGTAGGACTTCCAACACTATATTACACAACAGTCCATGTCATGTTCCTGACCTTGGAAAAAAGCTCTCAGTTTTTCCCCATTGAGAATGATACTAGCTGTGGGCCTATCTTACATGGCTTTTATGATGTTAAGGTATGTTCCTTCTATCCCAACTTTGTTGAGGGCTTTTATTAAGAAAGATGTTGTGTTTTGTCAAATGCTTCTTCTGCATCTATTTACAGGACTCTTATCCTTTCTTTTATTAATCTGATGTATCACATTGATTTATTTGCGAATATTGAACCAGCCCTACAGCCCAGGAATTAATCCCACTTGATCATAGTTAATAATTCTTTTAATATATGAATATGTGAATTCTTTTAAAATATGAATTCGATTTGCTAGCATCTTGTTGAGAAGTTTTGCACCAATGTTCATCAGGGATATTGGCCTATAATATTCCTTTTTAGTGGGGTGTTTATCTGGCTTTGGAATCAACGTAATTCTGGCTTCATAGAATGTGCCTGGAAGCTTTTCTTCCATTTCTATTTTTTGGAATAGCTTGAAAAGAATAGGTATGAACTCTGCTTTAAATGTCTGGGAGAATTACCCTGGGAATTCATCTGGCCCAGGACTCTTGTTTGTTGGGAGATTTTTAATAAAAAAATCTTTTATCAATTGAGGATTGATAAATCCTCAATTTCTTCAAAGATGTGGAGAACGGGGAACCCTCTTGTACTGTTGGTGGGAGTGTAGACTGGTGCAGCCACTCTGGAAAACAGTATGGAGGTTCCTCAAAAAATTAAAAAGAGAATTACCCTATAACCCAGCAATAGTATTGCTAGGAATTATCCAAAATATACAGGAGTACTTATTTGTAGGGGCACATGTACCCCAATGTTTATAGCAGCACTATCAACAATAGCCAAATTATGGGAAGAGCCCAAATGTCCATCAACTGATGAATGGATATAGAAGATGTGGTATATGTATGTGTGTGTGTGTGTGTGTGTGTGTGTGTGTGTGAAAGAGTGTGCACACACACACACACACACACACACACACACACACACATTATGGAATACTACTTAGCAATGAAAAAGAATGAAATCTTGTCATTTGCAACAACATGGATGGAACTGGAGGGTATTATGCTAAGTGAAATAAGCCATTCAGAGAAAGACAGATATCATATGATTTCACTCATATGTAGAATTTGTAAAACTTAACAGAAGACCATAGGGGAAAGGAAGGAAAAATAAGTTCCAAACAGAGAGGGAGACAAACCATAAAAGACTCTTAAATATAGAGAACGGAGGGATGATGGGTTGGGGGAGTGGGGAAAATGGGTGATGGGCATTGTGGAGGGCACTGTTGGGATGAGCACTAGGTGTTGTATGTAAATGAGGAATCATGGGAATCTACTCCTGAAGCTAAGAATGTGTATTAGCTAACTTGACAATACATTTAAGAAAAGAATGAAAGAAAGAAATACAGAAGTAGTTTAACAAACTGTTTATATGTGCCCTGTGAGTATATGTCCTTTTAAAGCCTGCATTGCTGCCGTTAACTTATTAGATTCTCTAGCTACATAAGGAAAATCAGTTTAAAGTTGTTTAATCACAGCTTTAATAATTAAATATTTTAAAGAATTCCTGGCCTCCACCCACCTGAGTAATCTACCCTCTCTTTAAGGCAGGAGCATTTTGAGCTGCTTGCCTTTTTCTGTCTTTTGAATGTGAATTTCCCTCTTCACACTAATTTATATGTATCTTTCAAGTCTTAACACTAATAATACTTCCTTTGTGAAATTATAACAAAATCACTCAAACAGACTTAGTATCCCCTCTTTAAAACTACATAATTCCGTGTCATACCTCTCTCACTGCATTCAATACTAACATTTACAGGTGTGTCTGCTCTGTACTCCTAGATTCCTTCAAACTGAGTCCTTCACTTTCCAACTTTGTACTCCAACCAATACCATAGTGTCTGGCACATAGTGTGTTTTATAACTAACTGTACAATAAATAAAACAGACTTTCTCCAACAACTCACATTAACAGTCTCTAACCTGAAATACTTAAGAACCTTTCATTTTGTTCTTCAACTTAACATCATTACATTCTGAAAAAGGCAAATTGAATAATCTACCCCCAGGAAAATCCTTCTAGACACGCACTTTTGAATATAATCTGTCTTGATATTATTATTACAAACAAAATTCTTAAAATAATTCACAGTTCTTAAAATATTATATTGCCAGGTAACTAGCTTCTTAATGAGGACAATTTCATTATTTCTTGATTCATTCAACAAATATTGATTGAAAACAAATATGTAGAAATGTGTTTAGCCTTTAAGAAGAGGTTTTTTAATCTCTTGTATCTCAAAGTAATTTCTTTGTCTATTTTATATTCTATTGCACTTTAAGTTTAAACACATAAGGGAAAAAAGTAAATATATAACCATATTTAATTCCATAGACTTACCTCAAAGCAATTTGAACAGGGACATGAAAACAATCTTCCTGGCTTTTAGTTGTATAAAAACAATGATTTTTTTTCTCTCTCCTGTAATACTTAGGTCTGTGTTCTTTTACTTTCCATGTTTTTTATTTGTTTGTTTGTTTGTTTAACAATGTAGGGCTGCATTAGTTTATTAAAGGAGAGGTCAAAACCTTCTACTTCATTAAATCAGGTCTTTTTAGTTCTTAAATGACAGTTAATGCTTGAGGGAACTTTCTGTCCACCATTTGCTATTGCTCACAGCAATATTTTCAAAATATTTTCTTTCAAAAATGCCCCATTTCTGGACCTATATCACATGCCCCAAATTTTTAAAGGACTAGACATTACTTTCTTCCTATATTGACTCTCACAATACTTTAATTACTAAAATACTTTAAGACACTAAATATATTATATATTATATATATAAATATATATATTCAATATATATTGAATATGAATATGAATATATATTATATATTATATATATAAATATATATATAAATATATATATTCAATATATAAATATGTATATATTGAATATATATATTGAAATTTATAAAAGATGCTAACTAAAAAGAAGTGATTCTTCACTTGAAAAACTTTTAAGGAGAAATTTTATTTGAATAGTAATGTGTAATGTGATTAATTTTTTTCCATATTGAATTCAACAAAAATACCTAGTAAATTGAATTACCTGGAAATAAATACAAACATCCTACTGTAAAATAGATCAGTTTTCATGCATTCACAATAGTCAACCCAGAAAAAGGAAGACAAGGAAAAAAAAAATAAAGCCAAATCTGGCATCTAGGAGAAGAAAGGGGAGAGAAAGAAGAGGTGATAATACAGTAGTAAAGCAAAGAGGATAAACACAAAGACCCACGATGTGAAGAAGGTCTAGCAAGCAAAAGCTACTTCATCAAATGGAAAGAAATACAAGCACTAAAGAGGTCGGCAATAGAACTGTTCTAGATTCTATTTAAGTAATTCTTCTTCTGTTATTTTAAACCTACTTTTAAATTTTTTCTTATTGTTTATTTATTCGTCAGAGAGAGAGGCAGAGCATGAGCTGGGGAGGGGCACGGCGAGAGAGGGACACAGTATCCAAGGCAGGCTCTAGGCTCTGAGCTGTTGGATGCTTAACCCACTGAGCCACCGAGGCACCCCTCAGTAATTCCAAGATGTTGCTATTGTGCATGTAGGAGAGACCAAAAAAGGAAAATGAGTCAATAGAGGAGCTCAGTTTCAATATTTTGTGAAGCTTTACCAGGCGTTTGGAAACTAAAACTTACCAAGCCCTCATGAAGCTTATCTTAGTTGGCAGAGAAAAACAATAAACTTATTAGTTTATTAGTTAAGTACTGTAAGAAAGACAATTGGGTTAAGGAAGATGAGGAGTGGGTGGGTAGTCAAGAAGGTAAGCTGCGGTGTTAAGTAGGCTAGTTAGGTAAGCCTCACAGTGAAGGTGAGATTTTAGAAAAACATGGTAAGAGTGAGTTAACCAAGAGGGTTCCATAAGGAAGAGCATTCTAGGTGCAGGGAACAGAAGAGCAAAAGTGTGAATGTATGGGGAGTGTTCCATAAATGAGGAGAAGTTCTAATAGCTAGAACAGAGTTAGCCAGAGGAAAAAATGTGAAACAGGTCCAGGTGGCAAGGGCAGGATAAAGGTATATAATGTGGGTCCTTGAAAACTATAATAGGGATTTTGGTTTTAATTAGTATGACAGGGCTTCTACAGGGTTTTGAGCAGAGGAAGGACATGAGAAAAGACTGGTAGAGGGCATGAAGGGGGTAAGGAGGTAAAGCCAGTGGGGCCTTTTGGGAAACTAAGTGCTGTCATCCCAGTGAGAATTAATGGAGATACATAGCAGGGCAGAAGCAGTGGAGGTGTTGAAAAGTGGTCCGATTCTGGATATATGAGCAATGCCTTTGTACCCCAAAATGTTCTTTCTCATTCTTCTAAATTATTAAAACCACAATGTGTTGCCAAAACACAGTAGCTAAAACATAATAAAAATCTGAGATAAAGTAATAATTATGTAAGGATGCAGAATACTTTGTGATGACCAAATAACTAATACAGGTATTGACAAAAGGAAAAAATGTGTTTTTTCAGTATTTTCACTGTTTAGCACTAGAAGGATTTGAGGGGTCATTTCTTTTGTTGAAACTCCTTTTTAAATGTCTCTACACGATTCTGAAACCTTATAAATTATATTTGGAATGGATTCAATATTTGCCCCACACACCATTTTGTTAAACTGTTAATTTAAAATGTTCTGTTATAATATTTGTTAATATATTTTATTAAAATGTTAAACACTGAACTGGGTTTGGGGGAATATAGTTATATTTTTTCCTATGTAAAATTCATGTGAAAAATGTGGGGCTTTTTTTGAGAGAGATACACATTCCACAAAGTTTGACTTAAAAAGCCACAGGTGATTGTTTTACCGAATATGTTAAGGACATGTTCTGCAGGCTATACCTACATTTTGAAGACCTAGTCAATATTGTTTCATGATGGGTTGGGGATGAAGTGTGAGAGAAAGCCAAGAGTTAGGGAAGACTCTAAGATATGTGGGTTAAGCAAACAGGAATGATGGAGTTGCCATCACATGAGATGGGGAAGGTTATGGGGGGAGGCATTGTGGTTTGGGGGGAGGCATTGTGAGGATGCACATCAAGATCTCACCTGGAACACACTGAGTTACATATATTTACTAATATCTAATATAATATAGATGCCAAGTACATAGATATTCTAGTCTGGAAGAAAGGCAAAAGTTTGGGACTAGAGATGTATATTTAAAAGTCTAGTGGACATTTCAGGTTTTTAATGATGAGAGTGTCAAAAGAATGAAAGAAGAGAGAAGACAACTAAGCACAATAACAATAAGATGGAGAAGAGGAGGAAACATCAAAGGAGACAGTGCCAGGCAGAATAACATCTCCCCTAAAATGTCTACATCTTAACCTCAAGAATCTCTGAAACTGTTATGCCACAATACTAAGAAGAATTAAGGTTGCTAACCAGCTGACCTTAAAACAGGGAGATTATAATCAGTTAGCAGAGGTATTCCTAAAAGTAGAAGTGAGGGACAGAAAAAGAGACCATGTCAAAGTGATGCAATTTGGGAAAGATCTGACCACCTGTTGCCGGCTTTGAAGATGGGAGCCAAGGAACATGGACTACCTCTAAAAATGAGATATTAACAGTACTTACTTACATTTTGATGTTTTTCAATTTGAGGTACACATTGGATTCACTTTAGAAACTTTAAAAATATCTCATGCTGTCATCCCCTCACCTTATCCTCAAATTCTTGTTTTCCTTATTTAATAAGAATCACCTCATCACGTATCTAGGGTTGTGCATCTAGGGTTGAGACCTCTGCCCTACAGGGTTATCATGAGAATTATCTGAGCTAGTCCATTAAAGTGCTTAGAACACCCTTGCCAAGTGGTCAATGAATACTGATCTACTTTAATGATCATCATTTTACACTGGAATAAATTAAGCTTCAGGAGATACAGAAACTTGCCTAAGATTATAGCTGATAAGTAGCAACATCAGGTCTAATTTCAAACATGGGTTCATTGCAGTAATTGAATCTGACTACAATAACAAAAGAAAGACAAGTAAAAAACCTTATTTCACATAAAATGTTTTATCAATAGTAGTCCATTTTGGGATTATTAAACAGCTGAAATGTTATTCTGTACTGATTTTATTCCAACATGTTTTTTGTTTCCTTATGTTATTTTTAATAGTTCATTATTAATGTGTTAAAATAATGGAAGATGGTTGCTCTACAGTACATTTACAAATAATTTAGTTTCCACTGAAAGAAAATTATGGTAGAAATGAAACCACTCAGGGGTGCCTGTGTGGCTCAGTCAGTTAAGCATCCAACTTTGACTCAGGTCATGATCTCATGGCTCATGAGTTCAGGCCCCACATCCAGCTCTGTGCTAACAACTCAGAGCTTTGAGCCTGCTTTGGATTCTGTGTCTCCCACTCTCTGGCCCTCCCCCACTTACTTTCTCTCTCTCTCTCTCTCTCTCTCTCAAAAATAAATAAACATTAAACAAAATAAAAAAAAAAAAAAAAGAAAAAGAAAGAAATGAAACCACTCAAATACCAACACTGCCATTTACTGTTTGGTTCACCTAGGCCCTTCATAATGAACATCAAAATAATAATAGCTAAGATTCATTGAGTTCTTACAGGACACTTTATATGTATTAAGTAATTTAATCTTCTCAACAGTTCCATGAGTTAGATCATTTACTGCTCTATTTTTTTCAGATGAGAAACTCTTGGAACAAGTTGCCTTATCTATAGAGAAAATAATATAATAACACAGAAAAACTACAAATAGAAAGATAATGAGCGTTTTCTTTTTTTTTTTTTTTTTTTTTTTTTTTTTTTTAATGGGATGACAGATCTATGTTCCTGCTGGCAGCTTTAATTTTTTTTTTTTTCAACGTTTTTTATTTATTTTTGGGACAGAGAGAGACAGAGCATGAACGGGGGAGGGGCAGAGAGAGAGGGAGACACAGAATCGGAAACAGGCTCCAGGCTCCGAGCCATCAGCCCAGAGCCTGACGCGGGGCTCGAACTCACGGACCGCGAGATCGTGACCTGGCTGAAGTCGGACGCTTAACCGACTGCGCCACCCAGGCGCCCCGAGCGTTTTCTAATTAGACCTAACAGAATCAACAGTGTCGAGATTTGGGGAGGAACAAAAGTTGCAAGAAAGATGCTTAAAATGATACCACGAGCGATGAAGCAGGAAAACTCATTTAATCTGAATGTGTGGAAGAAAAAAAAACTGTCAATAAAAGGAATACTTTCCAGGGAATAAATTTTTTTCACTCTCTACTCATCGTTTGTGTCTACAGATTCAGAGAAGATTTGTCGTTAAAATGGAGAGCAACCTAAGACAGCACCTAGTAGGAGGTGTGGCTTATGGTTTTTGAGAAGGCAGGAATTAGGGGCACGGGCATCTGAACTAAAGGGCAAGGGGAGAAACATGGCAGCCATGCAGGAAAGGAAAGATGGCAGTTGATGCAGACAGGAGCCTCAATGGAAATTCATGGTCACCCTCAAAATGTTAAGCAACTTTTTTCTAGACCTGAGACTTGAAAATACCACTCTTCTCTCCCAAATGATAGGTCTAGCATGGATTGGGAGAGTATTGAAACGTGCCACTGAGTTCCTAGAAGATTTGCAAAGGTGCCACCAAAATATAAAAACAAGTGCCCCCAAGGACTGATGTGTAAACAAAGGGAAGGGCAATGATATCCACTGACATGAAATTATGAATTATTTCATTATTCTTACCACTTGATGGGTGTTATTTTTGATAAGTGTAACTCCCAATTATATATTTTTTTCATAAGAGTACTTGTATGTTATTCCAAATGAGAAATGCTAGAAACAGGAATATGCCATCTGACATTATGCCATGAGCTAATCACACAGGATATATTCACATAAAATAGTACTGAGATGAATGTTAAATAACATCTATATTAAAGAGTTTTTATTAGGATTAGAGATAAGGCAGATAAAATCTAACAGTTGTCTACATGTTTTTAGCACCTAATGGATATAGTTGTATGATAAAGCAAAAGTATCAGTTCAAGTACAACAGAATTTGTAGTTACAAAAGTTTGCCTTCCAACTATAGTAAAACTTAAAAATCAAATTCCTTGATAAATAAACACTAAATAACAAAAAATTCTCTCTCAGAATGACTCACATCTGGAAATAAGTTGAACAAGAAATTCTATCCCAAAATATTAAGGGAGTACCTGTCTATAGGGCAGGCATCTTCTACTGCTAGGCACAATTTTAATGGCAGGGCTGGGGGGGGGTCTCCGATCCATCTCATGTGTTTCTTATTGTCTTTTCCTTGAAGGGCTTACCTAAAAATACTGACCAGTTATAAGTCTGTTTGTCCTCTACCAGAGTAAATCTAGACTCAAAGTATCACAATCCTTACTTATTATAAATCTTTCCTCATTTGCCAAGTGAAAACCTATTGAAATATATATTCTCTTGCATGTATGTGAACATTCCTCCAAAGTTTGTATAAAAAACACCTGACAATTTAAATTTTTCTTCTCAAAAAATAAAATTTAAAAAAAATTTCAAGTCTATTTTAGATTCCAAATTCAGTATCAATGCAGTTCACATGTAAATTGTGAATAAAGTATAAAGATTCATTCTCTACATATTTACAAAACCATATCACCTCTTCCCCTCTCTTATATGCCCAGTGTTTCCAATCACAGCAGTAAGTGTGATTGCTCATGCAAAAATTTGCACCTGTGACCATTTACAAAAATCATACATTGGTATGCACTAAAAATCAGAATATTCATGAGTTGTGCATGATAGTTTTTCAAACGGAGAGGCTGTAGAAAAAGCCCATTATTTGCATGTAATATTCTGTCAAAGAAACACACAATTTGGCCTTTCCTTACCCATTGTAGGTACCATTTTCAGGATGTGATACTTTTGTCAAAGATAAGATGAGAAAATAAAAGTTATGACTACCAAGTCTGTATTCGCACTGTCTTTTCTCATTAGTATTCTGAAGGGTTTTTTTTTTCTGCTTGAAAAATTGCTGTCACTTTTCACATTTTAACACCCAGCCATCAACTTTTTCATAAATGCAATCACACCAGGAACTTCTTCATCTGCATGTGTCAAAAGGAAGATGTAAAATATGTATATTTCATGACATAATAACATTCTACAAATTTCATAATGGAATTCTGCTACCATTGGAGATATCCAATAGCTGGTTGTTCATATGTGCAAGTCTGCAACTTTGTGACCTATTTTTGGCACTTTTTTTTGTCAAGTTATCTCTTTTTCTATGACGTCTATCTATCCAGAAGCTACCTTAGAAGATATCTCTACTTCTTTACTTGTGCTATAGAAATAAATTTTGGTCAGAACTTTAATTTCTTTGACTGAATATTAGGAGATAAAAGTGAGTTCAAAATGGTTTAAAGTAAAACCTATCTAGCCTAAAATAAAATCCCTGTTTAAGCAAATAAGTACTTTATTTTTTTTAATGTTTGATTTATTTATTTTGAAAGAGAGAGCGAGCACATGGGAGTGGGGGAGGGACAGAGAGAGAGACACACACAGATAGACAGACAGAGAGAATCCCAAGCAGGCTCCATACAGTCAGTGCAGAGCCCAACATGGAGCTCGATCTCATGAACCATGACATCATGACCTGAGCTGAAATCACGAGTCAGATGCTTCACTGACCGAGCCACCCAGGCACCCCTAAGTGCTTTATTTTTACATGAAGAATATGGCCTCTGAAAATCTGCTGCTGAATCCAGAATTGGATAATCAGGATTAACATGTACATTTGTGTAAAGTATGCACTTCTTAAACACAAAGGGGCTAGGTATACCTGGTATATAAACCTGATGCCCTTTCTCTGAGCTAAGATATCAGAGGATTATTGAGTGTTGAAATTATGCATGCCAAGGTCACTGCCCAAACCTTGAAACATAAGAAATGGTCTTATCAGTTTCCTATTGCTACTGTCATGATTTACCACAAAATTCATGTCTTAAAACAACATTGATTTATTCTCTTATAATTCTAGAGGTCTGAATTCTAAAATCAGTTTCACCAGGCTAAATAAAGGCTTTACCAGAGCTGGTTCTTTCTGAAGGTTCTGAGAGTAGAATCCTCTTCCTTGTTTTTTCTTGTTTTTTGAACTACATGTTTTACATTCACTGGCTCATGGTGCCTTCCCCCATCTACATAGTCAGTAACATAGCATCTTCAAATCTCTGTTTCCATCATCCTATGGCCTTCAGTCTCTAGGATCTCCTGCCTCTCATAAGGCCCCCTGTGACTACAATCAACCCAGCCAGATAATCAGGGATACCCCCCCCATTTCAAGATTTTTTTAACGTTTATTTATTTTTGAGACAGAGAGAGACAGAGCATGAACAGGGGAGGGTCAGAGAGAGAGGGAGACACAGAATCTGAAACAGGCTGCAGGCTCTGAGAGGTCAGCACAGACCCCGACGCGGGGCTCGAACTCACGGGCCATGAGATCATGACCTGAGCCGAAGTCGGACGCTTAGCCAACCAAGCCACCCAGGCGCCTCTCAAGATTTTTAATCACTTCTGCAAAGTTCCTTTTGTCCTCTGAGGTAACATAGTCACATGTTCCAGGATGAAGACACCTTGAAGAGCCACTTTGCAGCCCGTGTCAGTAGTCAATAGATGATAGAATTTCCTATTTTCTTCAGTAGTAGTATATAAATGCAGTGTAGGGTAGTAGTGGAAGGATCAGTGGATCAGTGGTTGTGGTAGTAGCAACAGCAGAAGTAGTAGCGGTAGTAAACAAGTTATGGCTAATAACCATGTGTAAGTTGTGTTTTAAAAGATGCTTGGCTCTCTACAGATCTTTCTAGCCAGCCTACAATTGGACATAAAATGTCTAAGCTTAATTTTAGTCCTTTGATTTTAGCACTTCTTAGATAGCTAGCATATTAATCTATCAAGTTCCTACATGATTTAATAAAGAGATCATATAAAAAGTGATAAATGCTTCCTCTTTAAATCAGAAGCCCAGTAAATTCTTGAAGTGATGCACAAAATGAGTGCATTTTTATCGGAAATAGGAAGAGATAAAAATGGAAAGGTAAGGATTATAATATGTTATCTTAAGAGTTAGGATATATAAGGACAATGAGGAAGATGAGAAGGAAAAAAGCGGGAAGAGGAATATATTCATTGAGTTCTTATAATGTAGTAGGCACTGATTGTTGGCACTTTATTTACATTTACTCTATTTATAATCATAGCTTTATGAAGTGGATACTATTATTGTTCCTGTTTTACAGAGACAAAAATGGAAACAATGAGCTGGGTTATACTGGATTTGTATATAAATCAGGTATATATTTCAGGTACCTTGGCTCCAGGGTCCAGATACTTAACCATTAATCCACAATAGGGAGCAGTGGGTTGCCAAGGGGCAGCATGCCTCTCTAAACTCCACCTCCCAAAAGGAAGTTATTCCTGCTTGGGTTAGTAAGAGGGGGACGTAAGAGACTTAATTTGCCAATGCTGGCACCTCATTTATCTGTTTTTAAGTTTGAGAATTTCATCGAGTCTTTCATCTGAGATGGGAAGGGAGTGAGAAGAGGAAGGTGTACAAAAACTGAGATATACTAGTAAAAATTGGATTGTGTATTGAGTTAAAATAACTCTTTTCCTCATCTGAAAATTAACACTTGTTCAAAGAAGATTTTAAAAATGCAGAATCATACAAAATAAAAATCATGGTAATCTGATGATGCCTTTCCTTTTTAAAAAAATTTTTATAGAATTACAATGTTTGGTATCCTGAACATTTTCTAAAGAAATAAGTTATAATTTATGGTATTTAAATAGGAATTAGTCTGAAGGTAGGCAACCAGCAGTACTTTGGAAGTTGTGAGGATCAAAATACTTTGAGAATATGAAAGCTATTTAAAATAGAAATTTTAAATATAATTTCAGAAAGTTTCATTTGCAATCCATCTCACATCTATATGCAGCTAAGAATCACTGATCTAGATAATTACAGTAATCTCCATCAGACTCTGCTATGGCAATCTGGTACACTGCCAACACTGAGTGACATTATTTTGACAATGAAACACCAGAAGGTCTTATTTTAATGGACAGTTTTTCAATGTTCCCAAATATATTTTTTCAGAAGAACACAGTTTTTGTTAAATATGGATTTTTATATGCTCATCTCTATAAGAAAATCACAGGAAATGAAGTGCAATGTTAAGAAAGTATTAGTTCCAACTTAAGGTTTGCATTTGGTTATTTCATCAATTTGTTTCAAACATGGTGTTTCTTATTTCACTGTATTACGTTTTCACTGTGAAAATAAGCAAAATGTAGAAACTGCCAAGAAGGGAAAAAATATAAATATTTCACAAATTAGTAATAAACTTTATTATAAATTATTTTAATTTCTTTTTATATCTAAATGAAATTATATACAAAAAATAATAAATAGAGGGAAGCCACTGTTTTGAACATTTCACATGTTTCATTCATTTTATTCTTCCAACATATCAAGAGGTTGGTATTCTTATCAGTTTCACTGAATAGAATAAGTTTTAAATAATGTCCTTAGGATCATACAGCTAGTAAGCACTGGAAGTAGGAATGAAAACTTTTTAGTTCAAGATTCTCTCTCTCAAACTCACCGAGCCACCTTGCTATGTAAAGGAGGAAAATGCAAAGGAAAGTAAAATGCCATAGAAATCACAGTGGGCCTTTCAAAAAGTAGTGGATAGGGAAGCACCTTAAGTGCCCTTTGGTAGATGAATGAATAAAGATGCGGTATGCACACACGCACAAGCACATACACCACCACCCGAAGTAATTAGAATACATGTATTGAAGGAACAAATGAAATTATTTATAGGCATTTAACTGATTTAATCCTCACATAAAATCCATAAGATTATTTTTATTTTTATCCCTACCTTATAGATGAGGCAAATGAGCATTAAGAGAAGTCACTAGACTTACTCTGGTCTTTCAGAGAGTAAGAGTTCTAGCAAGGATTTGAATCCAGCTGATAGCTACTGAAGTCTTAGTTAGCAATAAGCTAAAAATTATGTATATCTAATACTTAAGAAACAAATCCAGAATATTAATAAAAAAAATTAGGAATTTGACTGTGGTAATGTCTATCACAACGATTTCTAGTTTTCATCTATGAATCCATAATAAAACAAAATTTGGTTCTAGGACACTAAAATTAAATTTCTCCAAAAGAAAAGATATTTCAACATTTTAAAGTTTGGTTAATATGATCCTTTTAAAAATTATTGAAATAATGGAATCAAGAAAATAGAAGAATATTGGCTGTCACTGCTAGAAATTCTCACTATGAACCTGACATTACTGTATTTAGCTTAAGGAGTTTTATAAAGGTCATTCTTGACTGCAGAACAGTTTAATAAATTATAAGATTCTGAGATTCCTTAAAGTACAGAGAGTCTTCAAATTGTTTTATTCACTGACTCAAAGCCATAATTTACTTTTGGCATTGACTATAAGGATTTTAGTTTTTTGTTTCTTTTTTTAAACATATGCATAATATTTGGAGTAACACATATCTGTAAGCAAGAGCATGTTTTTTGTAATATTTAGAAAAATAATTTGTTTTTTAATTATAAGTAAAGGATTTTTAAATATGGGCTACCGGTGTCATATCTTGATTTATTTGTGATTGCAAATCAAAATGTATGTAGGCCTACCTATCATTACAGCCTAAAGACCTTTTTTTTGGTAGTTTAATTTATGTTGCAAATGTTATACTGTATTTGCATTCAATATTCTTCATCAAAAGCTCTTTAAATATTTAGCAAAGCTTAAAGGCAATTTTCATTTGTATTAACTCTTTGGCTATTTATTTATAAAAATACAATGGAATTGATAAATTATAAATGGAACTCCTGGCTTCATTATGGGGGTGGGGGAGTTCCTCTGTCTTTAACAATACAATTTAAGCTTTCTGAGGGCTTTGAAAATGTGTTTGTTTACTATATCAGCCTTTTGGATTTGGAGAGGATTTTTAGTTTCCAACGAGGGACAAATACAAATATTTGCACTGATTTTACTTATCCGGTTAGGCATTGATAATGCTAAGGATGTCTGGCATAAAGACACGAGGGATATTAAACATTGAAGTGTTAGTGTGTACTTTTATTTCTGCAGTAACTTCAACTTAACTCATAACAATCCTTAGGCAGATTCCCTCAGGTCCTTGTAGGTAATTGTTTTGTTTTTATTTTTTTCAATATTTATTTACTTTGAGAAAGAGAGAGAGAGAGTGCGAAAGAAGGAGAGGGGCAGAGGGAGAGGGAGAAAGAGCATACCCAGCAGGCTCCGCGTATGGTTAGTGCACAGAGCCGGATGCAGGGCTGGAACTCAGGAAACCGTGAAATCATGACCTGAGCTGAAACCAAGAGTCCGAATCTTAACCAACTGAGCCATCAGGCACCCAACAATTTCAGTATTTTCAGTGTGTCCTTTTGTGTGTTCCCAGAATCTAAAATGTACTAAAAACAGTCAACTGGCAAAGTCAAGTTCAAGGTTCCTGAGGTATGCACAAGGAGGAATGAGCTGCAGTGCCAGCAGCAGAAGAGACAGACGGATCTCAAACATCCAGCCTCCTTCATATAGGAGCTAACACAACCCAAAACTGCACCGTGATTGAAGTAAATAAAGATCACAACTCTAAGACTTGAAAAAGATAAATTTTAAGCTTTTCATTGCCTCATTGAGTTAAAGAGAATCTTTTTTTTTTAATTATTCTAGAGCCATTATTTGAGTCTTTAAAAACAAGAAAGGAAACACTTCCCTTTGTAGGTTAATTGGAGAGACTGCAGGGATCAGAAAGATGAAGCTAGAATGAAATCAATTTTAGAGATCAACAAAGTTCTACTCCATGCTTCTCACTTCGAAACCCTCCAAAGTACGTATTGCTAATTTAGGTGCCTCAAAAACCTCACCCAGTTCAGTTCCGAAATACCCAGAATTCCATTTCTTTTTTTTTCAAATTTATTTATTTTTGAGAGACAGAGAGAGACAGAGCATGAGCAGGGGAGGGGCAGAGGAAGAGGGAGGCACAGAATCAGAAGCAGGCTCCAGTCTCCAAGCTGTCAGCACAGAGCCCTATGCAGGGCTCGAACCCACCCACTGTGAGATCATGACCTGAGCCAAAGTAGGATGCCCAACTGACTGAGCTACCCAGGCGCCCCAGAATTCCAGTTCTAAACAGTGTATCACATAACTTTTTTTCTCTCTGCTCAGAGATTTGTACTTTGCAGTAATGCTCACTCTCGATAATCTACACTTTTATACATGTATTATTTTTCCAATTGGAGTTAAGTCATGCTATGATAACAAGAACCTTAAAAGCAGTGAAATAAAAAGAAACATTAACTTACTAAAAGGGATTTGAAGGAAAAAATAAGGAATTACTCAGAGTCTTCTGAGGCTGTTTTTATAAAAAGGACAAAAGAGAATCTATGAAATGCAAAATATCAGAAATTTGTTCAAAAAGCCAAAAATATTCAGAGATGAATTGTTCAAAGAAAACCTTGAAGGTGACATGCCACCAAGTCATTTAGCCAGCACCTTTCCTGTGTTTGTTCCAAAATTTCAGGGACAACATTTAGAAACAGCACGGCACAGTCCCAGATAAGAAACTCCCTTCTCACCTGCTATGATTCACACTGCAAAACCATTTCAAACAAGTCCTATTAAATAGCTGATCTCTTTCCTCAACAAGGACTAGATGATCAGAAAAACCTTAATTATTTCATTCCCTGATTCTCTCCATCCTGTTTTTAGATATCTCTCCCATTTCAATTCATGCTGGGGAAGGCATCACCTACAGGGAAGAAGGGTATGCAAACCTTTGGGCAGCTTGACAGCTTGTCAGAAATCTAGCTTGTGTTGCAAGACAGAATGAGAACAACAAAGTTTATCTGACATTCTCCATCCCAGCAGCTAAAGGAAGATGTAACTTTTCCTATTGGGATTGATATTTCCCAGAGGAGAGAAACCTTTCTCACTTACTGCATCTAAAATGCTTCATTAGAGACCATGCACAGTGCATTACTGCAAAATGAAAAATCAGTTTTAAAGGAAATTTTTGATAGGTTCCAGTTTTACTCCACTAAGTAAACTAGACTCCCCCTAGCTCTGGGAGTTTGCTTTTGTGCAAGCTGCCCTTAACTGATAGAAATCTGAAGTCAGAGCTTTTATCAATTGTTTTCCTATGCCCCCCTTCCCTCTCTCCATAGCCCCAATACTTTAAATGCCTGCATGGCAAACATAATTAATCAACTGCTATACAAAGAGAAAGGATCATTTATAGGTAAAGGTTGGAACATCTTATTTTCTGGAAAACCATTGAAAATATCTTCATATAATAAAATCAGTCATTTATATAATGGTGACAAATAGGAAGGTAGAGAGAGACCATAGCCTACCTATATTTGGAGTGATCAACTTGAAATTGAAACACAATTCATATTGTATAAACTGTGGCTATTTATACAAAATTATGAAAATTAGAGTAAAACTGCAGAGCTAGAAAGAAATTATGTTTAGCTAAGGAACAAACAGAATGAAAGTAAGTAAAAATTATGAATATAAATGGAGAAAATGAGGTTGATATTATATCATGTTTTATTATTTGCGCATAGCAGATGCAGTATTACTAATACATTGGTCACAGTGTGGAGAGCTAATTAAAGGCTTGCTATTTATTCTATCCAGAAGATTGATTTTATTCTCTTATTTATCTAAACTGGACACTAACCTTATAAGCAGAAAAACAAGATTTAAAGTCTAACCACTGAACATTTTTCATGAAAACAGAAATAGTTACCATATCATTTCTTTTCTACCCAACTGTGATCCCTCCTTTCCCTAAATGAGTGGTATTCCATAATTTTTTGGCAGGGGGAGGTTGCTATAGACCATACTGGGATCTGTGTTTTTATTTTTTTTTCCTTCACATAGACACCCTAAAAATAGGAAAACATGCCCTTATGTTTCTAATTCCTACAAATATGGATGAAAAATCTGGGGGTATAAACTTTAAGGATATGTTTTGACAACTCTCCTGTTTATTGAATATGTGTACTTGAGAATCTCTTTCCAGAGGAGATCCCAAATTGCACAGATGCCCACCCACATGGTATTCTCTGAATGTCTCTGAAAATGACAAATGCATTTTACTAAATGAAAGTCAATTGTCTCACCCGTAAAGGTGAAAAGGAGACAATTAGTACAAGAGACTTACTGAATATGACTTAGTTAATGATTGGGAAGCTCTCTAAAACACATTAAAGAGAAGGAAAAGACTTCTTCAGAATATCTGTGGTGTGTTTTGCTACCCTCTTAATTGATTTTTTACTTCAAAAAGGAAATGTGTAAAAAAGACAAAAGCAAAGAGCTACACCTCCAACATTATGCATCATTAGCTGAGCACTGCTCCATTTTAATGTTCCTATAATTGATTTTGCAGCCCCAGACAAGTACAGAGAGCACTGATTGTGGGTACAAGGTGGCTGTGACTCCGTGAAAAAATGCAGGCACACTATGAATACCTTGGTTTAGAAAAAAGCATTTCCTGGGTACTTCATTTCAGCTGGTAGTGCAAATAAACCCACTGATGTCAGTGGGCCCTGTGCTTCTCTACTTATCAGGGGTAAATCCATGGTTAAGAAGTCAAAATGTGTAATGTCCTTAAATACTTTGGAAACTTCAGGAAAGGGAGAGGCAACATCTTGATCTTGAAGAAGCTTGATCTTCTTCTCAATGTTGGTGCTATTTTTTATAAGATGTTAATTTAACACCATACAATCTCCATTTCCCACACATTCGTTTCCCTAAAGTTTACATTGATTTGTGTATATTTAATTGCACGTGTTGATACAACTTTTTTAGAGAGAAAGAAAAACACAACAAAAACCTTTCATATTTGAGGTTTGTCCTGAGATATATGCTATAAGAAATGTTAGCATAACCGTAGCATTTATTAGTTAAAAATTTTATGACGACTCCTCGAATAAAAATTGTGTTCATATTACTTACATACAAAAATCCTATTTTTGCTCAGACAATGGTAGACAGTACAGATATTGCTTTCAAAGGACGTTCAATATGAGTTTAAATAGAACTTAACAGCAACTACCATATTCCAGGTCTGTTGTTTAAAAGGAGTGTGGGGCATGTGCTTTTGTATTCCACCCTTGTGTTTCTCACATGGATTTTTCTTGACCGTTATTTTTGACAACTTGCCTTTTCTTTCTGTGTTTGCCTAGTCAGACTAACAGTTTTTGTAAACTGATGATTTCAGCTCCCTTATTATTCCACATTACACTGCTGCACAATGCCAGTCAAGCATTATGACTTTTTTCACTCCAGCTGTGTTCAACCACAAGTAGATATGAAGCAATTGACCTTGTTGTTCATTGACTTGTATGATGCTTTCCTACCTACTGTTTTGTGCCACTCATTTCACTTCACGCATCTTCTAAAGTCATGACCTTTGTAGTAGATATTACTCTCTAAGGTAGTTTTAGAAAAGAAAAGCATTAAATACAATATGGCCAGCATTATGAAAATACCAAAGATAAGCAGAGTTTTCTTGTCAAGATCAGGGAGACTAAGACTCCCTGCTTTCTTAAAGGAAAACAAAGCAATAACTTCATGCCATTTGGGAAAAACTACTTTATGTGGTAATTTTTAATATTTTCAAAAGTATTGATTTATTTATTTGCTTACTTATTTGTTTATTGCAAACACAGGTAATGCTTTCTGCTTTAGTGATTCTTTTATTGGATAGTCAGGTGGTAGTAGCTGGGTGAATTTCAAACATTTAAAAAAATTAAGAACAGAACATATAAGTAGATAAAATCTACCATTGGATTCTATCATAATCCACAAACTTGGAAGCGGGTATTTTACCTTCAAACTAATACACCCTTTATAGCACTAGAAAAAATACCTGAAATCATAGCATTTATAAGAGAAGTAAAAGTCTTATTAGTAAATGAGTTGATATTTGCAGGATGTCACTGAGAAAATAATAATTAATCTATAAAAATATAGATATAATCTTCACTAATGATACATTTTTCTACTTACTGAGGAGCAGATTTTTCATGATTTTTCATGAAAGTGACTACTTTCAGAGCATAGTTTTACTATCCATTGCATTTCATGACTATGTTATAGTAATAGTTCATATAGAAATTTACATAGCATTAACAGCAGAAATAAGAAATTCAGTATCATTAAATATTATTAAAATACTAATTATATCAGTCAATATTCATTCAGGAAGAGTTAAAACTATTATAGGGAAAAGGGAAGTTATTGCTGAAGAAGTTAAGTTCTGGAAGATAGGAGATGGAGAAACAAGGTCATTCATCATCACAGCCTGAACACGGACTTGAGTCGGCCACTCAGAACTTGCAGGAAAATTCCTAAGATCATACTCTTCTGGCTGCTGAAGCAGACCCATAAAGAAGGGTCATGGAGAAGTCTTTGGAACCTGTTATTTTTATGCAAAGTGTATTCTAGTGCTAGAAGCCACTATTGTTGACTAGATTAGTAGTGGGGAAGATGATCTGAAAGCTGGAGCCTGTCAACACCCTTCCAAGACCAATGGCTTCTGCTATACTTGTATCCTCCAATCTCATGCAAATCCCTCTCTTGGTCAACCCTACCTTGACACCAATAAGAAAGAGGGATTATGGAAAATATTTTTCCTAGCCTCAGACAGAAGTAGAAATGCATGTTGATGAAACACAATCCACCACAGTCCACCATCCTCTTGTAATATCCATCTACACATTTTTTAATCATCTTTAACTCTAAAACAATAGCAAAATCACAGCTCCACTAAAGTAGTGCAATTATTCCTCATAAAACCAAAAAATACAGTAGCCCTCTTATTAAAAGGAAGTACAAAGCATCCTGTATGTCTTTTGTTCCTCTTTGAGTATTTCTAGTTCCTCCTCAAGCAGAACCTACACCTCTCATAAGGATTTTTCTCATTCTTTTCTTTTGATAGACAACTTGAATGTTAGAATCTCTCTATGTGGACTCATACTCTCCTCTTTGTACATTTTGAGATTCAGGATTAACCGTTAGTATTTTATTAGATGAGAGGATGATGCAAGAAAAGAAAAAAAAAGATTTTAAAATCTCTCTGAACCTCTTTACAAGTTCAAGTCTGTGTACTGATTAAAGGTCCTTAGTTCTATTGTGTGTTAATTCAAGTTTTGTTTTTGTTTTTTACCAGACTTAGAATGCTTCTGTTTATACAGTTGAAATAAGGACAAATAGATACCAAATACAAATCAAATCAAATAATATATAGAGAATAGTAGGCTGCTCATCTATTTCATTAGTAGAGACATCAGAATCAATCAGTCAAAGCCAAAGATTCCTAAAGGTCAAACCATCCTGATTAATTCTGTTGGTCCTGCTGCCCATATGGTAACCATGCCTACAGTTTCACAGCAGGTTAACTGTTGCCACTTGGCTCCCACCACTGCAGGATCCCATCATCCTAACTGAACTGAGAGTGTCCTTTTTTTTTAATAAAGGAAAACTGCCACATGCAGCGCCTCATTTGGATGTGTCTGGAGTCTTAGAGGCTTGACTACTCTGGATTCTTCTATAAATGGTCCTTGAGAGCCTGTTTGGAGGTTCTAGCAGGGGAGCACAGCTACTTATTACCCTTGACCAATGAATGGCCCTCCTCTATCAGAGAAGGTCATCCTCTTTGATGCAGTGTGCAGGTTCAGGAGGGACACGCACGGAGCCATGAGGAAGGGGACACCCGCCTAGCCAGCCAAATCAGCCAAATCAACCCTGGTGATCAATGGGATGACAGATGTTGCAGTCAGATCACTGTTACATCCAGAAGAATGCCCATTTTAAAGGTAACTTCTGGGGCGCCTGGGTGGCTCAGTCGGTTAAGCGTCCGACTTCGGCTCAGGTCATGATCTCACGGTCCGCGAGTTCGAGCCCCGCGTCGGGCTCTGTGCTGACAGCTCAGAGCCCGGAGCCTGTTTCAGATTCTGTGTCTCCCTCTCTCTCTGACCCTCCCGCGTTCACGCTGTGTCTCTCTCTGTCTCAAAAATAAATAAACGTTAAAATAAAGGTAACTTCTCCCACTGTCATTGCTGACCTACTTGTAAAAGTTACCACAGAGCCCTTCCAGGATGCTTATACTACCCTTACCAATGCATTTGTCAAAACCTTTGTGCCCTCCTAGAGAGCATGAAGAAGAGAGATGAAAAAGCAGAGTCAGTCATACAGAGTAAATGCATCCCAGCATCCATCTCCCTGAATGTCAGTATGTCTTTCTCTGCCAAATATCAAGGAAATTCTGACTGAATGTAGCATTGACCACATTTGTGTCCAGATTCCAGTCAACCAAACATGGAAACTGTTGGATCTACTCCAATTTTCTCAAGTTAATTAACTGAATATAGAATTCCTATCATATCAATCTATCAACAGATTGATATGTGTCTCATATCAATGAATTCAATCTTCTCCAACATCATACCCTTCTACGCCAATCCAGCACCTTTATAATATGTTCTCATATTCCTCTTCAACTATAAAAGTCTTGCAATTATCTTAGTACAAATGGTCCTAATGACATTGTGTATCCAACCTCCTGAAGCCTAGCGGACTTTGAGTCTGCTCATAGGTCTAGAAGCCAGAGAGGAGCTAGAAGACTGTCTTGAGGAAATGTGGCATTTTCTACTCTATTAGTTACCTAAATTTTATTTAGAAATTTTATTTATAAAAAATAAATAAAATTAAAAAACAATAACCACAAATTTGGTGGATTAAAATGACAGAAATGTATTTCTCAGAATTCTGGAGGCCACAAGTCCAATCTCTGTTTCCTTGGCCAAAATCAAGGTGTCCTGCTCCCTCTGAAGGTTCTCTAAGAGAATCCATTCCTTGCTTCTTCCATATTCTGGTGAGTGTCAGAATTCCTTGGCCTGTCGCCACACCACCCCAATATCTGCCTCTGTCTTCACATCACTTTCTCCTCTTCTTTCTGTGGTGTCTCAATGTACTTCTCTTATAAGGACACTTGTGATGTGACAGCACTTAGAGTACACCAGATAATCCTGGTTTATCTCCTTATCTCAATATCCTTAACTTAATCACATGTATAAAGACCATCCTCCCTCCCCCCAAATAAGGTAACATGTATAGGTACAAAAGATTAGGACCTGATATCAAGAGGTACTTTTTTTTAGCCAACTACCAAATAATTATTTATTTACTTTAAAAGTGGTCATTACAGGTAATTTAGACAAGAATTGTCTAACTTCTCCTGCAAGGGTGCACTAATAGGGGTGATTTTTCCAAATTTGGAGTGCCAAACTATTATTATCTGCTTTATATTCCCATCTCATATTCTGAACATTACTGTTTCCTGATCAAAACCCTAAATTTTACATGAGACCCTGAAAGACTATAACTTTAATTTACATTGTAATTTTGCCACCCACAAAACAGATTTAGGTTTGGTTTCCATAAATATTAAACCCGTAATTACAGGAGATAAGGATTTCTTTCAGGAAAAACAAAAATTTGCTAGTTACTTACTTTGGCCTTTAGCTGGGAATGGAAAGCACTGAGGTTTTCATTTTTCTTCTTATAAGTTTTCTAATGCACTTCTAGGAAACCAAGCCCAGAGTCCTTCCACTTTTTATCTCCATATAATTTTCAAAAGCAGCAGCTATGTGGTCATCCAAAGCCATCCAGATAACTAACGTGATAATTTAAGTAACTCTTTTGCGACAGACTCCCAGTGTTCCACTTACTACTTGCAAAGGAACTATTCATATCTTTAAATCTAATTAGATCAAAGAACCAATTCCAGAATCAAAGCCTTAAGGTTCTACCCCTTAGAACTGACACCTAAAATCTCTATCAGTTAGGGCTTAGCTAGGAAACCAGAGCCACAAAAAATTCAATGCAAACAAGTAGTTTGCTATAGGAATTACCATATACACACATATAAGAGTAGCTGAGAAAGTTAACTTCTGGAAAAGAAAAATGTTAAAGGACCAGAAGAGTCATTAAAGTACCAGTCTGTGTGGACAGGTCGGAGCTTACAGAAAAATCCCAGATATAATGTATATCTGGCTGCCAAAGTGGTAGTACTAAGGAGATGGGGGAGAGAAGAAGCCATACAGAGATCTTTGGAAGATTTTTCTCTACAAAGTGCAATTAAGCCCTTGGTAATTAGCTTAAGACTTCTGTTAGTTGCCAAGGCCAATAGTCAGAGCACAAGTTAGAAGCTAGAGCCTGCTGATGCCATGTCTGATGACTATAACTTTCTGAGAGCAATGGCTTCCATTTTAATTCCACTTTTCAAATCATGCGCAAGCTATATTCTTGGCTCTCTGTGACCTAGAAGTATGCATGGAAAGGGATTCTGAGAAATAGAACTCCTAGTCATATACAAAAACGGTAATATGAACTTCACAAAACAAACTACAGAATACTAACTGGTGCTTAAATTACAAAACAAACAAATCCCCTAACAATGGAGCCTTTTCCATTATAAAGAGGAGGATAGATGGTAAATAATATACAATTAGTTAATTATTAATAAAATTTGTTCATCTGTTTTCTATCCCTTTACTTCAATGCTCCAAAGAATATATACAAAACAAAGTCATCATTGAATTCTCTTTCCCAATTTGAAGATAAAACACACAGACAAAAGGGGTAGCAGAAAAACTGAGAATATATATAAGGTACAACAAAATGAAATGAGATTGGGGAGATCTGACATGAATGTCAGTCATCTTTAAATTGGAACCCTAAATCTTTTAAGCCTCAAGCAACTCCCATGATGTTAATGTTTTCTGAGCAATCTCAGATACAAGATACTCTAGTGGACGCTCGTATTTTGGGGCAGAACTATCTGGACTTCTATCTGCTGAAGTGAGCCACAATATAGATATGCCAAACATTTTCATTATTCCCTTAATTATTTAATTATTCTCATGTGAACCTTGCTTGGTCCTCAAATGTATTAAATCTGAGAAAAAAGATACCTCAGTTTCCCATCATTTCTCATGAAACCTTCCAAAAGGGGCAAAAGAGAGCCATCCCAGACACTTCTATTTAAAATCAAAGCTATTCCTAAATACTCAATTTTCCCTACTCACAAGCCTGAGAAGGTATTGCATACAGATTTACCTTGTAATGGCCTAATTGTACCATTTTGCCTTTCTATGATTCTTAATTTATGCCACAACTTGTCTTTTAGTAAGGAAGGAGAAAGGATATGGAATAGGTGGGGGGAAAATCACATGTCAAGGACTGGCTATGTTAGGATGTAGTAGTAGCAAGAGTTGGCATTAATTTTATGCTTCCCTGTAAAATATGAGCTGAATATTATCCTTTTGATGATATATATTGGGGAAGAGGAGGCAAGTCTTTTTCCTGGCCTTCATTTTCTAAGGCTGCACATGTAAGAGGCACTTTCCTACTATCTCTCTTTTTTATCTCATCAACTTTCTAACTCTGCACATGTAAGGGGCACTTTCCTACTATCTCTCTTTTTCATCTCATCAACTTTCTTCTTTGATACTATTTACCTTCATTCCTGTCCCAGGATTTTTCTTATGCAACAAATGAGCTTAGCAACTGGGAAGTGTTAGGTATTAGAAAGTAATGCAGAAGTCAATGGTTTTCTCTGATTTTTTTTTTCAATTTCTTAAGTGCTAAGAAATCTATAGTAGCCATACTGAGTTTGTGATCTTAAGCACCCTCCATGATCCTGAAAATGCACTGCTGGTAAAAGTTAAATCAAAGGATGGAAAGCAGGGTTTTATGAGCAACAAAAATGTTGCGATGCTTTGAACATCAATCCTTTCTTCCTTCTCTCTTATAGACCATGATGAAAGCAACATCTTTGAAATCTTGAGGCATTAGTCCCTGTGCCCTCTGTAATTTTTCCCGCTTTCTTCACCATGCCTGAGGCCTTGATCTCTGCCATCTGCTTATTCTCATACTGTGGTGCTCCACCTTTCATTTGTTCCTGGGTCATCTTCTTTTCAGGTGTGCAGCCTCTCCATCTTACCTCTGAACTAAAACATCTTTTGAAAAGCCATGAATTACCAAGGTTTTCAGAAAGGAAAAGTGAAGGGAAGTTCACTTAAAATAAACCACAGTATTTTTCAGATAAAGTTTAACAGAAGTCTTTTGGATTTTTTTAGCCTACCTTTTAATACTTTATACAACTACAGAGAGTTCTCGTTTCTCTTTCCTCTTTTTCTAACTTGATCGTTGACATGGTCAAATACTAACAGCTGTGATTATACAGGGCAGTGAAACCAAATAGCTAAGATAACAATGTTAATGTTAAATAGTTTAAGAATAATAGTAGTTAATAGCATTGAAAATGTCTTAACAGTCTTTTCCATACCTGATTAAAGTAGGCAAGTGTTTTATGTAGCAAACACAGCAAGTATACTCTATGATCCATTATTTCCATTCTAAAGATTAGAAAATAATCTGCTTATAGACTTCTACAGATAGTAACTGACATAGCATTCTTACAACCAGTCTAGACCTCTATTGGCTGTCAAAAAATGTATATTTAACTGAGATGTATTAAATTTAGGCATGTTTCCCAAAACCATCACTTTTTTCTTACAGGATGAAGACACATAAGCTCTCAACCAAGCACCTGTAAATTCATTGATTTATGCAAAAGTATTAATTAAGAAATTAGTGCTAATAGCTACTTTGGTGATAGGAATATAATTGTGACTAAAACAATAAATAAGGGAGCAAAGATAATAAGTATCATAAACCAAGACAATGCATGAGAATATGGTAGCTACTTTCATCTGGTGACTGATCAGTGAAGACTCTCATAGAAGATATTTAGACTGAGGCCTGGAAGACCAGAAAAAGTCATCAATGAAAGGAAATGGGGCAAGTATTTTAGACAGGGTAACTGTAAGCAAGAAGGCCATGAAGTAAGTGACACAACTTGGTATGTTCTAGGGACTCTGAAAGATCGAGTGTGGCCTTGGCTCAGTGGATCAGAAAAGAATTGTTCAGTGAATTGGGAAGGGTGGTCAGGGATCCTGCAGGTCTCCATGGTCCATCACAGTGAGCAACATGGGGGCCATCAATGACCTTTGTTCAACAGTAATTTTAATGACATGGCAGGAAACATAAGCTAGAAAGATTTGTTCAAATGTAAATTAGAAGTAAAGAAGTAGAGATGGCATCTGTATGTAGACAACTCTTTCTTTCAGGAAGTTTTGCTATAAAGAGCCCTAAATGGGGAAAATAAACAAACAAAAAAAGAAGCCAGTGCAGATATGCATTGATGATCAAGGTTCTGTTGAATCATGTAATTGAACAATACAATATAAAATATATTAGGTTAATTTATGTATAGTAGAGTAGAATACACCTTAAGAAATTATTTTTTACATTCAGTTTTCAAGAATTCATATGTGGTTCATGAATTAAAAACAAATAAATACTTTAAATAATCTATTGGCTTGCTACTAAAAGTAAAAATATATAAAACTGAATAAATATATGGTATACATATTTTTTAGACTTTCATATCATATTAATTGCTCATGGAGATAAATGCTAAATGAGAAATAAATAAATTTGATCTCAGGTTTGACATAAATCTACTGCATTGAGCAAGTTGCTATAAAATTCAATCCTGTAATCCTATGAATCCATAAAGTATTAGAATAAAGTTAAAATTTTTTGTATACTCTAATATCTATGATTTTATCAAGCCATACAATAACAAATACATACTTGTTTTTGTCTTCATGTTTGATTGCAAGTAATAGAGATCCATCAAGTTAACTATATTTGAACAAATGGAAAGATGAGCTTGAGTGGGAAAGCTCAACATCATAAAATATTAATTTTAAGTCAATTAATAAGCTGTGCACAATTTAGTAAACATAGTAACTATTTTTGTTATATTTCTTTGTAACTAGATAAACTGATTATAGAGTGTAAATAGAAAAATAATCAGGTAAGAATGGTCAGTTAATATCTGAAAATGAATAACCATATAGAGAAACTTACTGTTAAAATAAATTAAATAGCTTCACTATTGAAATGCAGAATTCTTCAATATTTACATAAATACATAAATATGTACATAAATACAGCCATCAGTGCAACAGAAAAGAGTGTAAATATCATGGATTAAAAGATGCACCATGTGCAGTTATGTTAGGGCAAATGGGTAGCAATTTAAGAAAATAAAAAAGTTAATCTGCACTTCACTCCTTAATCAAGATAAATTACAAAGGAATTAGAGAAGTGGAAAATTGTAGTATTGCATAGACCATATATTTTCCTACAAATTTGCTACCCTGTCCAACCTCATGAGATTCCGCTCTGCTTTTTACCTCTTTCTGTCATGCCTGCAGTTTCTATATCCAGAATCTCTCTGACCTTCTCCAAAGCAGGTCAGGGTTCTCACCTGGTTGCACCCCTCTCCACTATCATTCAGTATTCAGCAACTCTCCCAATCTGTTTTTGGTCATTCAGGCATAGAGTAAGTTAATTTAGCTTTACACACACACACACACACACACACACACACACACACACACACACACAAACTTTCTATTTACTTATACCTCTTTCTTCCTTTACGATCACTTTCATGGGAGCTCAAAAGTAAGATGCAAAAAAACATATGTGTTTACTTTATAAAATTAAGTTAGATAAAACAAAATGTTAAGAGAGAAACGTGTTTGAGTCAAATCATCTGTTTGCAGTACAACGTAGGACACCATTTACAAATTGACTTTCCTTAAGTAAGAGAACCACTAATGGCCAAATAATCTATGGTCAAGAAAAAACAGTCATAGAGAGTGGAGAGTGGAGCCAACATTATGACAGTGTAATCATAAAATGATTATAAAATGAACTGGAAAGCAAAATAACAAGAAAAATAAAAGATACGAGACCATTTATAACTTAGTGACTTTTCACCATTTAATCAACTGCAGATTTGGCAAAATGACAGCCCAATCTACCCAATTTAAATTTCTGGTCTGATATATATAAAAAACAAATACAAACAAACAAAAACACTTAAACTGGTCACTTGAGCAATGTCTAAGCTATACTACCTCTGTATCTTTGTAAGGGACATAGAGTCTCAATCCATTAATGCCATTTATGCACTGTGTTTCAGCTTATTTCATTGTGTTTTCACTTATGTCATCCTGTAAAAACTCTCATTTTAGAAACATGTTTCCCTCTATACTCTGGTATTCTTATTAATAATACTTTAAGTTCCTTTTCTACTTAGATTTAGATTTGGGATCTTGTACAGCCATCCTATATGCCTATCTCACATTCAGGTGATAACAAACACTCAAATACTTAGCTTTAAACAAACTTTGTTGTCCTCACTTCTCCATTTCCATCAGCATAGTTAGGCCCAGACTCTTCTGGGATTAACAATGTAGGTAGGAGTTCCTCAAACAGGAATGGTTATCTCCTGAATTACATAGTCCTGTTCTAATTAAAGGAACTTGAAAATGCTTCCCTACAAGTATCCAATGGCTAACTTGAGGGGGTGGGCATTTCAGGGATTTTGATTTTTAAACTGAGTTGTTATTCTTTTGCATAAATGAAATAAAAATGTGACAAAAGCTATACCAAGCTAAAATGATCCAATACAATACTTTGCTGACCTAAATGATAAAGGGTCGTTCACAGATTTAGTTTATTCAGTAGAAATTACTTTTAAGGCAGAGTGCTCTCAATTAACAACTGCATGGGAACCTCTTTTATTTCCAATGCAATGTTTTTATTTTGAATGCAATGGACCCAAGCCCATAAAGCAAAACAACCAGAAGAATTTTTATAGATAATAAATAATTTAAATCAGATTTTATTAAACCAAGCAAGGATATATTATAGAATTGGATATAAACCCACATGAATATTTTAGGAAAAAACATGAGACTGTAAAGAAATTTCACATTTATGGTCAGCCTCTTGGGGATCTACTTACAAATACCCAGGGTTATTCATATTCTCCTCTTCCCTACTAGCTGGGAAAGCTTTAAAAGCACTAGTCTAACATAACTGAACTATTTTAAAAGTTGTGGAGTTTTGTTTTTTTTTTTTAATTAAGTATTCAAAGAATTCAGATTCATACAGCGTTAAGTACCAAAAATGAAAAAAAGGTTGTCTAAAATGCCCAATAATTTTTAAGGACAAGGACACAGGAACACATATATTTAGAAGCAGAATTGTTAGAGTCATGTTATTAGTTGGTTTTACATAGAATGCCTGGAACAGTTCTATAAACATCAATATGTGTGACTTTTTTAAGTTTATTTATTTATTTTGAGAGAGAAAGAGAGAACATGAGCAGGGGAGGGGCACAGAGAAACAGAGATAGAGAATTCCACGTAGGCTCCACACTGTCAGCACAGACCCCAATGTAGGGCTTGAACTCACGAACCGCAAGATCATGATCTGAGCTGAAACCAAGATAGATGCTTAACTGACTGAGCCACCCAGGGACCCCTATAAACACCAATATTTGTAAAAATCAAAACTGAAATTGGAGAAGGAGGTTCCAATTAATGTTTTTCATTTTTATGAGGTAAAGATGACAATATTTCATGAAGTTGATGAACACTACTTAAACTGATGGTACCTATAATAAAGTAACACAGGCTTTAGAGTCAGAGAATTATAACTATGATCCTATCATATTGTACCAGTGTGAAATTGCACAAGTTATTTAACTTCTCTGAGTATTGGGGAATTCGTGTGTAAACACAGATAATAATACCATAATTAATAGTGGAAATACTCCTAAAGTGATCCCATATGCTGTTACAAGTTTTTGTTTTGTTTTTGTTTTTGCTTTCCTTTTCATAGTCAAGAGAGGAAGGTCTGCAAAGCTCCACAGCCTATTTAGCTTGCATACCTTTGAATGCCCAATGATCCTTAATGCTCCATGATAAAATGGTACATCTTTCACCTGAATTATGATAAAAACAAACAAAAACATGTAGGTCTTCTTGAACTATTGTAAATATTAACTTCAGGTACTGTCTATATTCAACCAATTTGCCAATTTAATATTCCCAGCTGTCGATTCTGTGACGTTGCTCTCCCTACACACAGTTTTGCCCTCCTCCATGATGCCATTCAGACCACTAACATTTGGTTCCATCGAGAATTACACTGTTTTCTTAGGGAGGGAAAAGGATTGAGAAAGAAAGAACAAGTACAGGATAGCAAAATGAATGCATGTACAATGCTGGGCTTAAGAGATAAGCGTGGGTATGGTGATGCCTATGCTGTACATGTGTACTATACTTCAGAGATAAGCGGTGCTGTGTTGTTAGTATTCGGGGTTTAAAAGATAAGTCATGAAAGGGTTTGAACTAGAGGTAGGAAATCTGTGCACAGACTAGCTGAACTTTTGTTAAATGGACTATGTAAACGGAAACAACTTAAATGGATATTGAATTCATAGTTTGGCTATTCAAGAGAGGCAACATATACTGTCGTATCATGGACTAACAATATGGGACTATGTAGACATTATAAGGTTCTCAAATAAACACATTCATTGGCCTGGCTTTGGATTTTTCTTGTATATTGAACTTTACCTGGAAACTTGGATCACTTATTAAAGGGGCATGAGATGTGACACTTCCTAAAATGCAAATCTTATGACAGCAGTAACCTGTTTGTAAACCTTTCAGTGTCTACATGAACCTTTCACAACAAATTCAGACTTCTTGTGATGACACATCATGATGTTCAGGGCCACTGCAAATCCCTCTGGTCTAATTTATTACACACACATGTGCTCACACACACACATTCTCCGCTAGTCACATCAATATATATATGCAGTCCTTTCAACAGGATAACCTTTTAGAACTATAGCTTTCCCAGATTCACCCTGGCACCTTCTTGTGCTGTTACCCACCATTTCAATATTTAGACTCAGTCTAAATATTTTTCCACTTTCTTCAGCTTGGGCAGAATGAATACTTAGCGCTACAATACTATTCTATACAAACCTCTACCCAGTGCATCAAAGACATTCTACTGTAATTGTAGGTGCATGTTTCTACCTCTCCCAGTGGCAAGTACCTTCAAGATAGGGACTACAGTTTGTTTATAATGTTTGGTACACGGAATATAAAATATACAAATACATTTTATAGAAGAAGTGATGAATTAATTAATGGGACTTATTTCTTGATATTTTATGTAGAAATGTATATTTCTCTTCTGATTTTTGGATATAGTTATTTTTAAACATTTAGAAAATGTATTAAATACAAGGCATAAGTTAAAATCATCTATCATCAGGGCACCTGGGTGGCTTAGACGGTTGAGCACCTGACTCTTGATTTTGGCTCAGGTCATGATCCCAGGGTTGTGGGACTGCACTCTGCATCAGGCTCCACACTGAGTGTGCAGTCTGCTTGGGGATTCTCTTTTCTCTTCCTCTGCCCCTCTCCCCCATTCGGGCACTCTCTCTCTCTCTCTCTCTCTCCCTCTCTAATTAAAAAAAAATCCATTATCCTACTATACAGAAAATAAATAATTCTTAACATTTTGCTTTATTTCCTGAATTCATTCAAATATCCACATGTGTTTAAAATTTTAAATAAAAACAAAACATTCTAGAATTGCAGTCTATCATTTATCTTCCAAAGGGAAGCAGTGGCTGTTTTTAACAAGCTGACTACAATTATCTAAATTCTAGGATGGTGGCAGGTTTTTAAACAAAAGAACAACTTTTTGTTTGGAATAAACTTTAATGAGCTCTTTAGTTATTCTAAGGAGAGACTAGACTAGATTGGAGAGACTGAGACAAATTGGAGAGCATTTGCTCAGTGAAACAGGTAAAAGAGACTCCCCTTCTCACACTATAATAGAATCTCTGATTTTCAGCTGGTTACATGGCGGCCTAAAATGAAAACATTTCCATTCTCTCATGTAATGTGACTACAGAAAGACAGTAAAATGTAAGGTAAAGCTTCCTGCAACCATCCCTGACAGCTGGTGTATATTCCTTGTCTCTTCTCCTTCATTCAGACCTTTAGTTTGCTTCTTAAAATGCAGTGTGATAGCTGGAACTCTACTTATATGTAAGCAATTCTTTACTGACCTTTCTTGAACATGAATCCAATACACATCTGACTGTTTTGTAGGGACATCTCTGATGTCCTTGGAAACTGAATACATGTTTAATAAATCTGATGGACAGTGTCTAATTGCACTCGAGAATGGTTGTAGCAACATACAGTTACACAGACAATAGATGAATGTTTCAATTCAAAATATTATAAATTTTACTGGACATTCTCATGTTGGAATTTTTGCTAATTTTTAAATAAAGTCATCTCATTTATATTTTAATATGTTTTTCTTGTATTTACTGATTAAGTTAAATTTTATTCATAATTATGACTTCTATAATTTTTCATCCTTAGTCATTTCTTTATACAACTTTTTCCTGTATTAGTTAATCATATTTTCCTAATAATTGAAGGAATTGTGTATTTAAAAATTTAATTCTCTTTGTCATCAAAGAGGAATATACTTTTTTTTCTAGTTTGAAATTTGTCTTTGTCATTGATACATTTCAAGATAGAAAATTTTAAATTATGTTTAAAAATATGCCTCTATGAGAAACATTGTGAGTAGAAAGGAGAATTTGAGTTATTTATTGTTTAAAAAGTTACATCTATACATGTCTACACATAATAGAGAGCAGAGGATGAGGTCCAACATAGGCCTTAACTTTAGCTTTGAGTGAAATCTTCCAACCCATGTTAAAACACTTTGCCTGCATCCATATAGCTTAATATAATCAAGAAATATTTCAGCAGTTGGCATTAACAAGACCTTGCTACTCAAGGAAGTTTTAGATTAGGCACATAAATTTGTGACTGACTTTATTGTTTATTTCAGGAACTTAAAAAAGTTATTCTCTATACAACACACTTCTCAAATAACTCTCTTTCAAGAAAACAGATTTCTCTTTAGGGCAAATAACCTTCTTCTTAGGGTCATAAATCACTCAACTGAGCAAGTTGCTGGCTTATGAAAATACTTTATTCATCAAATCCTCACCTCACTATGTCCACCAATCCTAAGCAATTCTGACACGAACATCACCCAACACTAACCAAATTTCTACATCAGTTAAATTAGACCTACTTACCAAACCCCAAAACCTTATGAATAAATATATGGTCTTGGCAATCCAAACCCTCACACACACCTCAGAAGCACTCCCCAAAATATACAAAGGTTGCAAGGTTAAGTCTCCCTTACTGCAGGATGGGATAAGCTTGGCTTAAGGTGAATGAGAGGTCACTGACAGTTAATCTGGTGGCATTTTCAGAGAATTGAAAGTAGATCATATGGACTCTTCAGGAGGTTAACCCTTTATGTGTGGCTCCTCCTCCCTATTTGACTCCCCTCTCCTCATGCCTTTCTTTAACATGTCCCTTCATGTCAGCCAGAGGACATTTTCAATTCTAGTCACGAGGAAATACACACTTCCCTTAAGGAGACTCTCTAGTTTTACTTCTTTTACCTTTTTCTTTTACTTTTTAATATTTTTTTAACATATTCATTTTGGAGAGAGAGAGAGAGAGAGAGAGAGAGTGAGATCGTGTGACGGTGAGAGCAGAGAGAGAGAGAGGGAGACACAGAATCCAAAGCAGGCTCCAGGCTCTGACCTGTCAGCATACAGCTGACATGGGACCTGAACCCACAAACTGCAAGATTATGACCTGAGCCAAAGTCAAATGCTTAACCGACTGAGCCAGCCGGGCGCCCCTATTTTGCCTTTTACATCTTTGACTCTAACACAGGCTTTCAGTCACGTAATAACTTTAAAACCCATTCTTTTTGTTTGTTTGTTTATTGAGAGAGAGAGAGAGAGAGAGAGAGAGAGAGAGCATGAAAAGGGCTTGGGCAGAGAAAGGGAGAGAAAGAATCCCAAGCAGTCTCTACACTTAGTACAGAAATCAGCACGGGGCTTTAACTCAGGAACCATGAGATCATGACCTGAACCGAAATCAAGAGTGGACACTTAACAGACTGAGCCACCCAGGCGCCCAGCACCCTTTCTTAAAGAAGTGGACTGCAGGTGAAATGGTGAAGGAGTCATGCAGAGGGTGGGAGACCCACCCACAGCTGGCCAAGACGAGCTCTTAATAAAATTACATTGCCAGTTAGCTACCATTTTAAAAGGGAAATGTTTTCTTCCTCTGTCTTGGTTCACATGATCAAATCTCCCCTTTTTAATCCTAGCAAATAAGTTTAAGGAAAGAATGAAAACTACATCCCAATCTATGTGTCATTTTTCAGGAGATCTCATAGACGTTGCATCTCTGAGCAATTGGGTAAGCAATGAGGGAAGCGCAAATCACTTCCTTCATATTCCACCAACTGGAATTTGTCTGTCATGCAGTAATGTGTGTGTCAGAATCAATCATCAATTCAATTTCATTTCAGTGTCACAGCAAAGAAAATCATCTGGATTTTAGCAACAGGTAGATTGCCAATTTGGTTTGTCAGAAGCATTATGAGTTTTGAAATGAACATATTCCATAAGCACATACAGATCTTTCTAAAGTTTTTTCAATGTTATTAACATATAATTGTAATGTTCTAGAAGTTTCACTTATGCCAACTCAACTGACTACTTTCATCTTTTCCACCAAGAATGTAGTTCTTATTTTATCTTGTCCTATCATTCAGGTATCAAAGTAACATATTTGTGTTATGCACATATATATTTTTTTGTATGTAGATGTCTTTTTTCACACAGTATTCATTGCATTTTCCAGAAGGAAACTTACTTATCCTTTAGTCTTTTATACCTAAAGGTTTTCAAATATTTTACCTATTAAAATATAAATCCTAATGAAAATATATCAAAGGTTCATAATATTTACATAAGAATAAATAGCTTATTTTTTCAATAAATTGTTTATACATATATATTCAAGCACTCTATTCTTGCCCTTCATCAGAAAACACTAAATTTTACATTAAGATATCCTTTTGCAGCTGCTATATTTAATATATAGCTGTTGTAACTTTTTAAAAAAATTATTTATTTTGAGAGAGTGTGTGTGCAAGCAGAGGAGGGGCAGAGAGAGAGAGAGAGAGAGAGAGAGAGAGAGAGAGAATCCCAAGCAGTCAGCTCAGAGGACTACATGGGGTTTGATCCAATGAACCATGAGATCATGACCTGAACCGAAATCAAGAGTTGGACAATTAACTGACAGAGCCTCCCAAGCACCCCAGGTTGTTGTCACTTTTTTAAAAAGGAGAGAAAGCAAAGTTTTCTATAGGGGTTATAAATCCTAGTTATAAATCCTAGTCAAAATTTCATAAATCTTGAGTTTATCACATAATATTTTATTTTATGTAAGTCTAAAAAAGTTTCTCATTTTTCCCTTTCTTCTTATCAAAATTTAATTTTTGGATGTAGTTTAAAACCTCTGTTTAGATTGTACTCAACAAGTATTTGTTGAAAACCTACCATGTGCAAGACGCTCTGTATGAAATATAAATTACAATTAAAATTGCTTTTGATTCGAGGAGCTATGTTGTTACATATGAAAAAGAGCTGTTAGCCAAGAAAGCACTGATAGATACAATGCTGTAGAAGATGACTACAGTAATTTAGAAATCTCAAATTTATGGTGAAGCTTAAGAAATTAGGTTTGGATTTTGCCCATCCAGGATATACTGGTTCTCGATGAGCCAAGTTGGAAGGATAGGGCTTATAGTTGATGGACTATAGAAGGAAAAATTAAGTTCTAGAGTGACTTCTGAGAATGGACATGGGTATTCCCATGTTTTCTTCCCAAAACATTGTTACTCTTGTTTTTAACTTGAAATGCATTTCATATACAGATACCTGTTGGTGAGATTGCCCTTTACACATTAAGTGGCTTACCAAACACCCAGGGAACACTGCCAGGCAGAGCAAGAGAAGTAAGGATACATAATTGAGCAAAGCTGGAACTCAGGACATTTGTAAAGAAATTGTAAAAAATAAGTCTGGAGAATGATTAGGCTATATTATGGAGAGCCTTACATGAGTCTTAGGGTTGTCTCACATTAAACAGATACCTCAATTGACAAGATAATTGTTGGAATAATAATGCACTGCAATTGACTTTATTACCAGATATGTTTCTGTTCAAAAGGTTAGAGAGCTTCCACTGTAAGCCATTTTCCTCCTCCTGTGATCATATTCTCCAGCTCAAAGAGCTCACTTGGAAAAATGAGATTCCTTGGCACAAAAAGAGTTGTTTTATATATATATATATATATATATATATATATATATATATATATATATATATAATCACTCTTTTACAAAGAAGATACTTCTTTCAGCTGTTAGCTATCCAGAATTCCTTCTCTCTAACTGTATTTTTTTAAAAAATCACTGTGATTAGTCTCTGGTTATAATTGCATGTTCTGCTCAGGCATCTCAGCCATCTACGTGACAGCTTTCCTTCAGAGTCATAGGCAATCACCCATTGCCTCTCTCTATTGTTTGTTTCTGTTAACCAGTTGTGGCCTTATTATCCGTAGACCATAGATCTATGCAAATATTCTCCAGACATAACTTTGAATGCTAAGATGACAAGGTAACAGGAGCTGCATAGGCATTCCCTGTCTGAAACTTCTAGGAAAGACTACTGTGCCTGACCTGGTGCCCCTTAGTAGGTAATGGGAAGGAACTGACATTTTTCAAGCAGGAGAATGATATCAGAACTGAACATTGCTGAAAGCAACTTGGCAGCAATGTCAAAGTTATATCAGAAGGAAAATATAAATTATTTAAATAGACCAAGTGTAGAGTAATGAAAGCCAGCAGGAGGCATCCAAAGGAAAAGCCTAGATTTAAAAGAGTTACAATGTACAAGACACCAAACTAATGGGATGGGGAGACGTGGTAAGGGAGGAAGAAATAACTAAGTTTCAAGTTTTGGTGGTGGAGAAATATTGAGCTTATAGACAGGGGAATTCAAAAGAAAGAAGAGTTTTGAGGTGGAAATAGTCAAAATTGGGTTTGTGCCCAATAAAAAGTATACATAAATATGTCCAGAAGACAGAGGAAAATTGGATCCAATTTATGGGGGGAAAAAATGAGAATCAGAGATTTTGAGATATAGATTTGGTTCACGTGCACAAGATGAAAATTCCCCATTGCAAAAGATATAGTGAATCTGTTATCAGATAAAATTAGTTTATATCTGGGAAAGAAACAGCAGATGGTTATTGTCAATCTTTAAAATATGTCATATTAACCTTCAAATAAACCTCCTGTATTCCTCATGGTAACTGTGTAATAAGAAACAACAAAAATATATAAATGGGACTAATAAGTTAAATTTTGGGGCATTCTATCTTTAGTTACTCATAATTTAGAATGCGTTAGATAGCAAAGTCAAATAAATTACCCTCAGGTTTCAAGTATTGATACCCATTAGGCTTATTTACCATTTAGCTATTCAGCAAATCATTTCATAGCTCTGAGTCCGAGTTTGTTGAATCAAAGTGGGTAGATTAATGAGGAAAATTTCTACAGGAATTTTTTTTTTATTTTAAATCAAGCACACATAAAGAATTGCATTAATATATATTCTATCATTTTGAACTAAAAGTTCAATGTTTACAGGCCTCAGGCAAACGCTCAATGCCTTCCAAAAGTATTAGGCACACAGTCAAGAAGAAAATTCACTCTCCATTGGAGCCTACTAAATCAGCACCTGTCATATTAAATCCCTCATCTATTTCCACTGTTTAGAAAATGCAGGGACTAATCTTAATGTAATAGTTAAATATAAAAACTACATATTACATGTCAAGCTGGAATTGTGGTAAGTGAAACAAATCAGTGAATAGTTACCAGCCATGCTATATTTATTTTTATAATTTAGACTTTTTTAATTTTAAAAATGAAAATTTAGAATGAATGTATGTTATAATTGGAAGGAAGGGTCCTAATATATTATTTATGCCAAAATATGTGTCATAGAACTCTTGTTAACCATGGATAAAGCTTGGGTAATTCCACCAGTGTTTATTCAAACTTTATTTTTAAAACCTATAGTAACATATTATATGCATGCTGCAATATCATACACTGAATACCAACACATTATTTGTCATTAGTTTTGAGTTATGCTTTGAGTTGTACTTTGGAGGTAATTCAACTTGGAGACAAACTTAAGATAAAAACTCCCCTACTGTGCTTTTGTAATTGAAGAGTATGAAAAAATTGCAAGTTCAGTTTTAAAAATATATTACCACATAGCAGCAGTAGCAGGCTGAATATGGGCCCCTTCTGAATAACAGAAATTAGTAAATTTAAGTTGTCTAACAGTTTAAAGGAAATACACAAGCATAAATTCAACATAGGATATTTTAAAAAAAAAGAACTAAATGATAAAACTAACATAAACTGATAACTTATTTTTAACTTGCACATTTAATATTTTTACATTCAGCATAACTGACCTATTATTGTCCTAGATTGACTTTATAAGTACAAAAGATATATACTTATATATATAATTTAAATATATAAATTCTGCTTTTAATTTTGAACATATGTTCCACCTGCCTTCTATAGGTATTTATCTTAGTTCAGGATGCTATAACAAAGAATCATAGATTGGGTGGCTTATACACAGCACAAATTTACTTCTCATAGCTCTGAAGTCTAGAGTAGGGTGTCAGCATGGTTATGTTCCAGCGAAGAACCTGTTCCAAAATGCAGACTGCTGACCTCTTATACATATCTTCACGTGGAGGGCAGAGAGCAAGCTAGCTCTCTGGCCTCTCTTCTGAGGAAACTAATCTCATTCATGGGGGCTCCATCCTAATAATCTAATTATATTCCAAAGTCCCCACCTCCAAATACCCTCACACTGGGGATTAGGATTCAACATATGAATTTTGGGGAGATATTTGGGGAAATATTCAATCCATAACAGTGTTTGATTAGTAGTAATCAATGATGATATTTTACTTATCTCTATTGTCATTCTTATCATTGATTACCTATGTCCTCTTTACTATTGAAAATAGAGTCATTAATGTCTATAAATCTAATCATATAAGATAAAAATTTTTTTAAAACCCAAAACCAATTCAAAAAACTCATCCTTAAGATTGTCCTTCTAGAAACACTCTTGGAAATAAAATCTGTATCAGGGTTCACCAAGGAAACAAAAAAACAAAAAAACAAAAAACAAAACAAAACAAAAATATATATATATAATGTATATGTATATGGAGTATGTATGTGTGTATATGGGTTGTGCATATGTGTGTGCAAACATATGTGTGTATATATATATGTGTGTATATATATATATATGCATATATATATGTATATATGTATATATATACACATATACATACATACATACACACAAAGAGAGAAAGATTTATTTCATGAAATTGGTTTATGCAATTGTGGAGTCTGGGTAGGTAAGCTGAATTCCACAGGACAGGATGCATCCTGGAAATACCCAGGCAGGAGCAGATGCTATAGTCCGTAGGGGAAACTTATTCTTCTTCAGGAAAACCTCAGTTTGTTCTTAAAATTTTTCAGCTGGTTGTATGAAGTCTATCCAGATTATTACGGATAATATCCTTTACCTAAAGTCAACTGATTGTAAATGTTAATCACATCTACAAAATGCCCACACAGCAAATTTAGGTTAGTGTTTGGCAGATTATTGCGGACTATGGCCTAGCCATGTTAATATATAAAACCTACCATCATAGCAGTAAAAAAGGGAAAAAAATAATTAGGAATTGGTGGCACAAATAGATAACAAATAACGAGATAGTACAATGAAATTTCACCTAGTAATAATTGTATTCAAAGTAAAAAGTCTAAACACACTAATTAGAAGACAGATATTGTCACACTGGATATAAAAAAAGACCAAACTATAAATTGTCTATAAGGGACAGCCTTTAATGAAAAGTGAGATAAAAGTTAAAAGTGAAAAGAAGTAAAATATGTATCATGAGAATTCAAATAATAAGAAAGCTGGAGAGCTGGTATTAAGATAAAATAGGCTTCAGGGAGAGAATATTACCTGATATAATATTTCATCATGATAAAAGTAAACATTCTTCAAGAAAACACACCAATCAAAAAGAGTATGCAAATAATAAGAGAAGTTAAAAATAAAACTGAAATGAGAAAAATACATATTCATAATTACAGTTAATTATTACAAAATGCCTCTTGCAAAACTTATAAAGCAGATAGACAATAAATAAGCTTACAAAACTTGACAGAAGACCATGGGGGAGGGGAGGGGAAAAAAAAAGAGAGGGAGGGAGGCAAACCATAAAAGACTCTTAAATAAAAGTGAGAATAAACTGAGGGTTGATGGAGGGGGGCGGTGGGAGGGAGGGGAAAGTGGGTGATGGGCATTGAGGAGGGCACCTGTTGGGATGAGCACTGGGTGTTGTATGGAAACCAATATGACATTAAATTTCATATTTAAAAAAATAAGCTTACAGAATACTTGAACAATGTACTAAACACAAACATGATCTCATTGATAGTTATAGAATAGTACACCAGAAAGATACAAAAATATACATTTTCTTTTTGCATAAATAACACAGTGCCCAATACATTTTTGTACAGATTGTACAAAATTTTCTACATTTTGATAGAACTAGTAGAAGAATATGTTTTCAGGCTACAACATAATTAAATTAAACTACTAAGAAAGTCTCTAAAATAGTATATTAAACAGCATATTTTTAAATATCTCATGTATCAAAAGGATGCAGCTAAACAGTTTTAAGAAGAAGATTGATAAAACCTACAGAGTTGTTGAGTCAGTATGTTGTACACCTGTAACTAATGTTAACATTGTGTATCAAGTATACTACAATAAAAAATATATATAGTTTCATGAACCAACTAAAAAGAAATGTTCAAATTCAGTGGACTCGGTTTTCACTTTATGAAACTTGAAAAAAAGAGAAAGGTAGTCAAAATAAATATAAGACAATTTTTTTACTTAGCACATAAATCAGTGAAAGAGTAAATAAACCATATAAAAAAGTCAACAGAGCCAAGAGTCCTTTCTTGAAATATTTCAATAAAAATTGATAAACTTCTAGCTAGATTGACCAAGAAAAAACAGAACTCACCAATACTTGGAATCAAAGGGGACATTTCTATACCTCCTACAGACCTTAAAAATAATCTAAGATTATATTTTGAACAATCTTATGGCAATAAATTCAATAAATGACATAAAATGTAAAAATACCATAAATGTAAAATACCCTAAAAAATTAGAAATTTCTAACACTGTCACAAGAAGAAATAAAAAATCTAAAAGTATTATATTAATTAAATAAGTTATATTTGCAATTTAAAATAGCCCTACAAAAAAACCCTCCATGACCAGATGTTTTTACTGGAGAAGACTGTCAAACATTTAGGGGAGCATAGTACAAAGCCTATAGCAACTTGTTCAGAAAATATACACAGGAAGGATAATTCCCAGTTCATTTTGTAAGACCAGAAATACTCTGATAACAAAACCAAAAACATTTAAAAGAAAGAAAAAGAAAAGGAAGAAATACCATAGACAAAAATTCCTTACAAACATAAATGCAGAAAATCTTTAAAAATATTTCAAACTGAATCTACAAAATATATAGAATATATAAAACATAATTTCCAGGAGGTTTTTAACAACTAAAGGTAGTTTCATCATGCAAACACCAATAAATATTTTATCACAATATTAACAAAATAAGAAAAAAACCAGGTATCATCTCAACAGACAAAGAAATCACATTTGAAAAAAATTCAACACCCATTGACAGCAGAAAATTCCAGCATGTGTCTAAGAATAGAACAGAATGTCTTCACCTATAAAAAAGTATACCCTGAGATAGCATCGTACTCAATGGTAAAAAACTAAAATCTTTTCCCCTAAAATCAGGAGGAAAACTTTTCCCCTAAGATCAGGATATCCACTCTCACCATTTTTAATTGACCTAGTACTGGAAGCCCAGTCAGAGAAAATAAGCAAGAAAAAGAAACAAAAGGCATTCATTTAAACCAGAAAGGAAGAACTAAAACTGCTACTATTTATAGATGACATGATATATGCAGAAAGCTCTAAAAATCCACCAAAAAAAAGGCAGGGCGGGGGTGGGGGATAGAACTAATCAAATCCAGTAAAGCTGCAGGATACAAAAATCACCCAAAGCAATCTACAGATCCAATGAATCCCTATCAAAACGCCAATAGTATTTTTTCACAGAAATAGAACAACCAACCTTAAAATTTGTATGGAAACCACAAAAGACTCCCAACAGCCAAGGTGATCTTGAAAAAGGACAAAGCTGGATATATCATACTTCCTGATTTCAAACTATGTTACAAAACTATAGGAATAAAAACAGTAGAGTATTGGAATAAAAACAGACATATAGATCAATGGAACAGAATAGAGTCCACAAACAATTCCATGCATATATGGTCAATTAATTTATGACAAGGAGCCAAGAATATTCAATGGGAAAAGGAGAGCTTCTTAAATAAATGGCATTGGGACAAACAACTAAGAACTCAGACACAAAAGTGCATAGACTATGTCCTTACATAGAGTATGTAAGTATATTTGAATTCTTAGAAAAAAATGAATTTATCATGACAGAATTCACATCAGTGACTGAGTGGGGGAAAGGATTGAGGAGCAGGAGGCATGAGGGAAATTTTTGGGGTGATGGAAATGCTTGATTGTGGTCATGGGTACACAAATTATATGTCAAGACTCATAACATTCTATACTTAAAATGGGTGCATTATTCCCCCGATAAAGAGAATTTTATAGATCTTGTCATACCTTAGAATTGAAAAGCATATACAAAAAGATGAGTATAATGTCTCTTTACTGTAAAAACAAAACATGATGTAGGCATTGGAATAAGCATAAAAAAAATCTGGAAGAATACATAAGAAACTCTTAATTGTGTTTTCATTTTCAAGAGAGGATACCATCTTTCATATTAAAGCTTTCTACGATGAACTTTTAAATGATGCACATGTGTTTTTTTAATGATATTATCTGGATAGGGTATAATGGGCTGTTTTTCTTTAAGCTTATATTTTCCCATATTTCAAAGTTAAAAAAATATTATTAAAATATAAATCACAGGTGAATCACAGAATTACTTCAACAGAACAAATATTTATTTCTAAATAGTCAAAAATTTTTGTAGCAGGAAATTTCAAACTAATTTACAAGACTCTACTGCCAATTCCTAAGTACATATAAGACACTTGGAATGAATTTAAATCACTAGAAAATATAATAAATTAGAAAAATCAATTAGTTTCTAATACTTTGAACCACATATCTAATTGTCTGAGATAGTTATCTTGCAACCTATGTTATGTTTCACTCACTGTAATCTAAACAGCTCTTCCAGCTACACAATTCTCATTTCCCTTTACTGTTTTGTATGGCTTTGCTTTAAAAATGGTTTTGGTGTTTTGCATTTAGCTTCTTCAAAGATTCACTTCATGGAGTTAATTTCTAACAAGATGGTTCCCTAAAGGAAAGGAGCACCTGACTATTACATAGGAGCCCTAGAACTCTCATAACTAATTGTGAGACCTTGGCCACATCATTTACTATTTGAGAATATTGTTCTGTAAATCTGAACACCTACCCTGTACCAAGCACTGTGCTCACCTTAAAAATAAATTACCTACTAATTCTAAAATGCTACAATTTCAGAAAATTTTTCCAACATTTTTTTTAATTTTTTTTTTAACGTTTATTTATTTTTGAGACAGAGAGAGACAGAGCATGAACAGGGGAGGGGCAGAGAGAGGGAGACACAGAATCTGAAACAGGCTCCAGGCTCTGAGCTGTCAGCCCAGAGCCCGACGCGGGGCTCGAGCTCACGGACCACGAGATGGTGACCTGGGCTGAAGTCGGCCGCTTTAACCGACTGAGCCACCCAGGCGCCCCCAATTTTTTAATTGAAAATAGAATTAAGCCATAAATAACTCCGATTTTTTAATCGGAAGTATCCAATAAGAGGTGGGTTTTCCAGTCTCTTTTCCTAGCATAGAAATACTCTTACTTCTACCCATGCAACGTACATAATTAATTTTTATAACTTTGCAATTTAATGCCCATTTCCTTCATATTAACAGACAACTAGAAATAACAGGAATAGTATCCTAAACCTGGATTCAAGATCAACTACTTTTTTGGTGGGTCTACCAGCCATTTTGCTGTGTTCCAGACATTTACAATAGAAGTGCATAGAACTTGCTCTTTTCCTCACTGAGATCCTGGGAGGATTGTACAGATCCTATGCATAAGCCACTTTGCTTCATTCTGAAGAAAAGGGCTTTATATAGAGAGAGCATTGTTATTATTTTCCTTATAGTACAAAACATGTTGCATGATAAATTCTGCTTCCCAAAGGAACCAGCCATCCCCATTTTCTATTCAAAGTGTGAATGAATTACAGTTGGGCAGGAGCACAGGATAGTTCTATCAATAAATACTGTTTTGAAATTCTGCCCTTAGTGATCATATAATTATAATTTTGTTGCATTTTCCCATTTTAAGGCTTATACTATCGAATTTCATACAAACTATCACTCTTTTGCTAGTATGCAAATACAAGTAATATAATACATTGAAATTATATTTGGAAAATATAATTTTCCATCTTCTATAGTTTCTACTTCTCTTATTTCTACTCTTATCTGTATTGTTTCTTTCCTTATACTTTTTGGGGTTAAATTTACTATATTTTGAGCTTCTTAAGGTGCAGGCTCAGAAGCCTAGATCACTGATCTCAAACTTCCCTTCCAATAGAAGTATCTAAAGTACAAATTTTTCTCAATATATTGCTTTTGCTGCAATGCACACATTTTAATAAGCTGTGTTTTTATTTTCATTTGGTTTCAAATATTTTTTTAATTTCCCTTATAATTTCCTCTTTGACCCCATGAATTTAGAACTTGTATTGTATAAAGTTTCCAAATATTTTGGGTTTTCCAAAGGTATTTTTTATTTATTTCTAACTTAATTTTGTGTTTTCAGAGACATGCTCTAAAGTGATTTTTGTTCTTTTAAATTTATTGAGACTTTTATAGCCAAGCATATTGTCTATCTTGATTGATGTTCCATATACAAATGAAAGTAATATGTTACTGGATATAGTGCTGTATAAATGTTAATTAGGTTAAATTGGTTGATAGTGTCATTCAAGTATTCTACCCACTTCCTGATTTTCTGTCGACCTGTTATATTATTGACAGAGGAGAATTAAAATTACCAACATTAATTGTGGATTTACCTACTGAGATTTCAGGACTGTCTGTGTTTGTCTCATGTGTTTAAAGTTTTTATGTGTTATGAATAGGCATTTAGGCTTATTATGTTTCTTAATTTACTCTTTTATTATTGGAAAATGTCACCTTTATCGTTAGTAATATTTCTTGTACTAAAGTCAACTTTGTCTGATACTAATATAGGCACATCAGCTTTCTTACTATTAGACTTTTCACAGTATATTATTTTTAATCCTTTAGTTTGAAATGATCTATGATTATAATTAAAATGTGTTTCTTATAGAGACTATATAGTTGGAAATCACTTTGTTTTATCCATTCTGAGGGCCGCCATCTTATAATTGGCATGTTTAGTTCACTTACATTTAATATAATTATTGATACAATCAGATTTAAGTTTATCTTTGCAACCAGCTATTTATCTCATAGTTTATTTGTTTTGTTTTCCTTCCAACATTTGGAATAATTGAGTATTTCGGTATTAATTTATATCTTGTCTTTGGCTTTTGTTCAATTATCTTTTGTGAGGTGTTCTATTGGGCAAACTATGCATCTTTAACTCATCACAGTCTCTATAATCTCATTTTTTTACTATTATTCTCATAAATTTTACCTCTCCATATATTACAAACTCCATACACTTTGCTATCATTTGCTTTAAATAGGTAATAACCTTTCAGAGTAATTTTTAAAAATAAAAATACAATCCAGTCTATTATATTTACCTACATGTTTACTACTTGTATAGATCCCCTTCTGTATAACTCTGTCTGATTTAGTTCTACTTCTTTGTCATGACCAGAGTTTTCTATGGAGTTTCCTGAGTTCTCAAATTGATCTCTCCATTCTGACTTACCAGACTCAAAGGTCTCTCAGCCCTGTTCCTGGTAATTATTTAGTGTGAAGATTCCTCATGATGCCTCTTTCTTTGCATAGCCCTATGGAATCTAACACTTCCTATGCACAGTTTAATACTCAAAGACTTAAAGGAGATCCTTATGCAGGTTTTTGCAGTTCTTTTTCCACATATTTGAAATGAAAACTGAAACCGAACTCTACTCCTTCCAAAAAGAAAAAAAAATATTTTAGATTGATTAAATCTAATTAACCTCCATCTAGTATATCCATTACTTCTCTTTGTCATTTCTTGTATCTAATTTTAATAACATAACAAAAAGAAGCAGACATATGAGTGAGGAAGATATGGCAATAATCCAGATGATAAAGAGCACTGTTTTACAGTAGGGTAGCAGTAGAGGGGATTAGAAGTGGTTTGATTTGGAGTGTTATTTTGAAGGCATTGCAGAATGGATTTGTGGATGGATTAGGTGTGGATTGTTATAGAAGAGGAGTCAAGGGTGATTCTAAGCTTTCTGGCCTGATTAACTGGTAGATGTTCCCTATCATTTACGGATGAAAAGCATCATGGGAGGAATAAGTTTGGAATGCAGAAACCATGAGTTTGATTTTGGAAAATTTAAGCTTAACAAGTCAATTAAATATCTAAATGGAAATATATCAAATTAGAATAAAAATTATACAATTGGGGAGAAAGTTTGTACTGGAAATAAAAATGTGAGCTCTGTCAATATGTATACAGTATTTAAGGACATGAAGCAGGATGAGATCATCATCATCAGGATGAGTTTATATAAATAGGTCAAAAGGTGGTCTGAGGGCTGGAATCCAAACCCAAATTAGTATTTAAGAAATGGAGAGACAAGAGGAACTAGCAAAGGAGACTGATAATGGGTATCCAATTATCTAAGAAGAAAAGTGAGAGAATTATGTCCTGCAAGAAATCTGAGGAAAGAATTTCAAAAGAAAGATGGATCAAATGGGTCAAATACCACCAACAGCCTGACTGCTTTGAGTTGACATGGTCATTGGATTTGGTGGTTTAGAGTTTGTACACAACAATGAAAAGTTGTGTTTCAGTATAATAAACTGACAAAAGTCCAACTGAAATGGATTCAGGAGGAAACACAAATAGAAAATGTAAAGCCAGCTAATAATGACAATTCTTCCGAGGAGTTTTGCTATAAAAAGGAGCATGGAAATACAGTGGAGGCTACTGGAGACAGTAGAAACAGTGTCCTGAAATAATAAGTGGCAAGGAATGGGATTCAAAGGACAGGTGGAGGGAATGAGTTTAGGCAACACTTTAATCACTTAATAGAAATACACATACATCAAGTGGACGAATTTGATGCAGAAGTTTGTGTAAGTTTTCTTATACTAAGTATTATTTTTGCAATGTTAGGAAGAAAGAGGAGATCAATTTAAAGTTTATTACTGGTTTCCAGGAGTATCAGGTGAAGGAGGGCAACTCTGACTAAGCATATGACCTGCAAAGGAACAAAGCATGAAATATCACCACCTACTAGATTCTGCAAACATATGCTTATGAATCAAAGACAACGTTGACCTTTGGAAGAAATTCTTAAATTCTCTTACTTTCTGAAATGATTTTAAAGTAATTTTAAAACCAAAATGTAAAAAATTGAAATGGAAATGTCTTTTTAGATATTCTTAAGAGTGACAACTTTTACATTTTATGGCAAATGTAATTAATGAAACCTAAGGTCCTTTCAAAATAATTAATAATCAGAATAGAGTCATCATGTGGTAGAATGCTTTGCCTGATTCAAGAACTTTATAAAATTTAAAGATAGGTGAGAAGGTCTTTATTCCTGAATAAGTTGACAGAGAATAAAACAAGAGACTGAGAAATTCTCCAATACTTCCTCGTACAATTTCTGAAGGTGAATTTAAGAACTAAGGTAAAAGGGAAGAGAACACAGATGTTGTCCTGTCAGTAATGAAATTGAAATAAATGAGGTCCAAGGAGAGCTAGATGAAATAAAGTTGGTCTCCTGATTCCTCTTTGTTAGGGTAAGAGGGTTAACATGAAGATTCAGGTCAAGATGGAAGATGATGAACAATCATAATTAGATATGCATTTGAAATATTTTCCTTACTCACCTTCTGTTTAAAGAGAATAATTATTCATAATATATTCAAAAAGTGGATTTTGCTGTTTATAATTCCTTCAGGAATTGAACAGTGATGACAGCACAGCCCACAAATCTGCCAATTCTCTATTTGCTAGTTTCTCTGGGATTTTGCCATCAGTTTATTCATTCATTCATTCATTCATTCATTCAACATAAAAGTCACATCCCCAAAGGCTTTTTTCATCATATATATCCATAAGACATTCAGCATTTGTATTTGGGAAAGAATTGTCTTATCTGTGTGGTGAGTTACACAAAGGTAAATGAAATTAAACACAGAGAGTACATTCTTGTGAAAGCATATGTTCAGGGACTGGGAAATTAACAAGCTCCCTGAAGTGAACAAAGCCTCCAGGAAAACATGGAATGGGAGTGTCCCATACCACAACCAGTGGAGCAGGGAATTACAGCATTTTGCCTGGAAATCATTTGTAAAGAATATTTTACAAAGAGCCATTTTCCATACATCAGACATACTTAAAGCTAAAAATTGTCTTTCCCATGCCTATCCTGGAGAACACAAAAATAATTATCTACATGTGAAAGAACAAAATTTGAACTATCCAGATAACTCAAGCTAGTAATACATTTGCAGAAACAACTTTATCTGGACAAATGCTTCAATTCTCCACTTCTTTCGCACGATTGGAAAGCAGATTTTTAAAACTGCATTGCAAAGCAGTGTGAAATAAGTGATCAGAGCAACACCAGCAACAACCTAATTCTTGGTCTCCCACAGCAGTTCCCCATACTCATCTCATACATTTTTCTAATCTTATAAGCCATCCAGAAATAGACATTTTCCCCTACTTTAAAAAAATATTCTTTGCACCCTTCTACAAAGATTTTCTTAAAAAAAAAAAAAAAACTTAAAAGCCATTGTTGAAAAATCCAGTCCGTTCATAATAAACTTTGTCTCTACTCACTCATCAGATTTCATTTTCCCACCATTCATTACTGGGAAAAAAAGAATTTTATTTTTCTAACAATCACAATCTTTATGGGGTTTAGCCCCAATATGTATCTTCTTTTTTTTTCTCCCCAGAGTTATTTTAATTCCTGTTATAATTTGGGATATATATAATTAGATCTGTTATCTTGCCCAAGGATTATCTAAAACTTTCCCTTAATCTGTTACAGCATATATTCATATTTATATGCTATCTACGATTCTTTGCTTTATTTAAAAATTAAAATATTGGTAGAATATTGTCTGGTAATAAGATAACAATTTCTTCTAAGAAGTGTAAATATTTCCCAGCAGAATCTCTGACATCTCAATGATACTGATATTTACTAACATAGAATCTTCTTGTTTAAAATTGACTTTGTATTTTCATTCCATTGACCGACTAGCATTATTTCCATGTAATTCTCCTAAATATGTACCCTGCAGGACTTACTCTGGCTAGGATCCAGGCTTTTGATTTTCCCAGATCAAACAAAAAGCTGTATCTATCAAAAGCCAGGAAGACCAAAGGGAAAAGAGAGACAACACAAAAGAAATCCCGAAAGGTACAGTGAATTCTATAAATCTGTGGCTTAGGGCCAAAACCAAACAATTTGATTTTTGGTTGACAATTATGTTGGAGGGGAAATTTCTGGAGTCAGAGCAATGGGATGACTAGGTCCATAAATTAAGGAAAGTGAATAGATGTCCCAAATTTGTCTGAGATACAAACAGAAATAGCATATTTTCTCTGCACATTTTCAATTCCTAGTAACTTCCACAATATGGACCACACCAATCAAAATACACTCCCTCGAATAATTCATTCTTAAAAGAGAAACTTACTTATTAGAAGAGTAGATATTAAAACATTTCTATATCTTGCATCTCTTTCCTTACCTCCTCATAAAAGAGTAAGCTATCTCCTATTGATGGGGCCCCATAGGCTTATTAGTCCCATTAATGCAGATAATGGTAGCAGTCAATGCAAAAGAAAAAAAGCTATTCTGAAATCAACCTAGATGCCTGATCATCACTGAGTTCTCAAAGTTAATATCTGAGAAAGACCCCTGAATCAGAAGATATTAGCTCTGATGGTATTGAAAAAATTATTCTGACACTTGGTAAAATTGTTAGGAAGACTTTATTCAGGAAAGTTGCAAATGATGTCAAGACTATCATAACAGGGGAGAGAGATCTGGCACAACTCTAAATACAGCAAAGACAGTTGAGAATTTGTAACCAAAGAACAGAGTGAGGGAGTCAGTAGATGGGAAAATATTGAGAAGAGACATCAACAGGGGATTCTTGCTAAAGTGAAAATGGGATTCTTGCTTAAGGCAGGTCAAACACTGACACATCAAAGGTTGAAGATGAGGAACTTGACCAGATACTGAGAGCCATAAGATATCAAGGGTGGGGAAATTCTCTCTAAACTGACTTAGCAGAATTCTTGCTAAAACTGGGCAATGCAGGTCTGGCAAGAAGGCCAAGGTTGACAAGAGAGATTAAATGTGTTTTGTTAGGAGAGAGTCTTTGTTAGTAGTATGATTTAGAAACTCAAACTGGCAGTGGCTTAAACAAATATAGATTCATTTCTCTCTAATCACAGCATAGAGCTAAAATAATGTTCCAGGACTTTTGGAAAACAAGCTCATTCTAAATTGTTGCTTGAAAATCATGTCCTTAAGACGTGGCTTACAACTCATGGTCCAAAATGACCACTAAAACAAAAATTACTTGCTCCTCTTTCTACATTGAGCATGCAAAAGCTGTGTGGCTCTTCTCTGCCCCATGTATGGCTGGCTTGGATGGCTCTACTATTACTGGATTATTCAATATGGTCTCACATATTCATTGGGTAGTGGGGGGGCAGTGTGTGTATGTGCTACTTTTTGACTGGGGAAGTTTTGTTCTTCTTCAGGGTTTTCTTTACTTTCTTGTGATTTCTCATTCTCTTTTACTCTACATAGCCTCCCTGGCAGGAGGAGATCCTGAACTTCTCTACACAAAGGCCGGTTTCCAAAAAATAAAAATGGAAACTATACGCTCTGTAAATATAAGGGCCAAAAGTCATACCATGTCACATCTATTGCGTTATTTTTGTTAATGAAATCAAGGCCAGTCCAGTTCAGTAGGAGAGAAAATGTATTCCCCTGCTAGATGGGAAGAATATTGTGCATACACTTAAATAAAAGAAATTATTGGCAGTCATCTTTGCTAACTTTAAAGATAGTTAATCTTCAGGGCTTTATATTCATCTAATAAACTCTACTGTATTTTGCTACTTTTGCCTAAAAGTAGAGTTGGGGATTGTTATCATGTCCTCTTATAGATTCTGAACCTCTCCATACCCTTTATGTTTGCCTAATATAGTATAATTGAATTGTCTTTGTTCCTCCCAATATGGATTTATCTATCAAAGACTCTTTCAAAACATGTGTATATGATTAAATAATGTTTTAATATCAAATTCCAGAATATTAAATCTTATTAATATCAGGCAACATAACAAAACATGAAAGAAATTCAATAAATAGTAAGCTATATGCAAATGGAGAGTGCTTCCCAATATTATTTGTATCCTATTACAAAGTTTAGGATTATATACTCCTTAGAGAAATATATCAGAATACCAAATTATCCAAACTGATGAGAATTTCAAGCCCATTGCCAAGAGGAAACATTTCCCCACAATTATGTTCTGTTTAAAGTATATGTACAGCACTATGCCAAATCCTGGGATTGCTTTCAGGAAAGGACATTGATAACGGCAAAGTGGTCACTGAAGCAATCTTAAAAGTATGTACTATGAGAAAGATAGACATTTAAATTTGTATAGCAGAAAGGTAAAGAGAAATAACAGCTATATTCTAATTTGTAGGGTTGTGTGAATATTGTGTAATATTTTGTGAATATTGTGAAAATATTGTGTAATATTTTGTATTATTTCAGAAAGTTAATCAAAGCAGTGATAAAAATTTCAAAGAGGGCCATATTTCAAATTGAGGAACAAGTTTTGGGCCAATAAAACCACAAAACAGGTTGTACTTCAGTCACAGAAAGTATATACTTTATTCAATACGTGGCACAGAGTAGATACTTATTTTATTTTTTACGAAATAGTGAATAGTCATCAAAAAGGGGAAGGTTGGAAAATAATTCTTCAAAGAACAATAGGAGGGAATAAGAATAATCTATGAAGCCATTTTTAACACTGTAAACTTAAAGAAGGCAGACTCTCTTTTTATCTTATCTGAAAAAGGTTTATCAGGGCAAGAAATAGAACAGTCATGTAATAAAACTGCCAAATATTCTGCCTGCCTGAACCATTGATGAAATTATAGCACAGCTCCAGTGCAATAACCATGAAAAGGCACACTGGAGTAGTAATGACATTTTATTTTACTGTCTATCATTTTAGTCTTTCTCATGATCTCTTACTTAGTTATTTTTACAATAACGTGTATGTCTTTTTACATCTTTATTCCATTTTCATGCTTATTAAGGCTTATGTGCTGCAGGCCAATGATCATATCTACTTAATTTTCTCTGTATTAAGCTCAAGAAGGCACCAAATAAATGTTAATGCAAGATTACTTTCAACATGATTTATCTCCATTTGGTTATTTATTTGATTTTTTTTTCATAATGTCATACACTAAAACCAGTATCTCAAGCCTAGGTAACTTAATATAAGAGGCTTACATTATGAATGTTTAAACACATACACATTCACATATATACAAAAACATTCACATACACACAATACATATTTTCAAGTGATTTCACATAAGAAATTAATCCTATCTTTCCTCAGTCTCTAATATTGCAGATATTAATTTAATAGTGAAATTATCCATAAATATCTCAGGAAAAAATTGAAATAGGTTCCTCAAAGCTCATGGAACTTTTATTCTGAAATGATTTTTAAAACTACAGAGGTCTGCAATAAAGTAAATAACAGGCATTTAAGAAGCACCAACTCCATCTTTCACATGCACATTCCAACTTTCATCAGTGGGAAGTGATCTTCAGGAAGGGATAACTGAGAACTTTTACTTTTATGGGCAAGTGTTATAATTCCAGTCCACCATACAGTTAGGCATGGATAACACTATTCCCCATGTCCATGAAAATAATTCCAGTTATCAATCTTTACTCATTCTGATGCTTATTACTAATATTTCAAACTGAATGTTTTTTGAGTTAAAGTAGAAGTTTCTCTCTTCTCTCCTGAGAAAGAATAGCATTTGCAAATATACTTCACAGATCACTGGCAAGGCACAACTTCTAATATTATCTTTATAGAAGTGATATTTGTTTTAACCACCAATAATGTATCATCCTTGTCAATAAATTCCCATTAAAATAATATAATTTTCTTACAGTTGCAATTTTCAATGTAGAATCAAGAGTTTTATTGACACATTTATTTCCTCTATTAAAACTTGCATCTTGACTTGCATGAATCAAATAGTCATTTATAGACCAGAGGAAGCAAAAATAGGACACTGGATAATCTGTAAGAAACACATTGAAAATAAATCAAGGCATTTAAACCTCATTTAAAGTATAAATTTGGACACTCATGGTAATAAGAAAAATAAAGGCATTATCAAGTAATTTTACTACAGTGGTTAAGGGGATAGCCTTTGACATCACATAAAATAGCTCTGCTTCTTGAAAATTATATATCCATGAGCAAGTTCATTTCTCTGAGCCTTAGTCACTTCAAATGTCAACATGAAAGATAATACTAAACTCTTAAGTAATTATATGCATTAAGCAAGATAATGTACATAAATTGCTAAACATAGAGTAGGGAAAACAGTAAGCTCTCAATATATGGCAACTATCATCACTGTTAGTTTTACAGTATTCTTAGATCAATTGACTAAAATAATCCAGAGTTATGAAAACAAAATTAATTGAAAGATTGCTAATTTAGGCTAGTTCACCTGAGATAATCAGTTTTTGCTTGAGTTATCTAACTACAGCATCTATATTTTACCTTATAGTTACAGCTAATTTAATTGTTTCAAGGATAGTTCCCTGGCCCCATACATAGATCAAAGGTCAATTCATAGATCAAAGGTCAATTACAAGGTCATGGTGAGCAACTACCTACAGATTTAAGCCTGAATCTGAGATTTGGCCCTCATTTCTACAAAAAAGTACATTTTTTTTTTCCTTTCCCTACCAACAGAGAAATATTGTAGTATCCTAAAGAGCCAAAAGGGGAAAAAATGTCCTTTTGTTCTTTTACTTCTAAAAACTTTAATTTCAGATTTAAAGAAAGACTGAGTGAAAAATAAATGAACAAAAAACAAACAAAAATGAAACCACTAGCTAAAATGGCATTACGGGATACTGAGTACAAGTATATTTTACACAGAATATTTAATAATATGATACATAAATCATCACACTAAAACCCAAATTGTAAGCTGACTCAGGGGAAGTTACAAAGGTTAAAACTTAGACAAGTAATAAATGAGGAAACCATCTTCATTACCTTGAGGGTAAATGTTGTATCAGGGCAAAGGTTTTCTACAAAACTGATTTATTAGTGCTTTCAAACAAAAATGTACTAAAAATCTTGTTCATAAAGTTATCCTGCTGTTAATTCATGCTGCTTTTATTTGCATGAATGCTGTGTGTGTATGTTTAACTCCTGGCCACAGATCTGCTATCAAAATAAGACACATTCTTTTTCCTAAGTAATAGAAAATCATGAGAATTTTATACACAGAAGTGCCCAATTTTAACTCTGCTAGAGAATGTCACTCAATACTTATATTTTAGATTCTACACAGACTGAGATAGGGAGCCGTGTTTCATGTCAAAATGAGAAGAACCACCATCTATCCTTGTCACCCAACCTCAAAATTTGAAAACTGTCTTTGACTTACTTGCTACCCAAACCGCATTTAGTTACTTGTCCAGTCTTGTCTATTTTACTTGCAATACATCTCTTATATTGATCCCCTCTTTTCTAGTCTCCCTGAAAAAATAAAAGTGCAAATAACATGCCCTCTTATCCATTATTGATGTGGTCTCCTAACTAGTTTTCCTAACACCCAGCCTCTGCTTCTCCAGTGCATTCTTCCTAAAAATACAAGATTATTTTGCCTAAAATAGCTCACTGATCACACTACTTACCTAATCCAAAGTCTTTAAGGGTTCCCTGTGAGGAGAAATAACTTAGGCCACCATATTTTAAGTTCAGAAGAAATACAAATATATAAGCCTCACATCATCTAATTCAGACAACAATTTGTTCAGGAAACTACAAATGCTAAAATATTTATTGATACTTAAGGGTGTGAGCTGAAAGTATAGGGAGGTGACAATTAACCTATTATGACATTGAACTAGAGCTAATTAACTCAACCTACATCACACTTTGGAAATTCTTTTGATATTGGAAATGTAGGTAAGGGTAGAGTCATAAAAAGGAGTTTAAAAGTAAAATGAACTAATTTGAATAGATTAATATTAAGTTAAAATGCAGAACCTTGATTTGTCAACACAGCTCTTAATGCCACCTCTCAAGTCCAAACCATCTAAATGCTCTCTCTCTAATGTTTTTCAGTTTGTACCATACCATCTTTGACCTTTATTCTTAGATGTAAACTTTAAGAGAAACAGAATCTCAAAGCATCCATCCCCCTTACTTAAAAAACAAAGTAGAACAGGTTCCTATGTGTTAATTTTTTACTGGTTTTGCCTTCATATTTTTCCTGTTTCACTCTTCATTGAAATATCTACTATCATTAGAGTGGTTATTTGAAATATTGCCATACAGAATTAAAAGAAAATAGGAGAAAATGGAGGAATAGAAGAACAAGAGACTGCTGTTATGCACATCTGTGGGCCAATGTTTAGAAAAAAATACTCAAGTAATTTGAATAAACTGGAAATACAACAGAAATATGTTACACAATCTAGTCCAGTGGTGGAATATATTGTAGTAAGCCTCCTTTGGATTGTTCTAATGGAACTATCAGCAAAGATGCTTTTCCCTTTTCTAGATTATAAATTATAAAGACATGTAACCTCGAGCTACCTGCAATCATCTCCCTGGGGGCATGGAGCTATCCTTCTTAATTTGGGGAGGATAACACTGAGCAGAGAAACTGAGGCAAGAAATGAAGAGAAAACCCTCAAAATATTATTTTAGCTCTTTCAGCTGGTTCATTAAATGGACCAGTTGACTCCACTGACTTTTCAGTGTAATAAGCAAAAATTTCTTTCACCTTTATTTTTTTTTTCATTTAAGCTAGTTTGAATTATTTATCTGACTCAACCACATTAGTTTATTGTAATGGGTTTATGTATGTATTGAGTAAATCAAGAAGATATAACAAGTTATTTTGAATTCATTTTTATTGTTGGACTATGTTCCATAATTCATGTTGGAACTGAGACTGGGCCTTATAGAATAAGTTCAAAAAAGGATGTGGTCCTTTTTTGTAAACACTTTTTGCACAACACTTTTACTTAGCAAGAGTTGTGTGCGAATCCTGATTCTCATTTATTTGTTACACAGTGTTATTGAATTCTTTAAGCATTATTTTCTTTATGTGTAAAATAAGTATTCTAATAATAGTATTTACCCCATTGTATTTTGTGAAAATGAAATGAGAATAATGAATGAAAATATCCCTGAAACCAATGTACAATGAACATTAACTATTTCAATATTGTCATTATTTTCAATTCAATTTAAATGTCCTACTGATAAGCATTATGGGTAAATAAACCCATAATAATATCAATAACAAGAGCTATATTATAAAGAGTAAGCAAATTTTCAACACTGATCTAGAGATTAAATACAGTTGACCCTTTAAAAACACAGGTTTGAACTGTGTGGGTCCACTAATATGCGATTTTTTTAAAAAATATAGTGCAGTATTTTCTCTTCCTTATGATTTTCTTAATAACACTGTATTTTCTTCAGCCTATTTTATTGTAAGGGTACAGTGTATAATACATATAACATACAAAATATGTGTTAATCAACTGTTATGTTAGCGGTAAGCCTTCCAGGCAATAGTAGGCAAATAGTAGTTAAGTTTAGGGGAAGTTGAAAGTTATACATGGGTGTTCAACTATGTGAGGGTTCAACACCTCTAACCCTCATGTTCAAGGGCCAACTGTAATTAGAAATGTTAAAGGACATTTTTAAGAAAAATAATGACTTATGCAAATATAAAATGTAAACATAACAAATTTATCATATTAATTAATAAGGGAGCCAGGAAGATGTAAAAAAAATAATAATTAAAGAAGAATTCAAGGAACAGGCACAAATGAAACCAGGAAAACTGAAATGACTTTACTGAATGGTGCAATATTATTCAACATATACAAAATATCACCACCAGACAAAATTCAACTGCATTTCTACATATAATAATCATTTCCAGTACTATCAGTTTCTACAATTTATAAAGGTATAAAATATCTCAAGGAGAATTAAAGGTCAGATCCATATATAATAAGATAACCCCAGAGGAATCCACTAGACAATGGCCAACATTTTATTGAAAAGACACCCAATGATCTTTTTGCCCATTTGAAAGTCTGTCACAACTTTTTTCTAACAAAATATTTAGAGAGATTTTACCTTATGAGCACCTAAGGAGTTACTGTTATGATAGCCCTAACCATCTTTGAACTTTGTGCTTCTAGTTTTATTATTCTGAAGTTCTCTCTATTTTTGAAACATTAAGAAAAGCAATGTTGACTCTGTTCTTCATAATGGTCTCAGAAAATGTAAAAGTCTCCCTCTCTCACCAATAGTTATTTGCCTTTCTGAGGACTACTAGACTTGGTAATACTATTAGCATTGGTAATTTCTCAATATATGTTTTCCTTTGGAGCATTTCTTCTCACATCTACACCACAACAATAAGTACAAATTGTTTAGTATGACAAGTCCTCCTCAACAGGTCTAAAGCTGTATTTTCAAGTTGATTTACCACTGCTCTTCTCCCCCCCCCTTTTTTTTTTTTAATGTTTATGAGAGAGAGAGAGAGAGAGAATATGAGTGGGGGAAGGACAGAGCAAGAGAGGGAGACGCAGACTCTGAAACAGTTTCCAGTATCTGAGCTGTCAGCACAAAACCTGATGCAGGGCTCGAACTCATAGGCATGAGATCATGACCTGAGCCAAAGTTGGATGCTTAACCAACTGAGCCACCCAGGCACCCCTGCACTTCTTCCATCCTTATGCTCCTACTAAATTTATACAATCTCTGTTCACAGCAAAAATTCTGATCTCATAACTCTCTGTATTTGTTCATGATATTTCTTTATTTACAATGTTCTTTTCTTCACATCTGTGTGCCTAAGAGATTTGGTCTCTGGAGTCTCACTTTAAAATTCTGTTCCTGCCACTTGTTTTAAGGTTAGTAATCTAACCTCTCTGTAACTGAATTTACTTATTTATAAATGAGATTAATAATAATCTTTCTTCAGAAAGTTGTCCTTAAAATTAAATTAGATAAATCCCTGGCACCTGTTAAACTCTTATTAATTGTTATCAGTCATCATCATCATCATCATCATCATCATCATCATCATCACCAATCTCTAAGACCCTACCACATTTACCAAAACTTTTGCCTTAACTCTCTAAATGGAAAAAATAAAAGGCTTTTGTCTAAGAACCCCCATTGTTCTTAGAAAGTATCTCATCTAAAAACATGAGTAAGGGGTATAAATCTACAGGTCTTCCAGTGAAGCCACTCTCCACTCTCGTCACTCTAGTAGAATGTTATGCGTATAACTATCAGTTCCTTCAGTAAATATGTTTTCCTTTCCCTGGATTTTCTATTAGTTCAAACCATGATGGGGTACCTGGGTGGGTCAGTAGGTTAAGCATCAGACTTTGGCTCAGGTCATGATCTCACAGTACGTGAGTTCAAGCCCCCTGTCAGGCTCTGTGCTGACAGCCCAGAGCCTGGAGCTGGGTTTGGATTCTGTGTCTCCTTCTCTATCTGCCCCTCCCCTGTCCACACTTTGTCTCTCTCTTTCTCAAAAATAAACAAACATTAAAAAAGTTAAAATATAAAAAAAAATTCATGATAGCCATAATCATGGACTGCTCTTTGGGCTTACAGTCTCATGATTGCCCTTCCTTAAATTTGTCATCCTGGGATTTTTTATTCCTATTGTTTATTTTTGTCTTAATTAATATTGCTCCTTGTGATGTGGTTAGTATTAGTCCTATCATTATGGCAAAAAATAAACTGAAAGAAACAAGTAAAATCTAAGATCTTTAGTCCTCAACTAGATGTCTACCCTTGTCACAGATTCTTGAGGAATGTACACAAAGGGATTATTCCATACAAGAGCCTCAAATCTCAGGGTGGTGTCCTAGTGAACTACAGTGCATCATATGAAGCTAAGGTACTCCTTTTGGTTGGAGTGGTGGCAGAAATTTGTCATCATCAAGAAATGCCATCCTTTGGTATTCCTTTGTCTACAATTGAAAAGATTTTCATAAACTCCATATTAAAAACCTCTGTCCTAAGCCCTCACCTGATCATGGCCATCTAAATGACATCACTCAGATGGCAAAGAAAAAGGGAAGACTTACAGATGGCCAAACTTAAAGGAGATAGAGCTAGGCATTTCCAGGGTGGAGTTAACCTTCTTATAGGCAGCAACTTGGATGCATGTTTCCATAGTAGCCACAGGACAGAACCAATAAGCAATCTGAACAGATTGTAAATTTCCAAAATATCAAATCTAAAAGCTCATGCCAGGAAGATTTAACAGCATCAGTTGTTTGGAATCAATAATTCATTTATTTGATAAAAATATATTAAAGGCAGAATTACCATGTTAATATTTGTATAATATAGTGAACAAGGTAGACATGATAAAATATGCCCTCACCAGGTATATGATTCAGAAAGGCAGTTAGACAGTACAATTAGAATTTACTCCCACAAGATGACAAGGGTTTTGATAAGGAGAAGCCCAATGTACTAAAGGTCAAAAAGAGGATCAAATAGTAGAGGCAACTAGCCAAGTCAAGGAAGGTTTTTCATAGAAAATGTCATCTAGGTTGAAACTTAGTGATAGTACAAAGTACATTAGGATGAGTGCTAAGGAAACAAAATGAAACAGGGAGGGGCGTCTGGGTGGCTTAGCTAGATAAGCCTCAGACTTCTGCTCAAGTCATGATCTCATGGTTCATGAGTTTGAGCCCTGCATCGGGCTCTGTGCTGACAGGTCAGAGCCTGGAGCCTTCTTCATATTCTGTCTCTCCCTCTCTCTCTGCCCCTCCCCTGCTCTCTCTCTCTCTCTCTCTCTCTCTCTCAAAAATAAATAAACATTGAAAAAATTAAAAAAAAGAAAGGAAAAAAAGAAACAGGGAAATGAGGGCATCAAGTGCCAGATGTAGAGCATGAAGGGAATGCTTAGCCACAAAATTAGACAACTTTGAACTAAATATGACAGCCCAACAAGCAGGCTAAAATTTGGAACCACTTTAAACTGAAGTTCTTTAAATATATTTTAAATATTTATTTATAGGAGAGTTTGAACGTCATGTGGGAGAAGGGAAAAGAATAAAAGAGTTTGCCTCACACCATTGTTCAAAGACATTTGGTACTAGCCTGAAGCTTTCATATCTCCCTTTTGTTTCATGTAAGCAAAAGCCCAGTGGTCACTGGAATCATATTTGCCAGAAGGCAATTAATATAAGATTCAAGTTCACTGTTCAGAATTGTCCCTTACAGGAGTATTCATAAATACAATTTCTTCATCCAATTACATTACCATCCATATCTTAGCACCTTATTATTGTTAAATGGTCCTAATGTTAAATGTCTGACTCTTGCCTTCATCTCGCTCTAAGTGAAAGTGGTAAGTCATGTCTAGTTGTAATTCTGAGAAATCACAAGGAGAACAACAGATCTACAGGTAAAAGCTTGACAGAAAGATGAATACAGGTCAAAAATTCATCAGCTACATAATCTGGTCAAGGGCTATTGCTGTAAATATAATTCCTAACAAAATTATTGTTATATCTAAATTGTGTTAAATATCCCTTTTCTTTCCTACTATTTCTTTCTACACAAAATTCTAGAAAATGCTCATGTATATCTTATCTTTCACATACATATGCCCTTGTTTATTTACTGCCAATGTATTTGTTTGCTGCTATATAAAAAGAGTCATAATGATGGCTTCCAGCTTCTTTGTTTTATGTACATCTTCAATTAGAGCTGGCTGAAGGCACCTCTCACATTCTCCTATCCATTTTTTTCCAAGAAGAGCTTGATAGATTTTAGTACTCTTGCTATCAAATTTACCAAAATGGCTATTTCTTTTTTATGTCCGCCTTTGTTTTCACAGCAATTTCTTAGCCTCTTTTGTAAATTTGCCAAAATCTTAATTGCATTTACAAAAGCAAGCAAATTAAATGCATAAAGGAGTATACCAAATATAGAGATTTGAGGAAAAAGAAAAATAAAATTGAATAGAGAGAGAAGTATTTAAGGCTCATTTTATTTTTATGAGGTTTCCAATTATTACATTATACACCTTATCATACTTGAAATGTTTGCAAAAGAATTTTAACAATGATATCACATTCTTAAAATTAATACTTTTAAAATATTCCTCTATCTAGGTGACTTAAATCTCAGTACCTGAGTGTTCATGCCAGAGTATTTAACAAGGTTTTGCTTATTTAGTTGTGAACAGTCTGAAAATAAGTTCCTAAAAAATAAAAAATAATAAATAAAAAAATTAAAAATGTTGAATATTAAGTAAATCATTTTTTCTCTTTTTTCCTTTTTTTCTTTTTCTTTGCAATTCATATCTGCTTCATAATAAGTTTTACGATATTCTCTTTGATGTGTAAAGAGAGGACATTTATTAAGGAATAGCAAAACCGAATATTATGCTAAAAAGTCACTAAAAATCATCTTCTTTGCCTTAGGTGATAAAACAATGTTGAATCAGAGTAGAGACAGGTCTTACAAGATTCATGACAGTAGAATGACTAGTTTATAACATAATGCCTAACCAAAAGCAGCAGAGAAATGAAAAAATCAAGCCTCCACTCTCCATGCCAACAAGATATATTTACTTACACAAGAATAAGCATTCTCAAAAGCTACTTCAAAACTTAACATTCTATGAGAACTAATATAACTTAGCCATAAAGTTGCATTCCAACTTTTGCCATCATGTAACCTGAGGAACAACTATCTTTCCAAGAGTGCAGCCCAACAAAAATTTAATATGTTTAATTACTGTAAGTCATGCTGTATCAGTTTTCACAGTTCAGGCAAAATAAATCTATCCTGAAGGTTATGCAATGATTAATAGTTAGTCACCTCTTATTTCATATTTATAAGGATGAACCCTTAAAATTCTCCCTATTTTTAATAATCTGTTGTTTAAATTAATCCTGTGATTGAAAGCTCTTAAACTACCCAATTAATGAATCAATTAGGACTCCACTGTACCAATTAGGATTCAATGTGTTGGAACTGACATAAGAATCAACCCAAATTAGATTAACAGAAACAGTTCAAAGTTTCATACGCAGTTTTATCCAAGACTCAACTTATGTGTGGTAGCCAGCTGCAAAGTTGATTCCTAATGATTCTAGCTTCCTAGTACTCATGCCCTCCCACAATGAATCAAAGTTTATTGGTACCACTAATAGAATAATATAAAAACAACCATGTGAAAGTTTTAAGGCAGCATCTAAAAGACACAACATCTTCCACATGGGCCTCATGGATCACTCACCCTGGGGGAAGCCTGTCACCATGTAGTGAGGAAGTTCCAGCAGTCTTGTGGAGAAGATCATCTGGTAGTAAAGTAAGACCTTTTGACAACAGCCAGCACCAATTCCCCAACTATGTGTGCAATCCTCATTGAAGGTAAATCCTCTAGTCTCCATCAAGCCTTTGGATGACTGCAACACTGGCCAACGCGTAACTGCAAGTGCAATGCCATGAGAGATCCCCCTTGCCAAAACATCTCAGCCACACTGCTCATTAATTTCTCCACAAAAACTGTGAGAGATAATGAACAACTATTGTTTGAAGCCATTCAGTCTTCCAGTAATATGTTATTTAACCATGGATAGCTAGTAAACTCTACCACCAATTACAAGTTTTTATACATTTTTGGCTCTGTGTATCCATGTGAGCTCTCCAATGTCAGGCCTCCAGTAGTCTCAGGATATCTGTTAGCAATTTAAAAAAAGTGGTAGGATATGAACTTAGGAAGGGGGTAAGGGGCCAGATCATGAAGATCATTGTAAAGATTTTGGCTTTTGGCTATTGGTGAGATATGAAGTCATTGAAGGGATTTGAGAAGAATATTTATTTTCTCTGGCTTATATTTTAAAGTTTTAAACTTAGATTCTGTGGAGATAAGTCTATTGCAAACATCCAGGATAGAGAGGGTGTACAGGTGAGAGTGACAGAGATGGTGAAAGCTCGTGATAGCTGTGGCAAGTTATTAAGCTCTGAAAATGTGACGTGTTCTCTACGTGTAAACTTGAGACAGGGCTACCTTCCTCACAGTGTATTATACAGCATTATATGGAAGAAGAATGGGACACACCCAATAAGTACTCACTCTTCCATCTCAAATAGTCACAAACCATGAATGGAAAAACATATGTAGACAACAGGGAAAGCAGAACTCTGAGGCAGTAGATCATGGGATGAGGAGGATTTGAGAAATGTTCAGGATATCTTGTGGATTTAAACACACTCATTAAAATTAGGAAAATAACAGAGCATTGCCAAGATTCGTGAAAATGAAATTTTTCAGTTTTATAAATTTCTCCATGAGGCAATCATGAAATAAAAGAAAATTAAGTTGCTGTCCCTTTAAACTCATCAAAACAATGTCTTATCAGTAAGTTTTAATGACAGCTGCTGTATTATTGGGGGTTAGGTTGTTGATTTTTGCTAGTATAAGTCAGGACAAAAGCACAATTTGGAAGTCAGTACAAAAGTAAAGAACCAAACAAAATTCCCCAAAGGATTAAAGGTAGAGCCACAGGGATCTCCTAGTTTAAAAGAGTCTTGTTACTATAAACAGGATCAAAACTGGGTCTCTAGGTGCCTAATGTCTCCAGTTTTGTGAAAAAAAAAAAAAAGTATTATAAAAAATAAAATAGAACAGAGCCTAATATTGAAATAATTATATTGTTTTCCAGTATATTCATTGCCAGTAGTTCTACATTATTAAATGTTAAGGTGTTTGAGAAAATGAAAAAAAAAAATAAAGAATAGAATAATTTTTTTTTTAATATTCTTGATGAGGGCCAATACATTTCTTATTATCTGATCTGTTTACAGTGCTTTTTATGGACATGGTGTATTGTGGGCAAAGTTAATTTCAAAACTTTCTAGCCTTTCCTATCCCTCTAAACATAAAAATCAAACCCAGGCAGAAATATATGCCAAATAATACAAAACACAATTGAAAATATATTTATACAAGAAAAACAAACAAGGACAACACTTAAAGAAATATGCAAAATCACTTTCAAATACTTTTTAAAAGCTGAGTAAAAAATATGAAGTACAAACAATATAATCCTAAATCTGAGAAAGAAATTAGCATAGATAATTGTGGACAATTATTTACTTTATACAGTTCATCAGTGTTTAGTTTTGTGTGTTGTTCATCTACTGTTTATAAATATGACCCATCCTCACCTTCTATAGGGTTGTTGTATTATCTATAATGATTTTTTTGGTTTGTTTAAAAGTGTGTTTCTGGGGCGCCTGGGTGGCTTGGTCGGTTAAAAGTCCGACTTCTGCTCAGGTCATGATCTCACGGTCCGTGGGTTCAAGCCCCACGTCGGGCTCTGTGCTGACAGCTCAGAGCCTGCAGCCTGTTTCAGATTCTGTGTCTCCCTCTCTCTGTGACCCTCCCCCGTTCACGCTCTGTCTCTCTCTGTCTCAAAAATAAATAAACGTTAAAAAAATTTTTAAAAAAATAAAATAAAAGTGTGTTTCTATGGCTAAATATTATAGCATCTGCACTCCTATAATAAGAAACAATCACTGTCATGAAGAATCTAACAGTATAGGTAAGGGAAAATGCCTGGCTCTCTGTGTAATGACCTCACATGACATATTAAATAAGGAGGATGGGGCCAAAAGAGATTCTACCTGAGTATCTATCCCTTTGAATAGGCAGAAAAATTGTCCAAGTGTCATATAAGCTATAAAGTGCCAGATACTAATATTGGCATCCTACACATGTCATAAAACCTGATCATACAGCAAGTAATGTTCACCTTCTTTATTAAATTCAGTTGAAATGATTTCTGCTCCTTAATACTCAGAGTCTTGCTTGAAATATCCCTTAGGTTAAGACAACATTTCAATAACGGAAAATTAAATCTGTTATCTTATGTGGTATGTTGGTAAAAGTGAGTGAATGAAATACTTTCAGGATTTACTAAAATATACTTTATATATAAATTATATCACTAATGAAATCTTTATGTTATGTCACTTTGTGTCTGTCTGCAAATAAAATAGCTTTCTGTCTACAAAATGTAGTTGTTACTTTTCTGACCATCCTGAGTTAAATAATTTCTGTTCTTAAAAAATGTTTTTACTCTGTCAATGCAAACATATGACAAAATAGAGTATTTTTCCAATTCATCTAGTGTGTTTAATGTTTATTTATTTTTGAGTAAGAGACAGAGTGTGAACAGGGGAGGAGCAGAGAGAGAGGGAGACACAGAATCCAAAGCAGGCTCCAGGTCTCTGAGCTGTTACTACAGAGCCCGACGCCGGGCTCGAACCCACAAAACGCAAGATCATGACCTGAGTCGAAGTTGGATGTTTAACCGACAGCCACCCAGGTGCCCTCATCTAATGTGTTTAATTTGCTGGGGAGTGTAGGAAAAAACTAGATGCTTAGCTCTGCCTAAGCCAGTGACCGGCTAACAGTAGCCATAGCAAAATCTCCTTTCTTCTTTGTGCCATCAATTCCACATATAAAATGAGCTGGTTATTGCCTAGAGATAAATTGTCAATACATGTGGTTCTTGACCATCTGAGTGTGCTAATCCAAATTGATATGTGCTATAACAGTAAACTGCGCACAAGACTTCAAAAACTTAATACAAATATGAAGGTAAAATACATCAGCAATAATTTATATTGATTACCTTTCGAAACGATAATATCTTTACATGTTGGGATAAATAAAATATAAATTAAAAATTATTTTCTGGAGCCCCAGGGTGGCTCAGTCGGTTAAGCACCCCACTTTGGCTCATGTCATGATTTCGCGGTTTGTGAGTTCCAGTCCCACATCAGGCTCTGTGCTGACAGCTCAGAGCCTGGGGCCTGCTCCAGATTCTGCATCTCCCTCTCTCTCTGCCCCTCCCCTGCTTGTGTTCTCTTTCTCTCAAAAATAAACATTTTAAAAATTTATTTTCATCTGTTTTGTTTTACTCTTTTAATGTGACTAATAGAAAATTTCAAATTAAACATATGGATAACTTTTGTTACTCTCATTATCCTTCTATTAGACAACATTGCCCTAGAGGTTTTTCCCAACACTTTCCCAGGCATGACAACCTTTCAGTGTTTTACAAGTTCAAAAAAAAAAAAAAAATCTTTTTTTTTTTTTAAATCTGACTACCAAGGAACGATTTTTTTTTTCTCTTCTAGCTTACTGGACTGGGATTAATTTGAAGACACTATGAAAGAAAATCTATTCGCAGGTCCATTCTCTTATTTTTTTCTGCCTGTGTCATTTAGCATCAAAAAACTGAGATGGCATCAGTAGCAATGGATTAATCAGTTTACATACTCCTCTTAAAGGATTAGGGCTGGTCATTACTACTTGACTCTACCAGCTTATCTACAGATGATCCCTATTTCTAAATACTAATATGTTTCCACCAATGTGTATTCCACTTAGTTCTCTTAATATATTGACAAAGGTAATTTCTACTCTAGAAACCCTCCAAGAATCTCTCTGTACTTCCTTTCTATCTCCCACCTGCCAGTGTCCCACAACCCATTTGGGCAACATCCTTCTCCACACCCAGCCCTTAATAGAAATGGCAGAGTTCTACTGTTTGTCATCACTGAGGTCTCCTTCAAACCCAAATGACCCTGACCTTTCCATCACATCTGCATCCTTCAGGCATGTACATCCATTTCTCAAGGGTTGAGTATCCCATAGAGCACCAAACTCTAACTTCAGCAATGAATCCTAAGCAAATGTCTATAAAAGGTTACTTGCTTTCTAATTCTAAAATCCTAGAATTGGAACTTCAATGTTTATCTCAAAAAGAAAGAACTTGGGGTGCCTGGGTGGCTTGGTTGGTTAAACGTCCGACTTCAGCTCAGGTCACCATCTCGCGGTCCGTGAGTTCGAGCCCCGCGTCGGGCTCTGGGCTGATGGCTCAGAGCCTGGAGCCTGCTTCCGATTCTGTGTCTCCCTCTCTCTCTGACCCTCCCCATTCATGCTCTGTCTCTCTCTGTCTCAAAAATAAATAAACGTTAAAAAAAAAAAATTTTAAAAAGAAAGAACTCCAGTAATGGATGTTTTCTATTTTATATTTACTTGGTTACTTTTATGAGAATTCATTAGCATAAATGAGATTCATTTCTTTTGTTTTCATTATTTTTAAATCACATTTTTTGACCTAAATGTTGAGCATATGGCATGCAATTTCATAGAGGAAATTGGCTTGGTTTCTCTAATTCTCATTTTACCATTTACTTCCTTGAGTTGTCATATTGGCAGTTCCTGACAAAAAAAAGAAACACATCACTGTGTTGTAACTAACCCACTCTGGGTTCACGAAACGTTCAAAAATCAAGGCACAAGGATTTATAAAAATGCTGACTTCTTCAATGGTGAAGTGTTCTCTTTCATGTTTTACTATAAAGTGATGTGGAATTTTATCAAAATATCTTATAAGACTAAAATGAGAAGTGTACTAAAATCTCCTCCATAAAAGGAGGTATAAAAGGCAAACAAAATGAAAATGTTTAACAAGTTCATTCAATTTCCCATTCCCTTTTAATAAAGAATAAGCCATTGATAGAAAAATGAGTAAGACTGCAACATATAGCCTGTCAGTTCACATATATTACATCAATGAAAAAAGTCTCAAAAAGTATAAAAAGCAGAAAGGACTTGGCAAAACCTCAGTGGATTTACTTTAAGAACATCAGACAGCAACTAAGGAGGTTCAAGTCATTTGAAGAAATGGAAAATGAAAGGGGTTTTTAGCCACAGAGAGTCAAAATAAAAAATGACATATATTTAATAGCATGCAAATATTTAAAAATGATAAAAGGGACAACTGATATAATTAACATTATAAAACACTGAGTAAGCTATCTTTTGTTTTGCATTTTTTGAAAAGGCTAAAGGAATAGATAACTAAAGTATTAGTGTCATGTGCACTAGGACACTTCTAAATAAATAAATCTTTATGATGAAAATGACTATGAGCATAATCTTATAGCTAATATTTATAAAGTTTGTATGACTAGTTATATTACTTTAATGCAGTATCAATGTCATCCCTCAGAAAATAAAACATTTTCCCATTGTAAACAAGAAATCTTACACATAGGAAAATTAAATGCCTTGTCCAAAGCCACCTAATAAGTGACAAAATCAGTATTTTTTTTATCTTTTATTTTTCCTTTTTCAATTTTATTTAAATTCTAGTTTGTATATAGAATAATATTAGTTTCAGGAGTAGAATTTAGTGATTCATCACTTACAGTGCTCATCAAAAGTGCCCTCCTAATTCTCATCTAAGCCTATCACCTGCCCACCTCCCCTCCATCAACCCTCATTTTGTTCTCTATAGTTAAGAGTGTCTTATGGTTTGTCTCTCTCTCTCTTCATTTCCCCCTTCATTCCCCTATATTCATCTGTTTTGATTCTTAAATTCCTTACATGAGTGAAATCACATGGTATTTGTCTTTTTCTGACTTATTTCGCTTAGCATAATACTCTTTAGTTCCATCCATGTTGTTGCAAATAGCAAGATATCATTCTTTTTGATGGCTGAGTAATATTCCATTATATATATACCACATCTTCTTTATCCATTTATCAGCTGATTGATATTTGGGGTCTTTCCATAGTTTGGCTATTGTTGATAATGCTGCTATAAACATCAGGGTGCATGTGTCCCTTCAAATCATTTTGTATCCTTTGGGTAAATATCTAGTAGTGCAATTGCTGGTTCATAAGGTAGTTCTATTTTTAATTTTTTGAGGAACCTGTATACTGTTTTCAACAGTGGCCGCACCAGTTTTCATTCCCACCAACAAAGTAAGAGGGTTCCCTTTTCTCCACATCCTTGCCAACACAGTTTCCTGAATTGTTCATGGTAGCCATTCAGACAGGTGGGAGGTATCTCAACATGGTTTTGATTTGTATTTCCCTGATGATGAGTGATATTGAGCATCTTTTCATGTGTCATTAGCCATCTGTATGTCTTCTTTGGAAAAATGTCTATTCATGTCTTATGCCCACTTCTTAACTAGATTATTTATTTTTGGGGGTTTTGAGTGTGAGAAGAATCAGTATTTAAACTTATAAAGTCAGGCTCCAGAGCTCAAGATCTTTAATGCTATGTTGTACTGATGAATTAGATTCATACTATTTCCACATCTCATGCCCATGATAACTTAAAACATACTTAAAAAAAAAGATAATCGGGGCGCCTGGGTGGCTCGGTCGGTTAAGCGTCCGACTTCGGCTCAGGTCATGATCTCACGGTCCGTGAATTCGAGCCCCACGTCGGGCTCTGTGCTGACAGCTCAGAGCCTGGAGCCTGTTTCAGATTCTGTGTCTCCCTCTCTCTCTGCCCCTTCCCTGTTCATGCTGTCTCTCTCTGTCTCAAAAATAAACGTTAAAAAAAAAAATTAAAAAAAAAAAGATAATCAAGAAAAAATCTCAAAAAAAGAAAAAATCTCTAGAGTATTAGACTCATAATATTTTATAGGAAGCTACATTTGTAGAAACTATTTGCTATAACAACAGATTTTACATATTAGCACACTTGCCCAGAGAAGTTAATTATTTAAAGCAAAGGTAATTTTTGCTTGAGAAGTTTTGGCCAACTTTCAGAGGAGACTGTCTCACACTTAAGAAAAAAAGTTAAACTTTAAAACTCAATAAAATATTAACTGAAAGGCTCAGACAATCAAATAGATGACAAATTATTTTTTATTTATTTGCTTTTTTCTCAGAGTATAACTTTGCTGCACATATTGGATTAATCATAATTATTGGCTCCTTGTTAGTTGATTTTATTGGTTTATTGAAGTGGGAAGCTAATTGAATAATGGCCCCTCAGATTACCCTCCCTGTGGTGTACAAGTTTTGAATAATCTGCCAGACTGTGAATGGCATGGATTTTTACTCCTGTGATTAGGTGACGTGATATAGCACAGCTGACCTTGAGATAGGGAGATTATCTAGGTGGGCCTGAACTAATTACATGAACCCTTTAAAAATCAAATTTTCCACCTGGCTGCAGAAGAGGAAATTAGAGACTCCAAGCCTGAGAAGCATTCAGCATATCTCTGATAGCTTTCTGAGTCAAGGAATGTAGGCAGCCTCTAGTAACTAAGAGGACCCTCAATCAAAAGCTAGCAAGGAAAGGACGACATAAGTCCTATAGACACACATCAAGAAAGATTTGGGAAGCAGGGTTTTTTGTTTTTTGTTTTTTGTTTTCCCTCCCTAGAGCCTGCACATGGGAACTCAACCTTGATGGCACATGATTTTGGCCTCCTGACACTCTGACAAGAGTAGCCACACTGGGACAAAACTTCTAATTTAAATGAACTGTGAGCTAACAGTTGTTTTTTATATATAAGCCACTAAATTTGTTGTAACTTATTACACAGCAAGAAAAAAACTAATAGAATTGGCTGATTTATTTTCCGTATAAAATGAGTATCTGAGAACCCACTACCCGAGCAAAGAACTAAAAATAAATAATCCCACCTGCAGGTTTCTTTCCTCTCTTATACTCTGCCTCTTCTCCAATAGTCCAGATTTTTTATTTCTTACCTATTTTTTTAATCATATATACATGTATATCTAAATAAAATATTACTTAGAATAAACTGTTTAGTCTGGGTTTAACTGTTTAGTCTGGGCTTATTTTAAACTTTATAAAATGGATGTCATTATGGTTGAAATCTTTCAAGACTTATTTGCACTGAAAATTGCATTGCTAAAATTCATTCATATGGATTCATTCATATAATGGTAACTTATCATTCCATTTCATCACTATATTATAATGTATTTACCCATATTCTTGAGAATGGACATTTGAGGTTTGTTTTCCCAATTTATGCTATTAAAAGACTACATTTCTTAGACATGCTTATGTATCTCTCCAGGTGCACATATGTAAAAGCTGATTTTGGATATACTTAGGAAATGAGTTGCCAGTTTGTAGGAAATATGAATGATCAACTTATAAGACATTGACAAACTTTTCATAGATATTTGTACAAATTTACACCCTCATTAGCAATGGATAAGGAAATGCTGGTTCTCCATTTTCCCAAACAATATTGTCAGACTTGTTATTTTCTGCCAATAGAATGTCATCACTATGTTGCCTGTTTTGCATTTCCATGAACAATAATGAAGTTTGAGTCTTTTATGATTTGAGGCCAAATAGGTTTTCTTTTCTCAAAATGCTTTTTTCATGTGATTTGCCCACTTTTTTTAAGATTATTTTTTCTATTGATTTTTAAATTTATTTTTTATTAATGTTTATTTGTTTTTGAGAGTCAGAGAGACAAAGTGTGAGAGGGGAGGAAGAGAGAGAGAGAGGGAGTCACAGAATCTGAAATAGGCTCCAGACTCTGAGCTGTTAGAACAGATCCTGAGTGGGGCTTGAACCCATGAACTGCGAGATCATGACCTGAGCCAAATTTGGGCACTTAATCCACTGAGCCACCCAGATGTCCCTAATTTTTAAATTTCTTACACACCTCAATAATAATCTGCCATTAGTTAAAAGTTGCAAACACGTTGTCACAATTTGTCACTTTATGCTGTCTTTTCAAAGCATCTTTTTGTCTACAGAAATTCTTATTTTTAAAATATTCAAATGCGTCAATCTTATAGACATTTTTCCTAACTTTCATCTTCAGAATGTTTCCTGACTCAAGATCAGAAAGATATTTATCTTTTGGTTTCTTTTAAAATTTCAGTTTTGCTTTTGTTCTTTTAAGGCTTTAATCCCTCTGGGTCAGGACAGAAGTGACATGGGGATCTGGATACCTGCTCCTGCATCTTATTTGTGGCAGGTGGCCCTGGTAACGCTGTATCCTGGATGTACCACTTTCATTTTACAGTGATTTCTGCTGGGCCTGCCTGATCATTTGACGTGGTAATTTCTGACAGAATCCAGATTAGCAGTTCTGGTTTCATGGTTACTTTGTGCCCCAAGGTCAAACACCCATCTCTTCCAAGGCCCAGTAACATACCAGGAGCTTATGTATGAAAAGTATGTAATTTTCCATTGTAGATACTTAGGGTCTCCTCTGTGACTCTCTCATGTTTCATATGGCTTGCCATAAGCTCCAAAAAGATCTTTTCCCACCATTATACCCCGAATGCCACAGATTTACTGTTATAAGGACCAAGCAAGAAAACTGCTTGTAATGCAGTCTGGACTGCTGTGGAGCCCTTTCTATTCTATGTCTACGCTCTGAGCTGAAAGCCTTTCATGGCATCCCATATATGGGTTGGATCATTATTCCCAGATGTCCAACATGCTGCTTCTAGACTCTTAAGAGAGTTACCAGCCTTTGTTCTTCTTTTTCAGTAGTAGGGAATATAAGACATGAGACGATCCCATCATACCTTGGACTATTAGGCAACCAACCTCCAGTGATTAGATCCTTGATGCCAGACAGATAACCAGTATGTTATACAGTTTACAAATCTCATCTTAACATCTCTTTTCTTGGACCATTTGTGGGACCAAAATTTGCAGGTTGGGCATACTTAGGAGTAAACTCTGAGATGGTGATTATGAGGGCTATAAGAGTGTTAGGATTATCATCTGTGGAAGGGAAGGGAATGAAGCAGCAATGGGTTAAAGGAGAAGTTAGGGTTCTGTGCAGCATTAACAAAGGCCTCAAGCACCTTCTGGGGAGACCTGAAGCTGGGATGCTCCTCTAGAAGGTCCCTAGCTCACATGAGGGGACATGACTTTATATCCATAAGCTAATCAGTGAGTGGATTCAGAATGCCCTATAAAGGGTACATGACCCTTTATGGTTGAAGCATCTCTTTTCTACTGAGCCAATTCTGAAATGGGCTGCCTGCTAGTGGTCATCTCATGGCAGCACCTTACGCAAGTTCTTTAGTCCTAAAGGGGAATCTAGGTGGCATATCTTAGGGTTCATCTCAAAAATAAGAATGTCAACAAAGATGTTACAGGATAATTTTGGAAACTTGGAATAACTGGAAACTCCTACAAAATACAATTTGTCAAAATATAACCAGAGGAAATAGAAAGTATGTGTGGCCCCCTACTAAGAATTTTAGTCATAGTTGAAAATCTTTGCACAAAGAAAATGCCAAGCCTAAGGTTTTATATGCAAATTTGACCAATTTTTAAGAAACTCATGAATCCAACTTTTGAAATTTATTCCAGAGATCAGAGAGAAAAATAATATGCCCAATTCATTCCATGGGCCAGAATAATGACACAAAACTTGGCAAAGGCTTTATAAAAAAAGGATAATTATAGAGTCACCTTACTCATGTATATACATGCAAATATCCTAAACAGAATGGTAGCATGCTGGAGCTGATAAACAAAATAACATCCCATGACCACATTGAGTTTACCTCAGTATTCAACAGTGCACTAATATTAGACAATTTTCACATGTCATCCACCATATTAGATTCATATACAATAATTTTTTATACCAATAGATGAGATTCCTTTTTATTTTCCACTCAACACAAAATTTGTAAAATTAGAAATTACAGCATTTCTTCAGCCTTCTGCCAGCGAGGCCCTTGTCCTTGAACTATTTCCTGCTTCTAAGTAGCAGGGATTCTCCATTATTAGAGGAGAACAGCAAATGAATATAAGCTGATTTCTCCCAGCAGGGGCCTTTTTTTGGGGGGGGGGGTATAAATCTTTTTTTCCAGTTTTACTGAGATATAATGGACATATAATTTTGTATTAGTTTAAGGCATAAAACATAATGATTTGATATACAGACAGTCCCCAATTTAGGATGGCTCGATTTAGTTTTTCAAGTTTCTGATGGTGTGAAGGCAATACACATTCAGTTGAAACATCCTTTGAATTTTGAATTTTGATCTTTGCCCAGGCTACCAATATGCAGTACAGTACTTTCTGGTGATGCTGGGCAGGGGTAGGGAGTCACAGCTCCCAGTTAGCCACATGATCACAAGGATAAACAGCCCATACACTTAATACAACCATTCTGTACCCATACAGCCATTCTGTTTTCACTTTAAGTACAGGATTTATTAAATTACATGATATATTCAGTACTTTATTATAATATAGGCTTTGTAGTAGATGGTTTTGCCAAACTGTAGACTAATGTAAGTGTTCTGAGCATGTTTAAGGTAGGCCAGTCTAGGCTCTGATGTTCAGCAGGTTAGGTATATTAAATGCATTTTCAACTTACAATATCTTCAATTTAAAATGCATTTATTAGAGTGCAGCCCTATCATAAATTGAAGAAGATCTGTATGTATATACTGCAAAAAGATCACCCCAGTAAGTTTAGTTAACAACCATCACCTAATATAGTTACAATTTTTTATTCATGTGAAGAGAACTTTTAACAACTACTCTCTTAGCAACTTTTAAATATACAGTAAGTATTGTTAACTATAGTCACCATGCTCTATATTACATCCCCAGAAGTTATTTTTCTTTTTAACTCAAAATGATGAATTATGAGGATTTCCAATTATGACTTTTCCTTTCTTAATGAGATTCCTGGAAGACAGGCTTTCTCCAATCTCTGACAATAATAATTCAAAGTGATAAGCATTTATATCAAGCAAGAAGTTTCATGACATAGTCAAATGTAAAAACTGAAAAAAAATTCTTTAATTGAATTCCTTTGTTGTATATTGGTATAAATTATTTTCTGGAAATGGAATGTTTGGACATTGCTTTGCCATGTTCCTCTGATGAGAATTAATCAAGCCCATATGTTACCACATAGAAGAAACTAGGTCCCATTGTAAAAGACAAAATAATCTACCTAATAAGATAACATTGGCCAATGGTCTCTAACCTAATAATTGTAGCAGTTGAGATAAGATAGAAAATTTCTTCCATTATTCCATTATAACATGTATTTATAATTAATTTTAAGTTCTGTTCACACAAAGCATAAATATACCTACAAATACTCTGTCCAAACTGCAGAAATCTCTGCATTTGTTTATTTCATGATCCTAGATCAAAAGCCAATTTTCTTTTTTGATTCATAAGCTCCATATTTTTCTAACATCACTTTTTTGGGTTTTTTGTTCTGATTCCATCATTGACTTTTTGGGTCAATGGGCTAACTCTGCCATGCTGAAGGACTAACCAGGTTTGATTTAGAATATACCATTTATTAAATTATCATCTTATTGTTTATAAAACAAATTTACTTCATGGAATCTCTGAATCTGTTTTTGTAATGCATAATAAATTATGAAAAAGTCTTTTTATTGGTAAATTAATTTATTCAAGAGGCTTGGTGAACAAATGAACTTACCAGGCCAACAAATGTTTTATGTAAAGGATGACAGAGTAAACACTTTAGGCTTTGTGGGTTATATGGTCAGTATGAAAACTATGCAACTCTGTCATTGTAACGCAAAAGAAGTCATAGGTAATATGAAATCGAACGCTTATGGCTGTGTTCCAATAAAGCTTTACAAAAAATGTCAGTAAGTCAAAATTGGCCCACAAGTACTAGTTTGCCCAATCCCTATCCCAGACAAAAGTTCTCAATTAGTTGCTTTATTTTTGTTCCATTCTCCTATTTTTATATATCATGAAGTTAAGCGAACAAGAGAGCTAGGAAAGAAATGAAGGACAGTATACATTTGCCTGTATCATGTAACACAATCATAATTGTTCACATTTTGTAACTTTCTGACAGAGATGCCGTTAGTACAGGAAGTCACTAAAAAACAAAAACAAACAAAAAAAAAACCCCACTTATGCCAATAGTCATTTATCACCAGGGCGCCTAGATGCCTTAGTTGGTTAAGCGTCCAACTTTGGTTCAGGTCACGATCTCGTGGTTTATGAGTCTGAACCCCACGTTGGGCTCTGTGCAGACAGCTTAGAGGCTGGAGCCTGCTTTGGTTTCCGGATTTGGTGTCTCCCCTTCTCTGCCCCTCCCCCGCTCACCCTGTCACTATCTCTCTCTCAGAAAAAAAATAAACATTTGAAAAAAATAGTCATTTATCACCATGGCAGTAGTTATGTTTTTTTTTTTTTTTTAGGTTCAGAAAATAGTAGTTTTTAACTGGCAGTTAGATAAACATCTAATGAAATGGACTTTATGAGAAACTGCCAAATTGTTTTTCAAAATGACTGTCATTTGGGATTCTCAGCATGGGTTGATCTTCATACATTCCAGGAGTTGGTATACGTATGTATATGTCAGAATTTGTTAAAAAGAAGGGTCTGTGATTTTGATATTTAAGCCCTTCTCAGCAAGGCCGTGAAACTAAACCTATTTGGTACTATAGTTACAAAAATGCTATTCGTACCAAATTGCAAAAACTGACTTTAATTCTTTATCCCTTTCTGTAACCACTCTTTTTTGCAAAGCAACTTTGCTACTATTTCTCCATCTCTTAAATCTGGGCTGGCATTATGACTTATTTCGATCAATAAAATATAGAAGATATAACAGGCCAGTTTTAAATGTGTCCCTCAAAACATTTTGCATACTTTCCCTCTTGCTATTGGAAATCTGTAACAATCATGTGAACAAGCTTAGCAAGATATGTGAGTACATGAATGACTTTCAAATCATGCTCGCTGAGGCCCTTTTAAATCAGCCAGCCTCCAGCCAATCTGGCAGCTGACCACAGATGCATGAATGAGCCTAGTCAAAGCCAAAAGAACTACATAGCTTAGCCCAGACAAAACTGCCAAACCATAGACTTATGATCACATAAGTGGGTATTCTTTTAAGCCACTGAGTTTTAAGGTGGTTCATTATGCAGCAATAGCCAACTGATAGACTGTTTCATCCTTAATCTGTTTATAATCCAAAATAGAGTGTATGTTGCCATGATTAAACAAAATTAATGTTCTTACTGGCTGTTCTGTGACTGTTCAAATCTGCAACATAAAAGCATTCTCTTTAGGAATAAAATGGTACTGGGACACCTGGGTGTCTCAGTCAGTTAAGTGCCTGACTCTTGGTGTTAGCTCAGGTCATGATCTCAGTTTGTGGGTACAAGACTTACATCGGGCTCTGCACTGGCAGCACAGAGTCTGTTTGGGATTCTCTCTCTCAAAATAAACATTAAAAAAATAAAAAACAAAAAGATAAAAATAAAATGGTACTTCATAAAAACATGCAGATTGGATCCTATAAATAAGTTATGTTCTTAGTTTTGTCAATAATAAGCTTAAGTTGGGGCGCCTGGGTGGCTCAGTCGGTTAAGCATCCGACTTCGGCTCAGGTCATGATCTCACAGTCTGTGAGTTTGAGCCCCGCGTTGGGCTCTGTGCTGACAGCTCAGAGCCTGGAGCCTGCTTCACATTCTGTGTCTCCCTCTCTCTCTGCCCCTCTCCTGCTCATGCTCTGTCTCTGTCTCAAAAATAAATAAACATTAAAAAAATTAAAAATAATAATAATAAGCTTAAGTGACTTTAAGAAATCACTTACCTTTTATTTGCCTCAGAATCTTCATATGTAATATGAAAATATTGGAGAAGTCATATTTTTAATTTTTAAAATTTTTTTTTAATGTTTATATATTTCCTCAGAGACAGAGAAACAGAGTACCAGCAGGGAAGGGACAGAGAGAGGGAGAAACAGAACCTGAAGCAAGCTCCAGGCTCTGAGCTGTCAGCACAGAACCCAATGCGGGGCTTGAACTCACGAACCATGAGATCACGACTTGAGCCGAAGTCAGATGCCTAACCAACTGAGCCACCTAGGCGCCCCTGGAGAAGTCATTTTAAGGAAGGAAATGCGTATGTATGTATAGGTATATATATGAATACACATTATATTCATGTATATATTATATACATATACAAACATGTGTATGTGTTTTCACGTGTGGATGTATTTACTTCTGCATTATATATATTTTTAAAAAGACCTTGGAAAAAGAGCTCTAAATGGAGCTGAGTCAGAAAATATGTTAGTGTCCTCAAGATACGTAAAGTATGTAGTTCATTTTTCTGAACCATCTTGGAAAGCCTAAATACATGTGAGTCTATAATTAGTAGATAAAGAAATAATGACATTAAACATTTTTAACAAATATTCTGATACAGTGAAAGCCACCCACAGTACTGAATGAATGAATCATCATAGAACTTTTGATATAGCAGGAACTTGAAAAATCATATCCAACTCTCAGAATTTCTTGATTTAACTCAGTTCTTTTCAACAAAAAATTATTAAAAGTCTCCACTGTGAAGAATATTATGCACATAGTATGACAATTATATTTTGGAAAGATCAAGTAACTTATACAAAGTCAATCAATTAGTAATTGAGAATAGATAACAAGTTTCCTGAGTTCCATTTCAGTACCTTTTCTACCACATGAGGTAACTACTCCAAATAATGACAAAACATCTAACTATCTTTGACAGGTTATAATTATGTATTAGTTATATAGTAAACAAAAAAATGAATTTTAATATATTTTAAGAGAACCAGCTATTTAATGCAATCTTATTTTGAAAAGATTTTTTAGAGGAAATGAGATAAAGAAAGTTCCCCCAATTTAACCAAAAGATCAAAGTACTCAAACTCCTACATCTGGTTGGATTTCTTGGGTTTTATCTATGTAGAATCTAAATTGTCCTGCCAGTCACAGTTAAGAATTGGGTTATAAGTTACTGAAATCAATTCATGCCTCACCCACTTTGCTCCCTATCTCAAAAAGAATCCCTTCATCACTGTAATAGTGGGAAGCTTTTCTCTTTTCTGATACCTGCTCTCTTCATTCTACAAAACTCAGTCTTCTTGTGGCACCATGTCTCTTAAAATTAACTATTCTCTCTGAGTCATATAGTCTCCTTTTTCCTCTTTTGTTTCTCAAGCATACTATACTATTTGTTCAGACTCTCTTTTAATTTGAGATTATATTCCTTTTTAAGGGAAGAAGAAGATGTTCCAATTGTCTTCATTTTTTGAAATAATGGTGACAAAGAGATGACCATTGCTTTTTAATGTTTCTGCTTGACAAAAGAAAAACAAAAACTCACAAAAAAAACACAAATAACAACAAAACTCTGTTAGTTAAGACTAAGAGAACATGCCTTGGAACTATCTTCCTCACTGGTTCAGAAGATTCACAGGTCTGGGAATCAAACAATAAAGTTTCTGACTGACAAATGCTCCAGGTTGATAAAGCAGATATATTTTGAAATTTTCAAGCATGCTTTACCAGTTGTTGATTTTTGTTCCCACAATTAATACAATTAATTGATCTGTATATAAAATACCAAAGGAATGTTTTAGTCAACTCAAATTAGTCTAAATAAAGAAGTAGTCAACTTAATTGTTGACAGTTATTGATAAATATTAGTATTTCTAAACTATTTTATAGTTTCTTTAAAACTTTCACAAATGTTACGTCCTTTGAAAAGGTTAGGCAGTATTTCTATACCATTTTACATGATGAACCTGGGGTTAACAGAGATTAAATGATATACTAAGACACTAATAATTGAAGGATCCAAAGGATCTAATGAGGAAGTTAGACATAAATATATTGACTTTAATTCTAGAGCTGTTTCTGTGGCCTCTGGCTGCCTCATGTCAAGAGGTTCAAATGGAATATTTTATTGGCCCCAAATCATATGATTAGGTGAAGAATGGCGCTCACATATATGATTATATAGTAAAGACAGATTTCATAAATGTGGGAAAATTGGGCATTTGATCACTTAAAATGTACACAGGGCAGCAGCATCTCTTTCTGAGAGATAGTCAAACTCAGTTCACTGATTAACATACTTTAAATTAACATACTTTACTTATATATGTAAATTAATATACATAAATTGTAATATATAGCAAATTGAAAATCACTTTCCAGTTTATCTGCCACTCTAAATTTGTTATCCTAGGGTAGAATGGGCTTTAATTCACAGCATTTTTTTTCAATTAGTTGCTTCCTTTTCGTACTAGAAAAAGTGTTCTTTAATATCACAGATGTATCTCTACCATCTTTTTACCAATTATTACACCCTTTTCCTAAGGGATTCCTTTGAACTGTGAGCATTCTTGGGAGAATTCTATGGCCAGAAGCCTTATACACTATAGTTTCAAATTAGGTATCATATTGATTTTGATTGATTTTAAAAGAGTTCTTTCTAAAATGTACAAGTCACTATTTTCATCTGAAAGGATTCAAGAAACATACTGGTTTTAGATTTAGCTACAAAAGGTTATAGATTTTAAAGAGATATAAATCTTTGCAACACAAAATCTAGAGTCCTATTTTCCTTTATATATTTGCATCCATTTCTTAAACTTCTTTAAATATTTGGTAAGAATGATACTTGTATTTAAAACATTAGGGTGCAATGCTCCAGGAGGGATCTCTTCCACACACCATTGTATAGCTACATAGATTTTATTCATTCACCTTATGGAGGAAAAATCCATTTCATCAGAGAGCTCAATAAATCAATAATTAAAACTTAACTAGGACGTTAGTTACAAAAGGTTGCTTGCTGCATGGTGTGTGTGTGTGTGTGTGTGTGTGTGTGTGTGTGTGTGTGTATTTCTGAAAAGACTTTAATTAATAAACACTGCCTTATTTCATTTGGAGTATTTTGTTCCTAAATGCGATTTCCTCATGTCTGAAAAGAAATTCACAATGAATAATGTGATTTCACCCTAGCTTACCAAATAAGGAAGGAAACAGACTTGGATCAATGCAAATCAAAAGACATTTTGAAGCTTGCATGCTTATACTCATCCAATCACTATTTACTCATTCAACAAATATTAATTAGAAAGTAATTACTTTCCAGCAATAGGATAGGTCTTTAGGGTACGTTGATGAACGAAGAAAAAGTCAGTTTTTTTTTCTTCACAGAGCTTACATGATTAACAATGAAAACAGTTAAGTATATGAACAGTTATAATGAAGAAAACATTACAGAAAGAGTAGATTCAGGAAGCTATATAACAAGAGAGGAAGATGCATTAGAAGAAGTAAAAAAAAAAGCCTCCTAAATGAGGAAAATGACTAAGAAGTGAGATTTGGGTACCAAAGAGTAAAAAGGGCCAACAATTATATAAAATGAAGAGGTTGAAATATGATATTTAGGAAATCACAATTTCAGTACCATAGCACAGGGCAGGTCATTGGACAGAAGTTATAGTAGTATGTATGCTCTGATTAAAGAGAAGGAATTAAAGAGAAATCACAATTTCAGTACCATAGCACAGGGCAGGTCATTGGACAGAAGTTATAGTAGTATGTATGCTCTGATTAAAGAGAAGGAATTTGAGAGTAGTGTCAAGAGTAGTGGATGATGAAAATTAACAGATAAGATTGACTAGGTTATATGGCAGCTAGACCCCAAAGTTCAATGTCTTAACCCAACTAAAGTTTATTTTTTCTTTACACAAAGTTGGCTGAGGATCTGGGTATTTCAGGGCAACTGGACTCCTTAAGGTGCTGAGAAATTCAGGTTGTGTCCATATTAAAGCACTCCATCTCAACTAATGCATCCACTCTTTCTGTGGTGGGGAAATACAGCCCAGAAAAAGCACAGACAAGCTCTTAAATGCACAGACTTCCTTCTGCTCTTGGTCCATTCACTAGAGCCAGCCATGTGGCCAGTTATCAAGAATGCTGGGAAATAAGTTTCCATACGCCCAGGAAATGTAAACAAACATATAGTGGTGAGCACAACTAATAGTTCTTCATGTGGCACATAAATCTTTTTCAAGTCTGTATATAGTAGCATAGTTTAGACAAGTTCGTAGTTTGAAAATCAGTGAATAAGTATTTATACTAATTTATCCAAAATGCAGGTGCTATGGAAGAAAGAAAATCCTTAAATCAGAAGTCTGGTGATTCTGGGTCTACTCTAGGAACATAAATTTATTCATTATGTAATCTTTAGTAAATTAATTTATTTGGATCACAATTTTATTATTCAGAACATAATTGCTAACAATTGTTAAAATGTTTTGAGTGTTTTCCCTGTGTCAGACATTCTTCTAAATGTTTTGTGTATATATCTCATTTAATCCTTACACCAATCCTGGAGGCTCTATAAAGTACCTTCATTTTATAGTTGAGGACACAGAAGTAATTCATTTGAAGTCATGGAGCTAGAAGAACAAGGGTTAGAATCCAGCCAGTCCAACACCAAAGCTCATGTTTCTAATCCTAGCATCAACCCTTTTTTCCTATTACTGTAATTCTTGCCCTCTCTATTCCATGCTCAACTGTAATATCAAATGATTATAAAAAATACTTCATAAATTGCAAAGCTCTATGCAAAAAACAGATGGCTTATAAAAATCAGCAAATACTCCTTTCTACGTTCCTTGGCAGTCATTTCTCTGAGTCAGATAAAAAAACAGTTGCAAGGTATGATATTTCTTGCCAGAATTATAACAATGTGTATTTTTCCCATTATAGGGATAGATTACTTTCACCATAATCCTTTTAAATACAAATTGATGAATCAAAATATGAAACTGACAGAAAATTAAAAACATATTTTGTTATTTGAGCTCCATATTTTTAAATCTGCTCTACAATACATGAAAATGTTTATTTTTTTAAAATCTGTAACATTAAGCTTGCAAACTAATGATATGATAATGAGTGTTTCACCTATAATTCCATAATTTTTCTTGTTTGAAAATGAATCAATTCTTTTCTGAGCACATATTTTTCTTACAATATCTTGCTACAGACATCCAATAATAGCCAACACAGGCTATGACATTCTAGTTCTTTACAATTTCTCCTCAGTCTTTAGGTTCCTTAGGCACAGGCTGCCTTCAAAGTTCCCACAGACAGTAGCTTCCCCATAGCATCACTCAACAGCATTGACTTCCACCCTGCTTTAGTTCTTTTGCTTTATTGACAATTACCCTACCACTAAGCCATGGCTACGTATTTTATATTTGTTATGGCAGCACCCTATTACTAATTTCTTATATGTGAGTATAATATTTGCTATAATAAATATATATGGCATGTTAATGGCTTGATATAACTACATTTCTTGTGAATAATCTAGTACAAGTGTTCCAAGTTGGAGGAGGTTCTGACATGGACTCAGGATGACACAGACAATGTCACATTTAATACTTGAATGAAGGTTATGCTGCACATTGACATCTGGCCAACAGAAGAAAGAAGAAAGTCTTTGGAAAAGATACATACTTCTTGTTAATTACCTTGGCCTAAGAGTGCCACATACCATTTTTTGGTAGCATTCCCTTAGAATTAGACACAGGTCCTAAATGCAAAGAATTGGGAAAATAATCGTTTTCTAGACAACACCAAACAACACTATATGATAGAAGGAGAAGAAAAAATATTATCTTTAGGCAATCAGCAATTTCTGATACACATCATATATTTAGCTCTTAGTGGTTCTCAGCTGTGTTTCGATTGGCTATTGCTATGTTGCTTTTATTTAGCCTAGCATCCACTTATACTTGCATCTTTGCTTCCCTGGGTTAGCTTCCTGTAACTCAGTAATGATTCCTTTACTTGTCATCGTGTTTGAGTCACTTGGAAAACTTTAATGAATACCAATATCTGAGTCTAATCAGAGTCTTGGGTAAGGGCCTAGGGACAGTATTTAGTAAAATCTTCCTGAAGGTTAAATTGGCTTCCAGATTGATGAACTATGCCTAATATGTTGTGGAAAATCAAAACGTTTGTATTTATTACCTCCTATGTGGAATTGGTGCCTTTTGCTCCTTTGTAGGCTTACATTTACTTTGCTGCTAAGTTTCCTGAAACTCCCTTGGCCTCTTTATTGGCACCAGCAGAAAAGTAGGTGTGGGATCCACTAAAAAGAATTACAACTCTTGTGGTATTATTACAGGTATACAGGTTTAATGTGTCAGATCTTAGAGTTGGTCTGGAACACTGCAAGTTATTTTATAAAACTTAATGATTCTTTTGATGGCAAGACACAATGGAATGACACTCAGATAGATGAAAGGTCAAACTCTTTATTACTTACAGATCCAAACAAGAGAAGGCTGCAAGTAAAGTCAAATACGAGGTTGTAACTGGGGACAGGGTAACAGCAAGCTGGAGCTGTATGGGGGCAGTTTATATATGGCATTCAGGGTTGGGTTAGCTACGTTTCTAAGGCTCTCTGTGGACTGGCTAATTTGAATAATTTTTCAGACTCCAGGGTCTAGGGGCTGTCCCTAGTTGTGTCAAATCTGGTCCTAGAAGCAATTAGGGCAGGTGCATAGTGGCCCCAGTGTGTGATAGCCCCATAAAGGAAATGGTTGGTGTGTAGATTTAATCAGCTGAAAAAAAAAAAAAAAAAAAAAAAAAGAACTGACTGGCCTCTAGTCAGGACCTCAAAACTGGGTCAAGACAGCATTTCAAAAAAGTCCATATTACAAATTGACCCACTGACATATTGACATAAATTTGAACTCAATTATTTTGAGTATTTGAGTGGCCTGAATAATAGAAGAGGCTTCCAGAGAAGAGGATATTAGATGCCCTGTAAGTACAGGAAACATTATGAGAGGGGGAAAAAAGGAGAAAAACAAATAGAAATATAAGGAGCCTTTTACACAGCAGCCCATAACCAAGTTCCCTATTTATGTGGCATTAGTCAAGAAAGCAGATGTGAAATTTCTAGGGTCTCTAACAATATCTTGGTATAGGTGTAAAGTGTATAAAGGTATCAGCTATGTTTTTCTTGACAATAATATAATTTTGTATTCCTTGGATCAAGTTTGCAGGTCCAGCAGTTACATAGTGGGAGGACATGAAGTGATAATTCAGTAATGGATACGTAAAGGTTACTGGTATTTGTTTGTAAGCAAGGGTAAGGAGTAATTGTGATAATCATAGAGACATGGGTGGGAGAACCATTGTGGAAAGTTGGAAGAGTGGAATATGAGAAGGTTCTCAATAGTGAGAAACCCTCTTCCCAGAGGTTTGAGAGGTGGATCAATACGAGGCAGTTGCTTCTGACAATAAAAGTAATATGCTCCATTATTTTTTTAGAGTGTCAAAGATAGCAGCACCCACTTCAAAACCCTCAATTAGGCATGAGAGTGTAGGGTATATGTTTTGACAGAGAATAAGGAATATACCAGATCATGGGCAAAGAAAACAGTGAGCTCAAGAAATGTAATAGAATCCTTAATATTGAAGGAAGAAAAATAATAAATGTTCCATGTCCAATTTGTCAGTCCTTAGGAGAGGCAGCCCATGAGTGTTGCCGGGAGTGGTCCAATTGTCTGGGGTAAAGTCGATTCTGGTGCAGGGGGCAGTTATTTCCAACAGTGATGACTTGAGCTGGGCAATGTTACCTGAGGCAATGTTACCTCTAGCAGTGAGTTCCAAGGTCAGGCTGATATCATCTGAGATATGGAACTGGGATAGTCTTCCCAAGTGGATATCCACTCAGGTTGATGGGGGTCATGTTTTTGTGGCTATAGTGGTGAAATAACAAATCTGAGGTACATTTGAAATTTGAAAGCAACATTGGGCCTGAGAGCTTGATTTACAAATATCTTTTAATTTAAGAGGTTTCGTGGTTTCATAGCTAGCAAAGATGATGCGTAAGTGCCATAATCTGTGACACTGCCATCTGGGAGACTCTAATCCTTAGAATAAAGCACTGGAACTTGACCAGTACAATTAAAACTCCCATTAAGGGTAGCTGAATCTAAAAGCTCTCAACAATCCAAGGTTTTGCCCAGGTAAGAGACAATAGGCATTATTGTTTTTAGGAGTCACATGGCCTAATTTGTTAATAGGGTATCAGGTTGTTTGTTAAGTAAATTATCTGTGGCTAAGATTGCGCCTCTAGCATTAGCTTATAGTCAGGCCCTCCAGTTTAACTAATTACTACCAGTCCTTTATCTCAGTCGTCAGTTCAGTTGGTAACAGGCAAGCCAGCAAGGTCTTTGTGCTGCAGGGCTTGTGTTTAGCCACTCAATGACATGCAGACCTCAGAATCTGCCATGCATGTTTGAAACAATGACTTAATTGGGAGGGTTTGGACCTCCAGATCACAAACCAATGAAAACACTCAGACCAAGAGTAACAAGACCAATAGCCAACAGAATGTTGCAGAGCTGCACTGATAGTCTTTTGTTGTCTGATGTTGATTTTCCTCACCAAAGAGGAGTTGTTTAAGTTCATCATTATGAGATATGGTATTGATTTCATTATTATCTACAAATGTGATTTTAATTTACTAAGTAGTTTTCTGTTTAGCTACTTGGCACTCCATACTGTCTTTGGAAATGGCCCTAGGGCACTAATTTAGTTTCTTATAGAATACTGGAGGGAAAACCTGAATTAATTAACTACCCCTTATAACTTATATATTAAAGTTTTCATGGGTGTTAGAAGTTAAGGATTCTCCACTAAAATAGTTAATGTGTCCCAATGTATGTTAAAACTTGACCTTCAAGGATTCAAACTTAAAATACAGAAGATCTAATTAATGAATAGCTCTCTCAACTACTTTTACATTTGATAGCTCAATTTTGCCTTGTCTTAAACCTGGAAAGAATAAATGGTGTCTCACAGTGGGTTAGTACAACTTCCATGTTGTGGTCCTATTCATTAAGACCTCCATACTCAATATCATATCAGTGAATTTACTAATTCCATCAAACCAGGAATCAATAAATATCTTGCTATTACATATTTGACTCAAATGTTCTATTCAGTGCTTATTTCCACTTTTAGAAAGTGGAAATCCCTCTGGGAAGACTGAAGGAAAGATTAACTATAAAATTTTGTCAGTGTATCAGGGTGCTTTCTCAGGAGAACACAGCTTTCCTCTCATTCATATGGTTCTGAGTCTATAAATTTGCTCGTGTCTGGAAATTGACTGAAGAGCTATGCCTCTGTTTTTATGATCCATGTTAGACTTATGTTCACTTCACCTAGAACTTTTGTGTTTATACAAATTAAGAATTCAGTAGATTTCCTATCTATTTCACTTCCAAGAACACCATGATCAACTAGCCAACACCACAGATCTATGCAAGTCAGACTATTCTGGTTGCTCTTTTGACTTTGTCAGAACACTGTCCATTACAGTCACCAAGCTCATCCTGTCTTTGCTGGTTGAGTGTGGCCACTTGGCCCTGTCATCCTAGAAACCAATTATTCCCATTGTATGTAAGTTTCCTAATTCAGTGATTACAGTTCCCACTGCAAGCTCTGGCCTATAGAAAAGATCAATCACCAGGCTCTTCACAGATGCTAGGGCTCTTCTCTCCTCATAAGTTTAATTATTATAGTCTTGGTTAAAAGTATGTCTTCTGACACTGCCAACGTGGGTATGTGTGTCTTAAATGACAAATCTACTCTAACATTCCAATGTATTTAAGCTTTGAACTTCTTTACCTGCATTAAACCAAGCCAGGTCCAACATTTCCAACTCACTCACTGTGAGCCACCTTTTGGTCCAATTCTCAGCTAATTCAACCAAACTGTTAGAATTCTTTCTAACTCCCAGCTATAATAGTAAATGCAGAATCTGTTTAGTGACCTCATATCAATAAATTCAACCTGATCCAACTTTATAATCCATCTACCATTATCCTACATCCTTAGAATCCATTCCTACATGTGGAATGCCACAGACTAAATGACTGTCCTCTTCTCCAAGTTAATATTTTGAGTTCTAACCCCCAGTGTGATACTACCTAAATATAGGGCCTTTTAGAAGAAATTAGGGTTAGATTAGGTCAAAAGGTTGTGCCCTCTGTGATGGTATTAGTGGCCTTCTAAGGAAGAAAGAAATGTCTCTTTCTGTCTTTGTCTCTCTCTACATGTGAACACATTGAGAAAAGGCCATATGAGGACATAGCAAGAAGATGGCCATCTGCAAAGTAGGAAGAAAAGTTTCACCAGAATCTGACATCAAGCTGGCATCTTGATCTCAAACTTCTAACCTCTAGCACTGTGAGAAAATAAATTTCAGTTTTTAAGCCACCTGGTCTATGGTATTTTTGTTATGTCAGCCCTAGATCAGATATATAAATGCAGTTAGTATAAATACATATATATTTTTTTGCTCTGTCAGATGAGCTGATGTAAAAGAAACAACTCAGGAGCAATGAGCATACCTAGTATCAGAACTGGGTTTCTAATACCATCCCCAGTAACAGTAACCAGGGATCCTTGGAGAAGTGGCTAAATAAAGGCCTAGGGAAGGAACTAATAGGAAATGAGTCTGGAGTAACTTATACCAGAAAATAAGGAAACAATCAAAAACAAAAAATTACATACAAGAAAACCCCAAAAAGTAAGGAAGTACTCAAAAACAAATAAATGTGGTAGTCTAGAACCCCCAAATAAAGGCATTAGGTAAAAACTAAGAAAATAAATAAATCTAAGTAAACTATAGACCTTAGTTAATAATGACCTATCATATTGTTTAATTATTTATAAAAATGTATCATATTAATATAAAATGTTAATAAAACTTAGCATGCAGTATATTGGTCACTCTATACTATATTCTTAATATTTCCATAAATCTAAAATGGTTCTTTCAAGAAGTGTATTTAAAAAAATGCATTTTCGGAGGCTTCTGGGAAGATGGCGGGGTAGGAGGACACTGGGCTCACCGCATCCTGCAGATCACTTAGATTCCACCTACACCTGCCTAAATAACCCAGAAAACTGCCAGAAGACTAGCAGAATGGAGTCTCCAGAGCCAAGCGTAGATGAGAGGCCCACAGAAGAGGGTAGGAAGGGCGGAGAGGCAGTGCGCGCTACACAGACTGGCAGGAGGGAACCAGGGCAGAGGGGCAGCCCGCCGGCAAAGCAGAGCCCCCCAAGTCTGGCTGGCAAAAGCGGAGGGGCCGGACGGAGTGTGTTCAGACAGCCAGCAGGACTTAACATCTGGAAGGTTGTAAGTTAACAGATCTGCTCGGAGACTGGGAGGGCTGGAGGACAATGGGAGGGAGAGTTGTTGAGCCCCGGACGACAGAGCTCAGCTTGGTGGGGAACAAAGGTGCTCGCCAGTGCCATCTCCTTCACCCATCCCCCAGCCAAAATCCCAAAATGAACCAGTTCCAGTCAGGGAACTTGCTTGCACCACACAAATACCCAATGCTGTGCTTCTGCGGATCCATCCCTCCAGTGGGTCTGACTCACTCCCGGTGCTGCAGGGCCCCTCCCGAAGCAGATCTCCAAAGGAAAAGTGAGGTGAGCCTGCCCTTCCCGCCCCTGTGCACCTTACTGATCCACCCCAGCTAATATGCCAGATCCCCAACACCACAAGCCTAGCAGTGTGCAAGTAGTCCAGATGGGCCATGCCACCCCACAGTGAATCCCACCCCTAGGAGAGGGGAAGAGAAGGTGCACAACAGTCTGACTGTAGACCCAGCGGTGGGCTGGGGGCAGACATCAGGTCTGACTGTGGCCCCACCCACCAACACAAGTTATTCAACACAGCACAGGGGAAGTGCCCTGCAGTTCCACACCACTCCAGGGACTATCCAAAATGACGAAACGGAAGAATTCCCCTCAAAAAAACCTCCAGGAAATAACAACAGCTAACGAACTGATCAAAAACGATTTAAACATTATAAAAGAAAGTAAATTTAGAATAACAGTCATAAAATTAATTGCCAGGCTTGAAAACAGTATAAAGGACAGCAGAGAATCTATTGCTACAGAGAGCAAGGGACTAAGGAATAGCCAGGAGGAGCTAAAAAATACTATTAATGAGCTGCAAAATAAAATGGAGACGACCACAGCTCGGATTGAAGAGGCAGAGGAGAGAATAGGTGAACTAGAAGATAAAATTATGGAAAAAGAAGAAGCTGAGAAAAAGAGAGATAAAAAAATCCAGGAGTATGAGGGGAAAATTAGAGAACTAAGTGATGCACTAAAGAGAAATAATCTACGCATTCTTGGTATTCCAGAGGAGGAAGAGAGAGGGAAAGGTGCTGAAGGTGTACTTGAAGAAATAATAGCTGAGAACTTCCCGGATCTGGGGAAAGAAACAGGCATGGAAATCCAAGAGGCACAGAGAACTCCCTTCAGACGTAACTTGAATTGATCTTCTGCACGACATATCATAGTGAAACTGGCAAAATACAAGGATAAAGAGAAAATTCTGAAAGCAGCTAGGGATAAACGTGCTCTAACATATAAAGGGAGACCAATAAGACTCGTGACGGATCTCTCTACTGAAACTTGGCAGGCCAGAAAGGAATGGCAGGAGATCTTCGATGTGATGAACAGAAAAATATGCAGCCGAGAATCCTTTATCCAGCAAGTCTGTCATTCAGAATAGAAGGAGAGATAAAGGTCTTCCCAAACAAACAAAAACTGAAGGAATTCATCACCACTAAACCAGCCCTACAAGAGATCCTAAGGGGGATCCTGTGAGACAAAGTAGCAGAGACATGGCTACAAGCATGAAACCTACAGACATCACAATGACTCTAAACCCGTATCTTTCTATAATAACACTGAATGTAAATGTACTAAATGTGCCAACCAAAAGACATAGGCTATCAGAATGGATAAAAAAACAAGACCCATCTATTTGCTGTCTACAAGAGACTCATTTTAGACCTGAGGACACCTTTAGATTGAAAGTAAGGGGATGGAGAACTGTCATGCTACTTGAAGTAAAAAGAAAGCTAAAGTAGCCATACTTATATCAGACAAACTAGACTTTAAATTAAGGCTGTAACAAGAGATAAAGAAGGGCATTATATAATAATTACAGGGTCTATCCATCAAGAAGAACTAACAATTATAAATGTCTATGTGCCGAATACGGGAGCCCCCAAATATATAAAACAATTATTCACAAACATAAGCAACCTTATTAACAAGAATGTGGTAATTGCAGGGGACTTTAATACCCCACTCACAACAATGGACAGATCATCTAGACACATGGTCAATAAAGAAACAAGGGCCCTGAATGATACATTGGATCAGATGGACTTGACAGATATATTTAGAACTCTGCATCCCAAAGCAACAGAATATACTTTCTTCTCGAGTGCACATGGAACATTCTCCAAGATAGATCACATACTAGGTCACAAAACAGCCCTTCATAAGTATACAAGAATTGAGATCATACCATGCATACTTTCAGACCACAATGCTATGAACCAATTTGACAGTAAATTTCATATATTAAAAAATAAAAAAAATAAAAATGAAGCTTGAAATCCACCACAGGAAAAAGTCTGGAAAAACCTCCAAAAGCATGGAGGTTAAAGAACACCCTACTAAAGAATGAATGGGTCAACCAGGCAATTAGAGAAGAAATTAAGAAATATATGGAAACAAACGAAAATGAAAATACAACAATCCAAACGCTTTGGGGTGCAGCGAAGGCAGTCCTGAGAGGAAAATACATTGCAATCCAGGCTTATCTCAAGAAACAAGAAAAATCCCAAATACAAAATCTAACAGCACACCTAAAGGAAATAGAAGCAGAGCAGCAAAGACAGCCTAAACCCAGAAGAAGAAGAGAAATAATAAAGATCAGAGCAGAAATAAACAATATAGAATCTAAAAAAAAAAAACTGTAGAGCAGATCAATGAAACCAAGAGTTGGTTTTTTGAAAAAATAAACACAATTGAGAAACCTCTAGCCAGGCTTCTCAAAAAGAAAAGGGAGATGACCCAAACAGATAAAATCATGAATGAAAATGGAATTATTACAACCAATCCCTCAGAAATACAAGCAATTATCAGGGAATACTATGAAAAATTATATGCCAACAAACTGGACAACCTGGAAGAAATGGACAAATTCCTAAACACCCACACACTTCCAAAACTCAAACAGGAGGAAATAGAAAGCTTGAACAGACCCATAGCCAGCGAAGAAATTGAATCAGTCATCAAAAATCTCCCAACAAATAAGAGTCCAGGACCAGATGGCTTCCCAGGGGAATTCTACCAGACATTTAAAGCAGAGATAATACCTATCCTTCTCACGCTGTTCCAAAAAATAGAAAGGGAAGGAAAACTTCCAAACTCATTCTATGAAGTCAGTATTACTTTAACTCCTAAACCAGACAGAGACCCAGTAAAAAAAGAGAACCACAGGCCAATACCCCTGATGAATATGGATGCAAAAATTCTCAATAAGATACTAGAAAATTGAATTCAACAGCTTATAAAAAGAATTATTCACCATGATCAAGTAGGATTCATTCCTGGGATGCAGGGCTGGTTCAACATTCGCAAATCAATCAATGTGATACATCACATTAATAAAAGAAAAGAAAAGAACCATATGATCCTGTCAATCGATGCAGAAAAAGCATTTGACAAAATTCAGCATCCTTCCTTAATAAAAACCCTTGAGAAAGTCGGGATAAAAAAACATACTTAAACATCACAAAAGCCATTTATGAAAAGCCCACAGCTAATATCACCCTCAATGGGGAAAAACTGAGAGCTTTCCCCCTGAGATCAGGAACACGACAGGGATGTCCACTCTCACCGCTGTTGTTTAACATAGTGTTGGAAGTGTTCAACAATCAAACAACAAAAGGAAATCAAAGGCATCAAATTGGCAAAGATGAAGTCAAGCTTTCACTTTTTGCAGATGACATGATAAAATACATGGAGAACCCGATAGACTCCACCAAAAGTCTGCTAGAACTGATACATGAATTTAGCAAAGTTGCAGGATACAAAATCAATGTACAGAAATCAGTTACATTCTTATAAACTAATAATGAAGCAACAGAAAGATAAATAAAGAAACTGATCCCATTCACAATTGCACCAAGAAGCATAAAATACCTAGGAATTTATCTAACCAAAGATGTAAAAGATCTGTATGCTGAAAACTATAGAAAGCTTATGAAGGAAATTGAAGAAGATACAAAGAAATGGAAAAACATTCCATGCTCATGGGTTGCAAGAATAAATATTGTTAAAATGTCAATACTACCCAAAGCTATCTACACATTCAATGCAACCCCAATCAAAATTGCACCAGCATTCTTCTCGAAGCTAGAACAAGCAATCCTAAAATTCATATGGAACCACAAAAGGCCCCGAATAGCCAAAGTAATTTTGAAAAAGACCAAAGCAGAAGGCATCACAATCCCAGACTTTAGCCTCTACTACAAAACTGTAATCATCAAGACAGCATGGTATTGGCACAAAAACAGACACATAGACCAACGGAATAGAATAGAAACCCCAGAACTAGACCCACAAAAGTATGGCCAGCTAATCTTTGACAACGCAGGAAAGAACATCCAACGGAAAAAAAGACAGTCTCTTTAACAAATGGTGCTGGGAGAACTGGATAGCAACATGCAGAAGAATTAAAGTAGACCACTTTCTTACACCATTCACAAAAATAAATTCAAAATGGATAAAGGACCTGAATGTGAGATAGGAAACCATCAAAACCCTAGAGGAGAAAGCAGGAAAGGACTTCTCTGACCTCAGCCGCAGCAATTTCTTACTTGACACATCCCCAAAGGCAAGGGAATTAAAAGAAAAAATGAACTATTGGGACCTCATGAAGATAAAAAGTTTCTGCACAGCAAACAAAACAATCAACAAAACTAAAAGGCAACCAACGGAATGGGAAAAGATATTTGCAAATGACATATCAGACAAGGGGCTAGCATCCAAAATCCGTAAAGAGCTCACCAAACTCCACACCCAACAAACAAGTAATCCAGTGAAGAAATGGGCAGAAAACATGAATAGACACTTCTCTAAAGAAGACATCCAGATGGCCATCAGGCCCATGAAAACATGCTCAACAACGCTCCTCATCATGGAAATACAAATCAAAACCACACTCAGATATCACCTCACACCAGTCAGAGTGGCCAAAACAAACAAATCAGGAGACTATAGATGCTGGAGAGGATGTGGAGAAATGGGAACCCTCTTGCACTGTTGGTGGGAATGCAAATTGGTGCAGCCACTCTGGAAAACAGTGTGGAGGTTCCTCAAAAAATTAAAAATAGACCTACCCTATGACCCAGCAGTAGCACTGCTAGGAATTTACCCATTCCTGTATGCTAGGGACACAGGAGTACTGATGCATAGGGGCACTTGTACCCCTATGTTTATAGCAGCACTCTCAACAATAGCCAAATTGTGGAAAAAGCCTAAATGTCCATCAACTGGTGAATGGATGAAAAAATTGTGGTTTATATACACAATGGAGTACTACATGGTAATGAGAAAGAATGAAATCTGGCCCTTTGTAGCAACGTGGATGGAACTGGAGATGTGTGATACTAAGTGAAATAAGCCATACAGAGAAAGCCAGATACCATATGTTTTCATTCTTATGTGGATCCTGAGAAATTTAACAGAAACCCATAGCAGAGGGGAATGAAAAAAAAAATGAGGTTAGAGTGGGAGAGAGCCAAAGCATAAGAGACTCTTAAAAACTGAGAACGAACTGAAGGTTGATGGGGGGGTGGGACGGAGGGAAGGGTAGTTGATGGGCATTGAAGAGAGCATCTTTTGAGATGAGCACTTGGTGTTGTATGGAAACCAATTTGACAATAAATTTCATATATTAAAAAAAATGTTAAGGGATAGAAAATAATGATAAGAATAAAAATTTTTATTTCAAAAAAAAAAAGAACTTATCAAACTCAACACCCAAAAAACAAATAATCCAGTGAAGAAATTGGCAAAACAAATGAATAGACACTTCTCCAAAGAAGACATCCAAATGGCTAACCAACACATGAAAAAATCTCAACATCACTCATCATCAGGGAAATACAAATCAAAACCACAATGAGATACCAACTCACACTTGTCAGAGGGCTAACATTAACAACTCAGGCAACAACAGATGTTGGCAAGGATGCGGAGAGAGAGGATCTCTGTTTCACTGCTAGTGGGAATGCAAACTGGTGCAGCCACTCTAGAAAACAGTATGGAGGTTCCTCAAAAAATAAAAAACAGAACTACCTTATGACCCAGCAATTGCACTACTAGGTATTTATCCACGGGATACAGGTGTAGTGTTTCGAAGGGGCACATGCACCCCAATGTTTAGAGCAGCACTATCAACAATAGCCAAAGTATGGAAAGAGCCCAAATGTCCATTGATGGATGAATGGATAAAGAAGATGTGGTATGTGTGTGTGTATACACACACACACACACACACACACACACACACACACACACAATGCAGTATTACTTGGCAATCAAAAAGAATGAAATCTTCCCATTTGAAATTATGTGGATGGAACTGGAAGGTATTATGCTAAGTGAAATGAGTCAATCAGAGAAAGACAAAAATCATATGCCTTCATTCATATGAGGACTTTAATAGAGAAAACAGATGAACCTAAGGGAAGGGAAACAAAACTAATATAAAGACAGGGAGGGGGACAAAACATAAGAGACTCTTAAATATGGAGAACAAACAGAGGGTTACTGGAGGGGTTGTGGGAGGGGCTAAATGGGTAAGGGGCACTAAGTAATCTACTCCTGAAATCATTGTTGCATTATATGCTTACTAACTTGGATGTAATTTTTTTTTTAATTTTTTTTTTAACGTTTATTTATTTTTGAGGCAGAGAAAGACAGAGCATGAACAGGGGAGGGGCAAAGAGAGAGGGAGACACAGCATCTGAAACGGGCTCCAGGCTCTGAGCTGTCAGCACAGAGCCCGACACGGGGCTCGAACTCATGGACCGCGAGATCATGACCTGAGCCGAAGTCGGACACTTAACCGACTGAGCCACCCAGGCGCCCCTGGATGTAAATTTTTTAAAAACATACAAAATAAAATTAAAAATAGAAAAATAAAAAAAATTTTTAAACAAAAAAAAATTTTAAAATGCATTTTCAGTCAAGTGCTTTCTTGGCATGTATTTTGGGTTTTTTGTTTGTTGCTTGTTTGTTTTGGGAGAATAAGGTTCTATTCATCATATTCTATTTTCTTTGATATTTTCACCAATAACAAAGGTTCTCAATGTGTGGCCCTTGAGCCAGCAGCAGTAGTATCAACTCAGAACTTACTAAAATTACAAATTCTTGGAGCCCACTCCAGATCTACTGATTCACAAAGTCCGATGTTGCAACAATTTGTGTTTTAACAAGTGATTGTAACATATGCTAAAATTTGATAACTATTATGCTATAATATTAGATACATACTCTTATGGATAAAAATAATCTTAAGAAGTAATATAAGGGGCACCTGTGTGCCCCTGGTTGGTTAAGCATCCAACGTTTGATTTCAGTTCATGTCATGATCTCATGGTTCCTGGGTTTGAGCCCTACATCGGACTCTATGATGACAGCGTGGAGCCTGTTTGGGATCCTCCCTCTCACTCTTTCTCTCCCCTTTCCCCACTCTCTCTCTCCCTCTCTCTCTCTCTCAAAATAAAAAATAAACTTAAAAAAAATAATATAATTGCATAGGGATTCAAACATTTTAGGATTAAATACTCAAAGATAAAACAAATATTCATTAAAAGACCAATAATAATATTTTAATTATTCACAAATCTGATAAGCAAGTATTCCATACCATAAAACATTGGGAGAGTTTTCATAATAAATTTCTGTGACTCTCATTTATAAATCAGAAAAAAATAGATCAGGAAAATTAACTTAGTCAAAGTCACAGGACTTTAGTTAAGATCACAGATCTTTGATTCAGAAAGAGTCATAAAACCTATAATATATAGCCTTTCCACTATCTATACTACTTGCTTTACATTAAACAAACAAATAAATAACACAGTCAATAATTGATGGCTCAATTACTTCTTTGAACTGTGATTTTAGCATTAACATCACTGAGTCTTAATTTCCTCATCTTTGAAATAAGGCTGATAAGATTTGTTTATCCCACACATTTCTTATGGATATTGAGTTAATGCATAGAGAAGGGTTTTAAACATCAAATAGGACACAAATGAAGCTGTTATATTTCTGACTCCTTTACTAGTTCTTATTATTACCAGATTAATGGGCCTCTGTTGTCCAGATTACATTTCTCAGTTTCTTCATTATTGTGGAGAGTCACAAAATATAAACAAAGGTTAAAAATAGGGGAAATGGAAGAACATATTAGATGCATTTCTTACTTCATTTTAGATAGCAGGAAGTTCTGATCAGGTCTATAATTGACATTACACAGGTCCACAGCTTGCATGATCGAAAAATCTTGAATTAAATACTAAATTAAGCTGCTTCTGTGTAATCTGAAGGGAAAAAAAGGAAGACATATTGATGTAGTACATAGATTCTAAATACTTTAAAGTCAATTTAGATCTAGATGTAATACTTTTCTTGTAGTATTAAAGACAACATAATTGTTAGTAATGCAGAAACTGAGTACAGGCATAAGTAATGAAGTAATTACAAGCCAATCACCTTAATTAATACAAAGCACAGAACACTCAATAGCAAAGATTAGGATTGATCCGATGCAAATTTGTTTGGATGACTTAGGTGAAATTTATAGTCAAGAGCCAGTAAGTAATACAAGCCGGTATTCTGGCCTCATGATTGTAAATTTTAGCATGTAAATCATACTGAGACTCTAATACGTTTGATGTAGTTGTTCAATAGAAAAGCTTTAGAGAGATTATCTTAGCTTTTTAAATCATTCACTTTTAAGCAAGGGAAAAAATGATTTTGTTTAACTTGTAATTTAACAGAGATAGGTTATAGTTTGCTTCAAAAGATACAACACCATCACAATATTGCAGAAATTATGAGCACCACTGTAAGACATATTTTATAGGTTTGCAGTCATGGTTTTATCAGGGGGGCAGGAGCATTAGGGTGTAATATACAATAAGTGATTTATTTTAAAGATTAAGTGTTGCCCAGTTTGTGGGTGCTGATTGAGAACTCTACAGAAGGTTGTTTCTTTCCAGTTTGAGAGTGGTCCTAAAGTTACTATAGGGAAGCAAAGCCAGGAGAAAGGAAGAAAAGCTGACATGGGAAAGCCAGAAAAATCTGGCACCCTCAAGAAAAACCGAAACCTATCAGGGCAAACAGGTCCTACAACTATGTAGATCTGAGTGAGTGACATACAGGAGAAGCTGGTGCCTTCACCTTAGAACTGGTTCCTTACTGGCCCAGGACTCACAGAAGATAAAGGAGCTGAGGATCTGGTGGCTGTTCCACAACAAGGTAAACCAGCAAATCAGCACAGCCAGGTGAGCTTTGGTGATGCCTGGAGTTCAACGCTGACATTTAGAGCACAATGGCTGTTGCTTTGCCTCTGTCTTCCAAATTGTGTGCAACTTCTCTTGTGGTTAACCCTAACTCAGAACTATGCAGAGAAGGAAATTCTGGGAAATATAGTTCCAGCCTAACTACTCGACAATATACCCCCCCCCCCATAATGGAGTGCCTGAGGCTAAAATAGGCTAAAATAGGCTAAAAGCAGTGGAACAGCCTCCACTTGGAATCAGATAGATGGACCAGTATGGGAACCTCAACACCAACACTTTCTGGTAATGTGACTTCTTTGAAAAAGCCACTTAAACCTTCCTGAGACTATTTCTTTGTCTCTTCTCAAAGTATAACATGAAGCATTTTAGTAGCCCTACTGTGAATATTAAGTGAGATCATAGAAATAAGCTATCAAGTGCAGTTTCTTGCTCATAGTAGGTCCTCAATAAATAGAAGCTATTATTCAGATTATTGATACATACCCTCCCTCGCTGTGTCTTGAAACATGGGACACATGAATTCTACCCAGAACTCTAGCTTCAACTTGTAGCTATGCATGATTTGGCATTCACCCAAAGATTTAATTGAGCTATAAAAACAAAGTTATCTGGGACCAGTTCTATAAAATCAATCAGGAAATGACCACATGTCCCCTTTATATTAAAGAGAAAGCTATCACAGAAATAAACTATTTATTTTACAGTTAAAATTAAGGCCACAAAGGGTTAATTAATTCCAAAAGAAAAATGAATTTTATAAAATCATCATCCTTAATCATGCTTAAGAATTACAATCAGACAAAAATATTTATTATCCTCTGGGATGATTGATGGTGGGTAAGTCATTAATTATCCCAAATTTTCTTTTTGTAAAACATAATGGGATAAAATATTTGTGGATTTCTGTTTATGCCATTACCATTAACCTTTGCCTTCAGGGCATTCTCTTCCCAACTTTGAGTAAAATAGTAAAAACATTACTGAATATCCATATGCAGTCTTGCCTTTTAGGATTGCTACTTTAACACTTGACTTTTCCTCAGGGACCCCCTGTGCTTTGGGGCTTCAAAAAGTACCTCTGTTGTATGATTCAGTCATTCCAGAGAGTAAAGTTGATATGTTTCGATTATAGCAGGTGCTAGAACTGTACGGGGTATTTAACTTAATTTCATTTAATTCTAAAAGAAAATTTATATATATATATATATATATATATATATATATATATATATATATATATTTAATTAATATGATATATATATTATATATGACATGTGGCATTTATTATACAGTAATTATATGTTATATATATTTTAGACACTATATTATTTATTAATATTGTCCTATTGATATATTGTTATATATTGTAATATAAAATTATTATCATATATTTTATAGAGATATATTTCTTGAAATATATATATTATCTTTTATTAAATTGAAGCTCAGAGTTCAACAACTTTCCCTGAGTTTCACACTCATAATTCCCTGGTTCATTATGCTGTCTATGATCAAGTCTACAATTTTGGCCATGATCTGTAATTGCATCAGCAATTTCACAGGCATGAAAACCAAAGAAATAAAGGACAAAATTATACAATCAGAAACTCTGTAGCACAACTGTGAAGATTATAGAAATGAGAGTGCTGGACCATGTCTGCTGAATGTTCTTTACATAATGCAGCACAGTACTTTGCATATTTTGTGTTTAATAAGAACAATTTAATGACAATAACCTCAAGAGACAAACAAAAAAGATTGTTTCCAAAAAAATCCTATCTCACAAGTAGAAAGAGACAACTTTTCACAGATCCTAATACCTAAAGGAAGGGGGAAGGGAAGTCCAATATGATAAATTACTTTGAACTAGATATGAAAAAGCCCAGAAATTATTTGGTGGCTGACTATTTATCTAGCTTTGTTAATATAATTGGCTGATTTTTCCAATTTAAGAACCCCATGTCTTTGTAAACAGTATTAAGTTCCTTTGAATTTTTATGTCCTCTCTTAATTTGCCTTTCCAGAACCATCCCATGGGCATTATCGAAATCGATACACTGGTATTGCATAATATAATTTTAAAACACTGTATAAAAAGTCTTTTTAAATACTAAAATTCTGATTTTAAATTGCATTAATTTTAAATTACATTAATTCACACTACAATCAGCTTCTCCAATATAGCATTCCACAAAATCACAGTAGTTATAAAGAACTATGGGGTTAAGCAGCAAGTTTTGTTGAGTAAAAATACATTTAAAGATGAGAATATTACCTTTCTCATTTGGACAAGATAGAGAGTATATATTGTCATTGGACTATTGGGTAAGATATTTCTTTAAATTTTCTTTATTTTGAAATAACCTTCTGACTACCTTGGGGATATTAGCCCAAATTAAATTGCCAACCCATATCTCATTATGGAAAAAAAACCACAAAGTTTTTCATTATCTATTTAAAAGGTAGAGGCTTATAGATAGAATTTTTTCCTGTGACTTTAAACAGGGCATACTTTTTGATATTCATCAAAATCAAATATCTGTTAAATTCTTATCAATTGATAAAAATCAAATGCAGATTACTGTTTATGCTAGGCACTAAGGAGGTCAGATTTCTGTTCAGAAAATGATGTTTTTGATGAATGTTGAAAAACTGTACAGAATGGTGGTGAAATATTCAAAAGTACTTGCAGTTCATGAGAATATTTAACCAGGGGTTTAGGAAGTCTGTCCAGTGGATATTTACTAAAATTGAGCACTTCTAAATATGTTGTCATCATTGTGATGTGTTCAATTACTTGTTATGTAGCAGAGTAAAAATGGGAGTATTATAAGAGCACAGACTAAAACATATACAAGAATACATAGCCAATTAACTTCTTAAATCCTTATCACAGCTCAAGAAATATAAAAGAGCTAAGCATTAAAGTTGTTCTAATTTTAAACTTGCATGATTCTATAAAAATTGATGGTTTTGTAAATATGAATTTATTGAAAAATTATGTATTGAGCCCTTATGCAATGCTGGAAACTGTAGCTATATACATGCAAGTTAAATAATATTTATAACTCTGTGGTAAGCAGAAAAATGGCCTCCCAAGAAGGTCCACATTCTAATCTCCAGAAATTATGAATATATTATGTTACATTACAAAAGAAAATTGAGGTGACAGATGTAATTAAAGTTGCTAATCAGCTTATTCTAAAATAGGGACGTTTTCCTGAATTATCAAGATGGGCCAAATGTAACCACAAGAATCCTTAAATCTGGAAGACAGAGGTGGAAGAGTCAGTGTCAGAGTAATAAGTGAGAAAGACTGGCCAGCCATTGTTGGCTTTGACTATAAAAGACACCCATTGAGTCACAGATAAAAGCAGCCTCTACAAACTGGATAAGGCAAGGAAACAAATTGTCTCCTGCAGACTTGAGAAAGGAATACAGTCCCATCAACACCTTAACTTCAGCCCACTGTGGCCCATTTCAAACTTATGACCTCCAGAACTGTAAGAATAAATTTAAGTGTTATTTTAAGACACTAAATTTGAAGTCATTTATTATAGCAGCAATAGAAAACTAATGCAGACTATATTTCATAAATATGGCATAATAAGGGTAATCAGAGCTTATAATGGGATTACAAAGAAGAATGCTTAATTCAGATCATGGTAGGGGTGAAAGAGGTCAAGAAAAGGTTTCCGTAAGGAATGATATACACTGTTGCTGAGTTTTAAGGAATGGGTAGGATTTGGTGAGAAACAAGCACAGGCGAAAGTTTTCTGAACAGAAAGACCACCATATGCAAAAGGTCATAGAGGCAAGAAAACATGGACTGCTTGTAAATATGGCTAAATTACTAAGGAACTACACAGGGACCAATACATGGTTTGCCTGTACCTTAAACTGAGATGGGTGCATTTTATCTAGCAGGCAGATGAAACCAGGATAGAGAGAAGAGGATGAGTTCAGAAAATTGGTAAAAGGTATAATGAATAATTGCTTTTAATTTAAAATTTCTGATCAACTTTCTAAATCTTTTACAGTAGCAATAATAAACCAGCTCTGAAAAAACAAAAAACAAAAAATGTCGACATGTAGCAATTGCCTTTTTTGTCATTTAAACGCCCCTACCAAGGCCAATTTCAAATCACATTAAACACAAGGTGGTGAAGATATGCACAATGGCTCTCACAAGCCAATAAGAGCCAGTTCCTGTACATCACTTTTTTTCCCACAGTTAATACTAAACACAGAAAGAGAACCAAAAAAAAAAAAAAAAAAAAAAAAAAAAGCCCTTATAATTCTTTAATATGCTAATATTGTTCCTTTGTCTTCCTACCCTTTAAATGGGATTAGGGATTCCAGGTCTATGAAAGTGTTTCATCTCAGAGCTGAGCTTTTATCTATTCAACCAGACACAACATCACAAGAGAAGATGGAAACTGAACTATGGGTCTTGTCTATTGAATCAGGAAGCTTTATGTTGTCATCTAAGACACAAAAGAGACTACTTGTATTGTAGCCTCTCTGCTTTTACAATGTTTCATTCTTCTAATTGCAGAGTATTTTTTTTACCATGTATCTGTCTCCAATAGATATCTCATCTAAATAATTTAAGCTGACACCTTTCATTGATATCATTTTAGGCAGTTTTCAGAGGAAATATAATACCTTTATTCTTTAAAATATTTTTCAATCACTCAGTATTTTCCCACACAGCGGGAATTCCAGTGATTGAAGGTTTTACTGTGAACCCCCTCTAAATATATTTGTTCTAAACATAAATAATGTTTAAAAGCTCATGTATGCCTAATCTCATAGTACATGAAGCTTGGGCTCATTTTTCAAGTAAATAATATTGGAACAATAACATTGGAAACACATTCCATGCTCATGGATCAGAAGAAAAATATTGTTAAAATATCTATACTACCCAAAACAATCTACACATTTAATGCAATGTCTATCAAAATATCAATAGCATTTTTCACAGAACTAGAGCAAAAAATCCTAAAGTTTATATAGAACCACAAAATGCCTAGAATGGCCAAAGCAATCTTGAAAAAGAAAAATAAAACTGAAGGTATCACAATTCAAGATTTCAAGTTATGTTACAAAGTGATGGTATTAAAACAGTATGGTACTAGCATAAAAACAGACACATAGGATCAGTAGAACAGAATGGAAAACCCAGAAATAAACCCAAAATTATATGGTCAATTATTTTTCAGCAAAGGAGGAATGAATATACAAAAGGAAAAAGACACTCTCTTTAACAAATGGTATTGGGAAAACTGAACAGCTACATGAAAAACAATGAAACTGGACCACTTTCATTTACCATATGCAAAAATAAACTCAAAATGGAATGCAGACCTAAGTGTGAGACCTGAAACCATAAAAATCCTGGAAGACAACGCAGGCAGTTATCTTTGTGACATCAGGCTTAGCAACATTTTTCTAAATAGGTCTGCTGAGGCAAGGGAAATAAAAGCAAAATAGACTATTGGAATTACATCAAAATAAAAAGTTTCTGCATAGTGAAGGAAAACAAAATTAACAAAACTAAAAGGCAACTTACTGAAGGGAGAGGAGAAGATATTTGCCAATGGCATATCCGTTAAAGAATTAGTATCCAAAATACATAAAGAACTGATATAACTCAATACCCAAAAAACAAATAATCCAATTTAAAAATGAGCAGAAGACAGTATCAGACATTTCTCCAATGTCCAGATGGTCAACAGACACATGAAAAGATGCTCAACATCACTCATCCTCAGGGAAATGCAAATCAAAACTACAATGAGATATCATTTCACACCTGTTAGAATGGCTAAAATCTAAAATCAAAAACACAGTAAACCAAAGATGTTGATGAGAATGTGAAGAAAAAGGAACACTCTGGCACTGTTGGTGGGAATGCATATTGGTACAGCCACTGTGGAAAACAGTATGGAAAATTACAAATAGAACCCTTTGTACTGTACAAAGTACCCTTTGATACAGTATTTGCAATACTGGGTATTTATCAAAAAAATACAAAAATATTAATTTAAAGGCATACATGCACCTCTATGTTTATTGCAGCATTATTTACAATAGCCAAACTATGGAGGCATCTCAAGTGTCCATCATGTATATATACATATTACACACACACACACACACACACACATATACATATATATGTAAGTATATACATTCATAATAAAAAAAAGAATTAAATCTTGCCATTTAAAACAACATGGATGGACTCAGAGAGTATACTGCTAAGCAAAATAAGTCAATCAGTTTAGACAAATACTGTATGATTGCACTCATAAGTGGAATTTAAGAAACAAAACAAATGAGCAAAGGAAAGAGAGAAAAAGAGAGAGAGCAAGAAACAGAATCATAACAATAGAGAACACACTGACGGTTACCAGAGGGGAGATAGATGGGGGAATGGGAGAAATAGGAGATGGGGATTAAAGAGTACACTTATCATGATGAAAAACATAAATAAATAAAATGAAAAAAACCCCATGTTGTTTATTCTTAATTTATTCTAGAGGAGAATTTTTTTAAATACAGTAAGCAATAAAATACCTCATATTGACAGAGATAACAAATCTTGGAGTGAAGAGGTCAATAAGGAAATATAAAATTAATTACTTCATTCAGTGAACATTAAGCATTTACTACTTGACAGAGATTATAGAAATGTTGTAACTCCAAAATGGAAAAAACACAATAATCCCTATCTTCAAGGGATTCACAACCTAGAAAAGGAGAAACATATTCTAAATATATCATTGGCCAAGATTTTTCCTTCAACCCATAAATTGTTCAATTTGTACTTTGCAGAAGAAATTAGAATCATAGAAAGCATAGATAAAACTTCAGTTAAATGTAGGAACTCAAAATTTGTGACAAGTTTACACAGTTTTTAAAAATCCTATTTTGTTGTCATATTCTTTGTTTCTTCCATCTCCTTTGCAGTGTTGGTGGCTGACTGCATTACAATGACAGCATGTATGTCTTCTATGGGAGAAAATAAAAAAGTTTTACCCCACATTAGCAAATATCTCACCATTTATTTAGAAATAAGACATATCCAAATGATATTTTTATGGTGTGGGAGTTGTTTTTAATTACCAAAAATATACACAGAGACCCCAAATATACACAGAGACCCCTCATGTCAGTCTTCCATTCTGACCATTAAGGACGTAGTGAGGAAAGTTATTCCAAGGAGCATGAGAAAATGAAAATATTATCTTTTGTTAGCTTTTCACCAACATTTATTTAGCACCTACTGTATGTGTGTTCTGTCTTGTGTTAAGTGCTTGGGGAAGGAGATCAAGAACATAATAAGTAATTAATACTTGCTGGGTAAATAAATGAAATTATACCTGCTCTTAAGAAGGGTAGAGTCCCACAGGACATATAGGATATGCACAAAAGTAACAGGAATATGAACCCTCATAAAAATTAAGTTTAAAAAAGGTACCAAAGATGGGGCACCTGGGTGGCTCACTTGGTTGAAGCATCCAACTTTGGCACAGGTCATGACCTCACGATCTGTGGGTTTGAGCTCCATCTGTGCTGACAGCTCAGAGCCTGGAGCCTGCTTCAAATTCTGTGTAACCCTGTCTCTCTGCCCCTCCATCCCTGCTCCCACTCTCTGTCTCTTAAATACCTATAAACATTAAAAAAAATTTAAAAAGGTACCAAAGAAAACCATGACCATCAAAAGATAAAATTAATTTTCCTTGGGAGGAGTTACAGAAGACTTCACAAGAGTAGCATTTCAGCATGTTCTTGGGTAGAACCAAATTCACACTAGATCCTCAAATTTGAAAATGAACTCAAATAGTAAAGAATTTCCTTAAACTCCACTAGATAATAAAACTTTTTAAAAAATTCTGTCACCTCACTTAGTAGCTGGAATAAAAATAATAAATTTCCTTTCATTAATTAGAAGTAATAGCTCATAAATAAGCCTTAGAAGGACTCTGACCTTGAGGTAAGGTCTGGAAGTAAGACTAAAACAAGGTCATCAGTCCAGAAAAAGATTGATTTAAAGTTGCTGTGATTCTGAATGTCATATTTTCACTAAGTACTCAAATTATACTGACTCAGAGCTCGCAGTCTTGATTTCCAGAATTTTAGTTCCACCACTACTTCCTCTACCAGCAAATGTTCCCCATAATTACATAACCTCAAAATCTCTCCTATTCTGGTCTGGGTCCTATTATATTGCTTCCATAACCTATCACCACTGCGGGGCACAAGTCTCCCACAATGGTGATCACAGGTTCAACTACCTCCTGACCATGTTAGCTTCTCTCCTTTACAAACCCTTCCCCAATCCTGCAACACAGTCTTGGGAGCAATCTGTTCCCAGGAGGACTGAAATTACAAATAGCCATTTTATTAAGGGAAAAGCAGATTCTCCCTTCAAAGAGATTAATCTTCCTTTATGGTTCCACATGGACAGCTGAAGTGTACAGAGTTTAATAGCCCAATACCAAAGCATTTTTTCCTATTCAGTCTAAATCTAGGGAATTGATAGTATAGTTTATGTTAAGATGACAGAGTGCCTTGGAACTCCTCCTCAATTCCTCCTTTCATTCAAAGTTAGAGAGAGGGGTGGAACTAGATTTTCCCTCATCTTTGCAGTTTCTATCCCCAAACCACTGTGAGCAATATAGTAAAAATAATGCATCTTACCTTCTCAAGAGCAAATGGAACTAATGAAGTCATGTAATACTTTAAACCCACACTTTTAAAATAAATATTTTTAGGAGGAATGATCTTTAAAGGTGAAACTAATAAGACTATAACCAGCTCATGTCTCTATAAACACACAAAGTAGCTTCACTGATTCAACATTTCCAGCTTCAAATATTGGTTTTGATTAAGGATATTTAATTTTCACTTATATAACTTAAAGGATCACAAACATTGTGTGTTCTTTGTGTATTTGTCTTATTGCAGGAGGTATAATTTTGTTTGTTTCCTAAAACAAATAGTCACCCTAAAGATATATTCAAACCTCAAATTTTTGAAATTACCTTCTATTTTAAAAGACAGGTTTTTGGTTTTTTTTTTTCTTATGATTGAGACTCTCTTAAAAATTATAGGGTCCAGATTAAATTACAACTCCCAACTGAGTACTGAAAGCAAGCTGCTGAAATGAATCCTAGAGTCAGGCTGTCTGTCTAAGCAAAGATTAGAACAGGACAGTGGATATTCAGAAGCATCAAGTAGGAGAAGGGACAAAAATGTGTGGGCAGGAACCCAATCATTTGGAGATTTGATGTGTCATGACAGCAACTAAGCTGCTAAAGAACTGGAAAATATAAATGGAACTAGTGATGCCAGAGTAAAACAAGGTAGGCCCTTAATCAGAAGACACTGATAGATAGAACAGAATCCTGGGAATAAGCAACTCAGCTATCATGGCCAGAGCAGAATTAACCACAAATCTAGTATGATGCTTTGTTGTCCCAGTTTTGACTGGTTTCATATCCATCCATACATGAAGCTTAAGCCACAGACACAGACTGTACAGTGGGGTAAGAATCTAGGGAGATCAAGAAACTAAGATGTTTTTTCATGTTAATATTCTGATTTAGAAGTCAAAGCTCTCTACCTATTTTCAAGAGCTTCAACAACATAGTCCAAGTACAAATTTTCTTATATATTAGGCTTAATAAGTGCTATTAAAATGCAACTTCTAAATCACATCCTTAAATTAAAAGAGGCTCTTATTAGACTTAGAATTCTTATTTAAGGTCATGACATTAGTTTCTATACCTCTGTGCTCTAGGAGTACTATAAATGCAATTTTCATGGATAAATCAAGCTGTGTAACTCAGGCAGAATGTTTCACTATAGCCCAAGGTAGAAATGTGAGTGCTTTCATAGCAGTCAAACTAATTATCTTTTATTTTTATTCTTCCCATCAAAAGGGCACATTCATACCTTTAAAAAGAACTTATTAAAATAGACTTCTTACATTTACATATTTCAATAATACTGTACATACTGTGAAAAAGCCAACAATACTACTGTAGTTCCTGTTAAAATTATTAACTTATTTTAAAAGTGAAACTGTCAAAAATATTTCATTTAGGGTGAAAGCTTTGACCCTGTTGCCTCTTAGTAGGCAACTTTATTTTGTGGCAGCTAACATTTGTGCTTCAGTCAGTCACCGAGTACTTACTGTTCACCCTCAGGTCACATTCATCCATATAATGGGGCAGCAAAGAGAGCATGGATAAATGGAATTTAAGACAACCTTCAAACTTCACTAAATCAAGAGCTTCGAATACTTTCCTAACCAAATATTGGACAGGTTTGACTATTCGAATTTCTCTTCTTCTTCTAGAAGATTCTAAAGAAAGGTGGCCCACACGGAAAATAGCATGTAGCACAGGGTAAAAATATATTATCATCTGGGAAATTAGCCTATTTGAATAAGACAACATTTATATTGAGTAAAGGAAAATAAAATAATAAGATATGTACTTACTGTTAAAACATATTAGTTCACATAACAGGCCAGATCAGAGACAAGGAAATGTTCTCCTTACAAAAACTGCTTCCAGGATTGTCCATTACCAAACTATCTAAATTTAACTAAGGAAAGAATGAGTCAATCACAGGAACAGGGCAGTAGGCACCCGGTTAGGATTAGAAGTTTAGAAAAAGAAGTCACTGTGGAAACATTGTGTTTGCCCTTTTAAACATGATCTAGAGAACATTAGACAACAGACTTTAAATATTCTGCCCCAATAGCAGGCCAATACCTCTGTGAAGCTAGCTAAGCTGAATGTTATTAAACATGTACATCACTTACGATGTTTTTCTTTTTCTTTCTTTCTTTCTTTCTTTCTTTTCTTTCTTTCTTTCTTTCTTTTTTGCTGATTGTGTTGTCTAGTAAATGTTTGTGATATTTGTGGTAGCCATACATGTTTTGACTAATCCTTTATTTTTTATTCTTATAGTTGTTTATATTTTTATGTTCCTATAAAGTTGGAATTTCCAATATTATGAGTTAGGGCTTTCAAAGGTAAAAGTTAAAATTCACACTTGCAGACTTCTCATTTCAACACTGATTTGTAAAGAACTCAGAAGTCATCACTATGTTCCTTACAAAAGGACAAAGCTAAACAAACTGCAAATCAATAACCCTTCTTTTATTATTAGAGAATAAGTGTTACAGGGTAAAACATCACCCCAAAATCTGGGGACAGAGGCAAAGTCAGTGAGACACAGTCAAGATCAGTTAACCTGAAACTGAAGCTACTACAGCCAGAAACTATTAAGAAAGCTTAAAAAACAATTTGCTGAATTTTGAGAAACTGAACATAGACCAAAGTGAAAATGAAAATCCCCTGGATATGAAACTTAGAGGTCTCACATTCGTGGGATTTACATCCAGAAAGTCCACTTTTTAATGTGAAGATCCAAGAAAGATCTCATTCTAGATGTGGCTTTGTGAAATATGCCCAGAGTTTTCTCCATAGCAAAGGACTACCATCCAGGGAAAAGACATTACGAGACTCTTCATAGCTTGAAGAAGGGCATTCTTCCCACCCTGGACACACATATTTAGAGGGGAAAAAAAAAGACCCAAAAAATACTTGTGAAAATCACAGTTTAGGACACAGGACAATTAAAAGCCTGAAATCAAAATTTTTTTAATTAAAGAATGCTTCCTCATCTCTGTATCTTACCACACACAAAGAGAGCTCTGCTATGATAGCTAGTTTTATATATAACCAAAAAATATTATAAACTATATAGTTCTCTCATTCATGGTTAATTTAAAAGTTAATGGTTTGTTTGGGGCACCTCGGTGGTTCAGTTGGTTAAGTGTCTGACTCTTAATTTTGGCTCAGGTCATGATCTCATGATCGTGAGATTAGCTCCACACTGGGCTCTGGGCTGACAGCACAGAACCTGCTTGCAATTTTCTCTTTCCCTCTCTCTCTGCCCCTCCAGTGTGCATACATGTGTGTGCACTCTCTCAATCTCTCTCAAAATAAATAAATAAAAATTAAAAAAAAAAACATAACAGTCTCTTTAAAGTCATAATACTATCAAAGCATTGGGTGATTATAGCACAGAGATAAATGAACTCAATGACAGCAACACACTGGGAATACTCTGTTATAGGGTACCTACATATATGTGAAGCATATAGTGTTATTTGAAGGTAAACTCAAATTAGTTACAAAAGAATATGATAAACTTTAAGGCAACCACTAAAAAAACTGTTAATGAAGTATAATTAATATGTTAAAAAAGAGGAAATGGAAAGGAAATGAAAATATATAAAACATTCAATTAAGATCAGAGAAAGCTAAAGATGAGGAAAGAGAAAAAAAGAAAAACAAAAACAAATGTAATGAATACAAAAGTTACAAAAATGTAAATTTTAATCCAACCATGTCAATAATCACTTTAACTGTGAAGGGTCTGTATGTAGTAATTTGAGGATAGAGAAAGATATACCATGTTAATATTAATACAAGAAAGCTAGAGTAACTATACTTCAGAAAAACAAACTTCAGAACAAGGAAAGTTTTCAGTGATAAAGCATTACAGAATGCCTAATATTTATGTATCTAACAAAGTGTTAAAATATATGAGGCAAATCTGATAAAACTGAAAGAAGAGAGACAAATTCACTATACATAAATATACTTGTAAACTTCAAAACAGTTTTTCAGCAATTGATATATGAATCAGGCTAAAATTCACTAAGGGTATAGTTGATCTGAATGGCACCATTAATCAAATTTATCTAATTGACATTATTTACAGAAAACTCCACCCAATAATACCAAAGTACACATTTTTCTCAAGCTCATATCAAACATCCTCCGGGAAGGATTACATTTGGGAACACAGAGCATACTTCAAAAAATTTTAAAACATAGAAACCAGACAAAGTGTGTTTAATTAATTGAATAAGAAATTAAGCTAGGAATGAGTAATAGAAAGACACTTGAAAATCCATAAATATTTGGAAATTAAACAAATTAATACATGGTCATAAAAGAAGTTTCAGGGGAAATGAAAATATTTTGAACTAAATGAAAATAACAATATAACTAATCAACATTTGTGAGATGCAATGAAAGTATGCAAACAGAAATTTCTAGCATTAAATGCATATCTTAGAAAAGAACAGAGTGCTAAAATCAGTAACAACCTTAGCTTCTACTGTAGGAGACTGGAGATAAGAAAACAGTTTAAGCCTCAAACAAATAGAAGAATATACATAATAAATATTGAGGAGATATTGTGGGAGATAAGCTTAGGAATCCCCTGGGCTTACACCAATGGGTTAACAAGACATAAAGAAATACAAAGTCATAAAATGCTCACACCTGAGTTCGGGTAAAACAGATTGGCACTCCAAGAATACGGGGGTGCAAAGACACCCCACGAATAGGGAGGTGCAAAGGAGCCAAGAATAGGGAGGTGCAAAGGCACCCCAAAATAGAGAGGGGGTGCAGAGGCCCCAAAATTGAGAGGGAGAGGCAAAGGCCTGAAATAGAAATGGTGCAAAGGTGCCCAATACATAGGAATAGCAAGATTAGATGTTCAGGATGGAAGCACCCCAAATTTAGTACTATAGCAGAAAAGCTGCTTTCACAGGAGAATAGGGCCAGGTTAGGTAAATTGGTGAATTGGACTATGGACCTACTGTGCTGCAGGCAGAGCAGCCCAGAGATGGTTAACAAAAGAAAAGGTGTCTTGTCAACCCTGAGGTTATTTCCCCTATCTGTCTCATCCCCTAGGCTAGCAAAGATAACAGGCAGGGTGTCTTCTGTCTGCTGTTGACAACCATCTACCCATCTTCCCGGCGCCCGGATTTTGTTTTATATTGACCCAAACCTCAAACACTGTATATCTTCAAACCCCCCTTTCCCTCATGTCCCCAAGTTAATGTTCACAGTTTGTCTCTTTGTACACGCCCATCATGTTTTTAAGCCTTCTGATCTTAATAAATACGAGGCAAGGACCCTTATTCGGGGCTCTTGTCTTTTTCCTGGACATTAGCCATCTCTCGCTTTAATCCTGTGTCCGCTCTTTTGCTGGCCAAAAGAGAACTGTAGACTTAGAGTCTACAACAAGAAAGTAATGAAATTAAGACAGGAATATAATAGAAAAACATGATATCAAAAGTTGGTTCTTTGAAAAGATCAATAAATCTCATGAACATCTAGTTAAGCTACCCAAGAGAAAAAGAGAGAAGATGCAAATTATCAATATTAAAAATAAAAGAGAGGTCATCACTACTGATTGCATAGACATTAAAAAAGTAGCAAAGGGAGTTGCCTGGGTGGCTCAGTCAGTTAAGCATCTTGATTTTGGCTCAGGTCATGATCTCGTGGTAGTGAGATCGAGCCCTGTGCTGGGCTCCATGCTGGATGGACATGGAGCATACTTGGGATTCCCTCTCTCTCCCTACCTCTCTGCCCTTCCCCAGCTCATGCCCTCCTTCTCTCAAAATAAATAGGTAAACATTTTTTTTTATTTAAGTAGCAAAGGAATGCTACATATGTGATAATTTAGATAAAATGGACCAATTCCTTGTAAGACAAAAGCTATGAAAACACACACAAGGCAGAATAGGTCATCTGAATCAGCCTACATTTAGTAAAGAAATTGAATTAGTAGTTTAAAATTTTCAAATAACATGGGTCACCTGGGTGGTCACTCAGGTAAGTGTCTGACTCTTGATTTCAGCTCAGGTCATGATCCCAGGGTCTGCTTAAGATTTTATCTCTCTTTCCCTCTGCCCTTCTCCCAATCTCTCTTTAAAATACAATACAATAAAAAAATAAAATAAAATAAAATAAAATAAAATAAAATAAAATAAAATAAAATAAAATAAAATAAAATAAAAACTTTTGTTTTCAAATAAAGTAAATACAGGACCAGATAAATTCTATCAAATATTTAAAACAAGAAATGACACCAATAATTTACAATTTCTTCCAGGGAATTCTCAGCTTCCTTAGCAGATAGGTTACAGGCGTGTGTCCTTGCCTCTGCAAACAAAACACATAGGAAACTATGTTTGGAGAAAATAGAGAAAGTCATGCCCAGTGAAAGATTTCATGGAGAACAGTGGCAGATGTCCTTGTGGAGATGTCCAACAATTGCCTAATTCTTGGACTCAGGCACAAAAAGATTGTGCCTGCCAACAGGCTATTAGAATGATTTCAGTAATGTTCCTGACTGTATAGCCTCCATGGATTCTGTGACCTATCATATTTTTCATTAAATTTCATTTCTGATTAAACTAGCTAAAGTGAGTTCTGTGGTTTGCAACTAGACCACTGTGAGAGATTCTGCTTACCCACAAACCTCTTAACTAATATTTGGCCTCATACATGGACTCTGTTTAAAGGGAGAAAATATGCTTGTCTTGTCAGCAAGCATTAAACAATTCATGCAACAGTGGTAAGTTAATAGCCATTGCCATCTGGATAAAGGTCCCCCTACAACAATCCCCACAACAGTGTGGCATAGTTATAGAGGGGCCTGTCTGGTTTAGCAAAAACAAACAAACAAAAAACCCACATGAGTTTGTAATCAGATAGACCTGGAGTTCAATCCTTGCTCTGCCTTTTTAAGTTGTTTTATATTAGGAGAATTACAAAGACTCTCTAAACTTCTATTCACCTGTAAACGCACATAACAAAACCTACTGCCTCTGGAAGACACTATCATTTGCCTACTCATCAGTCATTTCTCCTTATCCTTGGTTACCACAACTCTAATTTTATTCAGGTACCATGTAGCTATGTCCTACCCCAGATGACATGTCTTGATTGAAGGTAATCCTTTCCCCACTTGCCAGTTAGTAATTGGTTTATTGTTTGATATGTGATATGACCCAGTTTTGTTCAAAGGAACTTCACAGGAAAGATACTGGAGATTTCTGAAAACTATTTCACTCCCTGATAAAGGCAGGATAAGAGAGTGAGAAAGTGATAAGGAAACCCAGATCAAGAGTGAAAAGCCATCTTTCTTACTGGCTTTGAGGACTATTGTGTGAAGATGTGATTCCTGGAATTACAACAATCACCTCACCACTATGTATGATGGGAAGACCAGAAGAATGGCAAGCCCACAGTGATGCCTAGAGAACTAAGCATCATTAATTCACTACACTATTCTTAGAAACACCTCTCTCCAGACCTGCTGTTCCAGAGGCGGAGGGAAAAAATCAGTGCTTAAGGTGAAATCCAATTTCAGTTGGTTTCTTTACATCTAAAATAATTCTTGCTAAAATGTTATTTCATAGTATTTTTTTATAAGAGTGAACAAGATACTGCTTTTTAAACAAAACAGAGGCAAACCACCCCTGTACTCTAACCCCTCCCATGGCTTCCATCTCACTCAGAGTGAAAGATAAATATACCTACTATGTTCATGATTGTTCGCCACTCCCTGTATCTCACCATTAAATCTGACCTAATTTCCTACTGCTTTTCTCCTTGCTCCTTTTGCCCAAGCCCTTCTGGTTTCCATGCTGTGCCTCCCTCACCCAGGAAAACTTCTTCCTAAGCATCTTTGCTTCAACTGTTCTCACTGCATAGACTGATCTTCCTCCAGACATACTCTTGCCTAATTCCCATCCATTCCTCTTTACGCAGACCTCACCTTCCCAGAGATGCCTTCCTGGTCACCTTGTCAGTACAATTCTACTGTTCTATAATTTTCTTTTTTCCCATAGCATTTTTTACCTTTCTCATAGTATTTTCTTTTATGATTATTACATACCATCTAAATATGTGCTAAAGTGGAGCTACAGGAGGGCAGGAGTCTTTCTTTTGTTCAGTGATGGACCTCAAGAATCCAAAGCTGTGCCTGGCATAAAGTAGGTGCTTAATAAAAATGTTAAATTAATGATGAATACATGAATATTTTCAAAATTCCCAGCACATGCTAGCTAGTCAACAAATCTTCACTTAATCACTGTGCACTCCTTGCTTGTCCTTGCCTTCCTTGTGGTCCAAGCATGTAGTGGGATCCACCTTACTGTTTTCTATGGTCTTAGTCTTCTTCCTCCCTTAAATTTTCTTTCTCCTCATGTTCTTTTCTTTCTACAGTCCCATTGTACTTTCTACGGTCATATCTCCTGATTTTCCTCTTTGCATGCACGAAGAGCATTATTCTTAGTCATTCATCAAATATTTACCGTGTGCCTACTCTGTGCCAGGTATTTTGCTAGGTTTTAGATTTTGAAAGAACAATAACAGAAAATAAGCTCACAGGTACTCTGGTATGTATTTTGTCATTCAATTATGTGCTTCAAATAGTGTACTTGTGCTCTTACATGACAATGAATAAAGGTTTTTGTACAACATGCTCAGGTCAGGATGAAACATGTGTGATGGTCACTGGTCAAGAAAACAAGTAGATTAAGCATGCTCAACAATGAACTGCAGACGGAAAGGTCAGGCGAATTGTACCATGAATTACTGTACAAACAGAAGTTCTGCGCTATGCCACTAAGAAGATAGGACAAGGGGTCTTTTCAGAACATAAGGGAATAAAAGAGGGTACAGATTATAAATTTGTAGAAAACAGAAGATTTTGATTGAGGATATAATATCTTTTAAATGAGCATATGCTTCCAGAGAAGTTATAAAATGTGATATATATTTTATATACTTGAAATTGTTGAATCATCAAAAACATTTAAAAACTACTCTTAAAATTATTCTATTTGATTTTCTCTCTCTCTTTTTTTTTTTTTTGGTAAAGGTTTTTTACAGTGTTTTTTAATGCAGAAATTTCCAATTCTCAATAGCTGTCATAATGCCAAGTGAAGAAGTTATTCATCCATGAAAGCTTCCTTTGTTAAAATACAGATCGCATTATTTATACAATCTGAATGTTTAATGAATGCATACAAATTCAAATGTCAATGTAGATAAACTAAAATTACATTTCTATCAAGAAAGAAAGCCTTTCTAACAAAGGACAAGACTTTTGTTTTAAGGTGAAAAAGTTAAAGGCTGAATCCTAAATTGTTTTTTAAAAAGTAAGTGACTGAGAGGTATATGAAGGTTTCCTGAAAGGTTATCTTAAATACAAATGTGAAAATGTATCTTTAAACAGTGAATGGTGTAGACATTTCATTTTGTAGTTTAGAGAACAAATTAAAATAATACATCTTTATCCCATATCATGAAAAAACATGGCAAAATCATTCTATAAGGATGATAAATGCAATTTAAGAATTGTGTATGTGTCAAGACTGAAGCAGGATGAGCCTTAATGACTCAGGCTCTTATCCATAACATTTGCCATTCATAGAAGACTTGCCATTCACAAAAGAATTTGAGCATAACAAAAGATTCTGTGAAATTATATTTCAACTATGCATGAAACTTTTCTCAAACAAAATCTTATATCCAGGCTTGTTATTTCAGGTATTTACTCCTCTGGAGGTCACATGAGGAGCTATGACAAAAGGAAATGATCAGTTTTTCTCAATTGTTTCTTATTGTAGCTGCATAAGGAAGGACTTTTTATGGAACCATTTTCAACGGATTTCTCAGACAACAAGGAAGACACATGGAAGGGGAACATTTAGTTTGTCTTCAAAGATGTTTCTCGGCAAGTTTACTCTTTCTGTAGACAAACCAAATTGGTAAAAAATACAATGTGATTTCTCCTTTACTGAGAAACTATCTGGTGAAACACTTTTCTCCTTTGGGCCTCTTCTGTTATTTTCTAACTAGAATTCCCACCACTAAGGTATTTTCAGTAAAATAGTCAACAAAGACTTTGGCAGTAAACCAAACTTTATTAAGTATAAAGGGGTGGGAGAGAGGAAAAGCTTCAGGGAAAAGGAGTCAGGAACTCTCCTCTACCATTTTGCTCATATGCAAACAATCTGCCCAGGGTTGTTTGAAAAAATCCTTAATCATCATTGAGCATATAAATCCAGAGGCTATGCATTCTGGAGAAAGAAGCTACTTAGTTGTCCAGGTGAGAAGCTAGCTGCTCATGCAAATCAATGCATAAGATTTGTAACATCTGTACTTGTAAATTTCAATTTGCATCCACTAGGATTCTTTCAGATGCAAGAGACAGCAACTTAAATTAAAATGGCATAAAAAGTAAAAGGTAATTCATTGGCTCATATAATCAAAAACTGTAAAGACAGTTCTGGGCCTGGTAGCTTCAGTGACCTTACAAGATACAGTCCATGTGCAACACTTCATGATTCTTTGTTTCCTATTGGTTTCATTCAGAATAGTAACCCCACAGGTCACCACAACAGACAGTCATGATCTCTCACCTAATTCCAAGGCCTGCTCCAGTTTATAAACTCAGAGTATCTCCAATGAGGAAGGTAGAAGCTCCTTGAGAATATTATATAATATAAAACTTAATTCTCATTCTCTCCAAAGGAACCTGCAGGTACTTTCCAGAAAAGACTGTACATTGGAGGAGGGGGTGTGGAGCATTACTAGAAACTGGCTCAAAATGATTTAATCCCTGAGTACCAAAATTCCACTTTGGTCCTCCAAGACTTCTCCCTGTTAAACAGTAAATAAGTAATATTGCATTCCTTAAGGAGAAAAGAGATTTCAGACACATCAAAGATTTGAGAGATGAAAGTATTTAATTCTCTAGTCTCAACTGTGCAGAAGAGTGATAGATCTTGGACTATGAGGATGGATTACTATAAACTTAAAAATTCTAATAGACATATAGAATAGACTATCCAATAATGTTAAATACATTTTTTCAAGCCCACATGGAACAATCACAAAGACAAAATACATTATGAGCCATGAAAAAATATTATCAAATTTAAAAGAATAGGAACGATACAAAGTACAGTGTCTCAGACCACAATGGAACTAAACTAGGTATCAATAACAGAAGATGGCTGGGCAATTTCAAATATTTGGAGACTAAAAACACACTCAAAGGGTGGCTCGGTCAGTTAAGCGTCCGACTTTGGCTCGGGTCATGATCTCGCGGTTCATGAGTTCGAGCCCCACGTTGGGCTCTGTGCTGACAGCTTGGAGCCTGGAGCCTGCTTTGGATTCTGTATCTCCCTCTCTCTGCTCTTTCCCTTCTAGCGTTGTCTCTCTCTCTCTGTCACTCAAAAATAAATAAACATTAAAAAATTTTTAAAAACGCACTCAAAGTTACATATGGGCCAATGAAAAAGTCTCAGGATAATTTGGAGGAAAAACAACCTTTTGAACTAAATGAAAACATAATTTATCAAAATGTGGACCACATTGAAAGCAGTTATTAGAAATATATTTATAGTTTTAAATGTATGTATTAAAAGGAAGAAATATTTAAACTCATTATTCTGAGTTTCTACCTTAGGATACATGAAAAAGAAGATCAACCAAGCCTTAAATAAGCAGAAAGAAAGAAATAATAAAAATGGAGCAGAAACTTCAGAAATCAAAAACCATATTTCAATATTAAAAAAGTAGCAATATCAATGTTGATTCTTTAAAAAGATCCATAAAGTTGATAAATTTCAAGCCAAACTAATCTTGAAAAAAAGACACAAAGTATCAATATTGGAAATGAAAGAGGGATCATCCTTATTGATCATGTAAACATTTTTTAAAAAGTGAATACTACATAAAACTCTATTTCCATAAATTTGATCGTTGAGGTCAAATGGATCAATTATTTGAAAGGATCAATTATTTTAAAGACACAAAACTATAAAAACTCATATAAGGAAAAATATATAATCTGAATAGTCATATATCTATTTTAAAAATTAATTAATAATCTTCCAAAAGAGAAAGTGTGGACCCAAATTGGTGTCATTCATGCATTCTACCAAACATTTTAGGAAGAAATGATACAAGGTCTCTAGAATCTCTTCCAGAAAATCAAAGTAGAGGGCATACTTCCTAACTCATTCATTGAGCACATTATTTCTCTAATAATGAAACCAGAGAAAACATTACAAGAAAGGAAAGTTAGAGACCAGTAATTCTCATGAAAAGAGATGCTAAAGTCCTTGACAAAATATTAATAAATTGAATTCAATAATGTATAAATAATTATGAACCATAACCAAATGGGATTTATTCCAAGCAGGAAAGGCTATTTCAGCATTCAAAAATAATTAATCTATCATATTAGCAGATTAAGAAATAAATCATATTGAACAAATCATTTGAGAAAGAAAAAAGCATTTGAGAAAATACAATACCCATTTATGAAAAACTATCACCCAACTAGAAAGAGGGAAACTTCCTGAACTTGATAAAGAACACATACAGAAAAGTTACAGTTGACATCATACTTTATAGTGAGAAACTGGGCACTTTTCCACTAATATTAGAAACAAAGCAAATATGACTTCTCTCAGTACATATATTCAACATTATCCTAGTCACTGTAATAAGAAAAGTAAATAAACATTACACAGACTGGGAAAGAAGAAATAAAACTGCCTTTGTTGCCAGATAACATAACTGTCTGGAGAGAAAATTCCAAAACTCTCCAATTCCTGGTACTAATACAAGTATAGAGAAGTTAGAAGAAACAAGATCAATCTAGAAAAAATAGTTTAATATATACTGGTAACAAACTATGGGAATTTGAAATTTAAATATATATATATATATAATATATATATTTAATATATAAATACATATATATTTAAAACTTAAATACCATCAAAAATAAAATACTTAGGTGTAAAGCTAACAAAATATCTACAGAATGTCCATGCTGAAAACTATAAAACTCTGATGAAAGGGATCAAAGATCTAAATAAACAGAGATATAATCTGTGTTCCCAGATATTGTTACAATATCAATTCTTGCCAACATGATCTATAGATTGACTGAAACTCTAAATCCCAGCAAGCTATTTTATAGGTAATAAACTGATTCCAAATTTTATAGGGAAAGGCTAAAGACTTAGAAAAGCTAACATAATCCTGCACAAGGTTCGCAGTTAGGACAGTTTAGTATTCACAAAAGAATACACCTACAAATCCATGGAATAGAATAGAGACCCAGAAATAGACCCATACAAATACAGTCAACTGATCTCTGACAAAAAACAAAGGTGAGTCAAAGGAGAGAGTATAGATTTTGCAACAAATGGTGCTAAAACTATTACACATTATGTACACAAAACAAAACAAAAAACTAATCTAGGTACAGACCTCATACATTATATATAAATTACCTCAAAAAATATCAAGGACATAAATGTAAAATGCAAATGTATAAAACTTTGATGAGAAAATGCACATGACCTTTGATCCAGTAATGAGTTTTTAGATAAAACATCAAAACCAAGACTAATGCAAAAAACTGGTAAGTTGGGTTTAATTAAAAATTTCTGTGAAAAACCTTAAGAGAATGAAAAGACAAGCCACAGGTTGGGAAAAAATATTTGCAAAATACATATCTGATAAGCACTTGTGTCCAAAATAAGCAAGAACTCTTAAAAGTCAACAATAATACAAATGATCCTATTTTAAAATGGACAAAATATCTCAGATGAAAAAACTTCAAAGATGCACAGATATTAATTATCTGAAAAGATGCTTAACGTCATTTGTAATGAGTTAATTACAAATACTAAACTATAATGAGATACCAATGCACAACTATTAGTATAGTTAAAATACAAAATAAAACAAAACAAAAACCTGACAATACCAAATGTCAGCGAGGTTGTGAAGCAAAAGGAACTCTCATGAAAAATGATGCAACCACTTTGAAAGATAGTTTTCATTTTCTTACAAAGTCAAACATAACCTTACCATGAGATTCAGTAATTACAATTGCACTGCTAGTCACTGACCAAACTGATTTGAAAACTTACACGCACAAAAAAAATCTTCCGTTGTGTAAATTTTATGAGTTTTATTCATAATTTCCAAACACTTGAAGCAGTGAGATTGTCCTTCAGTAGGTGAATAAATAAACTATGGTAAATCCATACAATGAAATATTATTTAGCAATAAAAAGAAATTAGCTAGAAAGCCACCTAACAACTTAAATGAATTTTAAATACACATTGATAAATTGAAGAAGCCAGTCTCAAAGGCTACCTACTTCATGATTCTGATTAAATGATGTTCTGAAAAGGGTCAAACTATAGCTACAGTACAAAAAATTTCCAGGGGTTCCCAGGGAAGTGAGGAAGGTTATAACTGTGAAGCATGGAGACACTTTCAATGTGGTTAAAGTATTCTGTATAATACTGTAGTTGAGGAAATTTCACATTATGTATTAATCAAAGCATATAGAACACACACAAAAATTTTAAAACATAATTTATAAGGTTAGAGAATCCAAGATTGCAATGCAGAATGTGACAAAACAATCTAACCACATTACAAATGCATGAAACAATCTCCATGAAGGGAATGGCGGAGGAGGAAAAGGAGTTAGTACAACTAATAGCAAAAGAAACTGCACATAAGTACTGAACTATACTCAATAAAAGTGTTTCCCATGATGACACAGGTTAATAATTCATATACTGCTATGCATATATACTGGAACTGAATAATGAAGCAAATGGATGGCAAATGGTAGGAGCTAGGTTTCTCACTGTTGGACTAAGAGTTTACAGATAAACAAGAGGAAAAAGGTAGAATGATCTATGTGGTAAGGGATTAGTGTTGGAGGCATCAGTGTGAAGTCATGTTTGTCTTAATATAGAGACAGATGGTTACCTGTAGAAATATTAATAGAGATAATTATGTATAAGCATTAGTATGCACACATATATTTCTGTGCACTTTCAGCTGAAATGCGTGGAAGCAACGAAAACCAGTGGCAATGAGCATACTTAGCACCCAGATCTTGGTTTCTAATATTCTTCAATAAAAGGGATTAGCGCTCCTTGGACAGCCAGCTGAATCTAGGACTAGGAGTAATAAATATACAAAGTGGGCCTGGAGCAACTAGTAGTGTCAGGAAGATAGGAGCCAACCGAAAGAGCCCCGATGGCCAAAGCTTAACAATCCGAGCCAACAAATTAAATAAAGTAGTATTCAATTACAACCAAAAGTATAAAATACTATGCATGGTTCGATACTAATAGAATGGATTGATTTAATCAATAGATAAGTGGGGAAGAAGAGACAAATCTCTAGTACAGAAGAATTCCAAATAATTTTTGTACATATTCTAGAAGATACAAAATATGTACAAGAAGGGACGGTATAAATCCCTACTCTTTAAGTATGTGCTGCCCAGTCACATCTTCCCAAAGAGTATAATATGGGCAGGGAGGGAAGTAACCTTAGAATAGAGAAACTTGTCAAACACTACTTCAGCTAAGTAGTCAAGATTAACATCAACAGTGATAAGTCATCTGAATAATAGGTACCATTAATATGATGATAATAGAATTTTTAACTTTGTGGTCTGCCTTCTAATAACACATAAATCCCAAGATAACCATAAGAAAAACATTAGATAAACTCAAATTGAAGGATATTCTATAGAATACCCAACCACTACTCATGTAAGCTATCAGGGTCATTAAAAAAATGAAAGACAAGCAAAGAAAGAGAAAAGCAAAGAAAGACCAAAGAAAGAGGGATGGAGGAAGGGAGGAGGGTACGAATGACAAATGACAGAGAGAGAGAGAGAGGAAGAAAGAAAAGAAAGAAAGAATCAAGGAAACTATAAGAAACTATAACAGTCAAGAAGAGGCTATGGAGACATGACAACTAAATGCAGTATGGTATCTTGGATAGGAAAATGAACAGCAAGAGGACATTAGGTTAAAAGTAAGGAAATCTAAATAAGATATGAACTTAATTAGGAGTGCCTGTGTGACTAAGTCAGTTAAGTATCTGACTCTTGATCTCAGCACAGATCTTGATCTCAGGATCATGAGTTCAAGCCCCGCACTAGGCTCCATGCTGGGTGTCAAACCTACTTAAAAAAAAAAAAAGAAATGAAGATATGAACTCAATTAATAATGTATTAAGATTTGTTCATTAATTGTAACAAGTGTAACACACTAAAGCAAAATGTTAATAATCAGGAAAACAAAACTGGGTAAGTAATATATAGTACAACTCTCTTTACTCTCTTCACAGTATTTTTCTAAATAATGTGCTAAAAAATGAAGTTCACTGAGAAATAATTTTTTTAAAAAGCAGTACACTAAAATTCTCTTCCATAAGAAGCTGAATCTTACATAACATAAAAGAAAATCGTCGTAGCTTTTATGAATTGGTCATAGAAGAGGGAATTCTCACTGTGGTCATATCAAAGGCTTCTTGACAATAAAATAAACTTTAATAAAATATGGAAAAAAAACTAAACCTTTTCTGCAGAGAGCGCCTATATTGGTGTATTAATGAAACAAAGAAAACCACATCTGAGCCTTAACTCCTTAATATCTTTTAGCATCTTTTCTCCTGTCATATTATTTATGAATGTCCTCATCAAGTACCTTTTAAAATTACATAACATTCTAATTCATTATCAATTACTTTAGCCAATAATCAAAAAAGTTATGTGTTAGATTCTTCAGGAATGATTTGGCTCACATTTGCTAACAATCTATTTTAGTGGACAGACACTGGGAAAAAAACTTTTGGTTCAAAAACTCAGGAGCTTCCTGGATGAAATCTAAAAACTCCCCTTGCACGTGGGGGGGGGGGGGGGGCAAAGAGAGACCAAAGCAAGAGGCAGACCACTACAAATTGGTAAATGGAAGTTTTAATAAGCAAGGGAATTTACATACGAGGCTTCTTTTGGGCAGCCACAAGATGGACAAATAGATCTCTGCATCTACCTGACAGAATCTTAAATGTTTATATAGAGCCCTTAACAGATTTCAGTCACATAGACAGCAAAGATGGTCTCAACAATACATTATTATCTTAAGGTTGTGTTCTTGAAATAGCTAGGGAATAATGGCTTATTCCAACGATAAGGGAGGGAGTGAGGAGCCTCCAACTGCCCAGCTCCAGCTCACTGGTCAACCTGTGGTCATGTCCTCTCAATGACCTTCTCCAACAAATACTGCTGCAATAGCATATCCAAACTTCCCAAAGTTAACAGAGGACTATACAAAGAGAAGGAGCTTTAGTCAGGAGAAAGCTTATGGTCCTACTGCACAGAGAAATGTGAACAAATAGCATATCCCCCCCCCCCTCTGCCGCCCAACGTTCGCTAAAATTTGCTAAAGCAGTGGCAACAAAAAAAAAAAAAAAAAAAAAAAAAAAAAAAAAAAAGAGGGACATGATGAGACCTGGAAGAAGTATAGGTATTTTCTTTCTTTCTTTTTTTTTATTTTTTTTAATGTTTATTTTTGAGAGGGTGGGGGGAGGGGCAGAGAGAGGGAGACACAGAATCCAAAGCAGGCTCCAGGCTCTGAGTTGTCAGCACAAAGCCTGATGCAGGGTTCTAACTCACAGACGGTGAGATCATGACCCGAGCCTAAGTCTGATGCTCAGCCAACTGAGCCACCCAGGTACCCTGAGGTGTTTTCTGAAGAAACAAAAGAAGTTATGTAATATATGTGTGGTGGGTACATAGTATATAATTATTGTGCATTAAAAAGAAAAACCTATGCCATATCCTAAAGGGAAATACTTTGAAACCAATCTAAGTACATTCTACCAAACTAATATTATCCATAGTTCATCACTAATAATTAAGAGTTAAAGTGAATTAATACTAATTAGCCAAGATAGGAGATTCTATTTTCATGTATTAAAATGTTTAAGTTCAAATTTATTTAGCCTACAGAAAATCCTTTTAGACATTTTAATATTAATGACTCATCAGTTAATTTCTCCTACAACATATGCAAAAGGTCCATAAGAGAGTTGATACAAGTTAAAACACTGGAATAAAATCCAGGGTTTTTACTGCTGTTGTTATTCACTATTGGACAACTACCTTTTGTTATAAGAGTAAACTGAAAGAATTCAGAGAAGTTACATTAAATCCAAGTGACGTTTATGAAAAAGAAAAAGCTTTACTATGCCAGTGTTACATAAAATTTCAGAGTTTCAAATGAAAGAAACCCAGAGATGGGTTTGATGAATCTTTTTGTTCAAATTCAGGCCTAATCATGTGTCTCATAAAGGAAGACTTATCAGCAAGATGTTCAAAAGAAAGTATTGACTTGTTCACATAAAGCTTTAAATCTCTTACCAGGAAATCTGAAAAGACTAAACAAGGATTTTGTCTTTTGATGAGATGAAGGAATAAGAACAACCTTAGGAAACGGAATACTTTTATTATGGATTACTGAAAAAACTTCTTCTAAGTAAAGATCCTTGTTCATCTTCTTCAAGTGAAGCATATCTATAGCTACAATGTGTTATTTTATCTGAAGGCCACAAGAAAAAATATTACCAAAACCATGTGAGATGTATTTTCCATGTATTTTAAAGAAAACTAAACTCCCCTCCACCTCCATACACAATTTGTGAGCACCACCATGACTTATTTCCAAAAGAAATGGTTGCTTAGTCAGGGAAGCTGTTGAATTTTTCTTTCACTTCTTTTTCTAACATTGTTTCACTTCCAAGTCTTATATTCATTGGAAACTTAGTGTTAATTCCTAGTAATTGGGCCTGCACATAAAAATATTTTTGCAAATATTTATTTAACTTTATCTGAGGAAGAAATTTCTACTGGGTAAATCACAAGTTATATTCAGAATAAGGCAATGACAGGGGACTTGAGGGGCACTAGTATAGGGTTCTTTTTCAGTGTGAAATCCCCATTCTTCATTCTTTGCTCATGGAACCAGTTTCTAGAAGGCTGCTGTTAAAGGCTGCTACTTCACTAGCAGTTTTTCTATAACTATTTATTCAGTGCTTTCTTTGGAGTACTTCATTGTGATCACTAAAGTATGTTCTCCATTAAGAACTAAGAAATTCAGATTATAGGTTTCTGTTTCAGCAATTTAGGGTTAGCAACACCATGAGGATTCCAAGCAGTTCAAAAAGTACAAAAGGGAACCAAAGAGTTAAAAGCTAGTTCTTTTCAGTTCCTGGACCCAATTCCAATGTGAGTGTTACCACACCAACAAACAATTCTCAGGTATCAGCAGGCTGTTTAAGAATTCAACTCAATTTTGACACTATCTACCTGGAGGTAGCATCAGATTCCACTTGTTAGTGGTTCAGTCTTCCAAGACTACCCCCTACCTGACTCCCATTTCAGATGTGAGTCCCAAGCCCAGATTGTTACTTGTACTTCTGACCAACTGAACAAAGCAGAGGCTTCCAAGGCACACACTTCCTTAGGTCCAATTAATTTGCTAGAGTCTCCCACAGAACTCAGGAAACCTGTTTATTCATTAGATTACCAGTTAATTATAAAAATACATAATGCAGGAATAACCAGTTGAAAGAGATGCTTAGAGCAAGGTGTGGGGAAGGAGTGCATTTTTTCTGCTCATTTTGCGTGTGTCATTCTTCCTAAATCTCCATGTATTCACCAACCCAGAAGCTGTCTGAACACTGTCCTTTGGGGTTTTATAGAGGATTAATTACAGAGGCATGGCTAATTAAATCACTGACCACTGGCAATAGAATTCATACCCCTCTCCCCTCCTTGGAGGTGGTGGTGGAGTGGTGAGAAGTGGAAGTTCCAACCCTCTACTCCTGTGCTTGGTTGTCCTGGCAACCAGCCCACAGCCCTAAATTACCAAAGTACTTCCCAAAACTCAATACATTAACATAATGAAAGACAGCACTATTGCATTTTTGCATTTATCACAGGAAATTCCAAGGGTTTTAGGAGCTGTGAGCCAGAAACCATAAACAAAAACCAAAAACAATTAACACTTGAACAACAACTTATATGTGGATTTTCTACAGTACTGTAAATATATTTTCTCTTCCTTATGATTTTCTTAATAACATTTCTGTAGCTTACTTTATTGTAAGAATACAGTATATGATACATAAACATAAAACATACAAAATATGTGTACTTAACTGTTTATGTTATGGGTAGGGCTTTCAGTCAACAGTAGTCTATTAGGGAAGTTTTGGGGGGAGTCAAAGTTATATGTGGATTTTCAACTGTTTGGCAGACCCATACATATGCTAAGACCCATATTGTTCAAGCATCAAATGTACATATGTGAACTATATTTTGGTCATCTGAATGACCAAATACCCATTTGTTATAAATCATGAAGGGGTTCAGAAAAAGTCTCCCCAAAATGTGCCACTTTGGCATGAGAACTATTTTGAAATAAAAGCAATAGAGACTGTAAGAGAAACTTTTGCCCCCCTCTTTACTACCTAGAAGAATCTAAATTGGAGGTCTTACCCAGAAGACATTACCACAGATAAAGTTCATCTGAATGACACTCTGTATGGCAGGACAAACATCTGATTACCAAACGTCTGCTCTTTCTTAGTACCCTGTGAATTGCTCTCCCACCATTCTTTAGTTCAGGATAACGTATATACCACATTTTACCTTTCTGTCTTTAAACTCTTCATTTAAACTCTTCATGTGATTCCTGTACATAAAAAAATAAAGTTGATTTTCTCCTGTTAATTTGTCTCAAGATGGTTTAATTCTTAGATCAGCCAGAAGAATCTTGGAAAAGGAGAGGAAAATTTTCCCCACCACAACAATCACAATATCATAGAGGTACTAGATAAAAAGAAAGCATCTAAATTCTGAGAAGCCTCTGGGACTCAGCCAACTGCAGAATTTCAAAATTTTCCAAGTTTCTAGTTAAACTGTTTTCTAATGCTGAAGAAACCATTTTCTTATGGATTACCAAGTTGAATGAAAACTTGAAGCAAAACAAATGCCAAATGAAGTCAAGTACATACAATAAATAAAATGACCTTGTCTATCTGTCCTGACATCACACAGTAAATAATAAAGAAATAGTCACTGAATTTGGAGGGTGGGTGGAACATATCAAATGCACTTTTGGATCTTCAAAGATCACCTCAAAGAATGATCATTGCCATTCAGAGAGCCCCAAACTGACATATATTCAGATGCTCATGTGACTACTGAATGCATACTAAGATGCTATGGTTGAAGAATGAATTGGAATCACCAAAATAGTCTATATAAAAGCTGAATTTATTACACCATTAATCAGGAAAGAGCTTATCATGCCAGAATGACTTCAGAGGATTTGTCAGCGTGTTCTGGATACACGCTCTGAGCACACACTCAGTTCCCCATAAAGTGTGAAAAAACATTTTTAATTTTTTTCCCTCTTTCTTCTATGGATATAGAAAAAACAAACACACCAACTCTAAAACAAAGAAGGAGTTTCAAAATACAGTTGTAGATTGAAATTTAGTTTCACAATTCCGTTCCACAATTAATTTTTAACTTAAGATATGGCACAGCTGATGTTAAATAACAGTGATAAGGTCTCAAATTTTGATCTAATTTAAAATTCACAGAAACCCAATGATACTGAGCTACTATGTAATTTTACCAATGAAGAGACCAAGTGTTATAGAACTTAGGACATTCCCATCATCATTTCACTAAAAATTTATTTGCTGCATCCCTGGAAATGGAGAAGAGTACAGGTTTGTGTGACAATAAAACTCATCCTTTTTCTTCCACAGCATACTAATAAAGCAATTATTTTCCTCTCATGCTTTCTGTTAGAACTTAGAAGTGTTTTTCTTCCCTTGGTGAGAGACACTTGAGGGGAAAAAAGACATATTAAAAAATTATTTATTTTATTCTCAAAAGTAGTTTAAAGTGTTGTTTTTGCTTTCATTACTCAGCTACTAGCTCCCATTTGAACATTTGACTATTGTTTTCATAGCTACCCTCTGACAGGTTTGCCAGGCTATGAATACTTTTGCTCACCTAAGCATTGCAGAATTGCAATTGCTCATAAATTCAGAAAGACTTTTTTAGTAGTTTTGGTAACACTGTCTTACTAACTTTTTACGTTATCTTAATATGATATGCTTTTGGATATCATAGAATTGCTTTCCCTGAATATTTAAATTGCTTACTCTAACGTTTTGGCTCAGGCAAGGGCTGATCATTTTTAAAGTAATAAATATTGTTTACGAGAATTGTAAAAAAATAGAAATCATCCTCCATTTCTATTTACCTCTGAAACTTGAGTATTTGAGTATACATATTTTGTTATTATTTTTGCCAAACATTATTCCAAGCTTCAAGTAGTTGCAGCAAATATCTAGCCATCATTCTACATTGTCATGTCTCTTTCCTACAATGGGCTCTTCTCAAATTCCCAAAGCAAGCAGACTATAAGATTCCTGCAGAAATCTCTCCAGTTAACATTTCCTTAGCAAAATGCCTCTTGGGTATTCTATAGCTATGTTTTAAAAATGTACATGTTGGATATGGTATGACAGTGCAGCTATAGCCGGAAATGAGAATGAACTTTATTATATTCATAGGTTCCAAAGACAGGGTCACCACATACCACATGGGATGATAGGGCAAATCACTAGGGTGGTCAGGAGCCAGAACACAGGGGTGAGGGGGAAAGCATAGGCCACAGTCTTCACTGGGGTTTCCATGGGAAAGGTAAGACAAAACACACAGTTTAGGATTTTGAAAAATTCTGGCAGGCTTTACTCTATAGGAGCAGTCTAGCTGCCTGGTACATACCTGGCCCTGGGATAATTTAGAGCAGGAGAAGTTTTGGCTTGGTGCAAGAGAATTAAATAAGGAAGTACTTGGGGGGTACAAACTCAAGACTGGTTGGTTTATATATGAAAAGCATGCTTAGAAGCAAATAATTGTTTTTGTTGGGACTTACCTAGCCCTCAGAGGGACAATCTCTCTACAGCCATAAAGGTTTTTAAAAATGTCAAAGCATTATAATATGGAAATACAAAAAAATTAATATATATACATTTACAATGCAAGTCAAGTTTCATAGAAGGTATATATCTCTGAACATGACATCTTCAGCCAATGTCTATTGGGGTAAAAATTGTAAATTTACATCCCCAAAGCTCAACACGATATTTTTTATTAAATTTTTTTTAAATCTTGATTTACATTTCAAATAGAAGTATTAGACTGTCAGTCAGAAGAAAAGATTTTGAAAAAGTGCCAATGAAGGAGATAAGCATTATGTATGTCATGCACAAAATACCTTTAATTATAAACTGTATTGTTGGCGGTCAGAACATCAAATTTTAAGCTTTTTTACATTCTAATATGATAATTCATTACTTATAAGCATTTCTCTAAATTTTAGTTACATTTTGGAAAATGTGCTGAGGTAAGGGTTTTCATGAATTTCATTTTTTTTTTCACTTAAAAATAATGAGAACTAGGCTCTTGGTTAGTGTATCCATGCAGGACATCTGATTTTAAGGAAGAGATTACAGGCATTCAGGGGAGATAACTATATTTGTTGAAAACTAGTTTAGATCCCAAGAGTATCAATGCCTGAATCAAAGTCCAATGTGGGACTGCAGTGTGGGGCAGTTACTTTCACTAAGGACTACCAGTTCTAAGATCATAAATGATACTATTGCCATTGTTACTTAAACTTGAAGTTCTTCTAATTTATTCTTCATATGCAGTTTGTTTGTTCATTCTTCATTCACCTTAATTCTAGAAGAATTTCTTGATTTTCCTCTGAGTTTGGGGTTTGAGGCTACAGATTGTTCTCATCTATGACTCTGATAATAGGCATATGATTCATATGTATGCAGTAAGACTAATTCATTACCTTAAGCATTGTGATTGGTCACTGATAAACAGGTGACCCAAGTAAGAGCAATTAGAACCTTAGATAGCACTTTGCTTGAATCATTGGAAAAGAGCTGGCTGTACTTCTTGACTGCTTTAAAAAAGAAAAAAAACTAATGTTTACTTATTGTTGAGAGAGAGAGAGACAGAATGTGAGTGGGGCAGGGGCGAGGGAGACACAGAATCCGAAGCAGGCTCCAGGCTCTCAATTGTCAGCACAGAGCCTGCAGCAGGGCTCTAACTCATGGACCATGAGATCATAACCTGACCTAAGTCAGATGCTTAACAGACTGAGCCACCCAGTTAACCCATTTTCCTTTTGATTGTTAAGGTAGTAAGCTATAAGCCCAGTCCTTTTAGAGGCCATCTTGCCACCATATGGAAGAGCTTTCATTAAAACAGAGATAGAGCAGATTGAATTCTAATGACATTATCTGAGTCTATGTATCCAGGCATGTCTGAAGCCCAGACATCTTTATAAGTAAAGTTTAAAATATTCATCTGCTGTTAATCACACCTGCAATAAGAATACTGGCTCTTTCAGAATGTCTTTTGGGTTAAGTCAAAATGTATTTCAATTCTTCCTTTCCCATCAGATACTTGTTACAGAATAAAGTATTTTTAAACATCAGACACTAAAATATAATCATGGAGAATGCCATTTTATAGGATTTAATGAACACAAAAAATGAAAAGAAAAAACAGTGATATCATAAATCACCTTCTCTTTGAACTCCTATTTGTTATCCTAAGGGGGAAATGCTTCAAGGGTGTACAGCATAGTGAATAACAGTAAGGTTCTGAAGCAAGATACCTGGAATTTAAATGCCAGCTCTACCAATTACTATTTATGTAGCCTTAGGAAAGTTACTCTGTGCCTCAGTTTTCTCATTTATAAAATTGGGGCAAATCTTGTGGGGTTATTATAAAATCAAATGAGATGATATGTAACGTACTTAAAATAGTGCCAGACATATCATGAGTACTCAATAAATGCCAGTGCCAGGGTATTCATTTTCATTATAAATATATATGATTATTGTTTATTCAATTATTGTATGTACTACAATGGTGATGTGCAGAGATACAAAGAGTGTGTCCTCCTAAATCTCTCCTAATTGGAATAATTTCTCTTGCATAGTTATCTCCCTTCCAAATCTTCTGTCCATCAAAGCAGGCAACTTCTGATGGGTCCATTAATCTCAAGCCTTTGATAATTATTGGATACTACCATGTTCAAAGTTCTGCCTAAAAACTGGATATGCAACAGCAAATGGATAACAATTCAAATGTAATTGCTCTTCTTATGGAATGCACATTCTATTAATAGTACAAAAAATCAAAATCATCCTTATAAATAACTTGGAAAAGTCTTACACCGAAGAAACACAAAATTCTGACCTCAGTATGTGAGAACATATTTTGGGGTATCTGTTCTAGGTCTGGAGAGCCAAAAAGGCTTTCTTTAATAAGTAATTTTTCAGCTGAATCCTTCACAAGAGGAAGAAAAGAAACAACACACTGATCTAGGAAGTACCTTGTGGAAATGACTAGATTTGGGGAGAATGGTGACAGGCTGGAATAGTGAGAGGCCTATTCTGAAGCACAGACAACAAATGAAAGCAGGGCAAAAGAGGAGATGGGTAACACAGGAAAAACAGTCATGCAGGAACTTTAGAGCATAAAAATGGGGTTTAGATTTTGTTATTTTTTAATATATTAAAAGAAACTGGAATCAACTGAAGAGTCATTTTTTTTTTCAAATTAGAAACAGCCTAACTCAGGCAGATTGTAGCTAAAAGGGATAAAACAGTGGGAAAAATGGAAGTGGAGAAAACAGAATCAAATACATTTCAGCAGTTTTGGTAAAATAAAAGTGAAGAGAAGTAAATGGATATGAGGCATATTTAGAAAGAGAAACAGAAGTCAATGGATTAAGGATGTATCTAGAAGTTAGAAGCTACTAGCTTTGACAATTGGTGTGTTATGGAAACAGGCAGAGGAGGAAAAAAAAAAAGAGAATGTTTCAAGGATACTTACAGGCATCTGAATTTTTACAACTAGCTGAGTAGTGTTGCCATTCACTGGGATAGGAATTAAAAAAGGAAGAACTTCCCATTCTGTGATGAAGGGTGGTAAATAATGGCAATGGAAGGCTGATTCTGCAATGATCAGAAACAAAACAAAATTCCATTTCAGGACACCACAAAAAATTTTGAAAATAAATTACTTAAACTTTCAAAAAGTTAAGGAGGAATAGCAAATTCAAGACAAAGAAACTAGAAGAGAAAAAATAATCATATAAGAACAGAAATCAATGAAATCAAATGTATATGTACAATAGAAAAACTCAACAGATCCAAAAATAAGTTCTTTGAAATGAATAAGGAAATTGGTGGGCTTGACTCCCGGCAAAACTGATCAAAATAATAAGAAAGAAAGTATAGATTATCAAATTCAGGAATAAAAATGTAACATCACTTAGCCTTTTAATCATAAAAAAGATAAAATATTTTGAACAAACATGTAACAATAAATTTTCTTTCGATAAAAATGAGAAATGCAAAATATTATCTCTGACACAGAATTAAATAGGTGCTATCATTAGCCCTAGATCTGTTAAAGAAATGAATACATAAATAGAATTTTTCCCAAAAAGGAAACTCTAGGACCAGTTGGCTTCACTGGTGAATTCTTTCAAATCTTTCAGGAAGAAATAAAAATTTATTATACAAAATGTTTCAGAAAATAGAGAAAATTTTTCAATTCATTTTATAAGATTAGCATAATAATGATTCCAAATAGTACTAGCACATTACAATAAAGGAAAATTAAAGACCAATATCTTTCAGAAACCTAACTGCAAAAATCATAAACAAAATACACTTTTTAAAGAATCCAATTTTTAAAAAAAGATAACAGAATATGATCATGTCACATTGTTTTAAGAATACTAGGTTACTCTGAATTATGAAATTTAATCACTGTAGAATTACAACATTAAGAAGTAGAAAGAAGACTGAGAATTAACAACCAGAGACATAGAAACAATATACAAGAGAGTATGATGTCATTGACCTCAAGGACAGAGAGTGTTTGAAGAAGGAGAGCACGATCTTAATCATATTTCTCCCCTTCCACGCTGCCACAAATCAAGTTTAGGCCTATGTAAGTCATCTACTATGGTATAACAAACCACCACAAAAATCTCTGTGCTATACAAAAGAAAGTATTTCTTTTGGCCATTCATCAGAGAGTCATTTGGAGTTCAGCTAATTTAGGCTGGGTTCAACAGGGCAGCTATAAACTAAAGGTCAGATTTGGTTCAGCTTCACATATCTCTCATTCTCCCTGCGAATGTTTTCCTCACGCCCACAGCAGAGATGCAAAAACACAAATAAATACGTGATGTCTCTTAAAAACTTAGTCTTGGAAATGGCACATAATCACTTCTGCCCACTTTCTATTAGCCAAAAAAGAGCACATGACCAGTCCCAGAATCCAGAAATGAGGTGCATTTCCACTGGAAGGTACTGCAAGGTCAAATAGCAAATAGCAGTTCTGAAGATAGAGAGTGGTGATGGTTGCACAACAATATGAATGTACTTAATGTCACTGAACCATATACCTCAAAATGGTCAAAATGTTCAATTTTTAAAAAAAAATTTTGGGGGAGTGCCTGGGTGGCTCAGTCGGCTGAACGTCCAACTTCATCTGAGGTCATGATCTCGCGGCCTGTGAGTTCAAGCCCCGCGTTGAGCTCTGTGCTGACAGCTCAGAGCCTGGAGCCTGCTTCAGATTCTGTGTCTCCCTCTCTCTCTGCCCCTCCCCTGCTCATGTTCTGTCTCTCTGTCAAAAATGACAGAGAGACAGAGAGACAGAGCATAAGTGAGGGAGGGGTAGAGAGAGAGGGAGACACAGAATCTGAAGCAGGCTCCAGGTTCTGAGCTGTCAGCACAGAGACTGATGCAGGGCTCAAACTCCCGAACCATGAGATCATGACCTGAGCAGATGTCAGACGCTTAACCGACTGAGCCACCCAGGTGCCCCAAAATGTTCAATTTTATGTGTGTTATATTCCACACACAAAAATTATCAATTTTGGCAATAGTGCAAAACCGTTTTTAACTATTTAAACTTATGACAAAACATTTTTTCAGATGTCAACCTCAGTGTGTGGACAGGTAGCTAGTTTTTCAAAATTCCTTTTGAGGAGGGAGTATCTAAGCACAAAAGAGAATAAGCCAGTGGATTAGACTATGGAGAACCTTGAGCCCAAGTCCTGAGAGTCCTGAGTCAGTTGATTAGATCACAGAGAACCTTGAGCCCAAGTCCTGGATCCAAATCCATTTGGAAACTGGAAAGCAAGCCACATATTCCAACATCTTCCAAGTCATCACACACCTTTTATTATTCAGAATCCATCTATGTCATCATGGTCCCTCTTTGCATTACCATAAGACCTATAGGGTCATCACAGTGCCTCCCCGAGTCCTCTTACACCATCATAAGTACCTCCTTCATCATCAAGGTGCTTCTAGCTTCAACACTGCAACTCTGAATGGGAGTGCTCCATCTTTCCAGACTCCCCTGAGAATCTGGTAAGAAGCTTGGGCTTGCTTCCCCAGAAAAGCATACAGCATTTGGCATTAAATTCAGAGTGGCTGCACAGGCTGAGACTAAGAACAGGCACATTAAAACAGCTAGAAACAGTCCTAAGAACAGTCCAGGAGGTGGAAGGAACCAAAAGAAGTTTGAGCAACCACCTATGCCCTGTACACACAGGTTCAGCATGGTCACCCAAGCCCACAGGCCCACCTTATGACAGGGCCGAGTGTTGACTTTTTTGGCCCTAGGCATATTTCCTTTTCAAGGCTCCTTCTTCCATATAAAAGTTATAGTTCATAACTGTATTGGTATAAAGATGATTATATACTACTATCTACTAAAACATTTTCTTCAATCTAAAAAATAAAATACTAAAAGGCAGGGATATTGTAAAGGCAAGAAATTGGGCCAATAAGTCAATTTACCAAAAGTCTCCATTATCTGGGCGCCCATGTTAGTGTCTTCTAAAGCAAGACCACATACAGAGCCTTTTAATTATACTGCCCTATTAAAAATCCACAAAGTGCCTCTAATATTCACAGACAAATTTTGAGAAACTCATTATGCAGCAGTCACCATACAATGTGCTACACTAGTCTACCATTATGAACATGGTTAATTGGATCAGTGATGGACCCCATCACAAAAAGAGCATACAGAAGAAGTTTAGAGATCTAAGAGGCAGAGAGCTCTAAGTGAAGTACTTTACACTGGATAATGAATAAAGAATCTTTGTTATTTTTGACAGCTAGAATTTGAGATGAAAGAGGGCCTGGGTGGACCATGAGACTTCTTCCTAGATCTTCACACCTACTCTCAGCAAAAAGTAACTTTTAGCGTGGTGGGAGCAGCAGTGAATGATACTTCAATTCTCCATGTGGTCTGTGTTGTTAATGAGAATCCTTCCCATCCTTAGATGTCTCTCTTAACTTACCTCCTTGTTTCTAGTATCATACTTTTCCTACCTACCTTCTAAGTTTTCAACTGATTAATTTATTTTAAATCAAACATTTCATCACTCACAGGACAAAATGTATGCTGTTAGTAAGTAGTTTCAGAATATTTAAACACAAGGAACCTCTATAATGAACCTTAAAAATTTGCCTGAAATATGTGAAGAACATGATGTGATTCTATGAAGCATCTGTGCTTTCTAAACTTGAAAATCAAGACAAGATTCTGTCAAGTTCAAGAATCTATTATAGATTTCAGTATCAAATGGATACTTAAGCAGTGACAATCTTAAAGCTAATCAAATCTTCCTGTTTTATTTGTATATGTATAGCAAATCATATGGAAGAATTCGCTCCAAACCTAAAAGTTATTACACCCAGAGGTGAGACAGGTTTAGGAAAGTATTCCATTTTTCCCATATTAGCCAATTGCATCTTTTTAAAAAGTCATGCATTACTTTTTTTATGATAAAATAAAGCCTCTCTTTACTGATCCATATGTTCTGTATTCTGCCTGATTCACAAGGAGTAACTGGGAAAAACATTATCCCAAAGCCTGCCCTTACAGTGAACTTATCTTGAAAGTGAGAAAGCAAAGGAAAACAAGACAACAAAGGAGAACAGTGTGACTAAGTTTGGGAAATATAAAAATATTTTAAAAGATCATTTATCATTATTATTCTTGAAGTGTTTTCTCTGATGAAGTTAAAAGTTAACTTCCCCACTGAACAAGATCACATAGTCAAGTAATACATCATTTTAAAAGGTCATGAGGTAATTCTACTTCAATCTGAGCCCACAATGTATTCATCTTTAGCATATATTAAAAAATAAACTTTAAGAATTTAAATTTAAAATGTATCAGAGAAGATAAATTTGTACTAGGACAATCAAAAGCACAATATTAAAGTATTGACAGAGCATTAAAGGAAAGAAAAATTGTTCTGTGATGATAAAGTTACCCTACCTATCAGAAAGTCAACCCTTTTCCAGTATAATTAAATGATGTTCCTTTCAGAAGTATCTGCTATACTAAGCTGGCATAAAAACTATTATATAGCAACATATATGTGCCGAAACTTCAGTTAAAAATGTACTAACCCTTATAAGGTTGACATTCTCTTAAGGTTTCATAGGACTTTATGAATAATTCATTGGCTTTGTATTCACACATTTTCATTATTCATATAAACTTATTTAATTATTTATTTATTTTACCTATTACTTTGATAATGATATTAATAGGCCTATTTAGAGAAAAATCGTTATGAAAATTTGAAATGGGTCAATGGATTCACACTTTTAATGGTGTCATTTAAATTTCCAAGACATGTTCCAATCTTTGCCATGAAATAGACAGCAGCCCTGTCTGCCACATTGCAAGTCAAAGCAGTTATCAGCTGCACTGTCTTAACTCTGTTCTATTTGCAAGAGGTACTAAATGGAATGTTTTTCTAACTCAAGTATCCTTTATATAATTTCCAAGTTTTCCCCAAAAAGTAATCCAAACCTGCTTTGTTTAGTCCAAACTCATTATCAGGCATTCCAGACTCTTCATAATCAGGCATAAGACTTTCTTTCCAGGCACAATTCATATCACTCCCACTTATGAATCTTTTATTTCATCCCTATCAGATTTCTTGCCAAAAACAAAATGTGAAAAATGCCATGTTTCCAGCTTTTTCCTTCTTACTGAAATTGCCTCTCAAGTCATTGGTTGTCAAAATTACCTCTTAGCTCTCGGGTTTGATATTCAAGTATTCCATTTGGGAGGAGACTTCCCAAAATAATATCTATCATAATTGCCTGCTTAGGGTTTCCCCTGTGAGACCACTAGCTGTGAGGTTATCATGTATGGTAGTGAAGTTTGTACACTGCACAAAAGTACCCAGGGGAGAGAATCACAACATAAATTCAACCAGTACTCCACTTGCACAGCCTGTATCCTATCGTAGGAATGCATCTTCTAGGAGGAAAAAAAAGTGAGGTAGAGGGAGGATACCTTTTTTTTTATATCCACCCATAAATTTTCTGAGCTATCCAGTGATAGGACTACCTTTGCCTAAGAGGAGAGCTTGTTCTAATTTATACATCTTAGGAGAAATGGGGTTCCTTCTTCTAATTCACACAAAACTGTTATATTGGTCAGCTGCATATCTTGCTGGCTATTACACCTCTTAGTTACTGCATATACATTTTTCTTGGATAAATTATTAGCTGAGAACAAATTAGGTACTTATTGATCTTTGAATAAGTAGTTACCTAGTAACTACCTTAGAATTTGGCACATACAAGACATTCAATAAAGTGCTAAATAGTCAATGAATTATCCCTTTGGAGGACAAAATTGGGGAGCAAAATGATTCAAATTTAAGATCCAGGGATGAAATCCCGCCACCAGCATTTTTAGCATACTTATTTGGTTGTGATTTGAAGTTACTTAACACTTTTTTTTTTTCAAAGCATCGTATCAATTCATTGTAATGGTTAGGATGCCTTTAAATTCAGAAAATATCTACTCCAAAATAAAATTGATTTGTTTTAATTCTGTCTACATAATTCATTGGGATAAAATTTCCTTATTAGTTTCTTCACAGGGAGGACAAATGCCTCATTAATTTTAAACATATCAATCTGAGAATGCTATACACACATCACATAGAGTAATGACTGACATTAAAGCAACACAATACACCGCATACCAAAATCAAACTACCCATTATTCACTCAGAACAAATACACACCTTTATTTGTACTTTATAAGCTTCATGAGGAGAAATCCAAGTAGATATTTAAACCATAAGGGGGCTAGAGGATAGCATAGGATGGAAAGACTGCCATTCCATCATTAGCAATAATTTCCTATGAAAATGCATATTATATATGTAAAGGTCTCCCATGTGAAAATACTCTTTTACATTTAGAAATCACTTCACAAAGACACATCTTTTTTTATCCAATTCTCAGTTTGAGTCAAGAGCATCAACTATGATAGTAATGAAAAAATGTTATTTAGTTCAGTTTCATATACTACTCTTTTACCCAATTATTTTAAAAATATGCATTACTCAATTAGATCAATAAAATTAACACTTTTATTTGTCAAATAAATTTAAAAGTTTGAGAACTTCCTGAGTGAAGAGAGGGGTTATGGGAAAGGCTTCTGGGATACTGACAAAGTTCTATTTCCTAGCCTCTCTGAACCATTATAAACTTCTCTTGATGGTATATTTTCTCTACAAGTGCTTTTACAAACGTGTTCCTTTCCTCAAAATCTTGCCATGGCTTACCTATCTCACTCAGAATAAAATCTGAAGCTCTTACCATGGACTACAAGGCCTTAAACACCTCGCAGGCTCCTGCTGCAGAGCCACTTGCTCCCTGTGTCTTCTACTTTGAAAGCTCTGCTTCCAGTTGTCCTAACACTCCCCCTTCACTTCATTCAGATGTCTGTATAAACACCTGCTTCTCAGAGATGCCTTCCCATCACTGCTCTCTTCTTACCCTTTTATTTTCTTTATGCCACTTATCAGAATCTGAGAATGTTATGTTAACTTGTGTGTCAGATGATTCCTTCTACCAGAATATAAGCCCGAAGAGCAGAGACTGTATTTATTCACGGTTTATTTGTATTGCCATCGTTTATAACAATGCATACCATAAGAAGCTCAACAAAATTGTATTAAGTAAATGAAATAATATCACTGTTAATCATGTATATCTAGTCTACCTGAAGTTGCACAGAGGAATTTAGCATCATTAAAGATATTATAGTGTGGCTAAAGAGACAGATAATCGACAAAAATCAGAATATTTTGGCCCATCAAATAATATGTGAATCCAGCTGAATCTGTTGACCATAGTAATACATGTACTATAATTTAAGGATTTTTTTTCCTCTTTAGTATGTTACAAATACTTTTTAAATGTGAATGTATGTAGAGTGTTTTCATGTATCTCAAAATGGACATTTTTTGTATTTTTTTGTCCTTGTTCTTAATTTTTGACATATGTCAGATAATGAAATAACTGTGTAACATAACTGTTAGGAGAATACTTTCTTCAGATAAAAGAAGTCATTTATATAAGAGTGCATACTGTTCAGAATCGGGATAGTATGACATTTTTGAAGATCTATCCTTGTCAACTGCCTTGTGCCACCAAATAGAAGAGCAAAGTTAAAATTCAATTTGTACACCACGGATGGATTATACATTACCTGCAACTTTATAACTATTTTCCCACCATTGTGTATTTTCCCACCATTGGCTCCTGTGATTATATCTATGAGAAGAATATTTTAATCATGACTGCAATTTCCTATTCATTTAAATACAAGGATCTTGAGCATCAAGGGAAATGTTTAGGATAGTAACCCGAATTCATGGGGGAATTTCCATGTATAAGCCAATCCATAGTGAATATATTAAATTTTGTGGATTACAGCTTTACTTATAAGGAAAAAAAATTAAAGCAACTAATGATGCTAAGATATATCTCACTTCTCTACTTTCCCAAACAAAACCTACAGAAGTCACTATGTTTATTACACCTGGCTCAGGTGCAAAATAAGCTGTTTTTACAAAATTATTGTAGGTTTTTTTATTTGAAGAAGGAAATGTATTTTTTGGCTTACATCTATTTATTCATAAAGCCAAATTATTAGGCATCTTTTATGTGATGATACTGCGTTGGGTACAACAGAGATTATTGAGACATAATTGATCACAAAGATGAGTAAAAATCAGTCCCTAACTCTAGAGAGTTTACAGTCCAGTGAGGAAGACAGGCGTATAAAGATAAGTATCCCAAACATAAGTGCAGCAATAGTGGAATGCACAATACATTACAGGACCTTCAAGATCTTGGGGGCTTTAGAAAGGGCTTTCCAGGAATGCTTGAGATCTCTTGAAAAATGAGTAGGAGTTACACAAATGAATGAGCAGTGGGGAAGGTGGTGTGACAGTACATTTCACAGAGTACTGCAGTGAGTCCCCGGGGTGAGGAACAAAGAAGCTAGAGAGGAGACAGGGCTCACATCAGGAAGTTTCCCATAAGGCTACAAGGGCTCAGACATTCAGCAGGTGATTGACATAATCAAGGTGCAGGCATGTGGCACATGGACATGAAGAGACATTGAATTGATAGCAGCAGACCAGTTGGGAGATGTAATTGTTCAAGAGAGAGAAAATATGGGTCTGAGCAGGTTGAAGCAGTAAAGATAAATAAGGGGACATATATATGAAAACATTTAAGAAAATCAATCAGGAGGACTTTTTGGTTTATTGGAATGAGAAGATGGGTGAGAGGGAAAAGAATAGATGATTCATGTGTTAGCGACATACTGGGGATGAGAAGATGGGGGAGAAGGAAAGGAAGAGATAACTCACATGTTATTGAAATATTAGGGGTACAAGAGAAATTTAATGGAAATACAACTATAGAATTGTCAATAATTAAAGTGAGTTGTTCAAAATATTTGCCACTTTTTCCCTCTGGGTGAATTATCTTTCACCAGTTATTAACATCAACTTTTGTCCCATGACTTGCTTTGGCCAGTGAAATGGGAACCGAGGTGAGATAGCCTATTCCCAAGAAGAAATTTGTAAGAGTAATTGCAAGGTTCTGTTATGTTCTATTTTTCCTCAAACATGAAGTCAACAACGTCTCATATCAAGGCTATTCATTTAATTTGGGTCCAGGATGAAGACAAACTTTGGAGCACAGCCTCAGAGCAGAGCCACCCTGACCTGGAACGCACATGTAGCATGAGACAGAAATAAACCTTTGTTGTCATAAGCCACTGCCATTTCTCAGAGATTTATTTCCACAACATATCTGAGCCTCATTAATTCAACAGCTATCCTAAATATTAGTCTAAGAATAAGAACAACTCATTGAGGAGTAAATGGAGTGAGCTTGATAGAAGTTTAGAGCACATAAGTGTTGATATCAGGAGCAGAATTGTAAATTATCATGAGGCAGGTACAGAGGATAGTGGCTAAGGTTAAACTCAAGTGACTTCAGGAAAAATATTTGCCCTGAAGTCAAGAAGTGAGCTTAAGGGCCAAAAGGAAAGTGTCCTTACTTTCTGTGATAGGCAATGGAATTTAAAAAGTAGTAGCAAAGTGGCCTAGATGAAGGCAAGGACCTATCTTCTGAGAAATGCTGATCTATCTTAACAGAAGTACCTACAACTTGAATGCAAGCAGAATACAGTGCCCAGGATGGATGTCAATTAATGGTAAAATTATACTTAATTTCACTTCACGTGACTAGCATCTGTAAATAATACACACAGTTTATATCCTGACTTGTCCTTGCAATACAGCAAAAGGTAGCCTGGGTATTTTGTTAACTGCTAGATGGCATATGCTGCTTGTAGTAAACAGAACAGAAGGTTTCCACAGAGAATGAATGGATGTATGTAAAATCCAAAAATAAGCCTTTCCAGGAGAATTCCCATTTCTTTCTGCTATATTCTTCAGTGTACTCGCAGTAAACAGTTACCCAAAATAGAATACAGACATACTTTTATATTTGAGAATTCAGAAAAATATGTGTTATATATCCTTTTGCTCAGGAGGCTACCTGAAGATGGTGACTCAGAAACAAATAGAAACTGCGATGAAAAAGGAGGAAGAGGTGGCCAAGAGAATTAGGCCAAGAGGACATGGCATATGATATCTGATAAAACACTGCACTCTATTCCTCTCTAGCTAGTGGGCTCTGGCTGAGTAACTACACTTCGAATCAGCCACTGTCACGTGGTAGCAGAAAATGGTAATATTTTGAGGAAAGATCACTTATGAATTGCTGCAATCTCTGCGTTATTTTCTTAGTCACTAGCTGTGTATGTGTTAATTGGCATGACAAGAAACATGAGTTGTAGCTGAACAGACTACATAAAGTATTCTTGAGTGTGTGGTGTTTGCATAATGGCATCACATTGTAAAATAAGTACACTTGCTTTTTCTCCCTCAACAATATGTTCTTGAGATTTATCCACAGTCCTAGATCTAATTCATTACTTTCAACCGCTGAATAGTATCCAATTGTACGAGTGGTTCTGAGAGTTTTTCTTTTAAGATGTGAGTTTTCCATGTACTGTGATTATAAATACAGTCCAAATGATTTCTATAATTTGTGCTTTCCAATTATTATACTTTTCTTACTTCTTTTTTCTCCTTCCTTGAAATTTCATGTTTACTCTCTAACAGTTTAAAATTATGTATGTAATTCCTATTCTTTCATGTTAGCTCTTAGCTTTATAATAAATTTCTCTTCACATAGTTTACAAATACCTACAATTAATCATATCTCTGCCTCCTACCTGAACAAGACAAGGACCTTACTACAATTTAACTGTTCCACGAACCCCTTGAAAGCAGCAAATTCCACTTAATCTTTAACTACAGTTTTCTATCCTGATCTCAATTTGTTCAAGTATTACTGCCTTTATCTCACAGTAAATATTGAGGCTTGACTTTATTTTATTACTTTATTTGTATGTTCTTTCTCCATGCATTTTACCACCTCCCCCCACCCTTTTCTTTTCTTGGTTCATTTCCTTCCTCCTGTAGTAAATCTTTTAGCAGTTTTTCAGAGATGGTCTGTTAAGAAATAAACTCTTTTAGTCTTTTCATATCTTTATCTTACTGTCACTCCTGAGTGATGGTTTAATTGGGGATTAAATTCTAGGTTGACAGTCATTTTCCTTCAGCTCTTTGTTTTCATGCATGTATTTTTGTTCATAAGACTTCTGTCAACTTAATCGCCCTTCCTTTATAAGTAATTGCAATTGTAATATTCTCTTGTGCAACATTTTCTCATTATCACTGATGTTGTACACTTAAGTTTTTTTTTCTTTCAGTGTGCATCTTTTTTATTTATCCTGCTCAGCTCTCAGTGAACATTTCAATCTGAAGAGTTACAGGTTTGTTTCTAGAAACAGTAAAATATTCCTTTAACAATTTAATTTTTATTCTAAACAACACCTTCTAAAAATGCCTATTAAATATATATTGAAGTTTATCAGTCTTCTTTTTAACTAGTTTCATATTTTGTATTTTTTATCTCTATGTTATTTCCATATATCCATATGTGATTTGCTTTGTTGTAGTTTAAAATATAACATTTCTCTTCAACTGAGAAGAGTTTACCATTCATCTCTTCTGTTGACCTTCTTCCCCTCATCAAATAGTGTATTTTTCATTTCCAAGGCTTGTATAATTCACTCTTTCACACATTACCAGTCTTTGTTTTGTAATTTCTTGTTTTTGTGAGAGGAAAATGTTATCTCTTTAAGAGTTATGTATATATTTATTTTAATGTCCTTTTCTTATAGTTTGACTATTTCTTTTCCTGCAGGCTTTAATTATCATGTTTAGTTCCTCTGCAGATCTTCACACAATGGTGGTTATTCTGGTGTGCTTCATTTTTGTCACTTTACCGTGCAAGTCTTTCCTGCCTTGTGCTTCAAATTTGCCTGGATTTCTCTCTCCATGTTCACTGGTAATTGATATATTTGGTGGAATATATTCTGTGCAAGCATAGGCCAAGTTTCCAGTTCTGGATGTTTTTCTCTCTTTCTTCCCCAAATTCCTGAGTGTAAGGCAAACCTCCAGCTCTATTTCTTGTTTCTGACCAAGCTTTAGGGTCCTTTCAATTCTTGAGTTAAATTTTTACTTCCTATGAGCCATATAGCTACTTAGTATTTGAAACTATAGATTTTCTCTGTTCTTCTGCCCTATGGAGATGTTTCTCTTATTTTTACACATATTTGTATATACTTGTGTATGCATGAACGTGGGTATGTACAGTTTTCTATGATTCAGAACACAGAGAAGATTAAGTTTCTGTTCACTCTGCTATACTAAACAAAATTTATATTTATTGATTTTTTAGCATAAAATTTATCAACTCCATCCCACCACTCCCTACCAATCCCACTATTTTTTTAATTCATTTTTTTCAATATATGAAATTTATTGTCAAATTTGTTTCCATACAACACCCAGTGCTCATCCCAAAATGTGCCCTCCTCAATACCCATCACCCACCCTCCCCTCCCTCCCACCCCCCATCAACCCTCAGTTTGTTCTCAGTTTTTAAGAGTCTCTTATGTTTTGGCTCTCTCCCACTCTAACTTCTTTTTTTTCCTTCCCCTCCCCCATGGGTTTCTGTTAAGTTCCTCAGGATCCACATAAGAGTGAAAACATACGGTATCTGTCTTTCTCTGTATGGCTTATTTCACTTAGCATCACACTCTCCAGTTCCATCCACGTTGCTACGAAGGGCCAGATTTCATTCCTTCTCATTGCCATGTAGTAGTCCATTGTGTATATAAACCACAATTTCTTTATCCATTCATCAGTTGATAGACATTTAGGCTCTTTCCATAATTTGGCTATTTCCCACTATTTTTATTTTCCCCATAGCACTTATCACCACTGGACATGGAACTATTTGGCATACTGGATTTTTTTTTACTATGTGCATATTTTATTTTGATAAAAGTAAAGCAATGTGATATATAAGCAAGGTGAAGAGGGAGAAATAGCAGCAGAAGAAAAGTAAGATGGAAAAATAAGGGGAAAATCAGTTTGGAGTAGGGTTTAGTTTTGTTTTTCTGATTTTTTTTATATTCCATTTAAGAACTTAAAAAAATGTATTTGCAACATTCAGGGTTATGTAGCCTAATTATGATGAAGAAAACATTCAAGCAATCACAGAAGTAAGTACTGTTTGCTTTTACAAGAAGAAAAGAAAATGCATGGAAGTGGGATGATTAAACACTTACAAAGCAATGAGAACACCATGGTAGCTTGTACCTCAGTAGGCCAATGACAAAACAATATTGATTCTTTCCTAATGGAATGCAAGGAACAGTTTCTTGCTCTGGACTAAGTAGATTCATTCTTAACAGAAATCAAAGATCACTTTTAGTGCATGACATTATTTGGATGGGGGTACTGTTTTCTATTTTCCTTAAGCCTCATGATGACCATCAAGGTGCAAAGAGAGAGGCAGAGGGAGTTTGCTAGGACAGGCTTTGGAGACATAGAGAAATAACATGCTTGAAAAGCCTGCTCCTCTAATTCCTATAAATCACCTTAGAGAAGAGAGTGTTGTGGTGGCAACAGACACTAGAAAATCAATACTCCAGTCTATTGATATATCATGATCAATCTTCTGGAAAGGTCTGTTCTGGAACATTCTGACTGTATTCTTCCTCATTGATCTAAATATTGAGGTGGTAGGCATTCACTGTAATTGTTCTTAAAATTTATTTCATTATTGAGAGTTTTAGTGGAATCGTGAATATTTAATGATCCTAGAGGGGAAAAAAAAGACTTTAAAATATACCTCAAAATTGCCAATGAAAATGCTTAGGTGGCAAACAACACCATTTCCAAGGTGAAAAGTTTTACTGAATAAATGCAGAGACAGCTGTTTTCAGAAAATCACATTTTCCCCAGTCCCGAGTGAGACATGTTCTTACACATCACAACATTAATAGTCACATTGTGTTACTTGATTTAGTGCAACATAATGCAGTGTGACTAATGCAACCCGATGGTACAGATTCATGTAAGAGAAAAATCCATCACCTAGGAAATGTGAAACAAAGATGTACCCTTCTGAAAACAAAGGTTAATAAATCAAAGTTTTCTGAAGAAAGAAAAGTCATGCAAAAGAGAGTTTTATTCCAAAACACATTTCAATCCACCATTGCAGTGATCCCTGGGTACATTAGGGAAGGGAATAGGAATCAAACATGAAAAGCCCTTAAGCTGTTTGAACACAGCAGTACTTAGTGCTTCCACAATATTTTCCTCTGTAGTACCGATCTTCTGAAGCAATAGCCTCTGTCAATTTTCTCATGCATTGCCCAGGTGACTGCTACACAGGCCCAGTTGACAACCTAGTGTCCTTTCTCCTTCACCATATCTAAAACTGTACTTGGGTTACTGAGGAGACAATGGAACATTACTTTGTAAAGTCCACTTTTCATATACTATCAAGGAGAAAGAAATAAGTGAGGGAAAAGTGAGTTACTACAGGTGTGTGGCTGGTTTTGGTTGTGTTTACTCATCTGTGCTCTTTTCTTGTTGGGATCTTTATCTAATAATAAATATACTGGACAGATAACAGGAGACAAAGGTTGGACCTATCAGTCAATATTTTGAAATAGGAAAAATTTTTATTTTTACATCTCTAAGAGTTTTATTAAGAAATTTAAGGTAGGGAGAGCTCTTTGGGGTATTTAGACTAACCTACCAGCATTAAAGTCATTATATTCAAAGAAAATAAGATCATTTGAATATTAGTCTATCCTTCATCTTGACCTCATAACATTGCAAGTTAATTTAGAGGATATTTTGGGGTGCCTGGGTAGCTCGGTCAATTGAGCGTTCAACTCTGGATTTCAGCTCAGGTCATGGTCTCACAGTTGCTGAGTTTAAGCCCTGCACTGGGCTCTGCACTGACATCATGGAGCCTGCTTGAGATCCTCTGTCCCCCCCTCTTTGCCTCTCTTGTGAGCACGTGCTCTCTCTCTCTCAAAAATACATAATAAACATTTAAAGGATATTTTAAAGTTTAACTGCTAACATACTTGTTTGAAGGTCTTTTTACTCCATTTTTTAAAGCTCTACAGCCAATGTGGAGCTTGAACTCACAATTCAAGAGTCACATGCCCATGCTGTACTGACTGAGCCAGCCAGGTGCTCTGTCTTGTTACTTCCTTGATTAGACTGGATGCTCCTTGAGCCTTGTTTTCACCATTACTGAGAACCACTTTTTCTGGTTACTTTATATATATTACGCTATTTCATATGGCAACACTAAAAAGTATGGGCTGTTATTACTACTTTCCAGATTCTTGCATCGTCTCTTCCACATGAAATCTGAGCACGGTCAAGTGAGCCTCATTGGCAAGTGTGATGTAAAAGAAGCTTGGTTAAACCCTTGCAGAGTGGGCCTTATTCTCTTAGAAACCAGTGTCCATGGGGCACCTGGGCTCACTAGTGAATGATGAGAGGCAAGAGACTCTGGAGGGTAAGAAGCCATCTTGGACATTGAAGCCTTGGCCAAACTCCCAGCTAAATTCAGTCATCCAAGTGACCAGAGATGCACCACGTAGAGCCACCCAGATGAGCTCCAACAACTCATAAAATCAAAAGAAAAAAATTGTAACTATTTTATGCTACTAAGTTTAGAAATTGTTTGTTACACAACAATGGATGACTGATATATTGTCCTTCAGGGCTCTCACATCTTTTGAATAAGAGTGTATGTGTTATATATATGTGTGTGTGATGACCACAAAATTAGCTTTGTCTTCACCAAGGAATCCATACCAAATTCCATCATATAAGAAGACTTTCAGATCTTATAACTTCCTTAGATGTCTTACCTGGCAGTGTATCATTAAATAGATTGCAGGTGCAAGTGGTCCATTTAATGAAATCATCCTATTAGAGGGAATATTAATGGTAATAATATCTCCCACTTATTGAATGTTTATTGAGTAGCTTATTTCTACTATGTTCCACACACTGTGGAAATTAATTTCCTTCAGCAACATCCTAAGATACATCCTATTATTTTTCCTATTTTATAACTATGAAAATTGGGGCACATATTTTGTGAATTTGCACAAAATTAGTTACATTTGGCAATAACAAGTTCAAACCTACATACATCTGCATCTAACATTTGTATTCTTATCCACCATATTCTCTATAGAACCTTCTCAAGTCTTACTCTGAGGATAAACAGTGAAGGGACCTAATAATATATACATAGATAAAGTTAGTTGTCCTCTGAGAGTTAAACTATAATGTCAGCATATCACACATGATATAAAAAGTAAGCAAAGTCACTTTAAGAGACAAAATAAACCTCAATCTTGAGCAAAATGTGGCTTTAAGATAACTTATTTCATTAAATATACTTCAAGACAGAATGTGAGCAGTTTGAAGAAGAAATAGAACTTGAAAAACAAATGTCAAAGAAAAGCAGTGGCTAACAGAAACTATCCTGGGGGAGAGCATCCTCCAATTGATGTAGAAGGTATTTTTCCATGAAAAGATTGATTCATAAGATAAATAGCATCCAATATTTAGCTTCTCCATACACCTAATTTTCTTTGTTCTTCAGATACATTTCTGGTTATAATTTAACTTGTCCTGCCACATAAATCTGTTAAGATTGTGTTTCAGCTTTTATACTTCAGTCCAATCAAGTCTCAGGCACATGGAATGTCTAAGCTCTGGCTGACTCCACCAAGGTGACACTGCCCTGAGCTCTCTTGGTATTCAGCCAGTTTGCCATAGAAATGTGACTTCTTTAAGTGTATTACAAAATGCTAGCCTTGTCATTGCTTGTCTCATCTACCCAAACTTGAGGAAGTGTCTGGTCATTACCCCCCTTGATTAATTGGAGAACTCCAAAACCCAGCCCCTAACCCTTCTAAACAAAGTAAGGATCCACAACTGACCTACAGATACTATAGTATCGTGGAAATGGGAAGTCGACAGGCTTTGAAGTCTGCCTCTGGTTTCAAATTTGGCTCTGCACAGAGTAGCAGTGACTTTCACCAAATTACTTACCTTTACTCTAGTTTTCAAGTCTACAAAATAGAAATAATAAAATAATGCCCTCCTCTCAGAATTATACATATTGAGTTAATACATGTAAAACACTCAGAATAGTACATAGCACTGGGGCACCTGGGTGGCTTAGTCGGCCATCCAACTCTCGATTATGGCCTAGGTCAGAATCCCAGGATCGTGCAATTGAGCCCCGTGTGGGGCTCCACGCTGAACATAGAGTGTGCTTGGGATTCTCTCTTTCTCTCCTTCTGGCCCTTTCTCTCTCCCTCACTTGCTTGCTCCCCCACCGCTAAAAAATTAAAAAGAGAGAGAGAGGAAAAACAGTACATCGCATGTAGCAAGCACTCAAGAAATGTTAGTAGTGATTATGGTGAGGATGATAATGAATATGATGGCATCTAGTTCAAAAATGGCAAAAAAGGTGACCTAGACTGTTCAAAATTATCTATTTTGTGATGTGCAAGAAAGACATAGAGGGAATTTACCAGTCTCTGTTCCGAACTAGGTCATGTCAAGTGTACTGGTTCATGAGTAGAATGAGCCAGCACAAGAAAAAGGATGAAAGTAAAAAAACAAAACAAAACAAAAAACATACAGATAGAGACAAGCAAAGATGAGAGAAGCCATGAAACTCCTAAGATATGGAGAAAGTATCCTTTGTTCTTGATTTTTTCAGTTTTCTGGTTCTCTCTCTTGACATGATATTTATTTTGTTTCTTGTTATTAGATGAGCATGGAATTGCCAGTTGTATCCTAACAATACACAATGTAAGAATACACAATGCCCTTCTCTCCACCATGTCCATAAGCCACTTAATTGGCCTTCTGATTCTTATATCTATAAATCTGTACTTTTGTTTAAAATTGTATAGCTTAATTCTTTTGAACTACTATAGTCTTTTCTTCCTTGTTCTGCTTTAGCATATCTGCCTTCTGTCATTCATTTGAAATCGCCACATCAATAATATGAACAGCATAACTGGGAATTAAAAATGACCTGAAATCAAGAGAAATTAGATTGAATTGAATACAGGAAATACATTCACTTCCCAGACACAGAAAGGATGTTCATGGACCCTATGCTAAGAAAGATATTAACCCTCTCATTCTCCCTACCACCACCAGAGCATAAACCAGGAATATTCAATTACTTGGGGTGACCATTTCTGACATATGCATCCACCATTCCATACTCAGCTTTCTGTTTATCTGTCTTTCGGTTGGTCCCCCTCTGCTGTCTGCCTTGTTTTCTCTCTTTTGCTCTTTTCCCTTGTGTCTGAACTATCACTTTTAAAGTACTGAATTTTAAGTTCCCTCCTTAAATCTCTGAGGAATCTATATATAGTTTCTGAAAAACATTAAACTGTATATCATACGGCTCAGATTCTAATGGTTAAAAACTCATCGATGGGAGCATATTGATAGTAGGTTGCTGCTTTAATTAAAGAGTGCCATGGAATGGCATTTTAAATAGCAATGTCATTTTCTAAGTTGACAGGGTTCCATTCTAAGAAGAAATACTTAAGTTGATACTGAAGTTGAACAGTTTATTTTCCAGTAATATAGGACATTTCAGTTTTAATTTTAATCTGCTAACAAAATATTCAATTTCCAGATATCTCAAAAAGTAAATCCTAGGTGTCTTATAACTAGAGGTAATTGGGATAAATTTCTAGAGAAAGCTGGTAGAATATCTAAAAACTAGATTTTTTCCAAAAACAGTGTTTTTATTTCTTGTGACAGGTACATCATATCTTTTTTCTGATCTCCCTTGCCTATTAGAAGGGAGCCTCAGGCCACTGGATCTTAGCTCTAGAAAGAATTGTTTAGAGATTTACCTAGTGTCATATAAGTTGGTCTGGTGAAGCCCAACCCCTACGCTGGCCTTTAGTAGCTTATTTGGAGCATTTTTCAACTGTAACAGGAGAAAGTTAGCATATCTGACTACAGATTGCTTCTACTTCCTTTTCTGCTGGAACCTATAGCTTAGATACTTAACTATGCCTGTAGGCATGTTAATATTTATGAAAACTACCCCTACTCAAAGCCCATATTCCACTGAAGAGGTAAAAAAGTATGTACAGAAAAAACATTTCCTACGTATAAGATATACAGGAACATCATGACCAGATTCCTGTATGCAAAGATCAACTACCAAGGACAGAAAAGTTTCGTGACCTTCTGCAGATCCTTGTGGGTGCCTGAATGTCTACAGATGTCACTCATCTCTTGACTCAACCCCCTCCCACTTTCCCCTTTTTCCTAACATAAAAGATGTCCAAATTTCATAATGTGTTCAGATGGTTCTTTAGTCCACCATCTCAGTTTTCTGGCTTTCCAAATAGAGTTGCTTTCCTTACCCCAACATCTTGGCTCTTGAGTTATTGACCTGTAGTGCACCGTTATATAACCATATTATGTGTTCTTTGAAAATCAATTCCAATATTTTATATCACTCCTACAAAGTTTTTGACAGAAGTTTATAGAAGTTTTAGTATATAGAAGTTTATAGTATATAGAAGTTTAATTATGATTTTTCCAAGACCATTAAGCTATTTTTAAGGCAATGAAAATTTCTCTCCTTTTCATTTTTAAGTTTGACGTTCTAGAACAATAAATCCAGGAAAATTGTTTTTTTAAAGAAACTTTTTGAGGTTGGGTTAAAATAGAGATGAGTTTTGGTTTTTTTTAATTGTGAAACAATTCATATATGAATACAAATGTAGATAATAATGTAACAAATGTATATTTATTAAACACCCAGTTTTACAAAATTTCACCATGTGCACCTCACCTTATTTTTAAGATATAAAACATAAACAGAGTTGAATGACCTGTGTATTACTTTCTGATCCTCTCTTTTACCAAAAGAGGCCACTATCCTATTTCTGGTATTTATCGTTCTCATAAATGTTTTGCCTATGTAATGCTTGTATATCCATAGACAATATATATTATTTTGTGGTAATACATATATTATAAATAGCAGTTTATTGAACTGTTTTTCCAACTTACTGCTTTTCCCTCTGTTGATAACTGCACCTCTAGTTTATGTGTTTGAATGGCTGCAGTTTCCCATTTTACAAATATATTTTTGTATATTCTGATTGTTTCCAATTTTTCTTACAAATAACTTCAATGAACATTCTTATCATCCCTCCCTTTGCATTATGTGTGAGTATCTCTGTAGTATATACATAGTAGAAGAACATGTAGGTCACTGGTGCTTTCTCTCCAAAATGACTATACTTATACCCATTTTAGACTCTATTTATACCCATCAGATTGTACAAGAAGTCTAATTTCCCTACATACTCAACAACACATGCTACTTTTAGGTTTGTAATTATTTGCCCAATAGGTGAAAAATGATATTTTGTTGCCCTTGGATTTGAATTTCTCTGGTTACAAGACAAGGGGAAGTATTGTATTGGTTTCCTATTGGTATTGTAACCAATCACCACCAACTTAGTGTCTTAAAACAATATAAATTTGCTCTGTCGGCCAGAAATCTAAAATTGGCAGGGTTGTATTCCTTCTAGACATTTTAAGAAACAAACTGCTGCCTTGCCTTTTTCAGCTTCTCAAATTGGCCTGGATTCCTTGCAGCCTCTTCCTCACATGCTTCCAACCTCTTACATTTGTCACCACATCTACTCTCTGACACTCCTACCTCCCTCTTATAAAGAGACATGTGATTACATTGGACCCACCCAGACAATCCAAAAATAATCTTCCTATTTCATGATCTTTAATTTGTTCACATATAAAATGTCCCTTTTACCATTTAAGATAACACAGTCACAGATTCCAGGGATTAGGATGTGGACATCTTTGGGGAGGCCATTATGTAGCCTACCACAAATAGATATTAACAATTTGGAATTCCTTCTAAGGAAATACATATTTATACCAATTTTTCTGTCCTTTAACTTGGTTGATTATTTAATAGTTAATTTGTAGTTTTTTTTTTCTTTTAGGCAAGATTTTATGACTATTGGGTTCATCAGGTATAGGCAGTGAAAATGTATTCTAGTCTATGGTTCGTCTTTTCAGTTTTTATTTTGTACAGGGTTTTTACTTTTAACATAATCAAAATTTAGCCATATTTTCCTTTAGAGACTGTTCTTTTGTGTCTTACTTTAACTATTGTTTTTATCCTCCTTGGTCCTTTGCTTTTCCCTATGAAATCAGGTGTCAACTTCCCTGGCTTCCTGAAAAGTCCCATTGGAAGTTTTAAATTTATAAATGATACATTTAAAAATAATTTTGGGAAGTGTCAACACTACTTAGCTATTGTAGCTTAATTCATAAATATCATAAGCCTGGTATGTGAGTGTACACACACACACACACATACACACACACATCTTTTGTTTTCTTTTTATCTCTCCAATGTTTTGCACTTTTCTCCAGAATGGTTTTATACCTCTGTAATTAAATATATTTGGTAATTTGTAGTTTTTGTTCCTATAGAAACTGGTATATTTTTTCCTTTCACTTACATTTTCTAATAATTATCATTGGTGCTTAGAAGACTCTTAATAATTTGTCTTTAGATGCTCTTGTAATTTCTATATAGATAATCATGTCTTCAAATAAAGATGTTGTTCTCTTCTTTCCAATTTTTATACTTCTTTCATCTTGACTTCAGCTAGGGCTTCCTAGCTTAAACTAGAAACACAACCTCATCATCTTCCTGACTTAATGAAACTTCTAAAGTTTCACCACTAAGTGTGATGTCTATTGTTTTGATTGGTACTATTAATCAGGACAAAGAAGTTCACTTTTTCCAATTCCAAGTTTGCTAAACGTTTTACCTTGAGTGTTAAACTTCATGGAGTGTTTTTTCTGCATTTCTTGAGATGTTCATTTGCTGTTCTTGTTTAATCTATCAATATAACAGCTTTGCATACAATCATCCCTAAATTCTGAAGATAAACTCTACTTGGTTAAAGGATATTTTCTTTGAAAACTGCTGAGTTGAATTTGCCAATATTTTATATAGAAGTCATAAGAAAATTTAGAAAAGCTTTCTTTTTTTGGTCTGAACTTACCTTGTTTTTATATAAAGATTTTATTTGCATACATTCTGTTTTAAAAAATATTTTTTATCAGAATTAAAATTATTAAATTAAAATTTTATGATTTTTTTATGATCAAAATGTGTTATGTATGCATGTTACCAGAATGGAAGAAAAACTTCTGTGAAACAATCGTCTATCTATGCATGGATGGATGGATGGATGGATGGATGGATGGATAGAAAGATAAGTGCATGCACGGATGGAGGGATGGATGGGAGAATGGATAGAAAGAGAAAGGGAGGGAAGGAAGGAGGAAAAATTGAAAAGAAGGACTTTGGGCTTTTGATTAATTATTGAGTTATTTAGTGCTTATTGACATTTATTTGTCTCCTTGAATCAATTTTGATAACATTTTTTCTACAAAATTATCACTTTTCTAGGTTTTCAACTATGTTTACATGCTATTGTTCATTGTATTCTAATTATTTATCTCTACCATATCTGTATTTATATTTCCTTTGTTCTTCATGTTTTTATACTTTAATCAGTCTTATTAAGGATTTGCTAATTTTTTAGCTTAGGTTTTCTTTTTATAGACTGATTTTCATAGAACAGCTTTTCTTCTTGTTGTTCAGCTTGGTGCTGCTATGTGTCCTCTTTTGTCAACAATTGTTTTGTCAGTAACCAATATCTTTATTCTTACCTTGAGTGTGCTTTGTTTAGGCGTACTCTTTCATTTTCCCTCAGCTTCTTCACTAACTTATTTCACTTAGCTTTATACTCTTTAGGTCTATCCGTATTGTCACAAATGGCAAGATTTCATTCTTCTTTATGGCTGAGTAATATTATATATATATATATATTATATATATATAATATATATATATAATGTATTATATATATATTATATATATATTATATAATGTATTATATATATTATATATGTGTGTGTGTGCACACACACATACTCACACACACACACACCTTTATCCATTAATCTATTGATGGGCACTTGGTTTACTTCCAAATCTTGGCTACTGTAAATATCTTTTTGAATTAGTGTTGTTTTGGGGGGATAAATACTGAGTTGTGGAATTATTGGATCATATGGTATGTATGGAACCACAACAGACCCTGAAGAGCCAAAGCAATCTTGAAAAAGTACAAAACTGGAGTTACCACAATCTCAGATTTCAAGATACACTACAAAGCTGTAGTAATCAAAACAGTATGGTACTGGCACCAAAACAGACATATAGATCAATGAAACAGAATAGAGACCCCAGAAACAAACCCACAATTATATGGTCAATTAATGTATGACAAAGAAGGCAGGGATATACAATGGGAAAAAGACAGTCACTTCAAAAATACTGGACAACTGGGAAAACTGGACAACTACATGCAAAAGAATGAAACTGGACCACTTTCTTACACCATACACAAAAATAAACTAAAAATGTATTAAAGACCTAAATGTGAGACCCAAAACCATAAAATTCCTAGAAGAAAACACTGGCAGTAATCTCTTTGACATCAGCTGTAGAAACATTTTTCTAGTTATGTCCCATTTGGCAAGGGAAACAAAAGCAAAATTAAACTATTGGGACTACACCAAAATAAAAAGTTTTTCACAGTGAAGGAAACCACCAACAAACAACCCACCAAATGGGAGAATATTTTTGTAAATTACATATCCAATAGTTAATATGTAACATATATAAAGAACTTATACAATTCAATACCAAAAAAACACAAATAATCCAATTAAAAATGGGCAGAAGACATGAAGACATTTTTCCAAAACAGACATACAAATGGCCAACAGACACATGAAAAGATGTTTAACATTACTCATCATCAGGAAAATGCAAATGAAAACCACAATGAGACATAACCTCACACCTATCAGGATGGTTACAATCAAAAACATAAGACAAACAAGTGTTGGCAGGGATGTGGAGAAAAAGGAACTCTGGTACACTTTTGCTGGGAATGCAAACTGGTACGGCCACTGTGGAAAAACAGTATGGAAATTCCTCAAAAAATTATACTAAACATATTTTAAGATGAATGCTCAGCCTGTGAGCCTCTGACACATAAAACTTATCTGGGACCCCGGAGCTAGTTAGTTGGTTTAGCCTCATTACCACAGCCTCAGCTATTTGTACTTTTGGCAGACATCTGACAGAAACCAAGCAAATTCGGTTCTTTTCCTCATAATTTGGATTAGGGCCCCCAAAATTGGTCATCCCCTGTGATACCCTTGAATTATAAACTTAACATCTATGGTGAGGTCTCATTTCCCCTTTGTACAGACAAACAGAGGAAATGAGTCCAGAGATGCACAAAGAATTAAAACTGGGAAACAATGGAGCCCTAGAGAGACATGGAGAGAAAAACTGCCTTGGTTACTCTCAGACTTCCAGTTTCTTGTCTCAGTTATCAAGCCAACAAATTATTTATTTTGCCTTTAAGTTCTTTAAGATAAAGTTTTTAAAGATATTATGAAATATTCTTGTATTTCACTTAATCAGAGTGTATTTCTGTTATTATGAATCTAAGAAGTCATGCCTAGGTAAAATATGCTTATTTATCTAATGTTTCATTAAAAAATGTATTGATATTAGTGATTTCTTAATGGTGCTATAATTCCTTTGTGATATACTTAGATAATTCTATACAAATTCACCAAAGTGCCATATGAAGACAGATCACTGAATAAATATCTCTAATCTCAAGGAAGTAACATTTTAATGAGAGATTAAGAAAATATACCTATGAAGGAAAACAAAATATTTACAAAATATTTCTCTTTAAGTATCACTATTACTTTTGCTCACATTTTCCTAAAAAATTACTTTACAAAAATGAGAGATTTTAACCAACTTCATACATTATTTGTGATCTCTTTTTTATTTTATTTCATTTATTTTATTTTATTTATTAATGTTTATTTTTGAGAGAGAAAGAGAAAGAGTGAGCGTGTGGGATGGGCAGAGAGAGGGAGACACAGAATCCAAAGCAGGCTCCAGACACCAAGCTATCAGCACAGAGCCTCATGTGAGGCTTGAACTCACGAACCATAAGATCATGCCCTGAGCCCAACTCAGACGCTTAACTGACTGAGCCACCCATGATCTCTTTTTTGACCAAGTAGACAAGAAAGTGGTAAGATAAAATTTTATTAATTCAAACTAATATCTCCTATACTCTGAATGCCAGCCATACTTTTCTGAAAGGGTGTTTATTAATATGTGCTCTCTTATTTAATACTAAAAATAATACCAAGAGTAAGTGACTTCATAGGTGAAGAGTTTGCAACCCAGTGAGGTTAAGTGAATTGCTCAATTTCACACAGCTTTCAGTCATGGAGTTAGGCATAGGAGTTGTCTTCTGTATCCAAATAGAGCTATCTTTAGTTTTTTTGTTTATTTGTTTGTTTGTTTGTTTTACTGTCAATCAGTTTATGCAGAGTTTGTAAGTGGTTTAATCTACAAAATCTTCCTGCTCCTTTACATTTTAACAGTCATATTCTCCCCATGGGGCCAATTATGAAAAGAAAAAAGAAAACATTAGAATGACAATATATATCCAAGTTATTTTTCAAGTTTATGACTTATACCCACACTGTTCATTGCCTATTGCATCAAGGCTTACCTAAAAATTTTTTAAATATTTACTTGTTTCAGCTAAACTTATTATAAGTTAACCAAAAAGTGATATATGGAGAAAACATTGAGCTTCCAGAAAGGGAGAAGTATAAAATGATCTCTTGATAACTAACAAGTAGAAAAAAGTAAAGTTAAGGTTGTACTCAGAACTTTATGAATATTCAGAGTGAACAGAAAGCAAAACAAATCTTGTTCTCTGGATTTAAATCATACTGTTAGCATAGCATCATCATACCTTTTTTTCCTCGGGGTGAGTTCTGTAATTCAGTATATTGCTTCTACCTTATTTGAGGATACTTTTTGTAAACTCAAAATTTAAAACAATAAACCTTAGATTTATCTTTGATGTGAGAGTCCTAAAGTATTTGGATTCATAAATAACAAATTAATCACCTTTTCTATTTTCAATAAGAAATCCCTTTTGAAATAGATCTATACTCCATAAACATTCATGAAAATAAAAAATTACAGACAGGAACCAAGATGGCAGAGTAGCATGGAGGTTCTATGCTTCTTTCATCCCTGAAATGCAACCAGATCAGTACCAAACCATTTTGGTACTAGAACCACCTAGAAAATTGATCTGAGGATAAACACAACAATTTGCATAACTTGAGCCACAGAATTTGGCAGATACGCAGCACAGAGAGATGAACTGGGGGAGAGAGAAGCTGTGGAAGGTAGGGAGCTGTATTTGTGGAGAGAGGACAGAGAAACGGGGGAGAGTTCAGGAAAAGCACTCCCCCCAAAAGTAGCTGGGGAGAAAAAGAAAGAATGGAATCACCTACATGTGACTGAACAAGAAAGGGAGAAAGGAGAAAGAGAGGGTTTCAATCCTATTAGGACTCTATAAACAGGGGAGAGCAGTCAGAAATTCTGCAGCTCAATACCTGGCAGTGCTCTGGTGGAAAGACCAAATCCCCAGGAGGAGACAGCGAGATCTGAGGGGTCTGCAGACCACAAGGGGAGAAGCAGTTCCCTTGCTAGGAGGGCATTTGGTGGTGGTCATACAGCCCCCCCCTAGGCAAAGGTCCTAGTAGAGAACAGCACATTTGCTGGCACTGGAATAAAGACACCAGGGTATGGTGAAACCTGGCACTGGTTGTGATTTACCATAGTCCCTGAACCTCTGCTGCTGCATAACCGCACGAAATTTTTCTGGGGCAAGCTGGCACCCAGCCACAATCTCTGAGCCTTGTAGTGATGAGATCGCACAAACGTTCCCCAGGGGCAAGCCGGCACTTGGCCATTGCTCAGCAAGACCCTCCCCCAGAGGGTTGGAGCAGGTCCACGCCATAGGGCCTTCAGAAGTGAGGGGTTTGGAAACACAGCCCCATTTGAGATAAAATTCAGGAGGGAGGAGCTGCCTGGAAGGCTGACAGCTTGCACATGGACATTGTAGAAGCAGGGAGTGGATGGAAACTGGAGACAAAAGAGGGGTGCTTGAATACTGGTTGTTGAGAGTGCAGTGTTCCCGTGCCAGAGACTGGGATCCTGGGTGAAGACATTTTCACCTCTCCTATGTGCATGCACACCCACACCACACTTATACACCCCATAAGCTAAACATCATCACCTAGGGGAGAACAGAGCCGTTACACCAAGCCCCATCCTACTGCACCAACCAAGCCCTAGAAAACAAGTCTCTTCGCCTGCTTAGTGTACAGACTATAAAGTGCTTCATAGTTTGACTTCTAGGGGAAACTGGATGTAATTTCATTTGGATTTCATTCTGTTTGATGGTCCATCTATTGTTGTTGTTTTCTTTGGCTTTTCTTAATCTTGGGTACAGAAAGAGAAAAAATTATTTTTATTTTCCACTTTTATAAATTTTTAAAATTTTTTTTACTATATTTTTTACTTTTTTGTAAACTTTTCTATTCGATTTTATTTTCTTCATTTCATTTTATTCTACTTTATTGTATACATTTGTTTTAAATTTTAAAGATTTTCTTACTTTTTTTCCTTTCCTTTTCTTTCTCTTTTCCATCAAGCTTCTTTCAACAACCAGACCAAAACACACCTAGGACCTAGCTTCCTTTACTTGACTTTTTGTGTTGTTTTTAACTTTTTAATTTTAATTTTTTATTTTATTAATTCTTTTTCTTCCTCTCAAATGACAAAATGAATGAATTCACCCCAAAAGAAAGAACAGGAATAAATAACAGCCAGGGACTTAATAAACTCAGATGTAAGCAAGATGTGTCAACTAGAATTTAGAATCACGATAATAAGAATACTAGGTGGGGTTAAAAAAAAAACAAAGAATCACTTTCTGTAGAGATAAAAGAAGTAAAATCTAGTCCAGACAAAATTAAAAATGTTATAACGGATATGTAATCTCAAATGGATGCCATGGCAGCCAGGATGGATGACGCAGAGCAGCAAATCAGTGACACAGAAGACATAATTATGGAAAATAATGAAGGAGAAAAAAAGAGGGAAACAAAGGCTTTAAAGAGCCTGATATAAGAATTAGAGAACCCAGTGACTCATTAAAAAAGAAGAACATTCAAATCTTAGGAGTCCCAGAAGATAAAGAGAGAAAAAGGGGTAGAAGGTTTATGCAAGCAAATCACAGTGGAAAACTTTCCTACTCTGGGGAAAAACAGAAATCAAAATCCAAGGAGCACAGGGAACTCCCTATAGATTCAACAAAAACTAACCATCAACAAGGCATATCATAGTCAAATTCATAAAATACATGGACAAGGAAAGAATTATGAAAGAAGGGGGAAAACGTCCTTAACCTGTAAGGAAAGACAGATCAGGTTCACAGCCGAGCTATTCACAGAAACTTGGAAGACCAGAAAGGAGTGGCAGGATATAGTCAACGTGATGAATCGGAAAAGTCTGCAGCCAAGAATTCTTTATCCAGCAAGGCTGTTATTCAAAACAGAAGAAAAGATAAGGAGTTTACCAGATACACAAAAACTAAAGGAGTTTATGAACACTAAACCAGTCCTGCAATAAGTTTTAAGTGGGACTTTCTGAGGGGAGAAAAGACAAAACAAAACAAAAAAGACCAAAAGCAAAAAGACCTGAAAGGACCAGAGAACATTCACACAGGCAAACCTTCAGCAGCTCAACACCTCACAGTTATCAATATACTGATTATCAATTTCTTCCATAAAAACTGTCATAACAATTTCTTCTAATCAATGGATCCTTTTTGTTTGAAATACTATTTCCTTGTAATTGTCAAGCACTTGGCTTGTAATCTGTCACTGGCAATCAATCAAGCACAAATATCTCTTTACTTTTGTTGTTTCAATTAGCAACTTTTCTTTTCTCTGCATTCTCAAGCAGTTGATGGTAAATTTTAATAAAATAAGAAATGCTAATTCAGATCACATTAGTGTATCTATGATAACCTAATTGTTAGTTCTTAATTTCTCTCTCTACTACTGCTGACAGACCCTGAAGCCTCTATATCCCCAAAGCATTCTCAAACTCATTGGATAGTTCACAAACTGATATATCATGAGTCCCCATTTCACAGAACCTGAGAACAAATGCCACTTAATCATTATCCTCTCTCTCTGTGGTGATACCATTTAATTTATGTTTCCTTTGGGCATCATTTTGTGGATCAGAGTGTCAACAGGAGTTACAGATTCACCCTGTACAGAAAACCCAAATAAATTGCTTTTTTTTTTTTTGGATGTTCCTTGTGTTGTCATTGACATTTTCAAAGATTCAACTTATATGGGAGACTAGATTTAACTCTAGGGAAGCTTAAAATTGCAAATATAATCCTACTACAATCAAATTTAACTGGTTGTTGGGTCTGTGTTATTAAATAACCTCTGCAACAGTCCTCATATCTTTTTCACTTTCCACAGACCTTCTTTTAAAATCACCATTTGCTTTTTATATTCTTGTATTTATTTTAATTAGTTCTTGTATTACCTTTCTGCTTTCAGTTTAGAGTCCATTTTCAAACCTTTTTAAAGATGTTTTTTAATGCTTATTCATTTTTGAGAGAGAATGACAAAGACAGAGAGACAGAGCATAAGTGGGGAAGGTCAGAGAAGGAAATTCAGAAACCAAAGCAGGCTCCTGCCTCAGAGCTGTCATCATAGAGCCCAATGTGGTGCTTGAAACCACAAACCGTGAGATCTTGACCTGAGCCGAAGTTGGACACATAACCAGCTGAGCCACCCAGGCACCCCTTCAATCCGTTTATAAAACTGTCATGAATCATTTCAACTTCTGAACATCTCCAATAACATTGGACCAAATATAATTGGACCAAAAAAAAATATTGAGAGTTTTTTTCTCTATACCTAGGTAACAACATGAATTACAATACAGAATATAAACTTTCTTATTTAAAATGTATACATACATTACTAAAACGTTAGGATTTATAACTTTGTGTAGAATTATATTAGTATTATATCTAATAAGGAAGATTGTAGAACTTACTTAGAAAAGTTGATAAAGTTTAACATTAATTTTCAACTTTGTATCATTTTCAATTTAAAACTATTTTGAAATCTGGCATTAAGAAAATATAAATTATGGGAGGAGCCTAGATGGCAGAACAGCATGGAAGTTTTTTGTGTGACTCACGTCCATGAAATACAGCCAGACCAACACAAAACTATCCTACACACCTAGAAAACTGATTGGAAGATTAACACAACAATCTGCACAACCTGAACCACAGAATTCAGCAGGTACATGGCGTGGAGAGGTGAATTTGGGGAGTGAGAAGCTGTGGAAGTTAGGGAACTGCTTTTGCGGGCAGAGAGAAGACAGAGACTAGAGAGGGGGGAGAATACAGGAAAAGCACCCCTCCCCAAGAGCAGCTGGAGAGAAAGTGGAAAATTGGAAACAGCCACAGGGACTAAACTAAAAAGGGAGAGGGAGAAAGGTGAAAGAAAGGAGAGGGTTTAAATTCCATTAAGACTGTAAACAAGGGGAGCGCAAAGGCTGCAACTCCGTAGCTCGATACCTGGTGGTGCTCTGGTGGGAAGGGCGAATCCACAGGAACAGAGTGGGGGCCAGGACGTTCTCGGGCCACATGGGGAAAAGCGGTTCCACTGCTGGAAGGACATTTTGTGGAGACTGTTGAAGCCACCCGGTCGCAGCAGACCCCAGAAGGCAGCCACATTCACTGGTGCTGGGGCAAGGTCCTTAAGGGTGACGCCTGGTGCCAGATGTGTGTTGTGATTTTCCATAATCCCTGAAATGCTGCTGCTACACTGTTTGGAGAACTTTTTCTGGGGCGGGCTGGCTCCTGGCCGCAGCCTCAGTGCACCAGGAGCAGCAGGGTCCAGCAAGCGTTCCTGGGTGCAGCCGACATTTGGCCATTGCTCATTGGGCCATTGCTCAGTGAGAACCTTCCGCAGAGGGGCGGAACACGTCAAAGCTGCAGTCCTTCAGAAGTAAGAGGCCAAGAAAAACAGCCGCATCTGAGGCAAAACTCGGGAGAGAAGTGCTGCCTGGGGCTTGTTCACAGAGAGTGAAGGAGCAGGTAGTGGATGAGAGCTGAGGATGGAGGACCGGTGCGCATTGCTGATCCAGGAGAACAGACTGGGTAGCTGGGTGGCACCATTTTCACCAATCCCACACATGTGCTTACGCCCTAAGAGCGCTGCAACAATCCACCCCAGTAGGCTAGCAGCACCATCTAGTGGAGAGTGGAGCTGTTACACTGAGCCCCGCCCAACTGGGCCAACTTCGCCTTTCAAGAACACAAGTCTCACCGCTGGCTTAGTTTATGGACTATAAAGCACTACATAGACTGACTTCTAGGGGAAAACGAAGCAATTTCAGTCCTACTTCAATCTGTTAGCAGGTTCATCTATTCCATTTTCTTTTTTTTTCTTTGTCTCTTTTACACTTCTTTTCTTTTTCCTGAATACACAAAGAAAAAAATTCATTTTTATTTTCAATTTTTATTAAAAATATTTTTAATATTTTTACTATATTTTTTGCTTTTGTGTTAATTTTTCCAAATTCTATTTTACTTCCATCATTTTATTTTAGTCTACTTCAGTGTATTCACCTTTTCAGTGAAATTTTCAATTTCCTATTTTCTTATTTTTTTTTCTCTTTTACATTTCTTTTCTTTTCCTTGAATGCAGAAAGAGAAAAACTTCATCTTTACTTTCAATTTCTAGTAAAATATTTTTATTTAATTTTTTACTATATTTTTTGCTTTTATGTAAATTTTTAAAAATTCTATTTTACCTCCATCATTTTATTTTAGTCTACTACAGTGTATTCACTTTGTCAAATTTTCAAACGATTTTTTTCTTTTTTTTTTAATTTTTTTAATGTTTATTTATTTCTGAGACAGAGAGAAATCATGAGTGGGGCAGGGGCAGAGAGAGGGGAACACAGAATCCAAAGCAGGCTCCAGGCTCTTGGCTGTCAGCACAGAGTCGGACGTGGGGCTTGAACTCACAGACCATGACATCATGACCTGAGCCAAAGTTGGACGCTCAACCGACTGAGCCACCCAGGAGCCCAGTTTTTTTTCTTTTTTTTATCTTTTTTCTCTTTTTCATTTTTTTTCTTTTTTCTTAAATACAGAAAAAAATCATATTTATTTTTAATTTTTATTGAAAATATTTTTCTTTAATTTTTTTCTACTATATTAATTACTTTTGTGTCTATTTCTTCAAATTCTATTTTACCTCCATCATCTCATTTTAGTCTACCTCAGTGTATTCATTTTTTCAAATTCTCAAACGATTTCCTTTTTTTTCCTTCCCCACCCCCTTTTTTTTCTCTAATCTGTCAAACCACTTTCAACACCCAGATCAAAACACACCTAGGATCTAGCATCATTTATTTGATTTTTTATGTGTCTGTGTGTTTTTCATTATTTAATTTTAATATTTTTTTAAATTTAATTTTTTTAATTTTAATTTTTCTACCTCAATAATTCCTTTTCTCCCTTCAAAAATGACAAAATGAAGAAATTCACCCCAAAAGAAAGAGCACAAAGAAACAACATCCAGGGATTTAACCAACACAGATACAAGCAGGATGTCTGAACCAGAATTTAGAATCACGATAATAAGAATACTAGCTGGAGTTGAAAATAGATTAGAATCCCTTTCTGCAGAGACAAAAGAAGTAAAAACTAGTCAGAATGAAATTAAAAATGCTGTAACTGAGCTGCTATTATGGATGGATGCTGCAGCGGCAAGGATAGATGAGGCAGAACAGAGAAACAGCGATATAGAGGACAAACTTATAGAGAATAATGAAGCAGAAGAAAAGAGGGAGATGAGGCAAAAGAGCACGATTTAAGAATTAGAGAAATCAGTGACTCATTAAAAAGGAACAACATCAAAATCATAGGGGTCCCAGAAGAGAAAGAGAGAGAAATAGAGGTAGAAGGGTTATGTGAGCAAATCATAGCAGAAAACTTTCCTAACCTGGGGAAAGACACAGACATCAAAATCCAGTAAGCACAGAGGACCCCCATCAGATTCAACAAAAACCAACCATGAACAAGGGATATCATAGTCAAATTCACAAAGTATGCAGGCAAGGAGAGAATCATGAAAGCAGCAAGGAAAAAAGTCCCTAACCTACAAGGGAAGAGAGATCAGGTTTGTAGCAGACCTATTCACACACTGGGCAGGCCTGAAAGCAGTGGCAGGATATATCCAATGTGCTGAATCAGAAAAATATGCAGCCAAGAATTCTTTATCCAGCAAGGCTGTCATTCAAAATAGAAGAGAAAAAAAGTTCCCCCAGACAAACAAAAATTAAAGGAGTTTGTGACCACTAAACAAGCCCCACAAGAAATTTTTATGGGACTCTCTGAGGGAAGAAAAGATGAAAATAATAAATAAATACATACATACATACATACATACATACATACATACCAAAAGCAACAAAGACTAGAAAGGACCAGAGAACACCACAAGAAACTCCAACTCTACAAGCAACATAATGGCAAAAAATTCATATCTTCCAGTGCTCACTCTAAACATCAGTGGAGTAAATGCTCCAATCAAAAGACACAGGGTAACAGAATGGATAAGAAAACAAGATCCATCTATATGCTGTTTACAAGAGACCCACTTTGGACCTAAAGATACCTTCAGATTGAAAATAAGGGGATGGAGAACCATCTATCATGCTAATGGTCAACAAAAGAAAGCCAGAGTAGCCAACTTACATCAGACAATCTAGACTTTAAAATAAAGACTGTATCAAGAGATGCTGAAGGGTGTTATATCATAATCAAGGGATCTATCCACCAAGAAGACCTAACAATTGTAAACATTTTTGTGCCAAATGTGGCAGCACCCAAATATATACATCAATTAATCACAAACATAAAGAAACTCATCGATAGTAATACCATAATAGTAGGAGCCTTCAACACCCCACTCACAGCAATGGACAGATCATCTACTAACAAATCAACAAAGAAACAATGGCTTTGAATGACACACTGGACCAGATGGACTTAACAGATATAGTCAGACCATTTCATACTAAAGCAGCAGAATATACATTCTTCTCCAGTGCACATGGAATGTTCTCCAGAATAGACCACATACTGGGACACAAATCAGCCCTCAGCAAGTACAAAAAGACTGAGATCATACCGTGCTCTTTTCAGACCACAATGCTATGAAGCTCGAAATCAACCACAAGAAAAAATTTGGAAAGGTAACAAATACTTGGAGACTAAAGAACATCCTACTAAAGAATGAATAGGCTAATGAAAAAGATAAAGAGGAAATTAAAAAGTATATGGAAGCCAATGAAAATGATAACACTTCAACCCAAAACCTCTGGGATGCAGCAAAGGCGGTCATAAGAGGAAAGTATATAGCAATCCATGCCTTCCTAAAGAAGGAAGAAAGATCTCAGATACACAACCTAACCTTATGCCTTAAGGACTTGGAAAAAGAATAGCAAATAAAACCCCAAACCAACAGAAAATAGGAAATAATAAAGATGAGAGCAGAAATTAATGCTATCGAAACCAAAAAAACAGAACAGATCAATGAAAGCAGAAGCTGGTTCTTTGAAAGAATTAACAAAATTGATAAACCACTAGTCAGTTTGATCAAAAAAAAAAAAAAAAAAAAAAAAAAGGAAAGGACCCAAATAAATAAAATCAAGAATGAAAGAGGAGAGATTACAACCAACACAACAGAAATAAAAACAATAGGGGCGTCTGGGTGGCGCAGTCGGCTAAGCGTCTGACTTCAGCCAGGTCACGATCTCGCAGTCCGTGAGTTCGAGCCCCGCGTCAGGCTCTGGGCTGATGGCTTGGAGCCTGGAGCCTGTTTCTGATTCTGTGTCTCCCTCTCTCTCTGCCCCTCCCCCATTCATGCTCTGTCTCTCTCTGTCCCAAAAATAAATAAAAAATGTTGAAAAAAAAAATTAAAAAAAAAAAAGAAATAAAAACAATAATAAGAGAATATTATGAGCAATTATATGCCAATAAAATGGGTAATCTGGAAGAGATGGACAAATTCCTAGAAACATATACACTACCAAAACTGAAACAGCAAGAAATAGAAAATTTGAATAGACCCATAACCAGTAAGGAAATCAAATTAGTAATCAAAAGTCTGCCAAAAAACAAGAGTCCAGGGCCAGATGGCTTTCCAGGGGAATTCTACCAAACATTTAAGGAAGAGTTAATACCTATTCTCTTGAAACTGTTCCAAAAAAAAATAAATAAATAGAAATGGAAGGAAAACTTCCAAACTCTTTCTATGAAGCCAGCATTACCTTGATTCCAAAACCAGATACAGACCACACTAAAAAGGAGTACTATAGACCAATTTCCCTGATGAACATGGATGCAAAAATCCTCAACAAGATATAAGTCAACTGGATCCAACAATAGATGAAAAAAATTATTCACCACGATCAAGCAGGATTTATACCTGGGATGCAGGACTGGTTCAATATCTGCAAAACAATTAACGTGATTCATCACATCAATAAAAGAAAGGACAAGAACCATATGATCCTCTCAATAGATGCAGAGAAAGCATTTGACAACATACAGCATCCTTTCTTGATAAAAACCCTCAAGAAAGTAGGGATAGAAGGATCATACCTCGAGATCATAAAAGCCATATATATGAACAAACCAACGCTAATATCATCCCAATGGGGAAAAACTGAGAGCTTTCCCCCTAAGGTCAGGAACAAGACAGGGATATCTGTTCTCACCACTGTTATTCAACATAGTATTGGAAGTCTTAGCCTCTGCAATCAGACAACACAAAGAAATAAAAGGCATACAAATTGGCCAGGAGAAGGTTAAACTTTCACTCTTCATAGATGACATGATCCTCTATATGGAAAACCCAAAAGATTCCACCAAAAAACTGCTAGAATTGATTCACAAATTCAGCAAAGTTGCAGGATATAAAATCAATGCACAGAAATCGGTTGCATTCCTATACACCATTAATGAAGTGACAGAAAAAGAAATCAAGGAATTGATCCCATTTACAGTTGCACAAAAACCATAAAATACCTAGGAATAAATCTAACCAAAGAGGTGAAAAATCTATACACTGAAAACTACAGAAAGCTTATGAAAGAAATTGAAGAAGACACAAAAAAATGGGAAAAGATTCCATGTTCCTGGATAGGAAGAACAAATATTGTTAAAATGTCAACACTACCCAAAACAATCTACATATTCAATGCAATCCCTATCAAAGTAACAACAACATTCTTCACAGAGCTAGAACAAATTATCCTAAAATTTGTATGGAACCAGGAAAGACCCCAAATAGCCAAAGCAATCTTGACAAACAAAACCAAAGCAGGAGGCATCACAATCCCAGACTTCAAGCTATACTACAAAGCTGTAATCATCAAGACAGTATGGTACTGGCACAAGAGCAGACACTCAGATCAATGGAACAGAATAGAAAACCCAGAAATGGACCGACAAACGTATGGCCAACTAACCTTTGACAAAGCAGGAAAGAATATCCAATGGAATAAAGACAGTCTCTTCAGCAAGTGGTGCTGGGAAAACTGGACAGCGACATGCAGAAGAATGAACCTGGACCACTTTCTTACACCATACACAAAAATAAACTCAAAATGGATGAAAGACCTAAATGTAAGACAGGAAGCCATCAAAATCCTCAAGGAGAAATCAGGCAAAAACCTCATTGATCTTCGCCGCAGCAACTTCTTAGTCAACAAGGGAAGGGAGGCAAGGGAAACAAAAGCAAAAATGAACTACTGGGACCTCATCAAAATAAAAAGCTTCTGCACAGCAAAGGAAACAATCAGCAAAACTAAAAGGCAACTGACAGAATGGGAGAAGACATTTGCAAATTACATATCAGATAAAGGGTTACTATTCAAAAACTGTAAAGAACTTATCAAACTCAACACCCAAAACACAAATAATCCAGGGAATAAATGGGCAAAAGACATGAATAGACACTTCTCCAAAGAAGACATCCAGATGGCCAACTGACACATGAAAAAATGCTCAACATCACTCATCATCAGGGAAGTACAAGTCAAAACCACAATGAGAAACCACCTTACACCTGTCAGAATGGCTTACATTAACAACTCAGGAAACAACAGATGTTGGCAAGGATGTGGAGAAAGAGGATCTCTTTTGCATTGTTGGTGGGAATGCAAGCTGGTGCAAGCACTCTGGAAAACAGTATGGAGGTTCCTCAAAAAACTAAAAATAGAACTACCCTATGACTCAGCAGTTGCACTACTAGGCATTTATCCAAGGGATACAGGTATGCTGTTTCTAAGGGACACATGCACCCCCGTGTTTATAGCAGCACTATCAACATTTGGAAAGAGCCCAAATGTCCATTGATGGATGAATGGATAAAGAATATGTGGTATGTATATGTGTATGTACATACATACAATGGAGTATTACTCGGCAATAAGAAAGAATGAAATCTTGCCATTTGCAACTACATGGATGGAACTGGAGGGTATTATGCTAAGTGAAATTAGTCAGAGAAAGACAAAAATCATATTACTTCAACAGAAGAGACTTATAAATATGGAGAACAAACTGAGGGTTACGGGAGGGGTTGTGGGAGGGGGGATGGGCTAAATGGGTAAGGGACACTAAGGAATCTACTCCTGAAATCATTTTTGCACTATATGCTAACTAATCTGGATGTCAATTTTAAACAATAAAAAAGAAAATATAAGTTATGGATGAATGGATAAAGAAAATGTGAAACCTACACACACACACACAATGGAATGTTACTTGCCATAAAAAAGAATGAAATCTTGGCATTTGTGACAATATGGATGGACCTTGAGGGCAATATGCTGAGTGAAACAAATTGGACAGAGAAAGAAAAATACCATATAATTTCATTTATACGTAATATCTAAAACAAACAAAAAAAAAGAACAAGTTCATAGATATAGAGAACAGAGTAGTGATTGCCAGAGGTGGGGTGGGGGGTGAAATGGGTGAAGGGCATCAAAAGATAGAAACTTCCAGTTATAAAATGAATAAGTCATGGGAATGTAATGTGACTACAGTTAATAATATGTATTGCATGTTTAAAAGTTGCTAAGAGACTAGATCTTAAAAGTTTTTATCACAAGAAAAAAAACTTGTAACTATGTATGGGGACAGATGTTAACCAAACATATTGTGGTGATTATTTCTCAATATATACAAATATGGAATTGTTAAACTATACACCTGAAATTAATATAATGTTATATGTCCATTGTATCTCCATAAAAAATAAAGCATAAATTTTTAAAAATCATGGGATCCTTAAAGCCAGTCACAGGCAGTAACCAAAGGCAAAGAGATATGCCAAGAAATTCATAAGACAAAAAGTAATGTAAAAATATTCATCCAGAATGTACTAATGGATTAATACAGGTAAAGAAATACAGAAACCAAGTAAATTTCCTAGAAATCTGAAAGCTTAGGAAGAATGGGACAGGAGAAAGAGGTCAACCTGCAGAGGAGGTATATATTTGACAAAATCTATGCAATAAACTTATAAAGGAACACACTCATTTTACTTTATATAAATCCCCAAAAAAACAAAACACATGGTTTCCAGGATTACAAAAATTTGGGAATATTAAAACAGCAATAAATGATAGCATGTTGCAAGGCAGAAAACACTGAAATAAAAATAGGTCAATAAGTAAATGAAATGGTGTTCAACATCATGAGCATCAAACAGAATTACCACAGAACCTAGCAATTCTAGCCTTTGATATGTACCCAAGAAAAATTAAAACATGTGCATGCAAAAATCTGTACGTGAATGTTCATAGTGGCATATCCATAATAGTTAAAAAGTAGAAATAACCCAAATGCCCATCAATTGTTGATAAAATAAAATGTTGTCTATCCATACCATGGAATATTATTTGTCAATAAAAAGAAACAAAGTATTGATTCATGCCACAACACAGATGAATCATGAAAACGTTACATTAAGTGAAGAAATCAAGTTACAAAAGACCACACATTCCATGATTCCATTTACACATAATGTCCAGCATAGGCAAAATAAAGAGACAGAAAGTGGATTTAGGTGTTGCTAAGGGATGGAGATGGTTGTGGTAAATAGGAGGTGACTGCAAAAGGGTTTGTACCAAAGGATTTCTTTGGGGAGGGATGAAAATGTTCTAAAATGGATTGTTCATGGTCATACAACTCTGTGAATATACTAAAAATCACTAAATTATGCACTTTTTAAATGGGTATATTGCATGGTAGGTGAACCATATCTCACTAAAGCTGTTGCAAAATAAGATTAAGAATAATAAATAAGAATTGACTGCATCACAAAAAAAAAAAAAGAGGTCACGATTATGCTCTCTTTGTCTAGTATACTTTCCAAAAAGCAAAGCATTATTTTTCATAATTTCATACTTCTGTTCAAGTGAATTATAATTATTCTTTGTTGTGAAATAATTCTGACCCCTTTTGTATAGCCAATATTTTAAAAAAAAACAATACCTTAATCTCTTTAAGTTGATTGAAAAGGAAAAAAATCCACTAATTTCAACTAGAATATTAATATAAATAATTCCTAAATATAACCTTGTCCCAAGAAATATAGAATACATTATTAATCATGGTGTCCCTCTAGCAATAAAGAAATGGGACGAAAGAAAAATGTTTGATGAGGATATCACATATATTTTGGTAAGTTCTGGTACAGCCATTTGTATTTGCTCTCTAGGCTCTTTACTGAAGAGAATGCAAGGGCCTCTGGGTATAATAAAGAGACTGAACTAATATAAAATTCTGTTTGAAAAACTTGAGTCATTTGGAACCAATATATGTTGTCATTATCCCATTCTAGTCTATCCTCATTCCTGTCCACCCTCAATTACTATAAGTAAATGATACAGTGTTAGGAAAACTAGCCATAGCAATTTCTGTAGCATAAAGTACTTAATGTGGCTCCCCATAAACTCTATCCCTGAAATGTGTAACTCAGCTTCCTTTAGTCTATCTTTCAACTGACTGTAATGTAGCAGTTGACATAGCTACTCTGTATTAAAATGCATGGTGGAGCATGGCTCTTCTTTTACCAATGGTTTGCATTATTCAAGGGTTGGAGGTTTGGAAGTAATTTGCATTCTTTAGAGAATACTCAATAAGAATATATATTTCTAAACTGATTGTAATGCATCTATGGGGAATAACTGCTTGAAACTTAACACACACACACATATACCCTCACCCACACAAACATACATACATAAAGTTAAAAAGAAGTAAAGGTCTTAAAAGATGGAAATAGCCCTCAGAGCAAATGAGGCTGTTATTCCCCAGGTTGGAGCACTGAAAGAAGCACTGAAGGTTTAGGCCTTAAAAGGCTAATGGCACCAGCAAATATTTTAGAGTCTGACAGTTATCAGGTACTATTCTAGACTCTTGAGGATTAATGTCTACAAAAGAGAAAATTCCTCCTCTCAGAGGACTTTCATTCTAGTGGATGGAAATGACATTCAACAAATAAATACATAATACAGAATCTGCTAGGGATATGAAGAAGAAATAAAGCAAGGCAAGAGTAGAGAGAGCAATGGAACATGTTTGAGTGCTAATGCAGACAGGGTGGACAGGAAAGGCTACTGCAGTAAAGGGCTATCAAAACAGAAATCTGATGAAAATGAGATTGTAAGCAATGCAACTTTAAGGAGGAGAAACATTCTAGGCAGCAAAGAGTGCAGTCTCTGAGGCATATAAGCAAGACTGGACTTCTCAAAGTATAGCAAGAACAGCAGTGTGGACAGAATGGAATTCACAAGGGAGAGAACAGTTGAAGGTGAAATTGGTGAGGTTATAATGATAAAGATTACAAAGCCATGATTAGGGTATTAGAGTTTGTTCTAAGTAAGATGAGAGAAGTCTTTGGAGAGATATTCAAGGAGATGTGATTCAAAGGGAACTATATTTTTAAAAGGTTACACTGACTAGTTCACAAAGAGTAGATTATAGGACAACAGGAGTGGAAAAAAGAAGACCAGATAGATGAAGATCTGGGCAAAATATGAGGCTGACGTGGGTTGGCATTTAGAGGTAGAACTGGCAAGAAAGGCCAGGCTTAGTATATAAAGGCTGATCTTACATGATGTGCTGATGAATTGGAGGTCGATCAGGTCAGGTAAATAAAAAGTAACATGTTTTCTTTCATGGGCACTTGAGTAAAGGGTGGTATTGTTTATTGAAATAGGAAAATAAAGGAAACGTAGACCCAAAGAGCAGAGTTAATCAACAGTTCTGATTAATAGATATCGCAGTAACAATGTTGAGTAGGCAATTGGGTATATATTTGAGGTTCATGGGAGATGGCATAGGTGAAGACATAGTTTTAGAAGGCATCCATTTGGAGTTGACACATTTGTTAGGATACGGTCTAAGCTGCTATAACAACAAAATCCAAAAATATAGTGATTTAAATAAGATGGAAATATACTTCTCTGTCATATAAACGTCTAGCAGCAAGACACTACTCACCTTACTCTTGGAATTAGTTGTACTTCTAACTAGGTGACTTGGTTTGAGTCACCAATCCTAGGCCAAGCTATTGCTTTTTTTTTTTTTCAAGCTATTGCTATTTTAAAGAAGTAAAGTCTTTTCCTGAGTTGACCCATAGAATATCTCTTTGTCCTCAAACCGAATTCACATTTATAGTCAATCCCATCACCTAATTTAGTATTCCACTGCCACAGTCCTCAGGTATCCAGATTATGTGTCAGTGTGGTGCCAAGCACTTGCTCGATTCTGACCACACAACAATAAACAGAAGAGATCTGGTCCCTGCTCTTAGAACAAAATCTACAGAATAGACAGAAGAAACAAGTAGTAACATATAAAGTGATGTGGGTATACAGGGGAAGTAGAGTGTTCAGAAAAAGTATCCAGAAGGAAAATGCTATTCAGCTCAACTCCCAGGTTTTAACTTGTGGAAACCTATGACTAGATTACAAAATCCTTTGTTTTCTAACTTGAGACATTCCTATACATTTATATCTGGCATTTTCAACAAGAGCTAGTTCCCATCATTGAATACCACCCCACCTGACTCAAGTGAGTTCCTTGCTTCTTCTCAGAACAAAAATTTACCACATTGTTTTGGAGCCTTGAGTATTTGAGAAGGCAAGGGGTTATATTGTAAGGGGTCAACAAATTATTTGTATACCACTACAAAGTATTTGTATACCAAGGGTACCTGTATACCCTTTCTTTATACAGATAATTGACCTCAACCAAATAGAGGTGTCTTTTCCACAGGCCACACTGATTGGTTCGAACCTCTGTAGTATTGCTTACTAAGTATTTTGAATATCACCGCCAACTTACATGTAGTACTTACAAATCTATAAGAATGTAATTATAATTATCAGATGCAAAATCACATAAAAGCATTAATAAATTCACAATAGCTATTTTATAGCATGTGGTTGTTCAATCAAAGGATGTTTAAAAGGGCAAATATTGATTCTGCAGTTTACATCCTTGCTTTCTACACTCTAGTGTTCCCGTGGCAGCTAAAGTGAGTATTGTAAAACTAAATCTAGATCATTCATTCTGTTCAGAAAATCTAATGGCTTCTCATCTCACTCAATGGCCTACAAGATCCTGCGTGATCTGCTCTCACGCCTGCATTCCTCATCACCTTCCATCCTTCCTTGTTCTCATGATCCCAATTATAGTAGATATGGTGCTATTCCTCAAGCCAAGTAAGTTATAATCTCAGGGTCTTTGGCATAATTCTACCCTAGGTTCTCTGCAGTCACTGTTCTCTCTCCCTGGAATGATTTAGCTATCTTTCTTCCTTATGTTCTTCTCATCATCTTCCCAGATATGTGAGTGGACACTGGAGTGCCACTCAGATCCCTTTTATAGGCTGGTACATCCATCCTCAGCTGCTACTAATGTTGACTGGATGAGAACTCACAGCTACCCTTCCTTTATACAGATAATTGACCTCAACCAAATAGAGGTGCCTCTTCTGCAGGCCACGCCTTACCACTTCTGCCATAGGTCAACTGACACAAGCTACAAAAGGCCAAATCCTACCTCACAGTGGGACGACTTCTGCAGTGCAATTTACACTCCAGAGCTTCCTGTGGTTTACCTGAAAGTTTCCAGCTGAGACCACATTCTTGCTGAGCTTTTTGCCCAGCCTATCCCTTCTGAGAACACCACCCTGTCCCTCAAATAAACCTTTTGAAAAAAGTTCTACAGGTACCTAAGACAGATGTCTTCCCTAATCAGCATACAACTAGGCACTTGCTATCTCCCTTATCTTGCTTTACTTTTTTACATAGCATCTATAGCCAGATTGAATAATATATTTTTGTAATTCCTTTTGTTGTTGATCATTAACTTTTTCTTCCAGTGGCATGTAAACTCCATGAGGACAGGGGCTTTTTTTATTCACTACTATATTACCAAGCCTACAAAACTATCTCGTTCATTACAGTTAATAAATATGCATTGTTAAATGTATGGATACATGGAATAGAACAGTGAGTTTATTTTATTTTATTTTTTAAGTTCATTTGTTTATTTTTGAGAGAGAGAGAGAGAGAGAGAGAGAGAGACAGCATGAACAGGAGAGAGGCAGAGAGAGTGGGAAACAGGGAATCTCAAGCAGGCTCTGCACTGTCAGCACAGAGCCCAACATGGGGCTGATCCCGTGAACCCAGGAGATCATGACCTGGGCTGAAATCCAGAGTTGGACGCTTAACCAACTGACTCACCCATGTGCCCTGAATTTATTTTATTATTTTTAAAAGGACGTCCTATTCTTAAAAACATTGGGGAACAACAGTCTGGATTAGTTTTATCTGCAATAAAGAAAGATTTTGTTAGGGACTGTGTGCTCTATGTCCTTTCAAACTAGGTCAACACTGGAATACTGATCATTGATATAATATGTTCTTATGAGCTAAGAGTTAGCTCATTAACATACTCTTCCCAAGGCTTGAAATCGTTAAACTCAAAGTTTTTAACCTTGTTATATTCTGACAGTAATTCAAATTCCCCTCCAAATTTCTTAATTAGCCTTTGTTTCTTAAATAAGAATTTATTTTTCTGTTAATCAATATTTTGAACTGAGATCTTCAAAGCCCATATTGAAAATGAAAATGTATATATTTAACAATAAAAATCATTAAATAAGGAAAAATACATTGTAACTATACAACAGCCAATGTAAGTAAACCTCACTCATATTCAGTCAGAGACAGTCCCTAGAATTCTAGAGGAGTTTCTTTAAAATTGATTTTAAAATAAGGTAATAGCTGTTTTACTACATAGACCCTATTGGCTGTAAAGCCAGCAAAGGACTACAGCTTACATCTGAGCTCCTTCATTAAGGAAACACTGCAGCTGGATATGACATATCAAAAATATTCAAATATCAAACTATGGAGATTCTGGCTGACTTTCTGCCCCTTCAGTTCATAAGCTTTCTAATAGAACTCAACCTTGATGAGTGTTTGCAGAAAATTCTCTGCATTGTCAACTATATTCCACAAAAATGGCTTGAATAATTTGACTTTTACAGATTTTAATAGTCAGAAAGGATCTGAGATTGCATTCTAACTCCACAGAAGTCTTTTCCTTAAGCAATAAATAAAGTTTGATTTAATTTTTTCATAAAGAGGTTTCTGTGGTCATGAAAGCCTGCTGTCTATGCCATTCAAAATGAAGAAATATTCCAGGGGGAGAATCTCAAACATATTCCAATAAAGACCTTGTAAAGATCTTTCATTCTAATTTGGGAGTACATAATGAATACACTTCTTTGCAACTAGCATTTAATACCAGTGCTTTTATGGTTTATGATGTAACTTTGTTTCTTTTTATTCAACAGAAAAGGTCAATGTGACTAATAATTACAACTACGACTCTGAGAGAAGAAGACTGTAATTAGACTATTTTTCAACAAATAATAAAGTGTCAGAAAAAGAAAGTGAATCCTTACTGTCAGCAAAACTACATATATACAGGAAAAGTGATTCTTTCACACAGATGCATACTTCGGGTGACCTTCCAATAATCCAACTCAAATAATAAATATGCATTAAAAACACTATCAAGATATTCAAACTAAAGCAATGGTTCTCATCCAAGGGTGATTTTGCCTACAAGGTGATTATTGGGCAATTTTGAAAACACTTTTGATTGCTACAACTGGAGGAGTACCATTGACATCCTAGAGGGTAAAGGCCAGAGATGCTGCTAATAAACATCTTATGATTCACAGGAGAGCATTCCACAACAAAAAACTCTCCAGACCCACACACCATGTTGATTTTGAGAAACTCTGAGCTATGTCATAACACTTTCTGATTCTGATATTAATAATTTTTAAAGTATCCACAGTTATTATAGTTCTACAGTGAGGTGGTTGTATACTAACATTTGAGAGACATTTTTTTAAATGTTTGTTTGTTTTGAGAGAGAGAGAGCAAGCAGGGGAAGGCAGAGAGAGGCAGAGAGAGAAAATCCTAGGTAGGCTACACACTACCAGGGCAGAGACCTACACGGGGACACAGGGCTCGATCCCACAAACTGTGAGACCATGACCTGAGCCATAATCAAGAACCAGTGACTCAACCAACTGGGCCACCTAGATGCCCCTTCAGTGACATTTTGCAGCTGTTGTAGATTAAAAGAAAAGAATTAAAAAGAAAAAAGAAAAAAAAAAGAATGAGGGGTGTTAGACTTCTTAGAACCCAGAACTCTGAGACAATACTGGGATTCCAGATACTTAAATGTCATGTCATTGTCCTTTAAGGCTGTATAAGTTTGTTAAGATTGCCATAAGAGAAGTGCCACAGGGTGGATGGCTTCAACAGCTGAAATTTATTTTTTCACAGTTCTGGAGGCTAAAACTCCAGGAGGTTTGTTTCTTCTAAGGCTTTTCTCCTTTGTGTGTAGATGGCAGTCTTCTCCCTAAGTCTTCACATGATTTTCCCTCTGTGTGCCTGTTATCTAATCTCTTCTTCTAGTAAAAAACACTAGTCATACTGGATTAGAGTCCACACCAATGACTTTCTTTAAATTTAACTATTCTAAGCCCTCATCTCCAAAAACAGTCACATTCTGAGGCACTAAGGGTTAGAACCTAAACATATAAATGCTGAGTGGGACACAACTCAGCCATTAACAGGGGCATTGGCCTGTTTTTGGTCCAGAAGTCCTCCAGAGAGAGCACATCTAGTAGTCATTGTGCAAGCTTTCCAGCCTTTCTACTGCACTAGAGAGCAGGAAGGCATACACAAGCGAAAAGTAAGCCTTATCTGAATCAATCCATAATTTTTGTGAAATGACTGAATTTGCCTCAAATTTTTGCCAGAAATAGTTACAGGAACTCAAAAGAAACAAAAACCGTAACTTTGAATCACAGAACTAATTTGCATATATAAAACATTTCCTAAAGCAAACCAGAAATAGAAGAATGAGTTTTATGCAAGAATTATGTTGGCCATGTTGCCCAGAACACCACAAGCAGAGACCAGCACAATATATATTTGTTTACTGATACTATCAATGGAGAATATCCTTTAAAACTATATATACTCTATGGTAGCGTGCTTATAAGTTGCCTCCTACCCAGTCTCCAGACTTCTCTCTTACTACTTGTTGTCATGCATTTTATGATTCAGCAACAACAAATTATCAGTAGTCACACGCTCAGTTTATACTGTTTTCCTTCTCCATACAATGCCCTATTCTCTTCTTCCCTTCCCACATTCCCAACTAACCCTTCCTACTTCAAAACTGCACAAAAATAACTTAGAACATTTCTTTTTAACAGAAGGTAATATTTTTAAACAGACTAATTTAAACTTGATAGGTCGTACTGAAAACAAAATATATATATATGCATGTATAGGTGTGTATATGTATATACGTACATATGCATATGTATAAAGCCACATGTTCAAAAATATATGTATATGTGTATATGCATATTCATTTATCTATTCACAAATATTTATTATCTATTTTGTGTTAGGCCCCTTGTTAGGTGCTAGATATGTGATAACACAAGATATGCAATATTCTTGCCATCAAATAAAACATATTATTAGAATATATTATAGAATATGTGTAGTAAACAGTAGCTAGCTCTCTTTCTTGAAAAGACAAATGGAGGCATAAAGCCAGTAAATAAAGCAACAAGCAAAGCACTGACTTTTTAAAAAAATAGCATGTAAACTTGTTTTCTTCAAATAATTCTATTTAAATAATTTTTTTTTTGGAGGGGATCATAAAATCAAGGTAATCATTTTAAACTCACTGGCATTCAAAACAAGTTTTCTTGGAATTTTGTGATTAATGAAGCAAATATTTTATAAGTTTCTTAAGAATGATGCATAATGCATGTATTTAATTTAATCATTAAATAGTATGGATTACTGACAACTATTCAGAGTGGGCAATTAAAGTTCCCATTCTGAAACTAAAACATGGCAAAGGAAAAAGCACTATATGAGCAGAGATTGTGAATTTGTCCAGACACCCATGCCTCTCCCAACCCCAGCTGAGGGTGTGACTCTACAGAAGGTAGCTAAGCAATTTGAATCCTAGATCCTTTATCTATAACACGACAAAGTTGACTTAAGTGATTAGCATTTCCACTGAATTCCAAAATATTTCTATATTTTGATGAAAAAACAAATATTTTAAAATCTGTTTTTACCAAGTTTTTAAACTTGTTCTCTATATCAGAATTAGATACATAACCAAACCTCATATTTTAGAGGTCGGTAGTGAGCATAGGACTTCGGGTTAATTGCTGTTATAAGGTAGCATAGGGTAAGATCTTTGAAAGTTTTGTCAGTAAAATAAATTAATAATTTATGAAGTAAATTATAAATATACATATAAATCTTTACTAAGATTATATATGCTAAGGTCATAGCAACCTCTGAAAATGTTGTGTGACCAATTAAACAGTTAAAGTTTCATAATTTTTTTTTAACGTTTATTTATTTTTGAGACATAGAGAGAGACAGAGCATGCACGGGGGAGGGTCAGAGATAGAGGGAGACACAGAATCCGAAACAGGCTCCAGGCTCTGAGCTGTCAGCACAGAGCCCAACGCAGGGCTCGAACTCACGGAGTGTGAGATCATGACCGGAGCCGAAGTCGGACACTTAACCAACTGAGCCACCCAGGCGCCCCTCATAATGTTTTGTCTGTCAGATAGATTGACATAAATGGATTAAAACATGGGAGAAATCTTCACGTAGTTTAATCTTCCTCTGTTTTTCTTTGTTTAACTGTATCTCAAACTATGCACTATTTACATAGACTAGAAATAATTGAGGGGTAATAACTGATTAGCTTTCCTCAGCAGGACTTTGACCAACACATTAAATAAACTTGTTTAAATAAAGCAAATCCATAAAAGCAATAGAATAACCAAAGGAAAGATTGTAAAAGGTGGTAAAAACTAATGGCACTTGAATTATTATTGAACAAGAATAAACAAGGGAGTATGTGAAGAAAATAACTGAGGAAAATAGGTGTACTTTAAAATTACTTTGCATACAACTAATAGCCAACATTCTGGTTACTATCTTTAAATATGCAGAAAATAAAAGATGTATCTGCATCATATTTTACATTTTAGTCATGAAATTAAAAATGAGTGTCATATTTTAGATCTTGACTGTATATCCAGAGGAGTGGAAACAATATGATAAAAAAAAAAAAAATCATTGGCCCAAAAAGCAAAACCATCTGGTAAAGTCATGAATGACTGAGTTGAACAGCAGGGGAGCCTACTGATAATCATTTTTGCAGTCAATTGAGAATTTTGTAGAGAATATATTAAAGAGTAGTAGTGCAGTGACCCAAATAAATTGCTTAAGAAAAAAAGTCAAAATCAGTTAACAAATATTTTATTCCTAACAAAATAGAATGCTTTTAAGAATTAGTAGGGAAAAATGCGTTTGTTTATTGCTTTGATGGAGCCATTTCCTCCAAATTTTAACAATTCTCCACTGAATTGTGCTTTTGATGAAATTCCAAGAGAATAGGAAAATTTCCTATGTCCTACTTTTAGTAAGCAAGAGATATTTGTTACTAATGCTTCAATTCTGAAACACAGAAGGATAAAACCAATCCCTAGCAATGAATACTGTGAAACTTTCTTTATAAATTAGTATTTTACACTGCTAACTGTCCTCAAGAAACCATTCTTCATCTCTCTCTTTTTTCTTAAGCAATAGAATGCTGTTATTTACAGCTTATGTGGAGTCGGGACACCCAGCTACAGACTTGATTTCCCATCCTTCACAGCAGGTATGTGAGGTCACAGTGTTATGTCTGGGTCAAAGAGGACGCAAGCACAAATAATATGTATAACTTCAGAGTAACTGCCTTGAAGATAAAGTCATTTGTTCTGAACTTCCTCTTTTCTCTTGCCTCCAATCCATGTAGAGTAGAACAATATCCTAGGTGATGACTGAACATCTAACTATGTCATTATCCTATGAGAAAACTATACCCATGAATGATTTTCTGTAGTAGACCTATTCCAGCTTTGACCTCTCTCTTCTGAGAGAATATGAGAAAATTACTTTCAATCTTATTTAAAATAACTATAGTTTTGGTTCATTTGTTATAAAAATTTATCTTGTACCTCATCTCATATAAATTTGGTAAGAAATGTGAGAAACTACAATAATAAAAACTCAAAATATTTGTTATTGATTTAGCAATTAGGTGAATGGTGGTGAGGAAACAGGGCTAGTGACCCATTTTATTCCAAGGAAAACTAACAGGAAACAATGCAACCTGCTATGCATTGAATGTGTCCTCCTCAAAATTCATATGTTGAAGCCCTAATTCCCAGTGTGATGGCATTTGGAGGTGGGGTCTTTGGGAGATAATTAAGTCATGAGGATACAGCCCTCCTGAATTAGAATAATGCCCTTTAAGTGGAGATATGAGAAAAATGGTCTATCTTCACCATGTGAAGATACAACAAGAAGACAGCCATCTGTAAACCAAAAAGAGAGCTCTCATCAGAATCTGATCATGCTAGCACCCCAGTCACACATTTCCAGCCTCCAGAGCTATTAGAAATAAGTATCTTTTGTTTAAGCCACTATGATATCTTACTACCACGGCCCAAACTAAGATACAACCTGTGAGAAAACAGAAAGGAGGCAATGAATTGCTGAGTCTGTTGCTCTAGAAAAACGGATTGGAAGACTATTTCTAGTGGAAGCAAAGAAAGTATCAAATAGTTTCTGGGAGACCCGGCATGATGAATGCCTTCACCACAGACGTTAGACTCTTTTTATTCAATTTCAAAAGGGGCACTATATGTACATCTGTCTCAAAAAACGATATTTTATAATTATAAGACTCTTAAAATCATCTGTCAGACAAATCCAGATGCCAAATAAGTTAAAACCTTCAGTATTCAAACCACTACTCAAAAATAATTTATACATGTGGGAAATCAAAGTTAATGATTCAGACAGTATTTCTGAATGTACCATTATATGCCCAAGATGGTACAAAGTCTTGAGGCCATAGAAAGGATAGGATATTGTACCTACAATCAAGGATATTTCACCCTTGTTGAAAATACAAAATTAATCAACTTTAAACAATTAAAGAAACATCTGCTATTAAAAATCAATGCTTCTGGTTATAATCTGATTAAAATTATTAGTGTTAATATGTGATTTTCTGGTGAATAAAAAATAAATGACTAAGACATAGTTCTCATGAAAAGAAATTATAATGTAGGATAGGGATGGGGAATTAGTGGTGGGATAGGGAAAAGAAAAATACAAACATAGTCTTACACACAAATACACAAATAAATAACATAGAGCAGATGTCAAAAAAGAATAAAATGTTATGTCAGGTCCATAGATAGATTGGGAAATTATAGGCACTAAGACCGGTCTTTGAAGAATGGCTAGGAATAGAAAACATTTACTCATCCATCCATTCAACATGTTTTTTGAACAGCTTTTATTATATACATGTTATGTTCCAAGTATTAGGCTCCTGTTCATGGCCACAGAATGTTCACTGACCAACAGATTAGTTCTGCAATGCAGTTGCTCTGGCCAGATGCTGAGAAGACTCGGGTAAATCAGAAGGTATAGCCCTGCTCTCAAGGAGCTCATAGCCTAGAGGGAACTAAGTGAAGGAGAGGGAGAAAACTGCTGATAAAGATGAGGCAAAATGATGATCAGAGTCAAAAAAAGGATTGAATCAGGTGAGGAAGGAAGCAGTATAACCACATTCTGACAAATTAGGTGAAATACAGAAACAGAATAGCATTCAACAAGTAATTACTCTTATCAAAGACTGGTAATAATATACTATAAATAAAAATACAAATAATGTTGGAGAAACCCTTATCTAAGAAGTGGAATTAGAAATTACATTTTTTTTTATTGAGCAAGTACTTCTGGTCCCACACTCAACATCCATAGGTCAACCAAGTTTTGCTTTTTTTTTGTTTGTTTTTTGTTTTTTTCCTAAAAATGCTAATAATCGCATTTAGGAGAATTCCATTGACTAAAAGAATTTTCCATTTTATTATGTTGTGAATGATCTCATTTTATTTATTTATTTATTTATTTTGTTTAACAGGGCCTATGTATTATGATCAAGCAGTGGAGACTTTCCTTCACATACACAACTTGAAAGCCCTACTTGCACTGTAGCTGGAGTAAAGCAGACAATCGAGAGGGTCGCCAGTTTCCTCCAGGTCTTTGATTCTTGTCTATTTCCTCACCTCATGAACCCTGACTACTGACCAAACATAAACCTTGCAGAAACAGTCCTCAGAAAGCACTATTCTGACAATTATCAAGATAAGATTACACTAACAATCCTGAGAAGTTGGCACAAAAATGAGTTCAACCTTCAACTTCAAGTTTTGCAGAATTTAAATACAAAAACTGTTAACCCAAGCCAAACCATAAGGAGACATGTGTCTCTCTCCTCTCCTCTCCCAATAAGACACCAATCTTGTTTCAACCCAGGAAGTTAACCTGGTCTTTAGATGCTCCCAATGTACATCAGCTAAGTAAAGCCTGTATCTTTTCTTTGCATCACTTATATTTGGATAGCACAGAAATGTATTGATAAAGTTCACCCACAAAACAACATTTAACATGTGATCAGTGGCTAACAGAGAAAGATGATCTGCTTTGCCCTCTTTCTATAACAGCAGATGTCTGGCCATGTAAACAAGTCACTCATTTGAAATATCTGAAGATGAGGACAGTTATACCAGTTAAGTCAAACTTCTTAATGTCTGAAGGTATGGCCTACCTTCTTAATGCTTGTATATGCTCAAGATCCATCCTCATCTCAGAAACAAGAAACTCATGGCAAATGCCAGTTGCACCTTAATTGTTTTAGTGTCTTCTCATAAACCCTAGCACCACAGCCAGATCCCACTCCAGAGTCACAAGAAGGATCTTCAGAACTTTATTTTCATTATTTTTTTTCTTTTGAGAGACAGAGACAGAGGGTGCAAGTGGGCAAGGGGCAGAGAGAGAGAGAGAGAATCCCAGGGGGGGCAGAGACAGAGAAGGGGGGAGCAGAAAGAGGTGGAGAGAGAGAGAAGTGGGGCTCGCCCCAAGGGGGGCTCATGTTTACCCAAAGCAGGGCCCGAGCTCACCCAATCTGGGACTTGACCTCATGAGCTGTGAGATCATAACCTGAGCCAAAGTCAGATGCTTAAGAACTGAGCCACCCAGGCACCCAATTTTCATTATTTTTCCATTCTGTTGAAAATTATTTCTACTTTTCCCTGTGAACCTTTCTCCTTTAAGTCCAGAGGATAATCTCTCATTTCTTTTGGATCTCCAAGTTCACTCCTCATCACAAGGTGCACCTTATATCATTATCACATTGTGTATTCAATTTAACAAATATTTCCAAACATTTATCGCAGGCATTATTGAAGATGAGGCACTGTGAGATTTAGAGGGGATTTAACACACACAATGAATTTAAGGAGCAGAAAACGGAGACAGAAATGATGACATCTTGGGCAAAGGGAATAGCACTAGCTAAAGCACCAGGACTTAAAAGCCAGCAGTGCCTTACTGAAAAAGTACTCCACTTCGGCCATTTCCCTGAATATTTATAAAGATAAAAGGAAAATGAAACAATAAAGGTCATATTTTTTCCCAAGAGTCCTGAGAAGTTTGCATGTAGTTTAATAAATAATGACAAATGAATGTTTTTGAGAAGTGGATAGTAGGTAAGATCAGTGTCTTCATTTTAGAAGATTAATATAAGTCATGCACAGAAAGAATTGGAAAAGAGTCATGAGAAAAAGAGACCAATTAGGAAGCTCTTGAAATACAGAAAAGAGAGAAACCAAAGGATTGTCAGAGATGTAAGCCCTGTAAAAGTTGACAACTTAGATGCTGAAAAAGAAACAGAAACAGAAAATGGTTTTGGATTTTGGCCTGAATGACAGACAGAACATTAGTCTTATTGGCAGAGATAAAGAAGACAAGAGGGAAAGCCAATCATGATAAAATCATGAGCTCTTTTTCAGGTATGTGTAAGTACTCAGAATTTAGGTCTATATTGAAAAAAATTACTTCTGTATTGTTTTCTGTAATCTGGTCTTTCTCCATAGCCTTATCCATTTCTGATCAGTGACTGGGGGGAAGATAACTAAATGTGCAGTCTAATTCAGAGATTCATTTGAATACAGTGTCTCTTAGATACAATATGCTCCAAAGATTGACCCTTACTTCTGGGGGGGGTGGGGGCGGAGTGTGGGTTTTTACTTGTATGATATGGGAGAAGAAACATAAAATCCGCACTTTCTCCTCTAGCAGTTTCAGCAATGCCCTTTGTCCTCCTGGATTCTGGTTGTTCTGCTCTCTTTTGATGCTGAAGTCTATGGCTAATACATTTTAGAGGTCATGCTTTTGGCACAAACACTGCTTCTTGTGGTTTTCATACCTGCCTTTAACCTTCAACCTTGCTGTAGAAACCTCAGGTCTGCCTGAAACTTTTATCGGGCCCTGATTAGAATCATTCTGTTTATAGTCCTCACTTGGTCCCAACAATAGTGACCCTCTTCTGGCAAGATCCATATGAGAACCAAGGGTGCCTTAGAAAAGCTAATCGTTGGAAGGATTTTTAATCTTAATAGGTTACACTGGCCAGTTCACTTTGAAACGGTTGTGCACCAATTTCTTACAAGACCCTCTACAAGTATCCTCCTCTTGAAGTTTCAAATGGGAAACGGGCCTCCCTCTGACTTTGCTAATATTTTCTCTATTCTAATGTACTTTCTAAAGCCTAGAAAAAGGAAAATGTAGACCCACAAGTAGCAGCTTTATTTTCCTCTCTTTCTTCTTTCCAAAATCCACTAGGCCAAGACTCCATAGAGGGCAAAATTATGCTCTAGATGTTACAAGAAAGCTCTGAAATGACTACTCCAAGATGAGTTGTTTATTTGCAAATATGGGGAATGTAAAAATAATGGAACCCTTCTCTCTAGAATAGCTACTAGTTTGATTTATCATTATGAGAGGAAACTGCCAACACTAACTTCAATGCCAAGAAACCTTCTTTAAAACATACTTCTTTATTCTTTTCTCTTTTTTTATTTTTTGGGCACTTTTCCTTTGCATTCCTTCTGTAACAAATCCCAATCTCTCCCAGGCATATTATTGCCTTAGGCAAACTAAGACAATGGTCTTGTACTCTGAAAGGCAAAATAAAAAAGTACATCAATAATTTTCAAAATATTGCCCCACTGCACATGTTCAGTTTAAACTACCTGCAGAACATTTAGGAAAGTAAATCCCCCTTAGTAATCCAGACAGATTTGTTTCCCCATTTTAACTTAGAGTGTAAGCAATGTTCTAGTTTTCATTTGGCCTCTTACTATGATTAATCATCACTAATGGAGTTTGGCTGTAAACCAGGAGAAGTTTTTATACCTTTAAGCCCATTTAGTTTAAAGAATATACTTGGTTTCTTGGAAAATATGACAAGAACTTGATATATCCAATCATAATTTTTAAGTACCAAAAGTCCCATTACTCAACCTTATTTAATAATGGTAACTATCTTGTCATGCCAGCACTATAAATACTAGTGGAGAACATAGACAAACAGGTAATCAAACCTGGAAAAGTCAAAAGAGGAACCACAGGAGATAAATAAAAACAGTCACAGTCAAGAGTCAGATCTCACAGATACCAAGGTCAAGGCAAACACAGACCTAGAACCAGATACAAGAGTCAGAGCCAAAAGCAGCAGGAGAGAGGACAGACTGTTCATTAAGCCAGCTGGGACATGGGCAGGTTGGACAAGAGACGAAAACAGCAAAAGGCCACCAGGCATCAGGGTAAATTAGTTTTGGGAAGCCATGGGGATGAGATAAGGATTTGGGATTGATATTCTAGTCTTTTTGTTCTCTTGGAACTGGTGTGGATAGCTGACAGGCAATGATCATTGTTCTTGTGGCTGAGGCTACTGCTCACATTTGCCTCACAGTAATCTCTCTGGAGACTCTGACATCTAACTGGGTAAGTCAGACTGGACTTGAGAAAATAAAATTTGAGATCCATATAATAGAGGGTCCAGAGTGTCTTCAGGTACAGATAACTGTTGGAATGGTAGTACCTTAAGCTGAGGGGTTTATGGAGATGGAATCAGAGTTCAGCAGAGCATGAAGGGAAGGTTAAGTAATTGCCTGGAACACTGAATTGAACCCATAGGTTCATTTAGAAAAATTAAAAATATATTTTAAAAATGGTGAAAGCCCAATTTCTACTTTATATAAGGACAGGACAGGTTTTATTTGTATCTAAACAACAGTAACTCATTAAACTCTTTCAGTGATGGTCGATGTCAATTCAAATATCATCACTGAGCTCTTGAAATTCAAGTTAGCAGGAACTGAGCTCTTAATAGAGATCTTTAAGTGTTCTAAAAGTATTTTAACATTTATATAAATGCCACTTTTTTCTGAGTTACTGTCAAGGATATGAAGTCAGATCCCTTCCTCTACATACTTGTTAGGTTTTCTTTTCTTAAGCCATCATTTCATATAGAGTATTTAATGATCTCCTTCATTCATCCAACACCTATTGATAAGCATTCAGCTCTGTGCTGCAGAAGCTGTAAAGACATATGACATATAGTCTGTGATTTCAGCATTTGCAATAAATATAATTGGAGATTGGGAAAGATTATATGTTAATGTTGCTGAATTCCATTTCTTCTAGAAAAGTAGACAGGTGTCAGGATTAGCAGCAGGTTTTAACAAAAAAACAAATCACACAGCCTCCATAGTAGCAATTAAAATTCCAAAGGGTCAAAACTGTGTACGTTGACAGGAAAAGGTTAGACTAAATACACAGAAGTGTAAACCTTCTATTTGCAGTTCAAAATGAGGTCTTTCAAATTGCTGAAGTATCATCAGCATGAGGTCCTTTATATGATGTGAAGAGATAGAGGACTTCATTTATTTCATTTATCTTTTATAAAAGCATTCATAAAGCACAATTATAATTTTTATGTTTGGTTGTTTATGTAATGCCTGATTTTCCCATTTGACTGTGGGTTTCATAAGATAGATACCACATCTGTGTAATTCATCATTGCATACTCAGTTCCAGAAAATATCGTAGACATGGAAGATAGCCAGTAAAATATTTACTGAATGCAGAGAATTTGAGTAAAATTTTGGGACCGTAAATATTAGACAAAGTAGGCTCAAGTGAGCTCTCCAAATCCACAGTAGCTGGAATTATGTTAAGGGCAATGCAACTCTTGCTGAGTTCAAGGTCATCTTTATTTTGAGAAATATCAAGAGACCAGATTGGTTTCAAGGCCTCTAGGAGACTTTGATCCTTTTCAGGTCACCCATGACAGTAAGCACACAGGCATTTTCTGAGGGACCTTTGAGATAAAGAACACTTTTGAGAGCAGAGGGTCACCCTTGAGATTCTGCCTTGTTACACAGTAAGAAAGTCATTTAACCAGACAGCTTTGTAGAGGGTACCCAGTCCAGACTATTCTATGCTGAGTGAGGTTTCCTTCTTCCATAGATCAGCATATTCGGGTCAATGAACTGCCCTTCAAACTCTGAAGCATTTTCTAGTCCAATCTTGTTGGGGAGTAATGCATTCTTTCCATTTTATATTCCTTTTTTCCATTGTCTTTTAGCACTAAGTTTTTATGTACCCTTCTAGAAAGAGCTTCAGACATCCCAGCAGGGGGTTGTATTACACATAAAATCATTGCTTAATTGACATCAGTTTTGGACCCCTGCCATTTGTTTATAACTTCTCGTTTTTGCCCTTCAAATGAACTGTATATAAATAGACTCAAAATAAACTCATTATGGAGTTGGAAGTTGAACATATGTCTGAAATGTCACAGCATTCTTTGCAACCAATGTAAGAGTATCTATGGATTACAATTTTTATTTTCAATAATAAAAGCTTTTCCTTTGAAGCTAAGTTCTGGCATTTAAAGCACAGCTCAACAAATTTTTGTTTGATACAGAAACAGCATTTTTAAAAGTCTTATTTCCTGCCAATGTGGTACCACTGGGAATTTTATAATAGTTAAATGACACAAATATATGTCATAACTCTCTTAGCACAAATAGGTTTTTTAAGAGTTCAGCACCAATCTTTAGCTTTATTTGCCCATATTGCAGTGTCAATGGTAACATAAATCAAACATTTTCTAAATATATATGAGTAGATAGTTCTCAGTATAAATGGATTCCACAAATAATTATGAATGGAATTGCCTTTTCTAGGAAAGGAGAAACTTAAATGTCTAACATTAAAAAAAAAAAAAAAACAACCTTTGAGTTAAGACAGTTTATGCTTCAATTTCAGAATACTGGTTAATTTGTGATCCATATACTTATATTCAAAGATGCTTTGGAAGTTGAAGAATTTAGATTACTCGGATTTGTTGCTTTGATAACAAATACCACCAAAATCCCAGTGGCATAATAAAACATAAAGTTTCTTTCTCACTTAAAGTCTGCTATCCAGGCAACCTTGATGTTGTGGCATTTCCTTCACAACTTCCGGTTTCAGACTTCACCAGAATAGGTGAGCATGGAAACCACAATACCAGTTCCTAAGTAGTTAAGCCTCACAGTAATTCCTATCAGTCCCATTCACAGGCTATTGAGAAGGACCAGTTATATAGTCCCACCATGCAAAGGGGCCATGAAGTGTTCTCCATAACTTCAAAAAGGTAAGGAGAACTGGTGACATTGATGAACACTAATAATGTCTAACTCAAAACTCCATTGAAGCAAGACAGATTTAACTTAAAGCTACCCTTCTCTGTACAGGGTTGAATAATGTTCCCCAAAGTTCATGTCCACCAGGAACCTCAGAGTGAGACCTCATTGTGAAAAGGATTTTTGAAGATGTAATTAGTCAAGATGAGTTTATACTGGATTGAGATGGGTCCCAAATTCAATGACTGATATCCTTATAAGAAGGTCTTTTGGAGACACAGAAAGGCATGTAGGCAGAACACCATGTGAAAACAGGCAGAAACTGGAAGTGACGGTTGAAGGGATACATTCAGATTTCAAGGAATAAAATGGATTGCCAGCAAACAACAGAAATAGACATGCAACAGATTCTTCCCCAGAGCTTCTAGAATGGACCAGTCTTGCCAACATTTTGATTCCAGACTTCTGGCCTCTAGACCCATGACAGAATAAATTTCTGTATTTTAGGCCAACTTAATAAGTTGTTATGCCAGCCCTAGGAACTAATAAGCCACCCCCAAAACAAGGTGGCAGGAAGAGAATTTAATCACTTCTTCTTTGTTCCTGATCTTCGGACACATGCCAGAGACACTGTCACACCAACTCCTCTCCAAGACTTGCCTTTATTTTAACCACTCATTATTTTGTCTTCAGAAAACAGTCATAAAACATGTTATACTGTATCACTAAAACTCAAGAAGACATAATTTAATGACTGACAAAAGGATCAGCCTGCTCCCCTTATGCTAATATTCTATTAACATATTTTCTCTGGAACTCTGGAAATTCATGAAGAATTTGATGTCTTCTGGAAAGCTAAGGACAATTGAAATAGTACTAATGATCTGTACAGTTTCTTGTATTTTTGCTGTTTCAGTAGCAATGAAGACGTTAGGCATATTGAGTTGGGGGCTAGAATTACAGTTAAACACTTAAAAGAATGTTAGAATTTCTGTTCCAAGGTCACCACTTAGCAATTTCACAAATGGCTAAATCAGGTGCCAAAAGTAGTTTGTAATAAAAACCAGGTCAATGGGAAAATAGAAGTGAAGTACTTAAATTATTTTTCCTTTTAAAGATGTTAAACACCCTGTAAGATACCATCTCACTTCTTATGAAGGATACTTTATTCTCTACTAAAGTTGTAATCTTCCAGTAATAGATAAAATCATGCCATTTCCAAAGTGTTTTCAGGATATTTTGATTTTCTAGGAACACTTTTCCCCTTAATGTTTGCAATGAAACGGAAAGGAACCACAAAACACTGCAATTTCTATTACATCAATTTATTGACATTAATATTTAGTTTCACTTTGTAAGTGCAACCACCTTTGAAGCATGCTTATTGTTCTTTGCTGCATCTTATTTCAAACTCATTTCTAACAATGTTAGCATCTGAGCTTTTGTGGCATATCTAGTTGGTGGAAGAAAAGTCACTGAAATGGTCTATTGCAATACTGAAATTATACCAGGCATTATCTCTGTAGTACTGCCATGACAGTCATTTACATAGTAACTCGGAGGGTCTAATTCACTTCAATAATGTCCTATGATGGCCAAGAGCTGATGTATGAGCTCTGTATTGGGAATTACAATCAAATATATCATTTTAATGTACCCATATGGATACATATGTAATTCTGAAATCCATAATAACTAGTATCATATTATGAAACCTAGAATTTCCATGGTTATATTCCCATCAAGCCCACATGGTTTCCCTAATAGTGTAGTTTCTTTTAACATTGTAATACCCAGACTGGAATAGATTGAAATTATTCTTCGCCATGATTGTTATTAAGTGAAACGACAGCATTAAAATGAGTAGCCCTGAGAAAGAGAGATCAGCTTTCTGATCTCTCTGTGTAATACAGTGTTTACTTGTTTTGAACTGTGGAGACCAGAGTCGGTCCCAATTTTCTTTATATAAATCACATAACTAGGCGATACATATTTTCTCCAATTTACAAAACAATCAGCTGTTCTTCCATTTTTTCCAATATTTCACTCAAGTGAATGCTGGGTATTTTTTTTTATCATTCAGTAGAATCTAAATTTTACATAACTCCTGTATAAATATTTACCAGGAAGAGTTTTCTTAAAAAAAAGATTTTCTTTCTACATTATGTCCAAAATTTACTCTTATATTTGGTTTACACTGTGAGCTTTTATCTCTGATTTTTATGTAATGGGTTTGAATATTGTCTGTTTGATCATATCTCTGCCTCATATTCCCACTATGAAAGAAAAATCCTTAAGGTCAAGAATGACTAACAAGATAGAGTCTATGCCTCAGCCTTGTAAGACTTTTTTTTTTAATCTCATGATCCTAATGACAGTGACTGGAGTGATAATGGTAAAAATATCTGGCTCCTTGTTTGTTGATTTTACAAGATTATAATATGACAAAAGTAAATGTAAATATGTTTGAGTGACCTCTGTACACCCTTACTGAAGAAGGCACATACAGTACCTGACCTCCTAAATCTTACAGTCTAGGGAAAATTACAACAAAACAAAACAAATATATTCATTTGGAGATAAATATCTCCATTCTTTGCAGATAGATCAATAACCTGTCCTACCTGTGCTGCTTGTACATTAACCAAAGATAGTCTTTAATAAAATGTTTATTTCTTCCCATTCCTTATCTAATCATTCACTTTGTTTTTAATTTTTTTGTGTTTATTTATCTTTTAGAGAAAGACAGAATGCAAACAGGAGAGGGGCAGAGAGAGAGGGAGACACAGAATCCCAAGCAGGCTGCAGACTCTGAGCTGTCAGCACAGAGCCCGACTTAGGGCTCGAACTCACAAAGGTGTGAGATCATGACCTGAGCCGATGTCGGATGCCCAACCAACTGAGTCACCCATGTGCCCCCAATCATTCACTTTAAATTTATCTCCATACTGTTTTATCATACCAATTAAGTGCTCTTTGGGATTAAGTAAGTAATATCTAACAGTAAAACAAAATTAATATATACTATATAATTTAATTTCTAGTGTACCTATACTACTTTTATTCACCCTATGGCACTCTTAGGCAAATAATAGACCATCTACTGTTTAAATTATATTTCAACTTCCAAATGTAGTTAAGAGGAAATCAAGAATAAGAGTTCATTTTCCTCAGGGCTCTGAGCACAACCAACAATGTTAGCATGAGTCAATGTTAAATACAATGTGATAATATTAGCATTTACTACTTCATGCTATGTGGCTAGCCTATGTACTCAATCTATTACACTGCCATTTTTGATGCAAAACACTTTTGCACAGCCTTTTAAATGCATTAAAATTCAAATTCAAATCATCAAATATTATGTTTCATAGTGTTTGCCTACTCTTAATCTGCAGCATGACAACTAAAACCCATAAAATAGTGATGTAAAATCTATAATTAAAAGAGTTATTTCCCTCTGAGATTTGACTAATATTATGACAATCTGCTTTCTTGTTACCATACATTTTAAATGGAGTAAGTGATATGTCTTGTGCCAGTATTAAAACTGTCTTTTGAATTCTTTCCAAAAATAGTTATTCTGGCTCAGCCTCAAAGACAAAAACATTTAGTATATTTATTAAAAGTGATGTTAATATTCATATTAGTTGAGACTCTTTCAGACAGCTGATGCCATTCTGATATGTCCTTGTTAGAAGTTTTTGGTAAAACAATACATCATCTGAGAGACTGGGAAATTTCATGGAATATCAGACTTTAAAAAAATATTTTTGAAGATAATAAATCTAATTTTAGTGTTGGATGAGAAGTGGAAAAGAAACTAGAAATATTTTTACCACTGAAATCCAGACATACATGTATTTTTTTCTTTATAGTAAGAAATTTAAAAGTAGAAAAGTAAAGATTGCTAAATACATTTAAAAGTTGTCAAAAATCAATTTTATTATGTGATCATTAAATTCAATTATTGCTTCTTTTTATTCTAAGGATTAACATTTTTAAGTATATATGAGTTTTAATTACTGAAATTATTGCCCTAAATATTCTCTTTTAAGAGAACAGTAGATTTCATTTCCATTTGGATGGATAAAAAGCACAGAGAGAATTACTGTGTCAACAAGGAGGCACAGAAGAATAAGCTTTCAGTATGTTAGGACTGTTGCAGACACCTTGGCCAAATCATTTCCCTTTCTATGAGGACACAGAAAATGAGAAATTGATGCAGTTGCTCCCACCATTATCCAGCTATTGGAGTCAGAGCCTGGGAATGCAAACCCAGAAATCATAAGCATACATACCAACAACAGCCTGCTCCTAGAATATCAGCAATTAAAAACCCTAAGAGTTCATACTTACTAATCTTTCTTTTAGGGAATTGTCACACTTACTAGCTAATGGAAATTTGAAAGAAAACATCACTTTTAATAGGCACACATATAAATCACAACTAGAGCACAGATGTCAAAGGTCTGCTATGAAATGAGTTGCCATATTGAATCTTGTCTTATGAACACAACTGAAACATTTTTGGATGAAATTAGAGCATGTCTCTTAAGGTTGTCCAGGACACTAATCATGCAACTTATATTTATCTTTCCTTTCTAAATTTTACTGTCTTCATTTCAAAGATGATGCAAGTTTGATCCACAGTGAGTGAATAGAATTTTTAGAATAAGTATGTCCTCCAGTATTTAACAAAAGATCACTAATCTACTTCCAAAAAGGGCTAGAGCATATTGACATCTCTGAAACAGAGATTCTGGTCTTATCTATGTATAGTACTTAACTAAGTTAAAACAAACAAATAAAAAGAAATTAAAAAAAAAAACAAACAAATGAGATTCTTGACCAACAAAAAACAAATTATTGGAATATTTTCCTGAAGACAGAGCTATACTGAGAATAAGGAACTCAGCTATTAACTAAATTTCTGACATGAGTAGAAAAGGGCATCGTGATATATCCACACATTTAAATTATAATTATAAAATACCTGTCCTTCAGGACACCTTCAGCATGTCCTTCTGTCTGAACCATTTATTTTTTAAGATCTGACTAGCACAACTCACAAAAGCACAAGATTACCACTCACAAACATAAACATAGCTGTGTATGCCTCTCCAGATTTTCCCCTCCCGCTTCTCCTATTCTGTCTCATTTTCATTATCTCTGGTTTTTCAATAAGGTTCACTCAAATATTCAAAGCAAGAGCACTCATCTTTTGACAATACAATTTGACCAAGAACTATGTTCAACTTCAGATTCCTTTCAAAGATGATCCTGCATCTCTTCTTGTTACCATACACCACAACTACACACAATGTCCACCCAACAATTCTGTGCAACTGCCTGAAATCCTCCTCACTGACAGTATACAACAGAATACTATTTCTGTGGATCAAGCTGACCCCAGAGTTTCATCTCTCCTGGAGCAAAGACTGACAGTGTAGCACTAGTCCATTTTTTGGAGCTGGTACACATCCCATGAAGTGTAAACAAGAAGCTTCTATTCTGTCTTTCTGCATTCTGTCTAGAAATTTTGCTCAAGAGATACAAAGCATGAAATAATGGACAAAGAGCAGCATCTAGGCAGTTATCCTAAAATTCCTCTTGCGAGAAATAACATGTTCAAGAAACATTAGATTGTTATTTTTGAAAGGAAAATGGACAATTGCCACAAATGGGAAAACGCAAGTATAAGCAAATGCTAGTTGGATGTGTTTTATACTGAATTATCAACTATTCAAGTGTTTTGCAGGTGTGACCTTTAAAAATTGAAGGATAGTGTTATATCAGTCATTAACGTAATTTAAGCACCTAGGTTGTTTTACATTTGTGGTTCATTTAGTCCAATATCTCAATATGTTCCCATATCGTTACAGCACTACAATAGCTAATACATAATGATAACTACCCATTACTAAAAAAGCTTTAAAAATTTTATTTACACTATTTTCACGTGAAAATTAAAAGGTAACGCAACAAATTATCCTTCCAGCTTATATAGAATAGTATAATTAATTATCTAGATAAACTCATTCCTATAGGTTCTGAATAGCTAAAGTAGTATTTTAACATCAGTTTCCAAATATTTGAAAACACAAAAGACTAGATCACGTAAGGCAAGACTTACAAAGGGGAGAGAAAAGCATCAATTCTAGTAGTGTATATGCCACACTGAAAGTGTGTGAACTTGGATAAATCATCTAAATTCCCTAGGCATCAAATTTCTTAATTTTAAAAATGAAATAACACTTTGAGTTTAGTTTCACAGGATTGTGTGGACCCAGTATAAACAAGGCTATGAAGATGTTTATAAAACATTAAAGAATAATATCATTATCAGTTTTTAATGACTTCTATTTTGTTTCCAATCTTTATCTCATTTTTTTATTCGAATGGGCAATTCCATCCTTCATCTTTATTCTGTATGTTTCATACCTTGAGCCCTTACTATTGCACAAGTCAGTAATTATTTTTTTCTCATTTTTCTGTTGAGACTCTCCAGCAATGAATATCTAATAATTCTCTTCCTGACAGAGAATAAACCAAAAACATGCAAATTATTGCTATTCTTTGCTCTTCTTCATCATCTGACTTAGGCAATGACCAGCATACTCTAAAAAATATCTCCTAAAAATTGCATTTTCAAAGACTCTTTAAGTAACTCACATATGAAAAGAACATCAAAAGCACCTAGAGTCTTGAAGACTTCCTTTCACACTTCCCTTGGTTACATTGTTTCAGTGAAATTATTAACCTCCAAATCATCAGAGAAATAAAAGAGCTGGGAATTATTTAAATGGTAGAACTCAAAGAACAGCCAGTGGAAGGGATGTAAATTGGTTTAATAGCACAAAATTAATTCTTGGTTGCACTGACATAACTCTCCTAAACTTCAAATTACCAAATATAAATTCAGTGAAGACATATAGGTTTAACATCTTTAGTTTCATATATTTTTTAGTAGAGCCATGAAAATTAAAACTGGTTGCAGCAAGTGGAAATAGATTTTTTACCAGGCCAACAATAAGAAGCTCCCATGAGAATCTCAGAAACAGAATGTCAACAGTATGAAAAATTAAACCACAAAAACTAATTCCAAAGCATATTTGTGGATGCGATCACAAGACAGGACTATGAGCCTGTGGCACTTTTAAATATAAAATTTTGTGGATGAACAGATATGAGTGATTATGAATGAACATCGTTCATCTCTACGAATGAACATCTATATCTCTACTTGCCAACCTATTTGTAAGACAGAAAAATATCTGATAATCTTGATGTGTATGCACTTAATGCGTGTCAGATGGACTATTTAATATAGTGTTATATAATATTGTCAAGCTCATGATAGTTATCAACAGAAAATAATAAAATGGAGTTTCTAATAATGCTAAAGGTACAGTGATACTCAAGACTATGGGATAGCTTGCAGTAAGATTTTCTCCACAATAAGACCTCTTTAAACCTTTCCCCAATAGTATACTAATCAAAACAAAGTTCTTAAAAATAAGTTTTTCCTTAATAAGGCTTATCCCCAATTTAGAATAATAAAGAATAAAATGATGAATAACAGGAACATTAAAATTATCACCATATCTGTTCATTTTACAAATTAAAAAAAAAAAAAAAAAAACAACAGGGGTTCCTGGGAAACTGAGTCTGTTAAGTGGCCAACTTTGGCTCAGGTCATGATCTTGCGGTTCATGGCCTTGAGCCCCGCATAGGGCTCTGCACTGACAACTCAGAGCTTGGAGCCTGCATCCCCATTCTAAAAGATGAATAAACATTTAAAAAAAAAAAAAAAAAAGGGCCCAGACTGATTTAATGACCTTAATGACCCATCAGACACCATGTAGAAAGCCAGATCTAAGAATCCTATCACTTCTCAAGCCCAGTGCTATTTCCATTAAAATTTGCTGCTTCAAATTTTGTTTGTTTTGTGTTTTATTGTTTAAAGTAAAGATATTTGGTTATATTTATGAAAAATTACCCTACAGACAAAGATAGTGTTTCTATTTCTTTATCTGAAAAAAAAACCCTTATTTTTTAATTGGTAAATTTATTTTCATAAGCATTTTACTCTTTCATTTTATTATTTCTTTCCTTTTCATCTCAGGATTAACTATTATTAAAAGACCACTAAAATATTTTACTTTTCAGAATGTTTTGACCTTTCAATAGCTAATTTCCCTGCCAATGCTATACATTTTCAATATATGTCCATGATTTCAGTAATAAATCACTTTTATTAAGATCAGTGATTTTAACAAGTGAATTAAATATCTTAAGATTATCTTGTTGTCTTCAATATGCAGAAATAGAATACAAACTAAAAGTGACATGTCAGTTTCTAACTCTCTTTAAAGCAGTCATTCTATATTACCAGTTCAAGCCCCTTCTTTTTCTGATATGTATGACAGACGATAATGTGATAGACATATCCCCACAATTATATGCACAGTTGTACAAAATTCACAAGAGTGTTTATTTACCCTTCTCTCATCAACTTAAGGAAACATATAAGAATTCAAGCCAGTGACAATGATATTGTTAAACAATCAGCCTTAAATCCTTTTAAATTTACTAAAAGAAAAGCATTAATGCCCATACTTTAAGTATTTTTAGTTACAAAAAAACTTTCAACACACCAAACAATGATTGTGATACCCTAGGATATTCTGGCATTCATATATAGATAATTATTATCTAGAATGATAGTAATTTGAGGGAAGAAAATAGGCAGCACGACAATAAAATCAGATTATTGTTGAATACATAAATATAGTGTCAGGACACAAAATTAATTTTAGCCAGTAGAACATTTCTGCAATGTCTTATAACACAGAATGTGGGGACGAGTACTGGTTAAGAGCAGCATCCAGGCTCAGAGTGTCTGGATTCGAATCCTGGCCCCATCATTCAACAACTGGGCAACTTTGGGGCAAATTATTTAAGTTTCATATGCCTCTGTTTCTTTTCTATAAAACAGGGATAATAATAACATCTGTTACATACAGTTGTCATAAGGATTCAAAGAAATAACACCTGTAAGCATTTACCACAGATTCAGGCACACAGAAAGCACTTATTACAAATGTTAAGTATAACAAGTTGACTGCCCTCTGACTGGGCAGCTCTTTTTTTTTTTTTTTTAATTTTTTTTTAACGTTTATTTATTTTTGAGACAGACAGAGACAGAGCATGAACGGGGGAGGGGCAGAGAGAGAGGGAGACACAGAATGGGAAGCAGGCTCCAGGCTCTGAGCCATCAGCCCAGAGCCCGACGCAGGGCTCGAACTCACGGACCGCGAGATCGTGACCTGAGCTGAAGTCGGACGCTTAACCGACTGAACCACCCAGGCGCCCCTGAGCAGCTCTTTATTTGGAGTTGAGATGGATGATAAGCACTGTGCCAGCAAGTTCTGAGCTTTCAACCTTGACTTCACTTCTCAAAGTAAGAAACATTAAGCCACTAAACAAAACAAAACAAAAAACTTCAGAAAGAATTAGAAGTTCCTTTGTATTTACTTTTATAAATTTGAAGAAAGTTCATCCACTAAATATAATGATTTAGAAGAGATTTTTCTAAAATTCAATTTAGGTTCATTTTAACAAAAAATAATAACAGTAGCCAACAATAGCTATAATTCAGGATGCACTTGACATAAATTATCTCATTTAATCTTCACAACAACTAAAGGAGATAAGTACTCCTGATAATTACACTTTACAGCTGAGGACAATTTTGGCTGAGAGAGATTACAAAACAGTCTCTAGGCCACAAAGTTGGCAAGTAGCTGGCTTGGGTATAAATTAAATCCATTTGACTTTGTGTAACCTTAAGTTAACTACCTAACTGTTCTGTGCCTCAAATCTTCCCAACATCAAAATATGAGTAATTATAATACCTTCCTCATAGAATTTTCATAAAGAGTGAGTTCGTATATGCAAACTCCCAGGACCAGGTCTGACACTGTATCACAATTATAATTCTGGCTGAATTGAGAGCAACAGTGACCAAGATCTTTACTTCTATTGAAGAAATACCAAAACAGATGTGATCATGTGGGAAGATTTCCATCTCACTTAACTTTATCAGTGGTAACACATCAAGTTGGCAAGATAAAGTCTATACTCGTCATAAGCCAAACACGACAGAGAACTGATTAGTCAGTACATGTAGGACACCACTTTGGGACTCCTCAGGAACTTTGTAGTGACTGAAGGGGGGGGGGGGGGGGATATGTCCTTTTTCAGTAGACTGGACATCGAACTAAAGACATTTAGGTTTAAGTGTGATGTGGCCTGAGGACATTTGGGTCATAGATATTTTATGACAATTTAATCAGTCCTACTAATGAAGAATCCAACCGTCTACTGCATGTAAGCTTATTGCTAGAATGTGACAGCTATCCAAGATGAAGAATTAAGAAACACAGTCCCAAATAACAGCAGAACATACCGTTGCCAAGAGTATATAGCCCCAAAAGCCAGCAGCATTGCTTAATAGGATTATGTTTAATCTGAAAGAACACCACTAGAGATAACATAAAACATCCAATGTCCTGAAGTGGCAGTGAGATTATTCAACTCCTGGACTGGAGGAGCTTTTAATCAGGGCCCCTGGAATGCTCCAGCAATTTAGTACGTTTAAATTGGTTTCACTTGGATAGATCCAGATTTGTGTTGCAGATGTTATCCCACCCAAATCTCCTGTACAAGTTCATCAAAAAGGGTATCATGCCTAAGCAATCTGGAAATTTAAAAAGAAATAAACTCCAAAGCTTAAATCTGCAAAGAGAAATGTGACAGATAGAAAAGCTTACCAAAGAATAAGCCTGGGCTGGTTTTAGACAAAATAAAAATACCAGGAATGCTAAAGATTATTGGATTTTTTGTTTCATTTTACTAAATGATAACATTTTAACATAAAGATGCTAAGTATATACATTGAGACAAAAGTATAAAATCAATACATTCAAAATTCATAAAGATCCAATAGAGATACACACATAATAAGAAAGGCAAAGAGTATAAAGCAAAAGAGAGAACAGGTGATTTTTAGAGGTCAGAGGTTCTACACAAGCAATCCCTGCCCTTAAACTGTACAACAAAAACAATTCACATCTCTACTCCTAAACTGAAATCGGATTTTAAATGTCTATCACCATGTATAAAGTAACTCATCTCACTTCCAAATGGAGAACACTGAACGGGGCAACAATTAGTTGATTAATTATTCATTAGCATTGCCAATGCTCTTACAAGGTTTGAAATACACTGAGCAATCGCCCATATTTTCTCACTTTCACAAGGGCATTTGCTAAGTGCCTATTAAATGAATGTAACTAATCATAGTCTATGTGTGGAAACTGTGTGTAAATGTATCAAAATTCAAATCACCACCCCCCATTCAACCCATAAAATCCAGCAGGTGGTCTGAAGAACATTTAAGAACAACTAATCTACTAAGCAACCTCTATCACCAGCTAAATAACTTGCAGCAAGAACCTTAATTATGTGCAGGTGCAGATGATTGTACCCATAATACAGTTAAATGGCCATAGCCAAGGTATTAAGCATATGTAATTTTGAAGTGGAGGATAGAAAGAATGGAAACTAACCTTTACTGAACCAAGGCTCTGATATAAAATAACTTACTACATATCACAAAGGACTATGGCAGCTGGAGTTTTAACCTAGGTCAGTGTGACACCAAAGTCTACACTTTCTCTACTTCTCCCCTGTCTTTCCATTGTACACAGCCTTTTAAAATCTACTTTGAGAAATGCCTCTTCTTAAATCTTGACTCAATTCACCCTTCTGGCTTCCCTGTTCAAATTTTCTCACCATCCTAGTTGCCCTCAATACCTGTAACTATACTTTTGAACGTTCAGCCATGGGACTTCCAGATTCTTGATGGTATAATATAAAAATATCTACCCCTTCTCCTCTCAAATGTCACCAAAAATCAAAGACCTAGGACAGAAATTGAAACTCCATCATTGAAAAAAAAAAATCTTAGGTGGTATTTGTAACCCCAAATCACAAAGTATGATGATGGAAAAAAATATGAGGAAGAGGTAAAATTACTTGGCATCAAGGAGGAAGAGCAATTTTAAGTTCCTGGAGAGTGTGGGTGTTTTGCTGGGCTTGATTCCCGTTTCAGTGTTTCCTCACCTATAACTTGGGAAAATAATGGTACACTACAAACAGCATTATAATAAGAATTAAAGGAGGGGCGCCTGGGTGGCTCAGTCGGTTGGGCGGCCGACTTCAGCTCAGGTCATGATCTCGCTGTCTGTGAGTTTGAGCCCCGCATTGGGCTCTGTGCTGAGGGCTTGGACCCTGGAACCTACTTCAGATTCTGTCTCCCTCTCTCTCTGCCTCTCCCTCATTCACGGTCTGTCTCTCTCTGCCTTTCAAAAATGAATAAATGTTTTAAAAAATTTTATAATAAGAATTAAAGGAGAAAAGAAATTTGGTATGGGGTGTAGGGATACCTCCAGAAAATCTCACTGGAGTTCACTAGGTAGATCGAGGCAGATGGGAATGCAGGCCTGAGCCTCATGAGAAATGCCAGGGCTACAATGGTGCAGGTTTGGGAGCTAGTGACACATGACTAAGAGCTGAAGCTTTGTGAATGAACTCGGGGGAAGAGCTACAACAGATGGGACAAAAAGCACTCAAGAGATTAAAATTAATTACAGTAACATTTATAGTAACAATAATAATTTTTAAATGAGACCTTAGTGTCACACTGGGCTAGCCACCTCACATTCATTTCTCCTTATTTTTGTCAAAAGCCACATTTGATAGATGCTACTGGTCTGATTTTACTGACGAGAAAATTGATAATGTCACAGTAACTTTTTATAGTTGTTGATATTATTGTCTTTCTGAGCTATCACTAGAATGCATGATTATGTACTACTTAGGCTGCATGGGCTGTGTTGTATATTGTGCTGCTAGAGATAAAAGGCATTTGAGAGTCAATTGGCCAAGTAAATGCAAGGGATGGATACAGTCCAGCACAGGTGGGCAGTAGCTCAGTAATACCTAGAAAACAAGGGAAGAGAGTATCTTCAGATGAGAAAGATTTGAGCATGTCCAGACTCTTCCTGGTATATAGTGGTGTCCTGCCCTTCACGAATAAGACTTCATGAAATAACTTCACGCACACATATAAGAGATGGACAAAGACTACTAAGACACGACTATGTGGATCAAAGTGGGCTATATAGAGTCTGGGTTGGAGAAATTCACCAGAAATGAAACTAGAAAAAGCAATTTTTGGTTTAGAAGAAGTTGGTTCCTCTGTCAAATCAAAACCAAATGAATTTGTTTAAGTGGAATTAGTTCTAAAAATAAATCTACTTATATGGTACAGAATTTGAATCATTCTACCTATTTCTAGGGTACTCAGAGATAAAGAAGAATGTTGTTCAGGATTTTAGGCTACCAGAAGAGATTGTAAATTAGTATGCCTATATCAAAGCCACAGACTTATTCTGTCTCCAGACATGAGCTATATGAAATGCACTGATTACAAGGACAAATTTGGAGGGGTACAGTTTTATCACAAATGAGAGGAAATAATTCAGTCTCAGACACACTGAGAGGCCAGTCAATAAGCCTTTAAATGTTTTTCCTTCTCTCCTTTGCTCTTTCTGGTTCCTCTTCCTAATGAAATATATACATCCATTTATTTTCTCCACTATTCATCAAGCCTGCTTTCCAAAAAAGGATTAATTATTCACAAATTGCTCTCAAAAGAGCCAGCTGTTTGACCAAATACAAAAGATTCCCGGGGAAAAAAAAAAAAAAGTCATTTTTCTGTGTAGACATAGCCAAATCGCAATAACCATGAATCACCATGTCACTTGAAATGCAGAAGAACCATTGATTCAAACATCTGGTGTAAGTGGGAGCTGTGTGAAAGATGCCTAGCTGTCCACCAAAAATTGGGGCTTCCCATTTCACGGGGTGGCAGAACCTAAGCGTAGACTATATTTTCCACTTTTCCTTTCATAGAAGTGTAGCCACATGATTAGATTTCACCAAAAAAAACATGAGTAGCAATGATTTATGCAATTTCGGGGCAAAGGCTCTCAAGAAAATTGGTAGTGGACTCTCAGAGGCCATTCACCAACCAGAAGCATTTGCATTTGGCATAAGTAAAAAATAATATTTGTGCTAAGCCACAGAAATTCTTGATTTTTTTGTTATTTCAGTAGTTTCATGAATATATCTTCTAAACTTACAATGCTATTTGTTTTTGTTTTCTTTTTAAGAAAAAGATTTTGACTGTTAGGAGCAGAATCTCTAAAAAGTATGTCAGGACAGGAAACTTCTGGATGTTGTAAACATTTTTTTTTAGAGTTTATTTATTTATTTGGAAAGAGAGAGAAAGAAAGAGCATGTGCACAGGTGAGCAGGGGAGGCGTAGAGAAATAGGGAGAGAGAGAATCCCACACAGGTTCTGCACTGTCAGTACAGAGCCCAGTGTGGGGCTCGATCTCACAAACTGTGAGATCGTGACCTGAGCTGAAATCAACAGTCAGATGCTTAACCAACTGAGCAACTCAGGTACCTCTGGACATTGTAAACATTTAAATATTCTTGTAGATAAATAAATTACCGTTCATTGATTATTTGCCATTGGTAAGCACTATTCTAACCATTTTCCATTTGTTAACTCAATATAGCCTCCCAGTAATCCGATACAGTAACCACTATTATCTCCATTCAAAAATGGGCAAAATGTGACAAATGACACTAAACAATTTGCTCATGATCATCAAAACACTTCCATACCATCAAGCTTTAACACCTCTATATACAAAGTGTGTTTTTCTAAGACTGTCTACGAAATACTCCTTTTTAGTATTGGGCAGCAACAATAAATCTTTACCCAGTGAGGCAAGCATTTACAATATAATGATTAGTTCACCATTAACTTTAGTCAAGTATAGTAAAACCTTGGTTTGCAAGCATAATCCCTTCCGGAAACATGCTTATAATCAAAAGCACTTATATATCAAAGTAAATTTCCCAAAAGAAATAATGGAAACTCAGATGATTTGTTGCACAACCCGAAAATATTCATATAAAAATTATTACAATACTCTAATATAAACACAAAATAATAAAGAAAATACAAAATATAAAGAAAAATAAACAAATTAGCCTACACTTACTTTTGAAAACCTTCTTGGCTGGTGCAAGGGAGATGAAAAAAGAGTGTTATTGTGGGGGACGACTTTCACTATCACTAATAGAATCACTGCTATCTATTGGCTCAATGGAATCTTTTCATTTTCCTGCAACTTTAACAAGAAATCTATCCAATGACACTTTTCCCTTCTTTTGAGGATTCTGCAGAAATGTGACATTGCATTGTCATTAAACAGGTTCATTGCCCACGCTGCTACAGCCTTATTCATGTGGTGCTTTTCTAAAAAATTTTGTACTGTTTCCCACATTTTACACATCTCCCTAATCTCATCTGAAGTGAGGGATTCCTCCACCTTTTTCTCTACCTCCTCTGAGATGAGATGCAGACATAGATTTCTTATAAAATCTTGTAATTTTGGCCATTCACATACCTCATTCATACTTCTCAACAATTTCCTTCTTCCACCGTAATCATCTACTTCTTATTATCTTTCTTTTCAGCGTTTTTCTGCATGGGGCCATTGTATATGCTCACACGGATGTTGACTACAATATTAAATAAACTCTTGTCATATACTGTATTTAATGTAACTGGAAATAAGGCAGCAGAGGAAAGGGTCTGTATCTGCAGGCAGTCTGACCTAGAATGAAACAAAGCATTCCTAAGCGTACTCTTGTATGGAAAAGCAAAGGACTGTCCATAGGCACTTGGAAGTGATGAAAAATAAACACACTAGTGCCAGTTGTGGGCACCTGAAAAATCACTGATTTCTGCCAAACACCGCAGCCTGAAACTGAGCATCCGAGCATGGGAGATGATTACCCACAATCCCACAGTGAGAGACAAAGAGAAGAACCATTGGTTCAGTTGTGATCATATGACATTCGGTGTCACGTACTACTTGTTTTATAAGACATAGCTTATTTATCAAGTTAAAATTTATTAGAAATGTTTGCTTGTCTTGAGGAATACTTGCAGAACAAGTTACTCACAATCCAAGGTTTTACAGTATATGAATTTCTCAAGTGAAAGGTATTTTTTAATAAATTTTAACTTTTTTTAATGTTTTATTTATTTTTGAGAGGCATGGCAGAGAGAGAGGAAGACAGAGAATCTGAAGCAGGCTCTGCACTGACAGCACAGAGCCTGATACGGAGCTTGAACTCACAAACAATGAGATCATGACCTGAGACAAAGTTGGACACTTAACCTACTGAACTACCTAGGTACCCCTCAAGTGAAAGGTATTCTAAAATGGGAAATATAAATGTTATTCCCTCTCCCTCTTGGGACTTTTATAAACTCTGATATCTGAGAAATATATAGCTTCTGACAGTATTCTGACAGCTTCTGTGTGATCTCCTTTCTTTTAGAAGTTACAGATTAAAGAAAGTTTTACATTTGTAAAATCATTACATAACAATGCATCAACAAAGATCTTTCAAGATAGTAGATCAGCAGCCAAAAAAGCATCTCTGTAACTCAATTTAGGTGTCCACCTTGATGAGCCTCATCTTTCTAAGAGGGAGGTTTCAGAATATACTACAGGAAAATACAACTTTTTATTTGAGTACAAATCAGCATAAAAATATGCATTGTGCCTACGTGTTTGTTTTCTTACTCCTATTTTATTTCCTGGTTTATTATTTTCTTATGTCATGCTATTATTTCAATGAAGTTGTTTATTTTGATAGAAATCTCCTCTGAGTTCCTGAAGAGTCTTAAATCTTTGGCCTGTGCTTTGTATGCCCACAATCTTATTGCATTTTCTGAGCATAAATTATCTCTAAGGCACCAGTTCTTGAACTTTAACATGCATAAAAATTATCTAAGAAGCTTATTAAAATACTCTGGTTCTGTTAATGGACTGTATCCAAGATACTCTGATTTTTATACCTGTGGTCAGGAATCTTCATTTCAACAAATTAAGTTAATTTTAATGCAGGTGGATTGGATCAAAGTTTGAATAAAGGAATTTTGTATGCTATTCTATGCTAATTTAGTTGCACTAACGACCACAACATAAAAGGTATTGTAAATTCTAATACCTAAAAGCATTCCATAATACTTGTAGGTAATTTTTTTTCCTTCAAATTTGGCAATTTTCATTTTTATGTAAAATAAATAAATAAATTAAATCCCTTAATAATCACTTTGTGCACTCCTGGTCAGGTTGATACAGGAAATGTAATCACTGAAATTGCTGGCTGCCTATATGATAAAATATTGACTTAAGCTTACTACCTATTTATGGATATACCCATCTATTGTTACATTTCCATTATAGGTCATGTGAATAATCAACAGAAATGTATGGGCTTAATTCTACATGGAACAAGACAAATTATAAATAAATATTTCTTCCATTAAACAAGAGAGGTTTAGAGCTGAAATGTATATTAGGGATACTTCAATATAATCAGTTCTGGTAGCACATGAGTTTATATAGAAATACTTTGATAAGGCTCAGAGTAAATTGGAAAGCTATAAATTTAAAATCATTAAGTTGGCATTGGGAGACCTGGACAGACATACAACCTGAATTCAATTAGATCAGTTTAGATAGAGATAGATACATAGATACATAGATACATAGATGTATCCTATGTGTATACTTTAATAAAAAATTTACTTTTCATATAACCAGATTATTTTTTCATGTTTATAGTCCTCCCCAAAGTTAACTTGCTTCCAAAGAGTTTCATCTAGTGATTCATTTTATCTCTGATTCAATAATTTAGTACCTATTGCTCAGTCTGAGGAATGGCAGAGCAAGCATGACTGAAGGTCAAAGAGATAGGAAGTTTTACGTGATCAGGACTGGAATGCAGCATTTGAGCTCCCAAGGAAAGCTGCAGGCAGATTATTTTTTAAATCTTTTTTCAATCTATGTTCAGAAACAAAAGGCTGATTGCCATATTGAGAAAAGGAAGAATTAAGAGAATAACTACTTTTGTTGTTTCAAGAAATTAGTGAAGCTCAAGTCCCCAACTTACATCTCCCACTAAGAAAAATGAAAGGCTATAGCTCCCGGAACAATGCTCCTTTTCAGAATGGCCACCATTTATTTATTCAAGCAAAAACAAATTCAAAGGCTTACCAAATATTCCTTCAGCCAAGTATAATATGCTCCCTGAGAGAATTTCTATTATCTACAACTTTTTCTCCATCTCCTTACATTTCCAATAGTACTTCGGCATTCCAATGATACATTAAAGATCTTTATAAATTGATATCTCAGGCAACTTATCCCCAGCCCACCCATTAATACAGCATTAAATGTGTTAGAGCATTATTGAAATATATGGGTTCCAGTTTGTTAGCAAGGCAAGTGAAAAGGTAATGGACCAAGAAAATAGAGAAATATAAACTGCTAGTTGGTGCATTAAGTAAAAAAGGCAAGGTAAGTAAGCTAAGCAAGAGTGAGTGCATGATGCTATACTTTCTCTAATGGCTACACTTAATCTCTTGAGTTCTTGGTTTTTACCTCAACTATGTTGTAAGTTCCGCCTGGTCATGTTATTTGTGTCCTTATCTCTTCTTTCAGATTATAAGGTATTGAAAAAACAAGGATAGCTTCTTGTGTCTCTTTGCACCCTCCTCGGTTTTTAAAAATGTACATGTTGTAGAGAGCAGTGTTGACTGAAATTAATTGAACGTGTAAGATTGAAGGTAGAGAGGAATTTCTGCAGATCTTGAACTGCATGTGTAGATAGCCCACAAACTGTTCAAAACAAAAGGAGAGTGATGAACATGAGTGGCTGATTTTTTGAAATTGAATGTGGTTGTAGAGTTTGAGGAACTCTAAGAACAAGGGATAATGGACTTAATATTAAAGCTTCTTACTGAAATGTCCAACATTGGAATAATATGGAAATATGAAATATCTTATGGAAATAAGATGTGTTTAATTAATTGAAATAAGGTAAAAGTAAAACACAGATGCTGACAGACAATAGTCATAATAAAAGGAAAGTGACATGATTAGATGGCATGGGTCATAAAGAAAGGGATGGATCAGCTCTGGTGTGATATCAATGGTCTGGAAGCAACAGAAGAGAGCATGGAATGTACTGACTTTTGTTATAAAGGTTATAAAACTTTTGTTTTATAAGATATAAAGATTCTTTCATGACAGAACACAACACACTGATACTTGAATAGATGAAATGCAGAACTATTACTTACAGCTCCAAAATAGAAAAGCCTGCCAGTCAGGGCTACACAGGGGGTCACATCCCAGAACAGGGTATAAGCAAGCTGGACTAGTAGGAGGCAGCTTATGTGTGGCTTCTAGTTATGTAGGTTTCTAAGGCTCCTAGTGGACTGGCTAAACTGCATAATTTCAGTTTCCCAGGACAAGAACATAGGGGCTGTCCCCAATTATCAGTACCTGGCCCTGGGACAATTAGGGTGGGTATACAGTAGACCCAGTATGAAAGCTCAATAAAAGAAGTGGTTGGGTGTAAACTTAATTAACTAATCAAGGAGAAGAGGTCAACTTCTATCCAGGACTTCAAAATTAGGTTGAGATAGCTTAACACAAAACACAACTGTATTATGATCTTGACTAGTGAGTTCAGGGCAATGGAGAAGAAGCTTCCTTCCTTTCCAGTATTAAAATTTCATAGTCAGTTACTCTATGAACATAGTTATCTGACCTTCCCTTTAGAATTGTAGAGCTGCAATAATCTCTACAGAGATTTTGCAGATTATTGAGGGATAATCTGAGGAGTATATAATCAAAATCTGTATCATTAAACTCATCCCTTTAAGTTTCAAAGAAATATTTTTAGAAGATAATCAAGTAATGCCATAAAAACCATGATCAAGTATGTGGAATCCCTAAGTCTGGGTCCTCAATGATCAATTATAGGATCAACAGGGCCCCATATTAATTTCAAGCATATTGACTGTGAGTGTGTATATCCTAAGATGTTACATGGAACTCTGAAAAGATGCTCCTCTAATTCTGGTTTACCCTCCCTGAATGACATCTATGACCCTGCCACACAAAAGCATACTCCCCTCCCAACCCTGATACCAGACCTCTGTTAACAATTTTACTGGAGTGATTTATAATAATTTTTATTTCTTTCTAAGAGAAAATAAAATATTAATAATTATATAGATGGTTGCAGTATATCCTAAACATTTGAAGTCGATATTCATAAAAATAATACAAACATCTCTAATACTCCTATTAGGGAAATAACACTGGCCCAAATAACCACCAGTGTAACCTAGTATAGCACATTTTTTTGTTCCAATATCCATTTGGTTCTTAAAAATGAAACTAGTTTCAAAGAAAATTGCACAAGACAAATTAAAAAGCAAGGAAGACTTAATTCAAGTTTACAGTTATAGGGTAGAGGGAGTGAATTCAATTCCATGAAACAAAAAGAGAAGAGACAATTTTTCATCACTGGGGTAAGCTAATGGAAAAGTACTGGACTGAAGGAATTTGGCTGGTGGAGGGAGAGATGGCCAGTGGGATCAGTCCATCAGTGTTTACTGACTGGCACTTAAATAAATTAGGCTCCTAGCCTCACACAAAGAATGAGTAATAGGGGTACTACCTTTCTTGATGATTATATTTCAAAGGGATGGCTCCCAGGTCTAAGAGAAAGAAAGAGACTCTTGGGCTGTAAAATCAGCTGAAGGCAGAGAGAAGACTTATATCTAAGAGATGGACAAAGAATTGACAATAGCAAGTTATTTTTTTGTTTTTGTCTTTTTATTTAGAGAGTGTGTGTGAGCGGGGGAGAGGGGCAGAAGGAGTGAGAGAATCTTAAGCAGGCTCCATGCTGACCGTGGAACCCCACACAGGGCTTGATGCCAGAACCCTGGAATCATGACCTGAGCCAAAATCAAGAGCTAGACACTCAACTGACTGAGCCACACAGGTGCCCCTACAATAGCAAGTTTTTTAAAGAGAATGCTCTAAGACAAAAATCAGGTGCCTACAATTAGGAAGAAACCTGTCTAAAGTTCAGTCAAGCAAAGAAGGAATATTAAGGCCATTTTGGCCACTTGGAAGATAATTTGTTTATTCTTTCAACTACATTATAAATTTTCATAATTTGCTTTCATAGCTGTATAAACTCATGTCTCTTCATACAATATTCAAATGAGAGCTATGCTTTTCATTTGAGTGGTAAAGAGAAAACAATTTATTCACACATTTATCAGATATCTACTACAAGACACACATTGGACTTACCCAGGGAAATTATAAACTTTAATAAGAAATTTAAAATATTAAAAAAACAAAGAGGGAGAAGTAAATAAATTACTCCAGGAGGGTAAGAAACATACAAGTACCAATTAATATATTCTTATAAGTTATATACATATTTAATTTTAATCATATTTCAAATGACTTCATATAATTCACCAAAAAGAAAAGTGAAATTAATCCTTTTACAGAGAATATATTTTTTCCTAAGTTATCTACCTTTTAAATCTACATTTTAAAATCAGATAATGTTTCTTCAGGTTGTATTCATACTATTTTTAAAAAATCTTATGAAATTTATCAGTGTATAGAAAGTCATTTTTCAGGTATTGAGTTTATGAAAGAAAATGTACATTGCTTGACATTTATTTCCTATTTTGTTTTATTCTTAATTTGGACTCTTGTTGCTATTGAAAACCAACCCTAAATATGGGCCTCTTTGCTATTTGACTATAAATCTTTCGTTTTATTCCTGAAAAACGAATCACTTTTGCAATGCATACTTTATCTACTTATCTTATTTTTTCCCCTCCTAGTTCAACTAGGCTAAACCACAGATAAATTTAGTTTTGATTTCTGGTCTATTTGGTCATTCCAGAAATGGAAAGGTCACTTTCATTCTAATTTTAAAAGCTTCCTGCTATTGACGTATAAATACATATGTAAATTATCCATTGTTCATCAGTGAAAGCCAGGTTCCTGAAAGACCAAGCAGAGGAGAGAGGACAGTTACCTATCTTTGGAGCTGAGATTTTTAGAAGAGATTTTTATGGAAAGTTCTTAAAAACCCATTTATTTCCATTAAGTATAACCATAGTTATAAGCAACAAATACATAGAGATGTCAAAATGGGAATGCAAAAAGGCCATTTTTCTGGCTTATTTCACAGCAATCGCATTTCCCTTCACACCTCCCTTATGTTTTTGAAACACTTTAAAATTTTTACATTACTTTGTAGAGTTTAAAAAGTGTATAATTCACTTTACAACAACCAAACTGAACCAACTAAACATAAACTAATATTTCATACCACCCATGTATTTATTGAATTTTGCTTCTTGTTATATGGTGTATAAAAAGGCCTTATAAATTATTGAATGCCCAAGAAAATAACTGAACTTGACAATTTTCTAAAACTACATATAAAAAATTCAAGTGTTCTGAGAGCTATGCTTTTCATTTGAGTGGTAAAGAGAAAACAATTTTAAGACAGAAAGTAAGTGGAATTTTTCATATATAAAGTCGATATTATTGATTTTTTTAAATGATAGTTCTATGATTAGAGTGCCATCTAGTGGGGACATGCATTACACAAGGTGTGTTTGAGCAGTTCGAGTAAGACTGTTCCCTAATTTTCCATCATTTTAGTAACCAAGTGAGCTGCAAGAGTAAAAACTAAGGTACAAGAAGACAGTTGTAGTTCCAATGAGGGAGCTTCAGAACAACATGGAGGGAAAACATCTTTATCCTGAAAGCCAACAGTAAGTATAATTTTACAGTTTGCCTTCTGAGAATTGCAGACTGGCTGCACAGATTCTCAGCACAGATGACTGCATCTACTTCCCTCACACACACTAAGGCATTTGACCAAACTCCAGCATAGCTTCTATCAGCTCAAGGTCATGTCCCTAGAATGACTACCCCAAGCCCCTTAAAATATCTGCCTGAGAAAGTTCAGTGTTGCCAAAAGAATTTACTGTTTCTTCCAGCCAAAACATGACTTCAGTCCCCTGACCTCCTTTTTCTCAGAGCATTCACTTTAGAAAGTATACAGTTGTAAATCCTACCTCTATCTCTTTAAAATATATCTTTTATAACCCAGAAAGGTCTCTCTCAAGGACCTAGGAGTCATCCCTTTGAAATGTAATCAAGAAGACTAGGGCCCCTATGGGAGGTAGGAGTCTAACTTCAATACATGCCACTTAGCAGACACAAGGCCTGAGCACACTGACCAACCGCCCCTACCCTAACATCCCCCACACAGCTCCTGCCCAGGACATTTCCTTTAGCATCCCCCAGCATTTAAACAAGCTTCCTACCTTTTGTTTCAGTGGATTTGAGCTGTTTATACTGAAGTGCCTCTCCCCCACTGCAATAATCTGAATAAAATCTGTCTTGCCATCTTGAACAAAATCCACCTTTGTTTCTCTTTGACACTTCAAAGCTGGCAATCTAGGAAGTGATTCAGAAGGCTGAAGAAGCCCATGGAAATCATCTGTCCCTACTGCTTTCAGCCAGTGATTTGAGCAGCCTAGAAAGCCAAACATTATCACTTATCTGCTGAAACAGTGGCATCTTGACTTCTCTTAAAAGCATTTCCTGATATTGAGTCTCTCTCATCACCAGCTATTGTGTCTTTATTTCTAACTTCCTATGTTTTATTATCTAAATCCTGTTTCTCTTGTTCTTTCCTCAGTGGAACTAGAGAAAGAATTCATGGATCACAGAGTCAGACCTGAAACAACTCATACATGAAGTAGACCACTGTACAGAGGACAAAACTGAAATTTAATTCTTTAAAGCCCATTGCCTAAATTGAAAATGCAAATTAATGCCAAAACAAAATTAGCCTCTAGGTCCTGACTTGAAGCCTAGCGGTCTCTCTACCCTCAAACATGTATCTTCCTGCTTTGAGTATGGTCTTCCGGATAATTGAAACCAAACATCTTAAGATACATGGTTTGTCCTCCATCTTGTCCTCTTCAAACTTTCAACACTATTAGTCTCCCCCTGACACTTTTTTAAATTGCCACCTAATTCTTCCTTACCAGCACGTATAGCACCTAGTATGGCATGAACACATTACACTCACTCAACATCTGTTGAGTGGCTTCACCCATCTTACCTACATTCCTAAACTTTCTCTTTCTTGAGCTGGTTTGAGATATGCTCACCCAGAAGGAAAACAGCCTGTGTATGTTCATGGCTTGCAATGATTATTGCTTCAATAGAAATATATTGAGAGTAAATCATTCTCATTTTTATAGTCCATCAAGCTGGACTTCAGGAAAGTACAGCAGTAAATGTGGCAAGTAATGATTTACTCTACGAAGAAAGTATGAGCTGCATAATCTCTGATGGTTTACACAGGTATGAAGATAAAACCCTCAGTGACAGAAATTGTAAAAATCTGTTTTGTGGTTTCTCCTATGGAATCTAAGTCATGACTACACCTGTATCCTATTCCTCATTGACTTAAAGGACTAGGCATCCCATCCTTACTACTGCTACGTTCAATCTATCAGGCACCAAGTAGAAATCATTATTGAATCATAGTTTTTGATTTTCATTATTGTTGTTTCTAGGATCAAATTCCTACTTGTATATAGAAGTATTAATTTGTTCAATTGAGAGGTTTCTAAAAATATTGGTTATGCTCATATATAAAGGTCTTCCAAAAAGGCAAACTACTGTTGTTTTTTCTGATTTTAATGCAACTTACAAACACTGACCTGTAGGATACTTATGTTTGCATCCAGTCGTCCATCTAATGCTAACTCAAACACACATGAGATGGCAGGTAAACACCCTGGCATCAACCAGGAACAACAACAAACAATAAATCACTATGCTTCCAAGAGATGTGTGAGAGAAAGCCTGTGAAGTTCTGAGTTTTCACTGGATATGATGACATAGGATAAAAGATAGGGGTCCAGCCAATGAAATCCTTATTTATAACTAACAGCATATTCTATTATGATCACCTTTATTTCTTTCTGACCTAAAAAATGTTTACTGTCCAATTCATAAAATATCCCTTGATATCTGTAAATCATTTTTAAAGTCTAAATATATGTATAATATAAACAAAAAATGTACATGTTCTTGCTCAAATACAAAAACAAAAAATCTAGAAATCAGAAGTACTTCTCTTTAACAATCAATTCCTTATTGGTTTGAATAATAATTACAGATGTAAGGGAAATCTCAATATTGGTGAGTACGCACTGTACATGTAGAAAGCTGTATTTTAATTATCTACCAATCTGTCTCTCCCACTATTGTGCCCCTTGAGGGACTACATCTTACTTATCTTCATAAGCCCATCATTGAATACACTACCTATCACATTAGAGCTCAATAAATGTTTGTCCAAATAAACTGCACCCAAGTGCTTACTGAATTAGTGATTATCATCAGAAAAACTTTGCAATTTTTGTTCCTCTTGGTAATTCAGTAATTGACAGAGGTTGGTATTCAGGTTTTGTAGCTGATATCAACCTTTACATATGCCCTAGGATATAGTCCAAAATATAGCTAAGATCTGTTTAATTTTACACATATTGAATTTAATCTGACATTAATAAGATAGGATAAAAAGCCCTTTTTTATTCCTCTAACATATCCCCCAAGTCCCTACCTTTGAACTTTTCATGATATTCTTTCATGGCCTGTGTACATCTGTTCCCATCTTACTGCCTACTCTTGCCTACAACTATTACCCAACACTCAAGGCCCAACTCAAATCATACCTCACCCATGGAGCATAACATCATGTCCACAGCACTGCAATAAGATAGAACTGCTTATGATTTTCTATTATACTTCCTGCATCTGTAAACTGTTCAACATCATTGTGACGAAAATATTTTAAACACCTAACCCTGTACCTGATAATACATACTCCTGGCACTTTTTGTCTTGGGGTCCATCACATCATAACTAATACATACCTATGTCAGTAAACTAGCATGAATCTCTAGGCATTTTCTCCAGATTCCACTCAATTAACTTTCAATTATTCTGCTCTCCCCCTTATCTACCTAACTTTTATTTTTTAAAAAATTATTTTAAATAAATATATATATATATATATATATATATTTTATATATATATATATATATATATATATATATATATATATATATATTTAATTTCTGGGAGAGCGAGAAAGAGTGTGAGCAGGGAAGGGGCAAGGAGAGAGGGTGACACAGAATCTGAAGCAGGCTCCAGTCTCTGAGCTGTCAACACAGAGCCCGACACAGGGCTCCAAGTCATGGACCACAAGATCATGGACTGAGCCGAAGTCAGACACTTAACCAACTGAGCCACTCAGGCGTCCCCTTAATTTTTATGTTTATATCTTTGACTCTGGTCTTGATACATGCTTTGCTGTTATCTCTTAGTTTTGGTAGGTTTTCTTGAACTCTACTGTATTCACCTCAGGCTTGTTAACTTGTAGCCTTTCTCAGGTTGAAGTAAAAATCTTCTCCATTTCCAATACATTGTATTACTCCCTCAGCTCCCATCCCAACAGAAAAAGAAGTTAGACAGTAAGCACTGAACTCTGAGCAATTGCTAAAAATGAATCTGAGAACTCTTCCCAGTGAATGACCAGGCTCCTCTGATATATAGGGAAGTTTGATTTCAGGATGGAAGGAGTATCCTAGCCAATGGAATTTCCAGAGAGCTAAGACTTGTGGTAAAAGCATGAGTCCCAGCACTGTAGGAACAGTATGTAAAGACAGGGTAAAGAGGGGTACTACTTTAGATAATCATGAAAGGTTCCACAGAGGAGATGGTATTTAGGCAAGAAGGAAGACAAGAAGGAAGTCAGGCTGCAAACTATGTGATTATCTGGGACATAAACATTCCATAAAAATGGAAGAAAATCTGTAATTTCCTCATGTTGAATCTTTCTTACCATGTTGAAGGAGCAGCAAGTAAACTAGGTGGCTGGAGAAGAATGAGTCAGGATGAAAGGGGTCAGAAATAAGGTCAGAGAAGCCAGCTGATGTAAGACCTTGCAAGTGATAGTAAAGACTTCAAATCTCATACTGATGATGAGAAACTATTAAAATGCTGAAAATGGGAAAGTGACATGATCTGATTAACATTTTAAAAAATAACTCTGGGGGCGCCTGGGTGGCTCAGTTGGTTAAGCGTCCGACTTCAGCTCAGGTCACCATCACGGTCCATGAGTTCAAGCCCCGCGTCGGGCTCTGGGCTGATGGCTCAGAGCCTGGAGCCTGCTTCCGATTCTGTGTCTCCCTCTCTCTCTGCCCCTCCCCCGTTCATGCTCTCTCTCTGTCTCAAAAATAAATAAATGTTAAAAAAAATTAAAAAAAATAAAATAAAAAATAACTCTGACTTAAATACATGTGTAGGGTTCAAAATATTATGAAGAAAGTATGCAAGTAGACACACATGGAAGCCTATAAAAAATCAATAATAGAATGCTAAATGTCATACCAAACATACACAAAAACAGGTTCTATTCTTCTATAATTTCTCTAATATTTGCCATTCCAACTTATGACTTAGGAAAATATAAACTACGTGTTGATTGTTATTTTACTTTACAGCTTACCATGGATGCTTAATAAGTAAAATTAATGTTTGTAAATTAAAGAAAAATATTTTTATAAATCTTATTTTGTGGAAAAATTTTCATTTTTTTTTTAAGTAGGCTCCACACTCAGTGTGGAGCCCAATGTGGGGCTTGAACTCACAACCCTGAGATCAAGACCTGAGCTGAGATCAAGAGTCAGACACTTAACCAAATGAACCACACAGGCACCCCACATTTCCATATTTCTTAACCAAGTCTTTTAATTAAATATGTTGAGTATTTTGAAAAAGTAATCTTGAGGATGGGACTCTGAATGTTCTTTCATACTTAAAGTACATAATTAGATGATTAAAATAGATTACTTAGTGCTACACAGGTAAATGAAAAACAACAGAAAATGAGGCAAGTTAAATATCATTTTTTACAAACATTATATAAATACCTACCTAGAGATAACATAGAATAAGCAAGATTGATAGCAAGATTGTAATACTTCAGTTCAAATCTTTAATTTTCTATAAGCAGTGCCATCTTCATTATTAGATCACAGCAGAGATACTCCACAGGAGTATCAGGACTTGCTGATTTCATCTCTTTCTACTGGCAAAACGGAGAAGAACTCAGCGATTAACATCTCTGACTGCAGGGTCAAATAAACTGGGCTCCGGCTCCACCAAGTGCTAACCATATCACCTTGAATAAGTCATATAAGTGCTGTAATTCTTAATGTTCTTATCCATAAGATGACCATAATATTAGTTCCGCATCCAAAGGGTTGTCCTAAAAGAGATAATTCCTATAAAGCATTTACACCAGCCTTTAAATATAGTTAAGTATCTCTTAAATATTACCTACAATTATTTCTGGGCAACTATTCCTATCAAAACACAATGATAATCTCAATGAGTCTAAATAAAATGCAATTAGAAAGATGGTATTGGGGGTGCCTGGGTGGCTTAGTCGGTTGAGCGTCCGACTTTGGCTCAGGTCATGATCTCGCCAACTTTGAGTTCGAGCCCTGCGTAGGGCTCTGTGCGGACAGCTCAGAGTCTGGAGCCTGCTTCAGATTCTGTGTCTCCCTCTCTCTCTGCCCCTCCCCCACTCATGCTCTGTCTGTCTCTCTCTCTCTCTCTCTGTCAAAAATAAAAAATAAACATTAAAAAAAATTTTAAATAATTTTTTTAAATAAAGAATGTATTGGTTAAAACGTGTATTTTTGTGTGTCAGTCAAAAATTAAATTTTGTCAGGAAATAATATACAAAAGAGACAGTATATACCTGATGATACAATTTTGCCTATAAAATATAAAGCAAATAAAAGAAAAGCACACAAGCTAAGGATCAGTTTTCCTGGTGATGTTATAAGGTAAAGTAGATCTATCAATATCAACCTAAATGTTAAAGCATATGGATTAGGGTCCTTCTATTACTACTTCTCTCAGTCTGAATCCTGTTTATCTTTTAATAGCCAGCTCATGTGTCACACACTAAGGTCTTACCAGCCCATCAGCACTCTGCCATGATAACTCTGTTAACTCTTATGTTTATTACAGCTCACTAAAAACTGAGAGCAAGGCAGAAGAGTTCACAGAAATCCCTCACAAAGCACTCAGCCTTCATTGAGTACACTTCAGCAGCCATCTGAAGGCTAAAACCTGAGCAGATCTGAGAGAAATGCCTGCCAGGCACTCTGAACTTTTAGATGTCCTCCAAAGTTTGGAACTTGTCAATAAGACAGAGAGGGGACTTCCATGCTGCAGAAAGTTTCCTAGGTGGCAATAATCACTTGATTCAGTGACCAGACTCCAAGCTCTGCTGAAGGGAAAATCCTAAATCTGCTCCCAAAATATTTGAACCAAATGGTTAACTAAATGTAACTAAAGTGAAACAAAACCTAAATACAGCTTACCTACATAGTGTATTGATTCATCCACTCCCCAAACTAGAAACCAAAGGAGAGGCATTCCTTTTTCCATAAGTAAATTTTATTCACTTCAGTATCTATTATACTTTTACCCCACAGTGTCAAGCATACAATAAAAATTACAAGATGTAAGAAAATGTTAACCCATTATCAAGAAAAGAAATGTCCAATTAAGGCAGATACAAATCACTTGTTGGGGTTATTAGACAGGGACTTTAAAGAAACTGGTAAGTATATTAAAGGTATATTTAAAAAAAAGACATCCTATTAAATAATTTGTTTACATACTTAATTATCTTGATTGGCTGTATGTCCAAGAGAAGGGTAGGGAAATGTTTTTCTTTTTTTTTTTTTATGTTTATTTATTTTTGAGAGAGAGAGAGAGAGTACAAACAAGGGAGGGGCAAAGACAGAAGGGCAGAGAGAGAATCCCAAGCAGGATCCACGCTTTCACCTCAGAGCCCAATGCGGGGCTCCATCTCACGAACTATGAGATCATGACCCGAGCCAAAATCAAGAGATTGATGCCTAACCGAATGAGCCACCCAGATATCCCGGGAAATTTTTTTATTTATCTATGCAACCACATTTCATTGCTTTGTTTTTAGTAATATTCAACAGATATTTTATTGAATAAGTGAAATAAATAACTATGACAATGTTTTTCATGCCTTTGGAAAAAATATGCATGCATACTAAATATCCAGGATGATACATACAGTACATCTACCCCAACATGTTACATAAATGAAATGGCAGTCTGAACTTAGTCTCATCACTGTGATAAGGTATTAATCTGCTTCAATCATGGAAAGTCTCCATTTAAGAAATCTTGGAGAAAAATACATCAATAGCACTGGTTTAATTTTTTAGGCTGAAAGTGATACAATAGTTGTAGGCAGTTGGAGGTTACATTACAATACTGACAAACTCATGGATGAAAAGGACACATTAACTGAGAAGAGCTATAGGTCATAATGCTTGCCAGAAGATTAAAGTAATATTTATAGATAAACTCCATTATGGTGATGTGTTTACTTATAACCAATTCCTAGGTCATTAAATGTTCTGAAGTCATATCAAGTGGGTTATATAAATTTAGTCTCAGTTATAACTTTTCCCTTTCAAAGGAGATTTGTGGCCTTATGGACATCCATCCCAATATTCTTGGAATAATTTGTAATACATATCAAATCCCAATAATGATACCCCTTCCTCCCTGAGTCCATGAAAGGAAGTAGGGGATATGACATTAAGGGAGTTGGGTTAGAAAGGGAGAGGAAATACAGAATTGGTCCCTTTCTTCCTCTCCCTCAATAGGACTATAGGAGGATAAGAGAGATGAAAGTAGGATAAAAGTAAATTTCAGGGTTCTAATTTTTTCTACTGCTCATGACTAAGCTGCACAAGGGTGGTATTCCTACCCAATTATTTTTGGGAATGGCCAAAAAACAGTGGGACCACTGTTAGCATATCTGGAGAAACTAAAGGCCTTTAGAAGAAACTAGCGACCAACTCAATTTTAGGTCCATCATGGTATATGACTAGTAGAACTCTGGCATAAAAAGTTATCTGAAAAAGGAGTCTATTCAGTACCCTGGCTCCTTGTGGTCTATAAGGCATGTAAATGATTGAGAGGTTCCCATGTACCCCAGTAAAGGAACAAGAAGATTCTAAGAGGGATCACAGCTTATAGTAAGTGAGGGAAACATAGACAGAAACACAAGTTTTGGCCATAACTGCCACCCACCACTCAAAAAAAGCCAGAGAATACCAGCTACTCACAACAGACATGGGGGATTCAGGAAACAACACCCTTTTTTCCCAACCACTCCAAATGGTACAGGCCCCCTCTGTACCCAGATGTCAACTTGCATAGAAGCAGATTATTGGGGGAGAAAATATGAACAGCCAGACATTTGCCTAAAGGAGATCGAGGCATCCACAGAACACTATTTTAACTAGAAAAAAAAAAACAGTGGCACTGTTAATTGACATGTTTAAAGTTCTCCTTACAATGTAACACCCCGTGGGGTTAAATGGAGAGAGGAAGATTACATCTGTTATAGAAGCAAAAAATTACATTTTCTTCACACATTTGGTCTGGAATATGAGTAAATATTACCTTCTCAGTACAGATAGAAAAATAATCAAAATGTAGGTGGATTGATAGATGATGATAGACAGATACAAATATATCAGATATATAGATATACATGATGAATAAAGATACACAGTGAAACATGGAGTTGAATACAGATATAGATGCAGGAATAGATACAGAAATATTGATATAGACATAGGTATAAAATATCCCACCACAAAAACAATAAAGAATTAGTCTTGCAGAAAATTATTACTTCACAGAAATTGTTCCTGAATACAAAACTGTCTATGTGGCCCCTCCACACATATTCATCTCAAAAATAAAATTTAAAGGAAAGAAAGGAACATTATTGAACATCTTACAACATTCTAGGTTCCTTCCATATACTATCTTGGGTCATATCAAGCAACTATGAGGTGGATATATTATTAGTACTATTTTATCGTTGAGAGTAAATAAATAAATAAATAAATAAATCTGTTTAAATTCCAGGGAGCTTCCAGCAACAGAACCAATGTACAAACCAGGTCTATCTGGGTTTGCTGTGTGAGGTTGACTCCTGAAAGGAAAGACTTGAAGAAAATTAAGTAACTCTGTCTTCATATTTGATGTATAGATTTCCTTAGGTTATCCTGGTACAATCTCAGGTATTAGTCAACTTATTACATATTTATTTCCTAGACAATACTACTGCAAATGCTGGAGGATTTTTAATTCCTATGCTACTTTTTATAGATTTAGAGCAATGATACTATAATTTTTACCCAGTAAGGAAAAAGTTAAACAATATGAACAAAGGAACAAAGCTTTAAGTTGCTTAGCACTGGAATTTGACTATAGTTAGCAGCTAGACAAAAATATTAACATTATGTCAAACACAAAATATTGGATCTTAGATGCTAGATCAATAGTCACAACAGAAAATCTTAGGATTTCAACAGAAGCTCAAACACCATGAAGGAACTAAGGCTAATCATCTACCCTAAAAAGGAGATTGATTCTAAATGATTCTGGAGTAATATAATTCTGAAACTGGCAGATTCTCTTCTGAAAAAAAATATGCAAACACTCCAGATTAATGAAATAAAAGGAGAAACACCAGACATTCTCCATACTGATCGATGAAAAGGATAATGTGTTCACAAGTAGTGCTGCTTTATCTTGTGTTTTCTTCTCAGATTGCTGAAGAAGGGAGAATGTTTAAAATAGATTAAATAACACAAAGTGTTAGTTTTCTTATGAAATGATATAAAAATATTGCCATAACCTCTGCCTGACTCTACACTTAGAGCCAAGGATGAGATGCCTAATGCCACTAAACATTCACAGAGAAACTAGAAGGTATAAAAATGCAATTGAATTAAGAAATAAATAGCAATACTTCTGGAAAAAAATATAACTTTCTCTAAATAACTGGGGACAAGATAAAAAGATCCATACAGAGGCACCTGGGTGGCTCAGTGAGTTGAGCATCTGACTCTTGATTTCGGCTCAGGTCATGATCCCAAGATCCACACTGAGTGTGGAGCCTGTTTAAGACTCTCTCTCTTTCTCACTCTTGCTCTTGCCCCCTCCTTCCCTCTGTCCCTCTCCCCCACTCACATACTCTATCTCTAAAATTTAAAAAAAAAATCAATTCATTTTTGCTTACTTGAGCAAAAGTCTTCTTATATTCTAAGACCCATCTGTAAGAATTATGTTTTAGTTTCAGTTTTTCTTCTTGGTATTTTCTTTCTTCCTTTTCCTTTTTTTTTTAAACAAAATGTATTTATTAAATGTAAAGAAACTAATACTTTTTTATTTAAAAAACTACCATTGTAATTTCCATTGAGTTGACAAGTACATTTAAAAATCCTGCTTTCCTGGGGCACCCGGGTGGGTCAGTCAGCAGAACATGTGCCTCTTGATCTTGGCGCTGTGAGTTCAAGCCCCATGTTGGTTGTAGAGATTGCTTTAAAAAAAATTCTGCTCTCCTGAATGTCATAGTAGTTTAGAGCAATGCTATTCAAAGTGCCCTCACGGACCACTGCTGGTCTTAGAATTATTACTGATCTGCTATGGAAAAACATGGAAATTGGGAGTAATTGTTTAGAAATTTTTATAGTAACTTTGTGTAATTTTACATCTGTTGAATCTAAAAATAAAACATACAAGCTTGCATCTCATTTCTCTAGTAATTCATTTATACTGTACTTCACAAAATCTTTGAATGGTAATAGTTTGGGAGGAGAAAAACAGGTTCTTTCCTACAGCTAAGATTTAGAAGCACTGGCTTAAGGATTAGTTTTCACAATAAACACAAATTGTTTTGAGAACAGCTCTGCTAAATTCTAATTGTACAACACTGGGCAAGTTACTTCATCTATCTAAGTTTTAATTTACTCATCTGAAAAATGAGAAAATGAGTACCTACTATTTATATGGCTGTTGTGTGGTCCTTGACAAGCAATATCAGGACCACATAGGTACTTGTGAAAAAATACCCAAAAAAAAAAACAAAAAAAATCTAAGATTTGTCCCCGGTGTCCTAAATCATAATCTGCAATTTAACAAGATTTCCATGTGATGCATGTGCACAAATACAGTGCTTGACATAAAGAAAATGATCAAGAACTAGTAGTAGCTATTGTTTTTATTCACCATAGTAATATGTAAATATTGTTTGAAAAAAAAAGGGTGGTATTCAGGACTCATGTAAATACAGAGACCTATATATAAACCAAATAACTTACTTTCCAATATTTTTCAAGTACCTAAAAAGTACAAAGTATAATAAAAATTCTGTGGATATTAGTAACAAGGAATACATACTTCTCATCCTCCAGGATCCCATAAAATATAAGCCAAGGACATCTAATAGAAATAACAAAGTGTTCTGACTTGATGGTATAGCCAAAAAGAAATTTTTTCCAGAAGAAAATGGATAAATTGAGGCAAGGCTACTTTAAGATAGCATTCTTGCACAAAGAGTAAATTTTATCTGAACTGAAGAAAAAAAAAGGCAAAGGGGGAAAATCAGTCTATGCTCAGCCAATAACAGTTGTGTATACTTGGTCTTATATAAATAATAACCTGAATGTTCAAGGGTTGAAGTGTTAACTCCAGCCAAATTCCTAGTCCTTTAAAGCTACCCTGCTGTGACTAGGCAATACAGAGGTCACATACCATTTCAGCTGCAATAGCAAAACGCAGTGGGAAGTAAAGAATGAAATTGCTTGCTACTTATCTCTAGATCCTCTGTCTAGGTTTCCAAGAAACTAAGGTAGCAAATATAGCTTAGTAATGATTTTTCAGAATCAACACATGAAGGTTAAGAAACGAAAGAAAAGGAGCACATTGACATTTGCTATTTTTACATCCCAACAATTTATACGGAGAGTGTGCCTCAGCCTAATAGTGCCAGTGATATTCCAGAGGCCACAGGAGATATCTAATAGGACTAGTTTCATATTTAATACACATCTGATTGTTCTCTTCTTTAAAGCCACGTACAAGGATTGCCCAGAGCAAAGAAACTTAAACATTGGTAAGTCACCACTTCACTGATAATACCTTTTTTTTTTTCAATTCCTTAAACCTGACTTTTGTAAAAGCTGAAGTCTTACAAAATGAAAACTTCAGTTAGACACAGAAAAGTATTTTTCTATGGTGCCAAATACCAAGATACTTTTGAGATATGGACAATTACCTCGTGTTCACTCTGTACCACTTATAATACTAGGTACTAAAAAATGGATGTAAAAGCAATAAGAATTTTCTCTAATTATGATAAATACGGGAGGTACACAAAAAAACACACACACAATTTTTTGTGTGTGGGTGAATCCAGAGACCTGTTTTCCACTCTCAACTTCCATCCACGTTTTATTTTGTCCTGCTTTAACATAGCATGAATATAAACAGTCTGAATATAAACAGTCTTGAAAGTCTGAGCTCCACCAAATGTATCTCTAACTTTAAAGACTCATAGGACACTAACACAATTGATTTGTAAGTAAGTCATTTTATATCTTAAATGTATAGGAACAAGGTATATTCTCTCATAATGTAAATCTATATATTGGGAAAGTGAGAAAATCATTTGAATATATTCTAAGACTGTATGAACCTGACCCTAAATATATTGTCTTTATTATTAGAAACACAAAATAGCACATGGATGCACTTAATTCAATAATTAGTTTCATATGCCATTCTTTTTTTTAAATTTTTTTATGTTTATTTATTTTTGAGAGAGAGACAGAGACAGAGTGTGAGTGGGTGAGGGGTAGAGAGGGAGACACAGAATCTGAAGCAGGCTCATCCAGGCTCACGGCTGTCAGCAGAGAGCCTGATGTGGGGCTTGAACTCATGAATTGCGAAATCATGACCAGAGCCGAAGTTGGATGCTTAACCAACTGAGCCATCCAGGCACCCCTCATATGCCATTCTTATACTTGATAATACAGAGTGTCATTTTAGAAATGATTCCTGAGTTCAAAAATTATATGATTAGTTTCTAAGACTGTATTATTACTTTGTTTTAGCCCCCAAAAAGAAGTTGCGGAAACTTTATTTTAAATGTCATGGTATTGCCTAATTTTCTTTGTAAGAATCTTCCTGAAGTACATCTGAATAATTGTGTTAAATTATTCATCATGAAAGTTAATTTGGCAGTTAATTATAATAAAGGAGAAGGTTCCTGAATGTAATCCAGGAATTTAATGCCTAAAGGATAAACTACACTGACAGAATTTGTCCTTGACTGTGGCCTCTGTTATAAGCTAACCCCAAAATTAACATTTCATACTTTTAAGAGCTAAAAAGAATGATTATGCTTTTTGACAACACAGAGTATGCTGCTTTTTCTCTTGCAGAGGAGCATGAAATAGTGAAAATTGAACATGTTTTGGACTGAATTCCTAATTTCACCTTTCATCAACTATGTGATTGGGGCAAATTGGGTAACTCTTTGAGCTTCATGATTTTTTTTCCAGTTGTGAGATGTTTATTAAAATATGTAATGTTTAGCTTTGTTGTGAGGAATAAAAGAAATGAAAGGCAGTTATATCTGTTTCTGGAATCTAAAAGACAGTAAGTAATTTTTAACTCCCTTTCTTTCTTCTTTCTTCACATTGGGAGGAGAGGAATATTTGTAATTCCTTCAGGGTCCTCAATAGAATTTTTTAGAATTATATTTTATAACATTTATTGTTTAATTTTTTTTTCACACGCATTAGCTTTTTAAATACTTCCAACAACCTTGTGATGAGAGCAAAGCAGACAATTATGCCTTACATACAGGTAAAGAGACAGGTTCAGGGAAGTTAAATACATTAACCAACTTCACACAACTAGAAAAATGGCATAACTTAGACATAAACTCATGTCCAACTTCAAGGCCATTCCCTAACCCTTACATCACTTGTTCTCAAACCCAGGCCTACTGGCCCACAGTACTCAGTGGTATAAAAACCTTCTCTAAACTGTAGAAAAATTAAGAAGATTGTATAATCATGGAGTTTTTCAAAGTGAACTACATTCATATTTTTCAAATTCAGTGGTTATTTAAACATTATATATATATTATTTAATATATACTTTATATATATATAATTTTAAAGCAGTAGTTAGTGTAGATGGTAGATGTTTCTCATGTCTTTTTAGCTAAAATTATACATTATTAAGCCTGCATATCTCCACTTTTTTTAGTTTTATTGCACTATGAAATGTAAAAGTGTAGAAATCATACACTATGGCATGCTACTGTATTATTCCCACACTAATAACAAAATGAGACTGCACTGAAATGACATGAGGTTTCCAAATGAAGCTGGCTCCAGATAATATAATGATGTTAGTAAATTCTATTCCTATCAAATATGGACTAAAAGCTCCAAAAAGAGCATTTTATGCTTTTTAATAGATGGCAATGGTGGTAGTTTCAGCAGAACTGTGAAATCTGGTGATGTCAAATTATTTACAGTAACAAGCTTATGTTGATGGGACAGAGGAGACTCCAGTGACTGTGGCTGACTATTACCAGGTGACATAGTCCCCAGCAGAAGCACACCTAGCAAGGGGCAGCAGTATTCATGATGATTTTCTGTAATGAAGAACCATGGGTCTTCAGAGTAATCAGATCATATTAGGATTAACAGGATGCACTGCTCTGGTTTTCCGAATTCTTTTCTATATATCAATTTATTTTCCGTAGTGTGAAATTTTCCCTCCTCATTCATTCCTGGCCGGGCAAGTATCTGGCTGGGAAAAATGTTTAAATAGTCTGAGATATAGTCACCTGGTACTCATGCTTTTTTATGTACCCTGTCCTCCCTTTTTCCCCAGAAACAAAGCTGGGTTGCTTTGATACAAATCTCCCCAACTACTCTGTGTATACCACTCTCCTTGCACTTCCAGACTACAAAACAATTCTCTCTTCATTGTCTCTACCATCAGTGCCTATGTTTGTGGCATATGATTGGCACTCAGAAAGTGAAATAATGAATTAATGGATTAATTAATTAATGTACAGGTACATTACAGACATACAGGTACATCAGCAACAACTTCAGTGGATTTCCTCTATAGAGATAAAACATAGTGATACAGTCCTTGAGAATCTCTGCAGAGGGCAACCCTAAGACATTTCGAGAGAACCTCAGTGTCACTGAAACACCAACAAGATTTGGGGATCTTTATTCCAAATTTGGTTTATGTTTAAAAAATTCAAGAGATCTTATACTGATATATAATCTCACTGACTATCATTACACAATTTTGCAATAAAAAAAAAGAAGAAGCAAACATCTCATTTGACATACCTTTATCAATAGATCCTTCAGAAGGTTTCCTTGAGCTGTAAAAGACCATTATTATCAGGCTTTTAATAAAATAGCACTAAAGCTTTTAATAAAATGGCACTATCCTACATTCAAAATGTAGGATAAAATGCATTCTATTATTTTTGGTAACTTTAAAAGCAAACCTAGAGATATCAGAGTAGTTGAGAGCTCATATGGATATAGAATCTACTTTCAATGGATTTTTTTCAGAGCGAATTATAAATGGAAAATCTAGAAATAGTTTTGGGTTCTTTTGATATATAGTAGAAATTAAAATGATGCATAAAAATCTAGAATATGGTTTAAATCCAAGGGAGTCAAATCATGAAACATATGCTCTCTTGATTGAATTTAGCAGAAATCCTCCAGACAATAAAATAAGCTGCAATATACCAAAGGGCAAAATTCTATCCTTTGATAACACACAAAAACTTTGTAAGTGTGAAAAAAAAAATTTTTCAGTATCAATGCAGTTTCAGACACTGCACTTTTTTCATTGAAAAAAACATACTAGAAACATTTTTTCAACTAAGCAATGAGTGTAATATGATTTGTAAAATATATGTTCATGTGAACCATATCTATACTAAGTAAAATATACAAATGCTTTAGTGCCACAGGCCCTTTTAAAATCACAACAACTAGGGCGCCTGGGTGGCGCAGTCGGTTAAGCCTCCGACTTCAGCCAGGTAACGATCTCGCGGTCCGTGAGTTCGAGCCCCGCGTCAGGCTCTGGGCTGATGGCTCGGAGCCTGGAGCCTGTTTCCGATCCTGTGTCTCCCTCTCTCTCTGCCCCTCCCCCGTTCATGCTCTGTCTCTCTCTGTCCCAAAAATAAATAAAAAACGTTGAAAAAAAAATTAAAAAAAAAAAAAAGAAAAAAAAAAAAAAGAAAGGGCGCCTGGGTGGCGCAGTCGGTTAAGCCTCCGACTTCAGCCAGGTAACGATCTCGCGGTCCGTGAGTTCGAGCCCCGCGTCAGGCTCTGGGCTGATGGCTCGGAGCCTGGAGCCTGTTTCCGATCCTGTGTCTCCCTCTCTCTCTGCCCCTCCCCCGTTCATGCTCTGTCTCTCTCTGTCCCAAAAATAAATAAAAAACGTTGAAAAAAAAATTAAAAAAAAAAAAATAAATAAAATCACAACAACTTAAAGCATTAAAGGGATGCCTGGGTGGCTCAGTCAGCTAGGCATCTGACTCTTGATTTCAGCTCAAGTCATTATCTCATGGTTCATGAGTTCAAGCCCCGTATCGGGCTTCATGCTGACAGTGCAGAGCCTGCTTGGGATTCTCTCTTCATCTCTCTCTCTCCTTCTCTGTTCCTTTCCTGTTCATGCTCTCTCTCTCACAATAAGTAAGCAAACTTTAAAAAAATAAATAAATAGGGGTGCCTGGGTGGCTCAGTTAGTTAAGCATCTGTCTCTTGATTGCGGCTTAGGTCGTGATCTTATGGTTTGTGAGTCTGAGCCCCGCAATGGGCTCTGCACTGACAGCATGGAGCCTGCTTGGATTCTCTCCCCCTCTCTCTCTTTACCCCTCCCCTGCTCATGCTTGCACTCTCTCTCTCTCTCCCTCAAAATAAATAAACATTTAAAAAAATAAATAAGCAAATAAAGCATTAAGAGATTTCAAATATAAACAGATATCTATAAATTATTATAAAATTCATTTAATGTCTTATGCACTCTCATACAATAAGAAAACTCAATATTCAGAAGACTTTCTAAGAAGAAAGAGAAAGAAGTACATAGCTCTGGCTGAAAGGGTACAATGTCATTGGTGTGATGCCAAGGGATGGGCATAGTTAGAGAGTTGCAGAAAACATAATGCTTTAACTGAACCTCAAAGAATTGTTGACAGTTTTCCAAATAGGCAATGAAAGAATATTCTAGGCAGAGAGAAAAGCATATTATTTAACACTTTTTTGATCACAAGAGACAAGAAACATAACCCAAATTGGCTTAAGCAAAGAAAAAGAGAGTTAGCTCCTTGACCAGCCAAGGTCCAGACATAAAAACGGAGGCCATTTTAAATAGAAAGCATTTACTTCCAGGAAATTGGTTACTCTGATGGTAGAAGCACAAGGGGATGTTAATAAGCTAACCTAAATATCTTGTGTCCTCAGGCTTTGGGTTGTCTGGTTTGATCTTCAGTCCACACCACTAAAACTTTTTCTTTCCATATCCACAATGAGCAATGAAAAAAAAAAAAAAAAAAAAAAAAAAAAAAGCTGTGTTTTCTAATCATTTGTGTGTTCACTGGAATAGCACCTTTGATTTCCTTCAAGAATCTTTACTTTGTATTCACAACTTAGCTAATTCACTATTTGGTGCAAGAGGCCTAGTTTTTAGCCTGTCTCAACTTTCAACATGCTTTCCTCACTAAGCTTAATCTTCTAGCTTTTGATTTAAAGTGAGAGATATGTGACACGTCTTTCACTTGAAGACATAGAGGCCATGTAGGGTTATTAATTGCCTAATTTCAGTATTGTTGTGTTTTAGGGACTAGGGAGGCCCAAGGAGAGGGAGAGAGATGGAGGAATGGCCAAATGGTGGAGAAATCAGAACACATCACATTTATAGAATAAGTTCACTATCTTATATGGGTATGGTTTGTGGCACCCTACAACAATTAAAATAATAAAATAAAAGATCACTGATCACAGATCCCATAAAAAATGTAATAATAATGAAATGTTTTAAATACTTCAAGAATTACCAAAATGTGGGGCGCCTGGGTGGCTCAGTTGGTTAAGCGTCCAACTTCAGCTCAGGTCATGATCTCACGGTTCATGAGTTCGAGCCCTGCGTCAGACTCTGTGCTAACAGCTCAGAGCCTGGAGCCTGCTTCAGATTCTGTGTCTCCCTCTCTCTGCTTCTCTCTCTCTCCCTCTCAAAATTAAATAAATATTAAAAAAAATTTTTTTAAAGAATTACTAAAATGTGACACAGAAACATGAAGTGAACAAATACTGTTAGGAAAAAGGCACTAATACACTCACTTAATACCACAAACATTCAATTTATTAAAAAAAAAACTGTATGTGTGAAGCACAAAACAAAGATACAAAAAAAAAAACAATAAAAATAAGATATGCCTATATTGCTTTTTTTAAAGCCTTTTGAAATGATACAATTGAAAATAGTTAAAATGGTACATTTTATCACATTTTGTGTTAAGCATATTTTACCATGATACAAAAAATCTATTATAAAAATAAATAAATTAGAGGCTAGAGCTGTAATTGTCTTCAGTTTTTTGGAGCCACACTGTCAGGAGCTGTGACCAGAAGGGAAGTCCCTCTGTTTCTTTCCCTTTGACTGTAGCACCTCCCACTAGGAGAACCCAATGGGAAGTTGGCTATCAAGAGAGTCTGTGAAGTTAGTTGGCCAAGTCCCAGTCCCCTAAATTTAGAAGTATGGATTTGGAGCTAAGAGATATTAAGTGAATCACTGCACAAATCAGGATTGACCCAAGAACTTGAAGGATGTCATCAGGAGCCATCTTTTGACTTTTCTCTCCTCTATGTTGGTTTCATTCTTAGGTAAAAAGTTCATTGTGTCGAAGTCCACATTCCAGGCTCAAGACCACGAGAAAAGAATGCCTCTTTTGCTTTCATTCATGCATGCAGTATTCAGCAATTGGCTTTAGTAAGACCAGACTTATTTGGACGATGTGACATGGCTTTCCAGTCATGTTGCTTTCAGAAAGTTATTATTTGATTGGCCATGCCTGGTCTCAGGTAGAGCCAATTCCATTCAATTCCACCCAAAGCTCATAAATTGATAGTGGTACCCAACAATACACAGGAATGTTTAAGGGCACTGTGAAGGATATAGATGAGAAACTAGCTCCCAAACATGTTCAAATACCATGCAAATAATAATTATTATTATTATTATCATTGTCATTATTATTATTAATTGTAACTATAGGAGATAGGAAACAACTGAAAGATTATGAGTAGGTTTCAGATTTGCATTTTAATTTTTTTTTTAATTTTTTTTTTTAACGTTTATTTATTGAGACAGAGAGAGACAGAGCATGAACAGGGGAGGAGCAGAGAGAGAGGGAGACACAGAATCTGAAACAGGCTCCAGGCTCTGAGCTGTCAGCACAGAGCCTGACGCGGGGCTTGAACTCACGGGCCGTGAGATCATGACCTGAGCCGAAGTCGGATGCTTAACCGACCAAGCCACCCAGGCGCCCCATGCATTTTAATTTCTTTTAATGTCTATTTTTGAGAGAGAGAGGTACAGAGCATGAACTGAGGAGGGTTAGACAGAGAGGCAGACAAACAGTCTGAAGCAGGCTCCGGGCTCTGTCGGAACTATCAGCACAGAGACTGATGCGAGGCCCAAATTCATGAACCATGAGATCATGACCTGAGCGGAAGTTGGACACTTAACCGACTGAGCCACCCAGGCGTCCCCAGATTTGCATTTTATAATATTCATTGTAATAGTATTGTAGAGGATGCTTTCAAAAAGAGTTAACTAGAATCAGGGCAATCATCTAGGAGACAATTACTCTAACATAATATTAAAATGATGACAGCCCCATCTAAGAGGCACTTGTAAGAATGAGGGAAAAAAAAGAGACAATAAGGGAAATGGTTTTGCCTATTGATTGTGTGAAGCAGAACAAGAGAGGAAAGGGTCAATAACAGGGATTTTAAAACCTAAATGACTTTAATCATTTCTTGGGAAACTTGTTAAAATGCAAGTCCAAATGACCCATCCTCAGATATTTTGTTTCAATTGGTATAAGACAGGAGTTGTGTTTCAAATCTTCACTTTTAATTAGCAGCACAGAGGTTCTAAGGACCACATTTTGGGAATTCAGATCTAGAATGATTTAAGTTTTCCTGTTTTAGGAACTGACTTTTTGGTAGTTATATAAACCAATATTAAAAAGAGAGAAAAGAAACAAGGTGGGAAAAAGGTGGGGTGACCAATCATTGCTTGTTCATTTGTTTGGTCTGGGACTATACCAGTATTCTCACACTGAAAGTCCTCCATTCTGGGAAATTCCTTAGTCCTGGGAAAAAACAGATGGCTGTTCACCCAAAATTTAGAAGAGAAAAAATGTCTTTAATTAAGCAAGAGAAGTTTTAGGAAAGGCTAACTATAGATGCCTAATAAACATTTAGGTATGAATTTAGAAACCAAGAAAAGAGATATGAGCTGGAAATACACATTTAAAAGTGACTATTACACAGGTAGAAGTTGAAGAAATCAGATGACACCACTCAGAAGAGATTGCATATACATTAATTAATGTACAATAATATTAATAATAAAATGGAAGACTATGGAAATTTTAATGACATTTGTATTTAAGAAAATGTAGAAGAAAAGGAGTCTGCAAAGGAAAATATGAAAGCACTTTCAATGAGGAAGTCACTGAGAAGTGACAGGTACATCGGTAAGAAGCACCTGGAAGAAGGAGTGATCCTGAATATCAAATGCTTCAGAGAGGCGATCATTGAGTTTGGTATTTAGGAGATCACAAATGAGTTTAGTAGGAGCAGTTTTATTTATGTTGAGTTTTATTTACAGTTTAATTTATGTAATGCTATATTAAAACAGTTTGAAGAATTAGTGAGAAGAGAGAAAGTGAGGACAATAAGAATATTCCAAAGACTGCAAACTAGCCCAAACTAGCAAGTGATGAGCTGAATTCAACCCAGGGGAAATTTTAACAGACCTGCAATGTGTTTTGTTTTGATTTGGGCTGGGTTTTATTAGTCAGTAACATGTAGCACTGAAGACATTTTAGATTAGGGGCCCCTGGGTGGCTCAGTTGGTTAAGCGTCTGACTCTTGATTTCAGCTCAGATCATTATCTCGAAGTTTGTGAGTTCAAGCCTCACATTGGGCTCTGGGCTGACAGAGAGGGGCCTGTTTGGATTCTCTCTCCATGTCCCTCCCCTATTCATGTGCTCTCCTCCTCAAAAAAAAAAAAAAAAGACATTTTAGATATTTCCAGGTCCTTTTGGAAAAATGAGAAACTAGATACCCTCTGGTATCTAGATCTGCATTTTTGCAGGGAAGGAATGAGCCCCAGCAGAAGCTGATGAACACACACCCTGCAACCTTCTTTGGTCTCCCCAAGGCTCCACTTTTCTCATTTCCATCAAAAGCCTAGTCTGTGCAGAGATTTGAGTGTGAGGCCTAGGTATAACATAGAACTCTGAAAGGAAGGAAAAAAGTGTCCATAAAAGATGATAGGGTTCAGTGAAAGTTTTGACTTTATTTTGCTTTTTAAAGATGGGATTAGTTTGAGCCTATCTATATGCTAACTAGAAGCAAGAGGATAATTATTGAAGCAAAGTCAAAATGTGAGAGAAATGTGATGTAGAACAATGATGAGGAAATCAACCTTGGGCGAGCAGAAGGAGTCCCCCAGAGAACTTAGCCATATATGTGATGAAGCTATATATATGTAATGATTTAAGAATATGACATTGAACATAAGTTAACTAAACTCACCTGAGATGAAGAGTCACTAAAGCTTCACTGTAGCCCTATTCAGATCACAAGTTAGGAAGCAAATAAAAGCCCCAACATTCTCAGTTATACCAAGAAACTAGCATTTAGTTTTCTAGGAGGCCCCAAGCATAGCTCATGTTTTTGGGTTTCTGATCAATTACACCCAGAAGTCCTTTGCTGCTATAGTGTGTGCTCACTTTCGCTCTCTCTCTCTCTCTCTCTGTCACTCACACACACACACACACACACACACACACACACACACACACGACAAAACTAGAGAAAACATGTTTGTATAACTTCAGAGAGTTTGTAAATCAAGACTGCTACAGCACAAAATAATCCATTTCCCAGCCTGCTAAGGAGTATTTTTTTTACTCATACATATCCTTCTCATGAAGTTAAAATTCATTTTTGTTCTGGTTGATTCATTTTGTTCCGGTGAAACCACAAAGTGTATTACCTGAGTTGCAGTTTCATATAAATTAGTTAGAAAAAATTGTTGACCGTGGTGTGTGGGCTATAATGTGCAAATGCTATAAAGTAAATCTCTTATGGCTTTGCTGTGTCACCCAGCCTCCTCCAAATAAAAGCACACATACTAGATGGTTTGTTACTACTATATGCTTACGATGAAACTTCTCAATAGAACATCAAGATCATCCACAACATGGCCTGATTTATATAAATGCAATAAGTGAAAATTCATAACTATCCACTATGATCTCGTCTATTTGGCAAATCAAACCGTTTTCTGGCCCATCCTGCCCGGTTTGGAGCAGTTGTTCTTTTTCCATGATAATGATGGGCTAAATGTTTCATTTGCCTTAATGTCTTTGTTGGATCCACATTATGGCAATACTGCCTCATTATAGATTCAGTCATTGCCATAATTAGAGTTTCGTAGTCTAAGAGCTTTCCAAAAGAGAATAATATCTAGATGTAAGCATGGCTAAAATACTGTAATTTTTCCAACTTTAGAGAAACTAACCCTTGATATATATTTCCAAATGGAAAATGAAATACATTATGACCACTATGTCAGTATTAAAAATGATTGTATCCAAAATGTCAATTTTCTGCAGACCTATAGCCCCTTAACAGAAAGATTTTACAGTACAGAAGGAAAATATATATGTTGAAGGATGTAACATGAAAGTGAAATGAGAGACTTGAATCAATCACCTACTCATTTTCAAGCAATTCTCTTCAGTTAGGCTGAAACCATGCAGGTCAGCCTAATGTAATCTTATCTGACAGTCTGCAAAGGAATGATCTTAAAATTTCTCCATTTCTCTGTGCATAGACCTCTGAAATTTCCCTAAAAAGATTTACTGAAATTTTGGACCCAGCATGCATTTGTTCTTACTCTCTTTCAAACTGATTCACAAAAGAAAATGCTAAACAGTCTTCTTTGACCTGGTAGGCATAGCAGGTCAGAGAGGCTGAGAAGAAATGGTGAGATCAGACAAAGCCCCTTGCTCTTCTATGCACTTTTTAAAAATTTCTCTCAGTTCATTTTAATTTAAACAGAATTTTGTTCCCATGTTCTTTTCTCAACACAATAACACCTCTTTACAAAGACTTTGATTCTTTTCCAAAGATGAGAGAGCAAATGAGAAAGTTATTGAAACCGAGGAAGAGTTATGATCCTCCCTAGCCTAGATATGTTTTATAATTCCCTAGTCAGATATCGTAACTTCTAACCTCAAACACATTATAACTTTCTAGCCTTCTCAAAATTGATGGTATCAGTATATCCATCCATTTCCATCTCATGAGGACTGACTCAAAAATAACCCACTATTATTTATTAGCTTACTTTCTTCCTGTTCAAATCTTTTGTCTCGGTATCAGTTTTCTATTGCTGCTGTAACAAATTACTACAAACTTAGTGGCTAAAACCAACATCAATTTATTACCTTAAAATTCTAGAGGTTTTGAACACTAATGCAGGATCTCCCTAACTAAAATCAAGGTGTTGGGAGAATCCTTCTTAAAGCTCTGGAGAACAATCTCTTTCCTTGTCTTTTCTAGCATCTAAAGACCCATATTCCCTGACTCATGGCCCCTTTTGCACATCTTAAAAGCCAGCAAATCCTTCTCACCTAGACCCTGCTTTCATCATCTTATATCAGTCTCTGACTCTTATGTCTCCCTCTTCCATTTTTTTACCTTTTTTAAGTTTATTTATTTTGAGAGAGAGAGAGCACGCACACAGGAGAGGGGCAGAGAGAATGGGAGAGACAGGGAGAATCCCAAGCAAGGTCCACACTGTCAGCATGGAGCCCGACTTGGGGCTTGAACTCACGAACCTTAAGCTTAAATCAGGAGTCAGATGCTTAACCAACTGAGCCACCCAGATGTCTCTCCCTTTTCCACTTTTTTTTTTAATTTTTTTTAACGTTTATTTATTTTTGAGACAGAGCATGAACGGGGGAGGGTCAGAGAGAGGGAGACACAGAATCTGAAACAGGCTCCAGGCTCTGAGCTGTCAGCACAGAGCCTGACGCGGGGCTCGAACTCACAGACTGCGAGATCATGACCTGAGCCGAAGTCGGCCACTTAACCGACTGAGCCACCCAGGCGCCCTCTCCCTTTTCCATTTTTAAGGATCCTTGTGATTTCATTGGACTTACTAGAAAAATCTATTTTAATAGCAGCTGATTAACAATCTTAATTCCATCTTCAACTTCAATTGCCCTTTGTCATGCAACCTAACATACTCACAGGTTCTGGGAATTCAAATGTATGTGATAATCTTTTGGGGACCATTTATAGTCTCTAAAAATGTTTTGGTATTTCTTCCTGAAAACCCATGTAAAAGCAACCTTTATACATCAGGAAAGATTTAATTTTTTAAGTTTTTCAAAACTTCCCCAGATAGTAGCTTCTTGGCAGCATTCTACCATGAAAAAAAAATTGAGTAGGATTAAAAATGCTTAAATCCAAGTTCTGGCTATGCTACGAATTAGATCAAGATATTTAACATTTGTAAACCTCAATGTCTTCACTTGTAAACAAAGGTAATAAATAGTCCACAATTTGAATAGATCACAGAATATTGGGATAACCAAATGGGTTGGTGACTTAGTCCTTTAAAACTATTAAGTGGGACAAATGACAGGTCAAAGAACAGTAATGTAAACTTCAGAGATACATTGACCTGTGTTAAAATCTTGGCTCTTTCTCATGACCCTGGGCTAATATATATATATATATATATATATATATGTATGTATATATACGTGTGTGTGTGTGTGTGTGTGTGACACACACACACACACACACGTATATATACATACATATATATATATATATATATATATATATATATATATATATATTTTTTTTTTTTTTTTTTTTTTTTTAACTCTCCAAATAAATGCTGCCATCTATAAAATAAAACTAACTGCTCAGGGGCATTAAGAGAATCAAATAAGATAAAACATGTAAAAGTGGTTAGGGCAGGGCTGAAAACACATTCTAAGCATTCATTGTTAGTTTTGATAGTTAATAAATGACTGACCAAATTTGAGTTTTCCAAAACTTTAATCTTTTTCTTTTAAAATTTATTTATTCATTTTCAGAGAGAGTGAGTGTGGACAGGGGAAGGGAAGAGACAGGGGTAGAGAGAGAATCCCAACCAGGCTCTGTGCTGTTAGTGCAGAGCCCAACGTGGGGTTCAATCCCACAAACTGTGAGATCATGACCTGAGCTACAATCAAGAGCCAGATCTTGGGTTTAACTGACTGAGCCACCCATGCACCCCTCCAAAATTTTAATCTTAAAAAAAGTGAGACACATCTTATTTTTCAACTCTGATTAATACAGAGTTAGCACAATTTATTTGTAAAAGATCTTAAAATATTTTGTTCCTTTTTGATTACCAAAAGTACATGGATTTTTTAAAAATCAATTTTTAATAATGCATTAATGCCATCATATTTGATATTAAAATTGTCCCAAGTTTAGCCATGTGAGGTCCATCTAGCCTGCTCCTACTTTAATGTAAACAGAATTTTGTTCCCATGTTATTTTCTCAGCAAAATAGTATTGATTTCTAGCTTTTTGGTACATCAAAATATTCTGGGTTCACATTACCATTTTCCTGGTAGGAAACCTAGATTCACCCATTTCTCCATAGAACCTTTGTTTATTTTAATGTGAAATATTGTTTAGAAACCAATACCTGGGTTTGGTTTTCTAGATGTTTTCATTGCCAATGACTTGTCTTTGATTCTGGTTCAGTTCCATGGATGGTGATAAGAAAGATACATATATTTATAATTTACAAGGTTTCTCCTTATCTGTGGATTTTACCTATATTTCTCACAATTTTACCCTGTTTCCCAACAACATCAATATATTTACCCATCTGTTTTACCCTTCATGACACAAAATAATTTCAGAACTATTGAACCAATGTCACTAGGAGCAAACCTACCAAATGAAATACAGGTTTTTGTTTTTGTTTTTTTAATTCTTTCTTTACCCACATCTATAACTCATAAAGGATATTCAGAGAACCCCATTCGAAAGTTCCTTGAATAACTCCCTTTCCTATATGGCTATTTTATCGCTTGATACACACTTGGCTTTATTTGTATCTGCCCCTAATTAATTATATAATTTTTCTTTCCCCTTTATTTTACTTCAATTTTTAAAAATGTAAATCATTACAGATTTTGAAGTTAAAATATACAAAATATATACATATTACACATAAAATATGCAAATACATTAAATATATTATATATAAACATATACAAGATAAATTTCCTTTCTATTATGCCTTCTAATGAGTTCTCACATATTCATTATAGTTTCCCTTTTATTCTTTCCTTTCAGAGACTTAAAAAATAATAAGTATATACAGATACACAGACACGCATGCACATATCTCCCCTTGTTTTATAAAAAACAAACATTCTATATTTGTTATTTTGCATGCTGTTTTCTTCTATAAATAATTCTATATATGTTTTCAAAGGCAAATGCTGTTTTACTTGATACATATTCACTACCGTTGTATCTTCTTTGTGAATTTTGGCCTTCAACCCTATTAAGTTCCCTTAGACTCTGTCACTATTTTATGGCTTTTGACCTGATACCTACTTTTCCAATGTAAGGATTAAAACCTCTACTTTCTCATTGTTTGCATTTGTCTGATGAAATTTTATCAATTTTTTTCATTGCAATTTTTCTCAGTCACTTGTTGCAGGCATCTCTTATGTTTAGTTGGATTTTCATAATGAGCTATTCTGAAAAATCTTTAATAAGTGACTTAAGACTATTTACATAACTTCTTAATATGTTATTATATTTACTGTGTATTATGTAATGTTCATATTTTTTTTGTCTCTAGGCAGTAGTCTATTTTGCTCTTCTTTTGTATCTCCTATGATGTATAGAAAGGTTTGTATTTTTATCCTTAGTGGCTGTCTTTATGTGAATGCTTTTTTAAATCGAGGTATCACTGGCATATAACATAGTAATTTCACTTATATAACATAATCCCATATTTTTGTATACAGTGAACTGATCACCATAAGACTAGTTACTATCCATCACCATCCATAATTACAAATTTTGTTCTTGTGATAAGAACCTTTAAGATTTATTCTCTTACCAAATTTCTAAAATAAATTTTTAAATGTTTTTATTATAACTTTGTTTCCTTACTGAGGCTTCAACTATTTGATTTCTCAAATGTAATTATACCCCTAATACTTATGTGACAAGCAATAAGCTTATTCAATTTTTTATTTCACCCTTTTCCCATTTTTGATTACCTTATCTCTACTTTGTAATTTCATGTTTCTTCCATCCTTGTCCCCATCTTTTATTCATAAAGCTACAATTAAATGTATTTAGTGTTCAATTTTCATTTAATCCCTCATTAAACCTTATAAAATGTTCAATTTTTCCTTAGGCTTTTAATAAATTATTCTGAGATGATTTCTCTTTTGTTTTTATTCTAAGATGATTTTACCTTTTTCTTCTATTTCTTTCTAATTGACTCTCATTTCATATCTTCCTGTTTTTTGTCCACTTCTATTTCAAAATTTTGTATTTCTAATGTGAACTGCTTGTCCATACCTGCACACACTTCCTTAGGCTATATAGTTAACATTGAGTGCTATGTTACTGACTCCTTCTGCGTCATTGTTGGTTTCAGGGAAAGATCATGCAGCATCTAAAACAATTTCCACTTACTAGGGACTGAATAGCATCTCCCCAAAACGCATGTGTTGATGTCTAATCTCCAAAGTGGCTGTATTTAGAGATAGGGCTTTCAGGAGGTAATTAAGGTTAAATGAATTCATAAAAGTAGGGTCCTAATCCAATAGGGCTGGTGGCCTTATAAGAGGAAAAAGAGATATTTCCCCCTTATTTTCCATAAACATGCACCAAGGGAAGGCCATGTGAGCACACACAAGAAGGTGGCCACCTGCAAGCCAGGAAAAGAGCCCCACCCGTCCTTGACCATGCTGGCATACTGACCTCAAATTTCCAGTTTCCAGAACTGTGATAAACAAATTTCTGTCGTTTCGGTCACCAGCCTATGGTATTTATTTTATTATGGCAGCCAGAACCGTTTTTATTTTCAATTTTCTTTTTATAGTAGCTTTGTGTGGATGTTGTATGCATTTTTCTGTTCAGTTCTGTTCATCTCATATTTTCATATACAAAAGTAATAGGTTTATCTGGGCCAATGTTGAAAGTTTGGGTTGTTTACTAGAATTTTTAGTTCAAGATCATCACCCTCTATTATTATACTGAAGTTTCTTTAATTAACAGTGCCATTTATTTTGGCAGGTACTGAGAGACAGAATGACTAGTATTTTTTCTTATTTTGTAGGTCTTTTTATTTCTGTAGGATCTTCAACTCCCACTGCTTGCTTCCTTCTTTTCTTTCACCAAAAAGACCCCAAGGAATGCTTCCATACTCCAAGTCTCCCCACTCTACCCCAGAGCAGATGCGTTTCCAAAACTTCCTCCATTGGTTCTGTATACTTCTATTTCTTTTCCTTTTTTATCCTCCACTAGCCAGAACTATGATCAACAAGGTCCCTGACACATTCTCTGTATTTCTCTACTCAGGGTGTTTACTCTCTTGCTGTGTGTGATTTTAACAGTGTTTTATCACTTTTAGGTCCCTATCTACTTTTCCTACTTTCTGCTCAATCTTTGACTGACTCCTACATGGTTGTGTGCTCTGAGAATAAATCCATTGAATTTGTATGTTTATTTTACTACCTATAGATAATTTGAAATTTCTAATAGTCTTGGAGTTTTAATCATGTCTTAGATATCAACTGTGGGTAACTTTATTTGCTATTCTCTTTGGCATACATTGTTTTGGAGAAATTTGTGTTTTGTTTTTGGTTTTGGTTTGTTTTAGAAATTTTAATTTAGGCAACTACCATTACCTATAGGAATTGGAAGTCAATCATCATTCTCGTTCCTATAACTACTTGATATGACAGATGTAATAGCATTAAGGAAAATAAGTGATTCAGAATATTACAGATCTAGTTCTTTCTCAAGAAAATATCTGTAAATATAACATGCCGTATGGCTCCCATCTGGCATGCATTGGCTCAAAGTTATCTATTACTGATTTCTTGGCCCCTTTCTTCAGCCCTTTAATTCCAAGTGTTTCTTTGGCAATTTCTCCTGAATGTGTCTTTCCATTTTGATCTTAATTTGGTTGGACTAATTTTATTTGTTCTTAAAGTTCTGTCACTCAGTTTACCCATCTTACTACTTGGGAAAGGATACACACCTCTAAACACTTCTCATCCCTCTGTGTTGCTTGGAAGCTTTAAAAAATGACTTGACATTAAATGAGGGCTTTTAAAGTCCAAGTGCTTTTTAAAGGGAAAGGGATGATGGGGCATCTGGTTGGCTCAGTCAATTGAGCATCCAACTTCAGCTCAGGTCATGATCTCATGGTCTGTGAGTTCAAGACCTGCATCAGGCTCTGTGCTGACAGCTCAGAGCCTGGAGCCTGCTTCAGATTCTGCTCTCCCTCTCTCTCTGACCCTCCCCGACTTGTGCTCTCTCTCTGTCTCTCAAGCATGAATAAAAACATTAAAAAATAAAGAGAAGGGGATGATATTTTATCATTAACCTGCTTTATCTTAGAAGAAATATGTTCAGGTGTTAACTGGTTATTTCAAGGTAATACAGCAAGTTTATATGAATTTCTAGATCTTGGATAATAATCCCTTACCTTATAGGTCTTACACATGGATATATCCTTCATCTCAATTACTTTTAAACTTCAAATGAAATGGTGTTCCTCAAAACTCTAAAAACTACCAACTCACAAATACCTTTTAAACATTTTTAATGTCCAAAAAATTTGAGTATATTTTCAACCTTCCCTATTGGTACTCCTCATTGCTACATCTATTCCATTCTCATTTGTCATTTGTACTTACTTTATTCTTGTATCCACTTGTGTCTGTTTTATTTTACTATCTGTTTTTTTCCCCACAATATGTAGACAAGGATTCTCTTCCCAGTTTATCCTAACTCACTGCTATTTTTGTTTGTTTTAACTATCAACTTCAATCAGATATTTGTCATATGCTGGAAAAGCTCCTCAAAGCACATTTATAACTGAGGAAATTTCCTCTTCATTGGCCTCCCTGTTCCTACACACTCACTACACCCATCAGGTGCACTACATCCCTCTTTTTAACCTCACCATAAATTTCTCAAAGTTTCAATATTCAAATGCTCACTTTTTAACAAAGATAGCAAACAGAAAAAAGAAAATGAGTGAGGTTTAGTTGAAAGCCCCTCAACCAATACATTTCTATTTTCTAGTCTCTCTCTTATGCCCTGAGAATATATTCAGGAGCAAGAAAAGAAAATATGACTTCAACTCGTGGGGGTCTGGGATGAATCTTAACACCAGACTAATTTGCTACAAATTAGTCATTTAGACTAACAGTGAGAAAGATGAGCATTCCAAGGTGAGCAAATTAGAGAAGACATTAGAGGCACAATTCTACCTGGCACTTCTGACATTAGGAGACTTGGAAACACTAGGAAATGATTACTTGGGGAAATGTAAAAACATGTTCAGTTGGTATGATTAGGTTATTCCATTTAAGCATGTGGTGCCCTTAAATATTCTGGGAGGGGAATGACGGGAAGCATGAGGAGTTTTCCAGTAGGTATTGGTATGTGGGGACAACTTATTTCTACTTGATTCAGATTCAGAGTAATTGTGACCCTGCATAAAAAAGAAGGTAAATTAACATCCTTCCAGCCTCTAACGGGGAGCTAAAGCATTTAATAGAAGCCCATTTTTTCCCACCATAATGCACAATTGGCAGAGTTGCTAAACAATAAAAATAGTCATTGTAGACTGTCTGCTTCTGTGTTCACCAATAGCACTAAGAATTGGAGATACATTAGTCCAGTTCAGTTTCCATTATTCTGACTTCTCATTAGAGAAAGGATTGATAACTACAGTTTTGCTAATAGCATATAAAGCTTTTTGTGATCTAGATTTAATTTAGCCTAATTCCCAGCACAGCATGAGCTACTGTACAATCCACGGAATAAGACAACCTAATTTTCTCACTTCATGCAGTTAGTGACATAGAGGCTATGCCATGAGCCATTTGCCATTCTCTTGGTGTGTGGATCTTAATTCACTCTCACTTATCACTTATTAAAATCAAAATCTGCCTACTTATAGAGTCAAGAGTGCAAATTAGAAGAAGGAAAGTCTGATAAATGGTTAGCTCAAATATTTTTAAACAATTTGTAAAGTAAGCATAACTCTAGTTTCATGTCTGTTTTTCACTTATAGCAAGTTCTTCTTTAAATACAATCATTTAACTCATCTGAATATACTCCACTACTTCTCATCTGAAACAGTCTTTTCCAAAGGATATTCCAAGGAACACTTGTTCCATAATATGTTAGTGGATACTCTACAAAGTACAATGGAAGCGTAGATTAAAGTAAAATTATATATTCTTCTTTTCCATGGAAATTCTCATGACCTTTAATATGATAATGTGCATTATGAATCTCTCAAAGTACTGGGGAGTAGGCTGTGTTTCTCAATTTGGCAACAATATCCTCTTTTTATCATTGGTCTTCTCAAGGACCACCAATCATGAATTGGGAAATGCTGATCCAGTTAAGACAACTTCATCTTAAAATATGTAAGAATGGGCCATGCCTCTCCCATTCCTGCAACAGACAATAAACTTATAGGTTCAACAAGTAATAAAATAATCCACGTAACATCTAAGCTGACCTCAGATATTTATGCAAAGGGCATATGATAAAGCATTATCTTCTACATATGAACCATGACGAGGGGCGCCTGGGTGGTTCAGCCAGTTAAGGGTCTGACTTCAGCTCAGGTCGTGATATGGTACATGAGTCCAAGCCCCGAGTCAGCACAGAGGGTGGAGTCTGCTTCATGGATTCTTTGTATTCCTCTTTCTCTGTCCCTCCCCCTCTCGTGTTCTCTCTCTCTCTCTCTCTCTCTCTCTCTCAAAAATAAATAAACATTAAAAAAATTACATATGAACCATGATGGGTCTTCTAATTCATGCAAAATGAGTATTTTAAAAAATTAGTGAATATGTGTGATTTATGTGTTAAAGGAACAGAAGGAGAGAGTTTGAGTCAATATTTGGGAATGGTAAAATATCAGCTAATGTTCCAGTTAGGATTCATTTTTTGCATGAACACATTATAATCCAGCATTCTCTAAGAGAAGGCAACATTCTGAGAGACATGGTACTTGGGCACTTGTTCCACTGGGGATGATACAGTAGCAAATGAATTGAAGAACAAGAGAAAGATGCAGAGCATGTGTCAAGACGCAGGACCCTGATGTCAAGACGCTGAACCTACCATAACAGGCTCTAAGAAGACAGGAGCATCTTTCAAACCTTGGTTTCAGGGGGATAGCAAGGAGCAGCCACCACAGAAGAAAATCTGAAACAATCTTCCAACTTCACAGTTTTTCCTGTAAGTAAATAGTCTTACAAAACAGAAGCACATTGCGGGGTGGGAGGGAGGGGAGGGTGGGTGATGGGCATTGAGGAGGGCACCTGTTGGGATGAGCACTGGGTGTTGTATGGAAACCAATTTGACAATAAATTTCATATTAAAAAAAACAGAAGCACAGAGTTTTTATTTCTAGGACTTTCTAAAAGCTAGGGGCACCAACTGCTGCTCACTTTCCATCCCATCTCATCTCTGTGAATATACACATTGTTTATCATAGGCCTAGAAATCTAGAAAGAGGTTTATAAACTATGTTAATGATAGAACATAGCTAATGATCCTCAGATAGCTATACAGTGGCAGGAGATACAGGTTACTGAAAATACCCAGGAATTTTTAAAAAAGCAAAACTATAATAGTAATATTATAATAATCACCATGTTGAAGGTAGCACACATAAAATTCACTACATGACATGAAATGTTGTTCTAAAAAAAATATTAACTAATTTAACTCAAGACAATTATGTGAGGTAAAGATTATCATTATTCCCACTGAAGATAAAGAAAATGAGACCCAGAGAAGCCAAGTATGCATAGTATTTAAACCCAACTGTTCAATTCCAGACTCTTTATTCTTAACAACTACAATTACCCTGAAGTCTTTTCTGAAATTTGAATTTTAATTGCCAGGGGTTAATAAATCTAATAAAAGTAATTAATTCTTAAACTCCTAAATGATTCATTAGTCAGGCATCTTTTGCATACAGTCAGTGCATTACTTCCCAGGTTTTGAAAACCTATTCCAAATCAAAGGCAATGCCCATATGCTGTGTGGCGATATTTGAGGATCTCTCTTTGAAAGTGGAGAAGCATTTTTCTTCTGTCAAGATGAAGCTGAAATGGTGGAAAGACAGGAAGAGGGGAGTTTGATTTGGTTTTTGTTTATCTCAGGAGCTCTCTGACAATCTGCTGAGCTGCTATTTTATTCAGGGAGACTTTGCAGACCGTGTCAAGACAGCATGCAGACAACTCATTTTTTATTTAGGAAATGTGTGCTTAATGGCTTCAGTGTCTGAGGTTTCCTTTGAATCAAATTTTGTAGTGTGCTTGCTTTGGTTTCATTTCATTTGGAATTTGGCAGAAGAGGAGTTGTGAATGAAAACTCCTCTTGTTTATGAACTTCTGTACAGAAGAGACAAATATGAGTTAATTATGACTCCATGTGAAACCAATATCTTGGTGACTGAAATCTTGATGTGCCTTAATGTATTTTATTATGATACTACATATTTTGAGTGTATTTTCCCTACTCTTCTCTACTTATAGAGCTAATAGTTACCATTAATATTACTGTAGTTTAATATTTTTTACAGGTAGTGATGTTAGTTTACCTTATGCCAATGATTTTTTTTAACATTAACACTGAAGGTACATAGTTTACAAAACTAGCATATTTCAGATTCTAAGGTTTTTTTCTTCTATTCTTTTCCACTATAAATTTGTAGCATGCGTTAAGTGAATAACAATTACAGAAAATCTATATTTATCATCTATCTAGTATCTTCTAATTAAATACACATTGATGTCCACACTAATGCAAAATTCTATATGGATTATATTTAGGTATTAATGCCCTAGAGATATAAGTAAGTCCATCTCCTGTTTCTTCATCAAGACCCTCAAATCTGCTTTGAAGTCACTGTATTCAGAACTATAAATCATTTTTCAGAAATATAACAATGGATAAGAAACAGTCCCAGGGACATTTGATATTATTGATCACAGCTTGTCATGATCATTCAATTGTGTGGGTGAAATCCTACTTGTCAGAGGATATTTTCTTATTAAGTTTATATGATTCTCTCACTGCAGGTTCTCAAGTTTTAGATGCCTGATGTGAATCCTTTGATTTCTTTTCAAAGACAGGAAGAATTTTTTGCTCTATGCCAAGCAGCTATCAGCAGAAAATACAATGATTTTAGGAAATGGGTAATTAAGCTCTAGTATTACTTGATAATGTTGCTATAATAAACCAAAGCATTTATTCTATCACTAATTTAGGAATGCTTATTATCCCACTATCCTGAATACATAAAAGATACACAAAGATGATAAAGTATAAAAGTGTTTCATGCTTTATTTGACTTTGATCTGGAATGATAATTAAGTCACATTGCACAATGTTCCATATCAAATTATTGACATCAATAAAAATTCTGTATATTTTTTAGAATATACTTTTGAAATAAAATATTATTAGCATTTTTACTTTTAGCAATAACAGATGAAAAATCTCCCTAAGATTTAGAATTAGAATGTCCTACCAAACTTAGAAAAGCAAAAGGCAAGAAGGGAAATGAAACATATGACAATCTGAGAATTTATGTAGGGGTTACCTGGCCTAGTGAAAACTGATTCTGAAAGATGACAACTGATTTGAATTTAATACTTATATTTGCATTCAATTATTTTTATAATAGGCAAAAACAGCATAAGTAATTCATAGCACAAGTCATTAAGTAATTGTAGTACATCTATATAATGTAGCATTTCTATCATACTCTTCAGGAATATGAAGAAATTCTATTGATATAATGGCAAATTTAAAAATTAATAAACATTGTATGCATTGTACCTCTTTCTTAGTGGTACCAAGGGCTAGATGCAACATCTGTCCTTTATCTTTAATGGGATATTTTGACATGCCCTAAACCACTGGACCTCTAAAAACTTCAATAAGGCTGAAGGTCCCTGGATTCCTATGAGATTTATTTCCCACTTTACTGTCACATATTTGTCTTACCAAGGTATATAGAATAGTTGCTACTTCCTGCCTACCAGGTTCAAACAAAATATCATCAATTCAGTGGACCAAAGTAATATATGGTTGAATAGAGAAACAATCAAGGTCCCTGTGCACTAGATTATGACAGAGGGCTAAATAATTGAAATAGTCCTGAGGTAGGACAGTGAAAATATTTAATGTCCTTGACAACTGAAAGTAAACTTCTACCGTCCTTTCCTAACAGGTGTAGAGAAAGTAGCATGAGCCAGATCAATAGTTACATACAAAATGCCAAGGGATATCCAGGATGTCAGCGCTTCCTTCATCTATATATTTCTCAAAATCTTGGAGAATGGAGGTCCACCTGACCTTCCCAAGAGACACATTTAAGAAGTTGGTGAGCATACCTTCTATAAATCCACTGTAGCACTCTGATCTCTCTGGGCCTTCTGATACCTTCTTCTACATTATTCCAAGGAAATTCTGGTATTTTAGGTACACTGCAGTATAGTCCAATTTTGGGTCCAGACATCAGTCAATAAACAAAACAAACTCGTAAAGTCACTCCCAGATACTCAAGCTAACACACTGAATCCAGAATCTCTGCTTAGTGCACTCATATCAACTTATGCCAAATTAAATAGAACATTCCTTCCATTTTCACACATATTCCTCAAGTTTTGTTGATGTAAATTGGCAGAATCTAGCAAGTCTTTTGGTATTTATGGCACCTCCTCATTGTTCACATTTTGTGTCTGACCCCCAGGAGCCTGCCAGAACTTGAGCACCATCATAGGTCTAGAAGCAATGACAGGTGGTAGAGGTAGATATTTAAAAGGATCAACAATCTCCTACAAGACAACTATAACAGGCCATTTTAGTTTTCCAAGGAAAGGAAAAATAAACACTTCAGACTAGGGAGGAATGGCTACTTTTTCTAGAGAAGAAAGCTTAAGAGTCTTTTTGGGTTCAAGGCAACTCATTTCATTGGAATCTGTTATAAATCCTTAACTCAATTTTCAGTGTCCCATTCTTTCCTAACTGATTCCCTTTCTATGGCCACTACCTCTGTGAGTTCATAATCAAGCATGCTGTAGTGAGTCTCACTGCTCTGCATTAGGAGGGTGGTGGAGAGTTGAAGAGATTCTAGACATGGAATAGGCATGAGCAAGGACAAAATGGATCCTGTCCACCCAAGTACATCAATCCCTCCTAATCTCTAACCCACAATGATCTTCAGAGCATAGTTGTTGCTTCACTTCTGCCTCTCAAATATCATGCAACTTCACTTTTAGACAATTCTAATCTGGTAGAACACAAGGAAGGATACTCTAGGAAATACAGTGTCTGATATAACCATGTTAACAGTAGGAAAATCCCACACAGTGGGTTAAGGAGTTTACTATGAGGCAGACACTGTGCTAAACCTTTACATGTATTATTTAGTTAATCTTCATAACAATGTTATGAAAGTAGTGCAATATTTATCTTTGTTTTTTACTTGAAAAATATTGAGAATAGAAAAATGATTTTAAAAAACTACACATAAACATAGAAAAGAAATACATAGAAAAGAAAAATATGTCCCCTCCCTCCCTCCAATCTCATCTTCCATCTGTGCACCCCCACCCTACATGTAACTATTGTTAACCTTTTGTTGTATTTTCCTTCTGACTCTTTGCTTGTGGAATAATAAGACTATCTGGAGTAATTCTGATGGCTTGGTAAAGACCCTTGCAATACTTTCTGGGAACCACATAAATTTCCCAAGTTTCTTATAATCTTCAGTGAGGAGATAAGGAAAACATAGACTATGATTGTGATGTAAATCCCAAAGTAGCATAGGGACTGAGTCTAACACAGTTTAATATAAGGAAATAAAGAAATGTGATATTTCTTCCACACCTGAGTTTATAAACTAACATTTAGTCTGGGTACTTTAGCTAGGGTTCTGGAATGAATTCCTTATTAACTCTCTTTCCCTACTAAACCACATTATAGTAAGAATTACTGTAGTCCTTAATTCTATAATAAGCAGGTGCCTCACTGGATTCTTTGCTAACCTCTAAGCTTAGCCTTCTTGGTCTTTACCTCTGCTGTTTAAAAATAGATCAGGAAAGTAAAGCATTTGTTCCATCATAATGCTTGAGGTCAACTATATTACTGTCTCACAATTCTTTCTTCATTCCCTGCTCTTGCCATCATTTTCCTGTGGAGAGAGAATAATTATCCACCCCATTTGGGCTTGCCATATAACCTGCTTTGACCAGCTGAATTTGAGTAAAAGTGATAGCGTACAGTTATAAGCAGGGCAGATCTTGACCTAGAGCCTGAAGCAAAGCTGCATGGCTGACTTTCTAATCCCTGAATGGCGAAAAAAATTTCTGTGCTGAAAAATCATACCAGTTTGCAGTTGATCAATATACAGTGTTATCACAGCAGTAATTAGTCTTTCTAACTATAGGTATGGAAGGATAGAGTGTCCTCTAGTAGTTGGACAGAGAACTCAATACTAGATGTATGTTAATGATAATATTCAAGAGAAAAATCTTATATTAGAGTCCAAATAAAGATTTCTTAAATAAATTAATACTTGACAGGTTATCTTTAATTCTTGGCTAATTCTTGGTAACCGATAAGCTAACTATCAAAGTGTTCAGTTTGTGGCCAAAATCATACTAAAAGTAAATGAAAATGAAAGCAAATATCAAAATGCTCAACTCAAAAAGTTGGAAAGAGGATCATAAAAAAGTGTAAGGAATACAAAAGGAAATAAGAAAGATAAATGCAAATATTACTAAATTAAACATGAGTAACAGAGGGGCACCTGGGTGTCTCAGTCGGTTAAGCATCTGACTCTTGGTTTTGGCTCAGGTCACAATCTCACAGTTTGTGAGATGGAGCCCTGCATTGGGCTCTGTGCTGCCAGTGCAGAGCCTGCTTAGGATTCTCTTTCCCTCTCTCTCTGTCTCTCCCCCACTTGTGTACGTTCTCTCTCTCTCTCCTTCTCTCAAAATAAATAAATAAACTTAAAAAAAAAAAAAAAAGCAGAATAGTGAATCTAACAACCAGATTTTTTTTCTGTTAAAAGAGCATTAATAGTCAGATTTCTAATAAGTCTAATCAAGATAAAGGGTAAATATAAAGATATAAAATTAAGAATGATAAAATAAATATAAAATTGATGAGAAAGTAAGAAATTATAAATAAGATACATTTTGACATTAGACAAAGTTGAAATATTTAAATTTCAAAACAATAAACAAACATCTTAGCAAGCAAAAGTTTAAAATTATTTTGTTAACATGAAATCAACCTACAGCCTCATAATTAACAGCAGAACACTAGAGAAACGTCCATTAAAACAGGTAGCAAAAGTTTACCCAGTATCATCATTGTAATATAATTCTATTCTGGGACCCTTCCCCAATGAATAATATCAAGAAGAAATTAAAAGTCAATTATTCCTTGAAAATGACTTTCCTTCCAGTAAATGCAAGAAATAAAAAATAATCTTCTAGAAACAAAAGGAAAATTGATAAAAGAATCAATAGAGAGCTATACACTAAAGAAGCTTACAAAAATCATTGGGTGTGGGGCACCTGGGTGGCTCAGTCAGTTAAGCATCTAACTCTTGATTTTGGCTCAGCTCATGATCTCAGGGTTCGTGAGTTCAAGCCCTGCATCAGGCTCTACACTCGCAGCACAAAGCCTGCTTGGGATTCTTTCTCTCTCCCCCTCTCTCTCTGCCCTTCCCCTGCTAATGCTCCCCCCCCCCACTCTGTCTCAATAAATGAATAAACATTTAAAAAAAAAAGTCATTGGTGCTGTATAATCCAAGGAAAACCAACAAAGTAGAAATTGTAATTATAAATATATCTATATCTATACCTATATCTATCTTATCTATAATTTGCAATGCTAATAAAAAGTATAAAATACATAAAAAGTAAATTTAAGAAGAAATATGCTGGACATATATGAAAAAAAAAGCTATAAAATTTCACTAAGCATCTAAAACCAAGACTGGAGTAACTGGAAAACCACACCTTGCATCTAGCTGAGAAGAGAAGACTTTTAAGAGTTTTCTCAAAATATTAAGTAGGTTTAATGCTATTTAATCATATCCCAAAGTGGTTGTTTTTAGAACTGACAAAATGGTTCCAAAGTTTATCAAGAAGTGTGAATGGATTAAAAGATTAAAGAAAACTTATAAAAAGAAAAGGAGGGAAATTTGTTATGAAAAATAATTAAAACTGCAAAAGCTATAAATAGATTATGTAAGAATTGAAAGAAAAATAGGTAAATGGAATGAAATTAAATTTCCAGGAACAGACCTTTATGATGATGTTAGACAACAATGAAAGTAGCATCATAAATCTGTTGGGGGAAAATGACAGAGAGTGTGTGAAGTTTATTCAATATATAAAGCTGAGATTATTGGTAAACTTCTCTGAGGGGGAAAATATATACTCACGTAACAATACACAAAAAGATTAATTCAAATTAATGAAAGAATTAACTGAAAATAAAATCATAAGAGGAGAAAATGTTTGGTAAAGATCTGACAGATCTCAAAGGAGAGAACTACATTTTTTTTATTTTGAAAATTTATAAACACAAAAAGCAATGAGAATAGCATGACGAATTCCTGTTTCCATGTCCAGCTTCAGCAATTAACTACATTCTGCAACCTTCTGTGACACTGATAAACCAAGAAAAATTCTAATTATTTGACTGTGTAAATTTATGTTAAAAGAAAAAAGAAATTAAAATCCAAACAATATATTTTTCATATATCTTTAAAAAATTTATGGAGAATATTTCCTGTGACAATTAAGTAGATAAAAGTAATTATACTCTATACAAAACTCAACAAAAATAAAAAATACAGCATCTTCAATTAAATAAGATAAACCACTCCAAACTCAAAACACAAACTAACAAAAATGTCTGCTAAACATGAAGCTCTGTGAAGCAATTGAGGGAGGATATAACTTTCCATACTTCAGGGAAGAATATTCAAGAAGAAAATGGTGCAGCTCTGTAAAGATCCCAGCATGATTAATTGGGACTGATAAGAGTCATAGCCATGTGCCAGAGACAGGAGGAGTAAACAAGGTCCCTGTGGCGACCCAGTTCCATATTGCAGAACAGCAGAGTACCATTCTGGAAGTCAGTTAAAATGAGAAACAAGAAATAAATATAGTGAGGGGTGCCTGCGTGGCTCAGTTAAGCGTCCCACTTAGGTTCAGGTCATGACCTCATGGTTCGTGAGTTCGAGCCCCGCGTCGGGCTCTGTGCTGACAGCTCAGAGCCTGGAGCGTGCTTCAGATTCTGTGCCTCCCACTCTCTCTGTTCCTCCCCTGCTCATGTTCTGTCTCTGTCTCTCTCTCTCTCACGCGCTCTCAAAAATAAATAGACATTAAAAAAAATTTTTAAAGAAAGAAACATAGAAGGAAAAAGCAAAACAATTATTCTTTGTAGTACATATGACTAAATATTTGGAAAACACAACACAACACACTGAAACATATATTACAAACAATAGGACAAAATATAAATCAGGAGATGGATAACAAAATCAAAATATAAAAGCGAAAGGTTTCAATATATAAACCAAAGTGAATTAGAATATTTAATGGATAAATAGATCTTGTTTCCAATAGGGATAACAAAAGAAGATAAAACATTTAGGAAGAAACTTAACAAGAATTGTGTAGGGTTTATACAAAGAAAACTTTAAAACCCTAATGACTCATACTTAAAAGCCTTAAATAAATAGAAACTCATAACTTGCTTGTGGAAACTAAAATTCTACATTGTAAAGATGTTAATTGTCTCCAAATTAATCTATTAAAGCAGTTATGACTAGAAACAAAATAATTTGAAAGTAAAATTTTAACTTTGATCTGTTAAAACAAATATACAGAACTAGCCAAGAACATCAAGAAAAGAAAATTGAGGGAGGAGCCCTGCAGAATATTAAAATATAAAAAGATTACATAAATTAGCTTGGTATAAATAAAGAATAATGCAGAAGAATCACCTAGAATTCATGTTAAGTCTGAAATTTTCTTGTGGGTCAAACATTAAAAATTCTGATTTTCTAGGTCAGGACTACAGCATGGAAATATGCCATTTTATTATAACAAGAGTCCCAGACGATTGTAACACAAGTACAAATATCCTTTCTTAAATAATCTACCCATTTAAGGAATTCTTTCACCACCAAACATACCATCTGATGCTGTCTGAATACTAAAGACACAGCCAATGACTTGTATTTAAAACTAAAAACTCAGAACTGTTTATGCCTATTGATGCTAAATAATTACCTAGTTTAATTACATATTATGTAAACCCATGAAATGTGTGTTCAAAAAGAAAATTATTGCCATAAAAACTAAATGTTTTAGAAAAACATAATAAATGTAAATTGCTAGAAAAAAATATTTTCAACTCTGTGGATGAGAAAAGGTTATGCCCTATTTCAAAGAAAGATATAAGCATCATTAATGCAAAACCAATGACACAAAATTAATAAAACCATAGTCAAAGAAAAAGCCTAAGATCTCATTCAACAGACTGCAAATAATGTGCATTCATATCTTTTAAATTAAAATAATTAGGATTCTGTATATTTTTTATGATTGTCTGATGTAACCAGTTTTTTGGTTGTTGTTTTTTGGTTTTTTGTTTTGTTTTTAGAGAGAGTGTGAATAGGGGAATGGGGCAGTATGGAGAGAGAAGGAGAATATTAAGCAGCTCCATGCTCAGCACAGAGCCTGTCATCTAGCTAGATCCCGTGACCCTGGGATCATGACCTGAGCTGAAATCAAGAGTGTGACCGATGCTCAACCGAGTCACCCAGGCACTTCTTAAATTATTATCGAGAAAATACTATTTCTAATCATGTTGGCTAAGGCGACATCTTCTCTAATAAAAAAAAAAAACACAATTTGAGAAACACTATAATATACAAATAGATGAATCCAATAGAATATTCAGAGATGAACCAGTTAAATAGGAAATCTGAAAAATATGTATTCCAAACAGATAGCGAAAAGACAGATACATCAATACAGGATGCAGAGAAAATTCTACTAGTCTTACAGAAAAATATAGGTGGATCTTTTTCATATTCTCACAAAACAATAAACTTTAAAAGAAAAAAATATACTAATTACGGTCAGAAACGTACAAAAAAGGCACTAACATTCTAACACGTTGTAATAAGAACTCTCTTTTAAGCATGACATTGTATATAAGCCATATAGGTGTTAAAAACCAGACAACAGGCTCCAAACGGGGCAGCTTATGCTAAGTCCCACTCCATCAAACTGAGACCTAACTTAATTACAGTTCTGGCTTTCCCAGAAAAGCAAACTTAAAACCAATCAGGATTCACCTAAATAGTGTTATTTAAATAATCTGCCTCCTAGATGCCTGCCATTCCCCCAAAGGAAAGTAATTGCAATAACCAATCTGGGTTTTTTTGCTGTTTTTGTTTATTTGTGCCTAACGTAACCTCCTTGTTCCTGCTCCCTTCTGCCTATAAAAGTTTTTCATTTCGCAAAGTTCCTCAGAGCTCCTTCCTACCTGCTATATTGGAAGCTGCCCAATTTTTGCACAAATAAACTTAAAAATTTTAATATGCCTCAGTTTATCATTCAACAGTTCTGTGAGTAACCTTGAGAAGGAACCTAACAAGGCCCCGTCAGCTCCCGGGAACATCCAACAACCAACTGTACGTACCTGTTGGGCCCCTGGAGCTCGCCGCTTTCTCGCTGCCTCAAGACAGGGTAGCTAAGTCCTTATGGATCCTTCACAGTTTTGCCTTAGGAGCTTGAGACCTTTTTTTTACCATTTCTTTTTCCAGACTGGGCCCAAAAACTGGCACAAGAAAAATTGAGTCCCCCTTAAAAATCGGACCCAGTGTAAGAGCCAGCCCGGGTCTGACTTAAAAACCGGACAGAACCAGGATCGGACCGGTTCCGGCCCGGAAATCAGAAACCAGAAACCAGGCTAGTTCCGGGGGAAGGACCTAGTCGGACTTAAGCAGGGCTGGCGCCAGTGCGATGCCTCAGGTGAATAAAATTTCGTTTAAAGCCTGAACGAGCAGGTTAATCTTACCAAAGATAATCTTGAATTACAGTGGCCACAGTGGAGAACGTTTAACCTAGATAGGTTTATCCATTTACGAGGTGTCCTAGACAAAAAGGGAGCTCAGCCAAGCACTCACCATAAAGGGGACAGGGAAAATTATTTTTCTTACTTTACAGTTTCTCATAACCAGGATAATACCTGCTGGGACATTGCACTCACTCCAGAGCCTGCAGACAGGATCCTGGGAAAACTGGCAGACCCAAGCAAAAGTTAATCAAAGTCAACTCTCCTAGATTTCGAATAGAGGTGCCTGGTTGAGAGAGAAAGGTAAAATTTCACATTGTCACTTTCTTTCCAAATTTAGATTGTCAGGTTAAAAACATCTGTAAGAATTAGATCTTTGAACTGTGACTCTTGAATTAGCTTTAGGGTGCTTATTAGTTGTCCATCCTTTATCTCTCAGGGACAGCTATTGCCTTGTTTGTCTTTTTGTTTCCTGAGAAGTTGGCTTGGCAACCATCAGATTGGGGGCCCCCAAAATATGGGCAGACAGAAATGTGTGTTGCATTCCATTTGGGGGTATAGACTGTTGCCATCTCAGGGATCCTGGCATGCTGCATACAAGTAGAGAATTTTCTAATGCCAATTCATTCATTAGCCCAGAATCAAAGCAAGACCACTTCTTCCTTTTTTTGACCTTCCTGTATCCAGTTGTTTCCTAGAGTTAAGGATTCTCCATTGATGCTCTATTTATTAGTTAGACTACAATATGTGCTCATATATTCTTTAATGCTTACAAAACAACACTAACCTTGACAGGATTGACTTCAAAAAGCTGAGTTTCAGGTTCACCTACAAGATAATTCAAGGATGATAACGGGGCAAAAATCAATTTCCCATTGAAAAGGATGACTTGATGAGAAATCAGAAGGATGTCCAATGATTCAGAGGTAGCCACTACATAACTGAACAGCTTAAGTGAAAGTTGTTCATCCTTATTAAGTATGAAATCAGTAATCAAGACTCACTTGAGTAAAAGTTAAAGTGTGTTTTGAGACAAATTTTAGTATTATTACATTTTTTTATCTTTTCTGCCTTTAATTTTTACAATCATAAAAGATTAACTAGGACACTCTTTTTGGTGATATTTAACTTAGAAATATTAATACTTGACATCTTATAAATATATAGAAGAAATCTAATACATATTTATTAATGGAAAGCTGTATATTTTGTAAATGTGAATTATATCTTTTATGTAATTTATCATGGCTAACGTTAAAATATGTATCTATGCTTACATGATAGCTTTTAGGAAATTTCAAAATGTGGTAGATAATAAGGTGACCAGTGTCTGCTGTTTAGGGAAACTTGCTTGATTTTTTTTTTTTTTTTTGCTTTTAAACAATTGGTGGCTGGGTTTGGCATAATATGGGAAATCCCTTGTTGGTGTTGCTCTGAGGATGAAACAAGCATATATCACTTGTACCCCCCAAAAAGGATGGTAGTTCTAGAACTTTCCAACACTCATTGGGCAAGGTCTAGACACAGTTATTTGGTAGAAGTTGACAGAACTATTTAATGAGTTGGAGCCCAGCTGTATATCCCAAAGTCATTAAAAGAATTTCCAAGATCTCTGTGAAGTGTAATTTATTCAATAGAAAAGAAGTCAAGTAAATTAAGGAGAAGTAGAAATTTCAGTAAAACAGAGTTCTCCTAAGAGTAGTTTTTCTATCTTCCAAGAAATAAATTGGCCAAATTCTAAGGTTTCGATAAATGTCCCCTTTCCTAAACTCTCAAAGAAGATGAATGGGACAACATCACTGAAAACATCTTTAGGGATTTTCCTAATGGTAATTCACTCTGAGCAGGAGCTGTACATTCTTATTATGTAACATTTCTTATCATGGCATAGCTTTGCACCTGCACTGTACTATAGCTCTATCTTCAGATAAACAATAGGAACCCCGTTTCTCTCCATAATATGAGTGCCTTGGTGTCTTAATATATATGGAAATTACCTGGAGAAAGATTTAGTGCTACATCTAGCAAGAGTCAATGCTTCTTTTTACTAAAACAAGATATATATTTCTCTCTACATTTTTAACCAAAATAACCAACATTTATTCAGGAAAAAAATAACCACCAATCATCAATAATAAAATAATACACACACACATACAAATATGTATACACAAATGCTAACCAACCCCAACGCACACACATACACACAAATAAAACACATTTTCAAGGTGTATTATATGCCAAACATGATATTAGACCCTGGAGGTAAAGAACTGACAAAGGTATACTTCTGCACCAGAAAGTCATAAATTTGGGAAAGTCACAAAGTTTTTAGGGTATGAGAGGACAAGCCATTCTCACTACACAGAATTGTCAATTAGATGTAACTCCTGCCCTACTCTCTCATTTCATGGAGGGAAGAAGTTGCAACCATAATTAAAACCTTTTTTCTATTAAAAAAAAATCTGCATAACATTAAAATCCAGACCTCAGAAGTTTAATGATACACCAAGGAAAACATAATTTTAGGGATTTAGATAAAGGTCTTTTCTTCCCTACTACCTAGAGTATAGAAGGAAGCTTCTCAAAAGTTTCAAAGAAATCAGTTCTGATAGGGTCCCGTGGAGGAGGGAGCAGGATTTGTTGTGTGATTACAGCACAGTATGCAACAACATTACCTAAGAGAAGTGATAGTCACAGACAGCACGAAAGGGCTGCTAGAGTCAGGAAAGGAAACAAGCTGTGGATACCATGTAGTAGACTATGGGATTTATGTCTGAGTAAACATGAGAATCTCCTTACACTGCCACTGATGGGAAAAAACAACAATGTTATGTGGCTTGGAATACATACAGAGTGATGCTGTGCTGCAAAGTAAAACTGTGTATCTATAATGCATGATAAATAGAGCAGTGCATATCCAAGCCATGTGTAGGCAAATATGGCAAATGTTAAGAATGGTTAACACTGGGTGAGTGGATGTGTACAATTTTAATATTCTTTCTATAATTTCCTGTTTTTCAATTATTCTATGATTGAGAAGAATGCTTTATAATATGTAGTGCTTTATAATGTGAAAAGTTAACAGTGTTAAGATGATTTTCATCTTTACTCTTATTTGGTAGATAAAAGTCATAAAAAGAAATTGGTGCATTATGAAAATCCTCTGGATAGACATCCAAGCACAAAAGCTTTAGAAATTCCAAAGTTACTGAATTTTCCTATTTGAATTATCATTTTAGTGTATAAAATGCATTGTTATGTCCAGCATTGGCTTAAAGTTATAGAATAACAGTCCATAAAATATTTTTTCTTGTTGTTGGAGCACATATTTACTTATGTGCTGAACTTATTATTTTTGAAAAAGCAAAAGCTGCTTATTCTTTCAAGAGTAAAATTGTAAAAGTTTCATTTAAAATCATATCATTGTGTAAGATTATATAAATAACTTTTTCTCTAGCTGAATTTTATCTTTTATTTGCCATCCAGATGCAATGGAGAAAAAAATAAAAAAATTCTAGGCTATATAAAAATATTGCTAACATAACATTTATTCTCCACTTAAATAGCAATGCAGGCACACTGCAGAGGAAATATTTCCATATGGCATGCATAAACACTCTGGTTATTGATCCCTTAAGAGTTTCTGTGTGGTAATATGTTTGAAGACTGAGGAAATATTCCTACTGCATTTTCCACGTTATATTTTGTATATTATATTTTTTGTATATTATATATTTTTTTTTATTTTTACTTTAAACCAATGAAGGTCTTCATTACATTTTCTGTCATATACTACTCTTAACTGCTGTCAAAATTGTTGATACTATTTACCTTTGAACTCAGAAAACTGATTTTTAAGGAGAACCAAAGATGCGATATATATATATATATATATATATATATATATATATATATACACACATATATATACATTGTATATACACACTACATATATGTATGAATGTATGTACTTACACATGTACATGTATATACACACATGAATACATATAGTACATAATGGGATTTTATGCTTGAAAATATGAAAAATAAATTATGGCAGACTGGAAAGTAGGTGGGAAAAGGTGTGACTGAAACCAAAAGGGGTTTGCCCAGGGAGAATTAATGTCAAATTCAGGGAAGACAAGTAAAGTTGGTTTCTTATTCCCCATCTCTGCTCTATTTTTTGATACATCTCTGTTAATATAGTATTTTTCATTGTGTTTCTCAGAATATTAATCCCTGGAAATTCTAGTAAGAAAAAAATGTGTAGTCAAGAAATATAGGAAAAGCTGCCATAGTATATTTCTTTCTGCAAGAATCACAGTGTGTATTCACATATCAACGGCTCTGAGAAGTTCTGTGATAAATAAATCTAGCCAATTTTTCCTAAACTTTATACTGCAATGAAATGTATTTTTAAGGTAATACTCAAGAGTGCCCATAGAAATACATTTTCCAGTCACTATCTTTCATTTTCACATTTACCTTTTAAACATTTAATTCATAAGTGTTTTAATTTCCAATTTTGCATTATTCTGAGTTTTCCTCCCATTCTTTTAAAAAAATTTTTGCATTTTTTCATAGTTCTTATTCTTTCACTTGGTCTAACACCCTTAACTATTTCATTTGTTTATTCATCAATGTTTATTTAAAGCTCTATTTATTCAGTTTCTTTAACATAATTCTCTTTCCCCTTCATCCCACTCTTCCAACTACCTTTTTCAAAACCCTGAGCATTTTTATGGACTCTATTTTTATTACAAATGTTTTCCTCCCAACTTATTCACTTTGCAAATTCCTACTTATCCCCTCTCCACATACATAGACATAAACACATAGGGTGTTATATATTCACTATGTACTGCCTTAGTTCTGGATGTTTTCATTATCACAGCACTTTTATGTGATTGGCTTTGCACTTATCTCTCACACTACAAGCTCTGAGATATAGGAACTATGTCCTTTTTGTTGTTACATCCTAATCTGTCATAGCGCACAGAATATTTACACAGTTTTTAATTGTGTATGGGTAGTGCTGCTAATGTGACTACATTCTTCAAAGACTCTTGGACCTGTTCACACAAAGAATATATCATAAGTGTTTTACTATTTGAATGCAGTTGCTTCATTGTAAAGGTTTTCATTGTTGAATAGGTCCATGTTTCCATCACTGAACAGCAGTTTTTTAATGGAGTCATTGATTCCATAGACACAGGTAACAGCACTTTGTGCTTAGTGCTTAACAAATTTCTTACAAATATTAATCTGAACCAATCAGTTTTTGAGAAGTGACTTGTGCTGATTGACATTGTTAGAACAGTGAAAACATCCAAACCTGTTTTTGTGTAAAGAAAAAGAAGGAAGGAAGGAAGGAACGAAGGAAGGAACGAAGGAAAGGAGAAAGAAGGATATTTTTCTTGCTTATAAATATCAGACACCAAAAAATTCCTAACAGATAAATTTGACACCATTCAGATTTAAATGAGAAATGTGTGGTTATTAACTATGTTATATTTTTGGCTTATTTAAAATAACAAATATGCTATAAGAACCAAAAATATCTGTTTTCAAAAAGCAGATTACATCTAATTGCAAAACAACACGTGAGAAATTTTAAAACCAGAATAACAATATAATGAAAAAACTTAATGAAATGCATTACTTCATTCCAAGAAAATATTAAATATTTATTATGGCCTGATAGGTTGATTCATTTGGGTAATCAATAATTAATCACTCTGAAAGCTTCAGATCCTTTATAAATATCAAAGACTTTTAATAATTGCTTTACAAATCCTAAGTAGCATAGAATCTACAGACTTCATATATCAAGGGAAATGAATACAAGTTTAAAAGATGACTGCTTTAAAATGAATAAACTAAATCCCAAAAGTTCATATTTTGAAATGTTTGCTGTTATAAAAGAGATCAGTGTGCTGACAGGAAGGTAAAAATAATACCATCTCTGGGCATAGATAGAGCATATGTCTAAGCAAAAATGCCAACAGAACAAACTCACTGCCAATTCTTCTTTTGAAAATATTAAATATGCATCCAACTCACAATAGATCTGGATAGAAGAGTAAAAAAAAGTAACTTATGCAAGTGAAATTCACAGATTATCACTTCAGCCATTTGTATTAACTCTATTCTCCAACTATATAAGAAATATTAGAATTAGCCATGTTGAGTTTCAACTCCTTTACTGCTCATCCTCCAACTGTAATAACCATAATTTTGAGGACTATAATACTAATGATTGATACCAGTTTCACAGTCATTGAGTGTTTGGTGCTCAACACCAAGAACTTCACATATATAATCTCATTTAATTCTCTTGATACCTTATCGGTAGACTTTATTATGGCAGAACCCCACCATAATGTCATAATTGATGTATAAAATTTTCAATTGCATAACATATGAAGTAATATTAGTATAAGTGTAATTAAATGATTAGGTTGAGGCTGCCCAAGATTTCCGATGAGGCAGATCAGGAAGAGGGGGGAAAGGATTGAGATGGAGCGGCCATGCTGGTCCCAATTATAGCTTGGTGTCATCTAGTAACAGCTATCAACTCTGGCTTAATATTTCCATGTGTCTGACAATGATAGTTTGGACTTCTAGGTCATAGGCATCAGTTCCAGGAATCTTTCAGGGCCCATTTGGTAAAACAGATATGGGGCAATTGGGCTAAGAAAGTGCTAGGGACTTGGAGACTCACTCTCCTTCTTGGATGAAGAAATCCAAATGGGCTAGCTTGTCATTAACTCACCTGGCATTTCATTCCAATCCAAATACCATCATGGCTACCTTCCACACGTAGTATGACTAATGGAATCTAGACAGAGAAGAACCCAATTAATTGCATTATCTGAATTTTTATTCTCATCAGATATTGTACTTTTATCAAATCTGGTTTAAGGAATATAAAACTAAAACTTATAGAAGTTAAATAACTTGTCCAAAATCATTCAGCAAGTAAGTAGAAATCAAAAATTAATCCTAGGGCTCTTTCTCTTTTGAAAGTAACAGAAATAAGTCAGCACCAGTTAATAAAAAAGGTGAAAAATAGTTTAAGGATTCAGATATTGACTCATGACACTCAAATTCAGAAGACAATCAGGAATAAGCTGGAAAGAGCTGATAGAATAAAAGGCAACAGAAATACACCTCATTGTTTGCTTCTATGTCAGTTTCACTGTGCTGTTGTTCCAAACTGGCTTTCTTTGCTACCATTTCTGTGACAGAAATAGATCTCACCAGCTTCCAAATATTATTTTTTTTTTATTTAAGAGATAATAACATTAAAATCTTCAAGGGAACATTTATTGCGTATGTCTTGGGTTCCAGATATTTTTCTGGGTGCTGGCCACACAAAAATAAACAAGATATGATTCTTGCTCTTGAGGAAGCTACAGTTCAGAGGAAAATGAATATGAGTAAGCAAACAACATCTACTTAATATGGAAAATGCTAAAAATAAAGTGCTTCCTAAGTGTTTCTTTTCTTTGTTTTAAATTTTTTTTAAGTTTACTTATTTTGAGAGAGAGCAAGCATGTGCGTGCATGAGCAGGGGAGGGGCAGAGAAAGAGGGAGAGAAAGAATCGCAAGCAGGCTCTGCACTGTCAGCACAGAGCTCCCGAAACATGAGATCATGATCTGGATTGAAGAGTCAGACGTTGAACCGACTGAGCCACCCAGGCACCCCTGAGTGTTTCTTTCTTTCACACTTCCCCCTGAGTTACAGCAGCCTTGTAGCTTACAGATCTGATCATGGAATTTCCCTGTTTAAACCTTCCATGAACTTCTCAGACACTAGGAATAAAATTTAAACTCATAACCACAGTCTAAACTTTCTACAAGAAATAGCCCTGGGGCACCTGGGTGGCTTGGTCCATCGAGCATTAGACTCTTTATTTCAGCTCAGGTCGTGATCCCATGGTTGTGAGATCGCAGGCTCTGCTCTGAGTCTGGAGCCTGCTTAAGATTCTCTCTCTCCTTCTGCCCCTCTCCCGTGCTCACACTCTGTCACTCTACAATAAAAATAAAAGAAATTGCCCTGCTTATGTTTCCAATTTCATCGCCTACCATTCTATCCCTTGCTCCTGCCACAAGCCAAGCTCATTCCTACAAGAGAAGACCTTTGCCCTCCCAAATCCCTGTGCAAGGAAGATGCCAATCCTATATCTCGGCTGATTTCTTCCTGTAATTCATCTTGTGTCAAATGTCACCTCCTCAGAGAGGCCTTTCATAACTAAGATATAAAAATCACTCCCTCTTTAGTTACTTTTCATTATCATGCCGTTTTACTTTCTCATGGCACTTATCACTAACGTGTTCCTGTTTAATGTCTGTGACTCCCACAGAGTCAGTTCCATAAGTGTCTGTTTCCCTCACACTAAGTGCCCTAAAGTGTAGAACAGCTCCTGGTATGTGCAGACATTCCATATAATTCTTGATGGTGTTATGCCCAGAATTCGTGATCCCCAAAGACCACTAGGGAGCCGAGTCTGATGCAAAAGCAAAAGAGCCTTTATTCGAGCTAGCTCAAGCTCAATCCCCTACCTGCACCGACGCAGCGGTGAGATACCAGGGAGAGAGTGAGTTTCAAAAGCACAAAGGTTTTATAGGGGTCTAGGGGCAGTTGGTGAGGTAATGGCTGTGGCCTCAGCCGATTGGCTGGGGAAGGGTCGGAGTCCTGTTACGCAGGTCGCTGGGCGTGTTTTGATCAGGAAGTTTGAATGGGTGTGCGGGAGGGTACTCAAGGGGAGGAGGCGAGGTCTGAGGTTTCTGTGATTTTCCTGGAAAAGGGGTCATGTCGGGGACATAGTCACTCAAGGTGGAGAACAAAGAACAAGATGGAGTCGGCCAGCGTAGGCCCGCCCTTTCAATGGAATAAATGAATGAATGTGCAGTATGTGGGACAGGCTTAGCAGACGGATCTTTGGACAAACACAGAGATTCATGTAAAACTTCCTAGAAGAGAAATTCCCTTCAGTCTTAATCTTCACATTCAAATTTTCAGACACTTCCAATACTTCTCATGATATCGTTTCTATAACAGCTTCACAGTCCAGATAGCTATTTGACAAATTGCAGGTTTCAGTCTCTCTCTTAAAATATGACTAAAAACTGAATACAGTAATTCCAAAGGAGTCTTTCTAGCACAGAGAATAGTCAGATATGTATCACTTATGATATGTTTCTTGCATTTCTATTAGTTCAAACTAAGAACAGGGTAACTCTTAAATAGCATAAACCAATAAAACAATGCTGGCTCGAATGTTGGTAATGGTGAATTAAACTTGCATCACTGTACTGGTGCTAAGCCTTATTCCATAGAGTGACAATTTGTATCTATACCAAAATACTGATGTTTCCCTCCATCCCATTAAATTGCATCTTACTTCTTTCAGCCTTGTATTCCAAACAATTGAGGCCATTTTTTCCCTTTTTTTTAATCAAGATTTAATCGTCATACAATTGTATCAATTTTAGATGTACAACATATTGATTTGGTGTGTGTATTTATTACAAAAGAATTACCACAACAAGATTAGCTAACATCCATCCATCACCACACATAGTTACAGATTTTTTTCTTGGGATGAGAACTTAAGATCCAGCTCCTTAGTAACTTTCAAAAATACAATACAGGATTAACTACAGTCAACATGCTGTAGCTTATACCCCAGGACTGATTTATCTCATAACCAGATGTTTGTAACTTTTGACCTCCTTCACTCATTTTGATTGAGGTCATTTTGAATGTTCATTTTATGACCCATCATAATTATTTATCTCACCTAGCTTTTTGAGAGCAGCAAATTTTAAGTAAAGTTTCTCTGTCACCCTCCGAGCTACTGATTAAAACGTGGATGGTGAATCAATATTTCTCTACTGCTAAACCTGCTCCAAATTGATCTTTGATTTGACTGCTTATCTCTATTTTTCTACAATTATAATGGAAGAGATTTTGTCATCTTCCTCTCATATCACCAGTGTCGATATATTAATGAGGTTTTCTCAACTTTTTCAAGGTGGAGGTTTTATAAGAGATAGAAAAGATGAAAACCAAGCAAGTTGAAGCATATTCTTAATGACATATATGATAATAGGTTTTTAACACTTGAAAGTGTATTCCCTGTAATATGTAACTATAAAAAATAAAATTTACCTCCATCCTGACCCGAATAAGTACTGATTTTTATTTTTCAATGTTAAAATTTCAAATTTAGATGGTAATTTTAAGTCATTCACCTATTTTTCTATACAAATAAAGATTTTTTAAAGCTTGAGACAAAAAAAACAGAGGAAATTATTTAAATCAAAAGTGGCTATGTTTTATTAGCAAAGATGAAAATCTGAAATAAATCGATGATTTTCTGGGAAAATTAGCACCACTGACAATGAAAGATAAAAAGCCTAAAAAGAAAATCCTCCCTTACAAAAAAGTAATTTTAAAACTATCAAAGAGATATTCCACCCTCCAAAAAAGGTATCAGTTTCAGATGACTTCACAAGGAAAATTATCATGTAATTCAAGATGGCAAGAAAAGGAAGAGAACTTTCTAATATTTTTTCCCCTGAGCTATATCAGAAATCAGTTTCCTTCATGTATACAAAGAGCAACCATTAGGAATAAATAATGGGAGAAATGCCTGCAATTAAAATACCAGCAAGCATTAAAAAAAAAAAAATACAAGCAAACATGATTAAATACTAAAGAATAATTTTAACCAGAAGGTTATGCTACATTAGTAAATGTCCCAAATGTTGGCTTACAAGAACAAATGTTTACTCCTCATCCATATTCCATGTCTGGACAGTTGACTGCTTATATATCCCATATTTTCTTCATTTGGGAACTCAGATTAAAGGATCATTAGCTATGAAAGATATGCTGGCCTCACAAGCAAAAGGAAAAGGCTGATGGTTCCTAAGCTTTCTGTTGATGAGTAGCATAGGTCACAACTGCCCAGATGGTCAAAGCAAGTAACAAGGCCAAACTGCTGCCAATGGGGCGAGGAATTATAATCCTTCACTAGGATGGTAGTGAATAATTGGTACAACAACAACAAAATCTACTACCTGAATTAATTGCAACCCTCATAACAAACCTGATCTAAAAGAAATAGACAGGAGCAGCTGGATGGCTCAGTTGGTTGTGTCAGACTCTTGATTTTGGCTCAACTCACCGTCTCACAGTTCCTGAGTTGAAGCACCGCCTCGGGCTCTGCACAGATAGTACAAAGCCTGATTCTCTCCCTCTCTCTCTGCCCCTCCCTTGCTTGCACTCTCTCTCTCTTTCAAAATAAATAAATAAACATTCAAGAAAAACGTGGGTAAATAAATAAAAAGAAATAGACAGTTGTATCTCATTTATGAATATTGTTGCAAAACAATTGGAAGACTAATGAAAGTTTATTATTTCATAAACAAATGGGATTTGTTTCCTGTATTCAAAGATAATTTAACAGTAGAAAATTATTAATAAAAAATTATCTTATTAATATACCTAGAAAACTGTGTGATCAATTCAATAGATACTGAAAGACCATTTGACAAAAACTTAACACTCATTTTCACTTTAAAAAAAATTTTTTTTAATATTTATTTATTTTTGAGAGAGACAGAGATGGAGTGCAAGCAGGGGAGGAGGAGAGAGAGAGGACGGGAGACACAGAATCTGAGGCTCCAGGCTCTGTGCTGACAGCTCAGAGCCTGACACAGGGCTTGAACTCAGGAGCTGTGAGATCATGATCTGAACCAAAGTTGGATGCTTTCCAACTGAGCCACCTAGGCACTCCAACTCATTTTTACTTTTTAAAAAGCTTCATTTGGGGGCACCTGGGTGGCTCAGTCGATTAAGCTTCCAACTCTTGATAATGGCTCAGGTCATGATATCATGATTCACAAGAATAAGCCCTGCATTACTCACAAGAATAAGCCCTGTGCTGACAGCATGGAGCCCGCTTGGGATTCTCTCTCTCCCTCTCTGCTCCTCCCCTGCTCACACGCATACACACTCTCACTCTCTCTCTCAAAATAAATAAAATTTAAAAAATTAAAAATCTTCATTAAAATAAGAACTGATAGATACTTCCTTACAATAGTATGCCAGCATTAAAGTGAACAGGGACATACTGGAAATATTTAAACTAAAGAAATTGATACAGTGAATAGGTTCTCTGGTAGCATTTTAATGTAACATTCTACTAAAGGTGTTAGCCAGTGTTGATAACAAAAGGGGAAAAAAAGAAAAAAAAGGAAATTAAAGATTTAAAAAATAAAACGTAGAAAAGATTAAATTATAACTACTTGCAGCTGAAATTATCATGTACCTGGAAACTGAAAAGAATCCATTATAAAAGTTCTACAAAAAGTAAGAAGATTTAGTTTAATACCTGAGAGTTCAGAAGGCAATTGTCTTTATCATGTAAAAAGAATAAACGTTAGGAAGCAAAGCTATAAAAGAAGCAAAGATTGAAATTGTAATAGCAGCAAAATGACAGAACATCTAGAAATGAACTTAAAAAGAAATACATAAAACCTAAATGAAAAAACTAAAAGGCCATAAAGGTAGATTTAAATGAATAGTAAGATTTTCCATATTTGTAATTAAGAAAACTCAACTTCATAATGATATCAATTCTCCTTGATTTTATAAATTCAGTATGATCCCAGTAAAAACACCAGTACATTTTAATGAAGCTGTACATCTTAAAGTTTCTGTAGAAAAAGCTAAAAAAACCAAAAACCAAGAATATCAAGCTAAAAAAAGAGTAACAAAATTGGAAAAACCCTATTGGATATTAAAATATATTATAAAGCCTCAAAATTTAAAACAGTATTACAGTAGAAACTCCAGAAGTAGTCTCACATCTACACAGGGATTTAAGATATTAATGAATGTCATTGGGCAATTGAGCTGTCATCTTGAAAAAGATAAACTTGAATCTTCCTCACTCTGTACTCCAGAATAAACTCTAAATAGATGAAAGATTTAAGAATAAAAATAAAACTATAAAATATCTAGAGAACAAATGGGCAAAAAGACTAAAACTTGACAAAATCCCATTGTTTGGTTGGGATATGGAGAAATAGCGACTTTCCAATTTGGGGCTTAAAGGTTGTAACAGGGTACCATCAGGGAATAAGAACCTAGATAGCTAGATGGCTGGCTAGATACATAGATAGATGGTTTAATGCAGGGAATTGGTTTACAGGATTATGGGGTATGAGGGCAGGCTGGGCAAGACCAAAATCTGGAGGACTATCCATCAAGAAGGGCAGACTGAAAACTCTCAGGTAGAAGCTGAAGCCGAAGTTCACAGTTGGAATTTCTTCCTCAGGAAGATTTCATTAAGTCCTTCAACTAATTATTTCAGGCCCACCAAAATTACTGAGAGTAATCTCCTTTATTTAAAGTCAAGTGATTATGGACTTTTTCCACATCTACAAAACATCTTCAGAGCAACACCTAGATTGTGTTTGGTTGAATAACTGGGAACTAAAATCCAGCCAAGCTGACACAAGAAACTGTCCATCACAGAGGAAGGAAAAATGTTCTCCTAGGAAAACTGCTATCAGAATGTCCATGAGACATCAGATTAAGGTTATTTTTAAAAATCAAGAAATTATCTTTTCAATGTCATACCCTTTTGTATGTCCTAACTTTTTTCTTGAGAAAGTATATAGGATAAAAACCTCAAACAACTGAGCAAAACAGGTGATAAAGAAATGTAAATGGTTTCTAATTCAAAACAACAGACTGAATGCATACATTTGCCCTCCTTTCCTCCTGACTGAATTAAAATTACAATAAAGGAATACTTAAAGAAATAACTCCAAGTACCCATTAGGAAATCAGAAACAACTCTAGGGATTTCAAGCATAAAGGGAATTGATACAGAATTGATAGTTTACAAAATAACTCCAAAGGCTCAAAAGCAAACATCAGGAATAAACAGCTCCTAGTTCTTTAGGTCACCCAGCAGCAAACTGCAGTCAAGAAGTCAGGAAACTCCGGGGCGCCTGGGTGGCGCAGTCGGTTGAGCGTCCGACTTCAGCCAGGTCACGATCTCGCGGTCCGTGAGTTCGAGCCCCGCGTCAGGCTCTGGGCTGACGGCTCGGAGCCTGGAGCCTGTTTCCGATTCTGTGTCTCCCTCTCTCTCTGCCCCTCCCCCGTTCATGCTCTGCCTCTCTCTGTCCCAAAAATAAATAAAAAACGTTGAAAAAAAAAATTTAAAAAAAAAAAAAAAAGAAGTCAGGAAACTCCCACACAAGTTCACAGGGTTGCAATTGCTCCCAACCCCCAAGCCAGTGGCTGGCAGTGGAACATAGAATCCACCTGCTGCAGAAGCACACGCCTGCTAGAGTTCAAAGCAACTGCATTTCGAAGAATGGTTTCTGCTTCTCTTTTCCTTTGTAACTTTTTATGAGTGCATATTATTAAAAGAACAGAAATGACATCAAAAACTTTGAAGCAAAGTACTCTAGAAATGTAGTTCCCAGGCTTTCAGCCCCTTGAGACAGAGTAGAAAGGGTAGGACACAGTGGAAATGAATAACACAACCAGCAAAGAGATTGGGTGAGAGGTCACCAGCAGCTAGAAATTTTGACATGGTTCTAGAAGATGTAAATGAGATGGAAATGTTCCAGTAAATGAAACAAAGTGGAAAAGGCAGCAGTCTACAATATGCAAATAATTGGGCTGCAGTGGATGAGGTAGCACATTCTTGCAGTAATTATGGACAGACATTAGCCTCAGGGTGTACAGGTACAGAAGATAAAAGGTAAAGGTACAGAAATGGAGATTAACTGAAGATGTTTTTATTAATTACTGAATTAGTTGTCCTCATATCGATATTCTCATGCATAGAATCAATCAGAAAGTGTTAAACTCGCCAAAATTAATTTATTCTCTTTAAATAAATTGAAATTTATTGAAATTGAAATAAATTGAGTGTTAACACCCAGTGCATATCTTTTCATTAGGTTATTGTTTGGGAGGCAATCAACTTTTAGTGCATTGAAAAAAAAAATGACTATACCATTTTTTCAGCTCCTCCCATTGAGAAGTAGAATCTCTTTTCCCATCCTTTAAATCTGGACTTCTTGTGACCTTTTTTGACCAATAGAATTTGGCACAGGTAACACTGTAGAAGTTCTTGCAATTGTTGTGTTCATCGTTGTGGATCCTCTGTCATCAGGTGAAGAAGCCCAGCATGGAACACCACATGAAGAGAAGGGCTTGGACTTCCCAAATTTCCAGCCCTACCAGGCAAGTCTCAAAACCTAGGACTCCCCAGGGCATCTGGGTGGCTCAGTCGGTTAAACGTCTTAATTCAGTTTAGGTTATGATCTCACAACTCGTGAGTTCGAGACCTGCTTCAGGCTCTGTGCTGACAGCTCAGAGCCTGGAGCCTGCTTCAGATTCTGTGTCTCCCTCTCTCTCTGCCCCTCCCCCACTCATGCTCTGTCTCTCTCTCCTTCAAAAATAAATATACATTTAAAAAAAAAAAAAAGAACCTGAGACTATCCATCCCAGCTGAATGCCACCTGAGTGAATCTACATGAGTGAGGCCAGTGAAATTAGCAAAAGAGTACAGGGAGTACTATGCTGTGGTGGTGGGCTATTAGCCACTGAGTCTGGGTGTTTTGTATACAACAAAGGTTAACTGTAACACAACTCAAAAAAGTCTCAGTGTCCTGCACACTTAAAATTAAAGTTTGTCATTAGGCATGTCCTGTCCACAAACCCATCATTCCTTCCTTCACCTTCTTTATTACTTGCTCAAACACCCCCTACCCAGTGAGGTCTTTTTTTTTTCCTTTCTTTTCTTTTTAATTTTTGAAATGTTTATTTATTTACTTTTGAGAGAGACAGCACAATGGGGGATGTACAGAGAGAGAGAGGGAGAGATAGAATCCGAAGCAGGCTCCAGGCTCTGAGCTGTCAGCACAGAGACCAATGTGGGGCTGGAAGTCATAAACCGCGAGATCATGACCAGAGCCGAAGTCGGACACTTAACCAACTGAGCCACCCAGGCGTCCCCAATGAAGTCATTTCTAACCACTCCATTTTAAATTATAAACCAAATCACCACTATCCTCTCACACTTAGTCTCCTACTTCACTAGAACAGTTTTCTTTCTTTTTTATTTATTTTTTATGTTTATTTAATTTTGAGAGAGAGACAGAGTACGAGCAGGGGTGGGGCAGAGAGAGAAGGAGACACAGAATCTGAAGCAGGCTCCAGGCTCTGAGCTGTCAGCACAGAGCCTGACATGGGGCAGAACTCACAAACCAGGAGATCATGACCTGAGCCAAAGTTAGATGCCACTCAGGCCCCCCACAAGAGACAGAGTTTTCTATTTGTTTCATTTACTGCTGTTTCCTCAGTGCCTTCAACTGTACCTGCCACAGAGTGGACACTCAATAAGTACTAATTAAGTAAACTAATGAATGGATTGATGGGATACAGTAGTAAAAAATCAACTCTAAGAACATTCACCTTCAAGTGAAACAGAAATCCTTACTTTGTACCTAAGAAGATGGAAGGCAATCCTAGCAAACCCTACAAAGATCAACAAGGAATTTTATGAATATTATATAATTTATATTATGAATATAATGTGAATGTTGTATACTGGTTTTTACATTTTTAATTAACCTATATATAAATTATAAAAAACAATTATAAAACAAGATGTAATGTTAGTAACCTCAACAACATCAAAAAAAAGCCTTGCTGATAGAAATTAGAAGATGAAGTGGGGAAGAAATAGGGGTATATAAGCTTATGTGCATAATGGGAAAAGGAAAACAAAAGCATTTTCTAAAGCAGTGGAACAAGAATTGGGGTATTTAGTATAGTTCTAAATTACAGAGGTGACTGTGGGAGAAGTAGAGATAAAGACTATCAAACCAGGAAGGAGAGCAGACACCAGGCTGGAGAAGAGCCAGATGTCTGAGTATAGAGTAAATTTCCATATTTTCCAAAGATAAGTTGATAAGTTGCTAGTGTAAGCATGTTGTTTAGATTTTCAAACGTAGCCACCAGAAGAAGCAAAACATAAATGACGAAAAGAGTTTATCTCTGGGGTCTGGGCCTAGAAAACGGGGAGGGTATCTTCTTGTCTGCCCTATAAGCTCCATTGTAAAACTTAATTATTTTTCCATATGTATAAATTCCTTATTTTTTAAAAACAATAATCGTAAATTAAAGAAAGGAAAATGAAGTATAAAACGAAACAATGTAAAATGTTCATCCTTAGGAAAATGACATTCAGTGGAGTAAGATAGTTTTTACAGATCATAAATAAATCTTCATAGCTAAAGTAAAATCAAGGAGAAGCTCATCTACAAGTGACACAAATATGCGATGCACCGGGAAGTTTGGGAAGATAAGAGAGATGGTGCCACACAACATCTCGCTAATCTCTCTGGCGCTCACAGATGTCAAGAGACTAAACAATGCAAGGTGTCCTGTATCAAAGTTAGTGCTCTTGCTGACCTTTTTTACCATGACCTCTCTCTAACTCTGATCTTAGAATTCTTAGGTAACTTTGGTTTGATTTTCTACAAAGAGGAATTCTATCTCCATGATAGAATTATCTGCTGTCTATTCTATCTGCTGTCAGGCAGCAGTCAGATTAATTTCCCGTTCACTTTGTGGTATAACATGCTTTTGCGGAATTTTAGAAGAGTAATTTCTTCTACTGGGTCTTATGATGTTCAATTGTCTTAGGAACTTTAGAAGAGTTGATCATATTATCCCTTCCCAAAGTTTTCTTTCTGACTTTGAATTTAAACCTACCTCCTGAAACTCAGCAGAGCTGTAAATTTATTGAGTGGTTCAACAAATATTAAGAATCTTTTTTAAGGGTGCCTGGGTGACTCATTTGGTTAAGTGTCCAACTCTTGATATCAGCACAGGTTGTGATCTCATAGTTGTGGAATCGAGCCCACGTGTCAGGTGCCATACTGAGTGTGGAGCCTGCTTGGGATTCTCTCTCTCCCTCTCTCTCTGCCCCTTCCCACTCGTGCACACTCTCTCTCAAAATAAATAAATAAACATTAAAAAAAGAAAAAAATCTTTTTAAATTACAGAAATTTTATTGAAATGAATAGGAAACAGGAAATGAATAAGAAGGAAAAGTAGGAAAATTATATTATCTCTAGTAAGATGTGTCATTTAAAAATAAGAAAATCAAAAATTGATGTACCACTAAAGACAATGGAGTATCCTGGATTGAACCCTGGAATAAAAAGAAGGAAATGAGTGGAAAACTGGTGAAATCCTAATAAAGTCATATTAGTTAATAGGAATGTACCAGTGTTGACTTCTAAGTCTTAACAAATGTACTATGTTTAAATTTTTTTTTATTTTTTTATTTTTTGAGAGAGAGACGGAGACAGAATGCGAGTGGGTTAGGGGCAGAGAGAAGGAGACATAGAATCCGAAGCAGGCTCCAGGCTCTGAGCTGTCAGTACAGAGCCTGATGCAGGGCTTGAACTCACGAGCTATGAGATCATGACCTGAGCCGAAGTCGGACATTCAACCGACTGAGCCACCCAGGCGCCCCCAAATGTACTATGTTTATATAAAATGTTAACATCAGGGGAAAGTAGGCAAAGAGTCTGCAGAAACTGCCTGTACTATTATTGCCAATACCTGGGATGGAGGGAGCAGGACGGGAACTAAGTAGTAGTGTGACTTTGTAAGGAAAATGTTTGACACAAGGGCAAAATGATTAATCTGTCACATCCAATAGAAGCAAGGAGCATGAAATGTCTTTACTTGGCCTGGCATTTACATCTGCCCCACTTTCTTAGTCCACTCAGGTTGCTTTGACAGAATACCATAGACTGGGCAGTTTACAAACAACAGAAATTTATTTTAAATACTTTTGGAGGCTGAGAAGTCTAAGATCAAGGCACCTACAGGTTCACTGTCTGGGGAAAGTCAGCTTCCTCACTGATACCCATCTTCCCATTGTTACCACACATGGAGGAAGGGATGAGGGATCTGTCTGGGGCCTCTTTTCACTAGGGCACTAACCCCATTCATGAAGGCTCCACCTTCATGACCTAACCAATTCTCAAGGGCCTCACCACCAAATACCATCACACTGAGGATTACTTTTCAACACATGGATTTGTGGAGGACACAAACATTCAGTCTATAGCACCTACTTAATGTGTATAATAAAAACCTGGAAAAACAAAAGCTCTTATGTAGAAACATTCATTTACTTTCCCATAGATGGTGAGCTTTTTAAAGCTGCGGGTCTTATTTGCAGCTATATCCTTGGTATTGAGAACATAGGAGACATTCAGTTATTATTTGATAAATAGAGAATAAATAATTTCTCATTGAATATTGCCTTTGTGTCTGTGGCATATGAAAGTTGTAACATATCACAATTACTCAGAGTGAATTGACTAAATGGATTAGATTAGTTCTGATTCATACAGTCATACCATGGAGAGAGAGTTAGCTATGCATTATAATTATATATAATTGTATTATATTTGTTATAGGTTGTCAATAATATCAGTAAAACTATATGCAGAAAAATATTTTTCTACAGCTCTTCAATTGTTGCTTCCTCCATGGAAAGTCAGTAGCAAAAAGTGTCTACATAGCTTAAAAAAAGAAACAACAAAATCTCCCTGTAAGAGTAAAGAAGTGTTAATAGCTTTTAAATCCAAAATAATTTAACTTTGTACTATAATAAAAATGTATTACTTTAGACTGAATATTTATTAAAATATTTTGAAAAGTCACTGTACATGTTATTACCAAAGATAATATATCTATAATTTGGTCACCTTTGTTAGAAAGCTGACTGGATTCTGGAAAATCATTTCTCCATTAAGGTTAGATACACATACACTTAAAACTACAGTACTTAGGGGCGCCTGGGTGGCTCAGTCGGTTGAGCGTCTGACTTTGGCTCAGGTCATGATCCTCGCGGTCTATGAGTTCAAGCCCCGCGTCGGGCTCTGTGCTGACAGCTCAGAGCCTGGAGCCTGTTTCGGATTCTGTGTCTCCCTCTCTCTCTACCCCTCCCCTGCTCGTGCTCTGTCTCTCTCGGTCTCAAAAATAAATAAAAACATTAAAAAAAAATTAAAAAAAAAAAAACTACAGTACTTAAATTAATATATCTATTTAGAAAAATAATGAAAATATCTAACTTTGTAACCATTAGAACACTTTAACTGTTCAGAAGATTTTTAACAGTGGAATTTATTTCAACGAGACAGGCATTATTAAATGTTTTAATGCAGTCATTCATTTTTGAAAGAGAGACTTTCATCGTGTAATTAATTTTCCTTTTACCAAAATGTTAAATTAATAAAATGTTAATATTTTTTCCTGTAGTTAATAATGTAAGTGAAATCCACAAAGCTGGATATCTAATGCATTTGTTTTTGCATGGCTTACTTTCTGATTGCACCAGGAATATTAGTTATATAGGAGTCATTCAGGGAACACACTGTTCACTGGAGAGTGAGGGTGTCTCTATTGTTCTTATTTTCTTTATGTAGAGCAAATCATCTGTTACAGTATTTATGTTCACTCTTTACCTTATCCATTGCTGTCTTCATAAATGATACTACAAACTGAAAGAAAGTGTTGCTACTACCTGGTACTTCCAAAGTTTATAACCAAAACCAATAATTGGCACATAAATGTTTTTGATAAACATCTTATGAATGTCTCTTTGCATTTCTTCCCTCTGAGTACAATAGCATCCTTTTTTCTAACATAAATTCTACATCTGCTAAAATGCTCTTAGGCCACATTTTAAGTGTTTGATTTTTACAAAACAACTAATTCTGGTGGTCCACATCTACATCTACTAAAAATAGTAATTAAATAATGTCATTCCTAGTCTTTCCTAAATGTACAAATGAAGCTCCACTCATAATCATTGGATGGCATAATTGCATCATTATATACTATGGTGCAAAAGTTAAAGAACACATCAGGGTTCCTCGTGTTTTTAGGAATCTTCAAGTATATAATGTGGAACCTAAAAATATGTATAGATTTCATTGGAGATCAAATGTATGATCTCTATTTAATTCTGAAAATCAAAGCTCTTTCAAATAAGAAAATAAAGTGTGAATATTGAATGGCCAAAGAACTTCCAAAGAGTGTTAGGGGGTAATTAATAGAGAAAATTCTAAATATATAGGCTGTGTATTAGTTTCGTAGGTCTACCAAAATAAATTGGGTGGCTTAAAAAACAGAATTTATTCTCTCACAGTTCTGGGGTATGGGAACCCCAAATCAGTGTGTCATTAGACCTTGTTGCCTCCTGAGGCTTTTGAGAAGAATCCTTCCTTACCTGTTCCTAGTTTCTAGTAGTTGCCAGTAATCCTTGACTGAATCTCTCCAAATTCTGCCTCCATTATGGCCTTCTTCTCCCTGAGTGTATTCTGTGTCTGTTTCTCTCTTTCACTGTGTTTTTTCTTGTAAGGACATCAATGACTGGATTTAAGGCCACACTATTCCAGTATGATTTTATCATATATATATATATATATATATATATATATATATATATATATATACATATATATACACATATATATATGTATATATATATTATCATATATATATCATATATATTTATCATATATATATATTAGATTTTAATTCCAGTATAGTTAACATACATTGTTACAGTGTTATATTAGTTTCAGGTGTACAATGGTGTGATTCAACAATTCTATACATTACTCAGTGTTCATCATGACAAGTGTACCCATAATCCCCTTTATCTATTTCACCCTTTTCTCGACCACCTCCCCTATAGTAACCATCAATTTGTTCTCTAAAGTTAAGAGTATTTCTTGGTTTGTTTCTTATCTCCTTTCTTTATTTTGTTTCTTGAATTCCACATATGAGTGAAATCATATAGTATTTGTCTTCCTCTGATGTATTTTGCTTAGCAGTGATATAACCTCTGGATCCATCCATATTGTTGCAAATGGCAAGATTTCATTCTTTTTTGTGGCTGAGTAATATTCCATTGTGTATATATATACACCACATTTTCTTTATCCATTCATCAGTTGATGGACACTTGGGTTGCTTCTGTAAATTGGCTATTAAAAATAATGCTGCAATAAACTTAGGGGTGCATATATCTTTTTGAACTATTTTTTTTTTTTTGTATTTTAAGTAAATATCTGGTAGTGGAATTACTGGGCCATAGGGTAGTTCTATTTTTAACTTTTTGAGGAATCTCCATACTGTTTTCACAGTGGCTGCACAGTTTGCCCCCCCACCAGGGCAAGAAGGTTCCTTTCCCTCCACATCTTTGACAACATTTGTTGTTTCTTGTGTTTTTTATTTTAGACATTCTGACAGGTGTGAGGTGATATCTCACTTAAAGTGATGTTGAACATCTTTTCATATGTCTGTTGGCCATCTATATCTTTTCTTTGCAAAAAATACTTGTTTATGTCTTCTGCCCATTTTTAAATTGGATTATTTGTGTTTGGGGTATTGAGTTGTGTAAGTTCTTCATATATTTTGGATACTAACCCTTTATCAGATACGGTATTTATAAATATCTTTTCCCATTTAGTAGGTTGTCTAAAATGTCCATATTACCCAAAGAAACCTACAGATTTAATCCAATCCCTATCAAAATACCAATGGTATTTTTCACAGAACTAGAAGAAATAATCCTAAAATTTATGTGGAACCACAGAAGACCCTGAATATCCAAAGCAGTCTTAAAAACAAAAAAACAAAAATGGAGGTATAACAAACCCAGATTTCAAGATACACTACAAAGCTGTAGTAAACAAAACAGTATGTTACTGGCATAAAAATAGATACATAGATCAATGGACTAGAATAGAGACCCCAGAAATAAACCCATGTTTAGATAGTCAATTAATCTTTAACAAAGGAGGCAAGAATATGCAATGGGAAAAAGAGTCTTTTCAGCAAATGGTGCTGGGAAAACTGAACAGTACATGTAAAAGAATGAAACCACTTTCATGCTACACAAAAATAAACTTAAAACAGATTAAGGACCCAAATGTGAGACATGAAACCATAAAAATCTTGAAAGAGAGAATAGGCAGTAATTTCTCTGACATCGGCCATAACAACATTTTTCTAGATATGTCTCCTGAGGCAAGGGAAACAAAAGCAAAAGTAAACAATTAGAACTACCTCAAAATAAAAAGCTTAACTTGTATCTTAATTTCATCTTTGAGGACTGTATTTCCAAATGAGATCACATTCACAAGTACTGAGAGTAAAACTCAAATGCACCTTTTGGAAGGATACGATTCACCCATTACAGGCACTGACAGAGCAAAGCTTTTTCTTGAGAAAAATGTATATTGAATAGAAAGAGACTTAGCTATGTACCAGTCTGTTAGGAGTACTCTTCAGACAAATAACTCAACGTGGGCATCAAAGAAAGAATTGCATATATTTTTTAGGCCAGGGATCCCCACAGGGCACAACTCTAGCTGTACTACCTTAGAGGCTACAATATGAATGGTGCCCCTGGAGTTGTACCCTGCAGCTTATGCATCAATTTCAAATCCTTTACAGGAAGCAGGAAGGTAAGTTAAAGGAATGAATCAAGCAGATTATAAGGTAATAATGGAAAATGTTGGATAATGGAGAAAACTTGAGTGCTCTGTCTAAAGAGTCAGTATTTTTCACCTCCATCCTACTATTGCCATGCAGGAATTTAGGTCCAGTGCTACTAGGTGATCCATTCTTTAAAAGAGAAATATAAGGAGGTGGATGGGGAGATGGGTGAAATAGGTAAAGGGAATTAAGGGTATGGTGATGAGCACTGAGTAATGTGTAGAATTGTTGAATCATTGTATTGTATACCTGAAACTAATGCAACACTGTATAAATCATACTTGAATAAGAAAAACAAAAGTATAAAATTTGGTTTCAATATAAAATCTCCTGATATTTAAATCATGAAAAGTAAGTTTTAAAATATTTAAATGGTATGAGGGTAAAAAAAAAAAAAAAAAAAAAAATCCATCTACAGGACTACTCCAGGTAGTGAGTCACCAATGTGCGATCTGATTTGAGCCCACATGATTCAAGTGCATCTCTCTTACATTATAAGGAGTGGTTTCTTATACTAAGAATTCTGACCTTAAAAGGGAAGAACTGTGAAGACTTTAATCCAAATGATGTCGTAAACAATATACCTTCAACCTACGCATAAGTATACGCTAGTGACTTGATTTTTATTTTACTGTGAAAATGGAAGTAATCAGTAGAGAATCCCTATAGTACTTACAACAAAACTGCCAACATCTGTCCTTATTTCCCTATTTCCTCTCCTTTCCCTCTTCTGTTACAAGGGATGAGCAATTCATGTGCCTCCCTGAGGCCAATTGTTCCACTTGTGTCATCAATCAAATCTCCTTTTTATTACTCAAAGCCATTGCCTCTGCAAGTCAATGATCTCTGTTTCTCTCTCCCCCTCTCTCTCCCTGCACAGCACTGTTCTCACTTTTTCTGTTCTTACCTTAACACACTTCATAAGGATTTTATGCCCAAAACTCACTGAAAATACTAACAGTGAGGATCAGCAAGGAACTCTACTTTGACAATCTTTATCAATTCTCAAGCCTCATCTCATTTAACCTATCAATACATGTGACTCTCTTTAAATACATTTCATCACTCTCTTTTTAAACACATTTTTGTGGGGTGCCAGGGTGGCTCAGTTGGTTAAGCATCCAACTTCAGCTCAGGTCATGATCTCACAGTTTGTGAGTTTGGGTTCCATGTGGGGCTCTGTGCTCAGAGCCTGGAGCCTGCTTCCAATTCTGTCTCTCCCTCTCTCTCTCTGCCCCTCCCCCTTGTAGTCTGCCTCTCTCTCTCTCTCTCTCTCCCAAATAAACATTAAGAAAAATTTTAAATACATTTTTGCTTGCCTTCTTTTTTTCATTGTTTTTAAATTTTAATTCCAGTGTAGCTAACATACAGTGTTTTATTAGTTTTGAACGTACAATATAGTGATTCAACAATTCTATATATTACTCAGGGCTTATTATGGTAAGTGTAGTCTTTTTTTAAATTTTTTGAGAGAGCGAGAGAGTGCATGAGTGGGCAAGGGGCAGAGACAGAATCCCAAGCAGGCTCTGTGCTGAGCTTGGAGCCTAACATGGGGCTCAATCTCACAACCACAAGATCACAACCTGAGTTGACATCAAGAGTCAGATGCTTAACTGACTGAGCCCCCAGGCACCCCAATAAGTGTACTCTTTAACCCTGATCACCTATTTTTCCCATTCCCTCATCCACCCCCCTCTAGTAACCATCAGTTTATTCTCTATATTTTTTTAATTTAATTTTATTTTTTATTTTTAAAAATTTACATCCAAATTAGTTAGCATATAGTGCAACAATGATTTCAGGAGTAGATTCCTTAGTGCCCCTTACCCATTTAGCCCATCCCCCCTCCCACAACCCCTCCTGTAACCCTCAGTTTGTTCTCCATATTTATGAGTCTCTTCTGTTTTGTCCCCCTCCCTGTTTTTATACTATTTTTGTTTCCCTTCCCTTATGTTCATCTGTTTTGTCTCTTAAAGTCCTCATATGAGTGAAATCATATGATTTTTGTCTTTCTCTGACTAATTTAATTTAGCATAATACCCTCCAGTTCCATCCGTGTAGTTGCAAATGGCAAGATTTCATTCTTTTTGATTGCCGAGTAATACTCCAATATATATATGGTAATACTCATATATATATATATATATATATATATATATATATATATATATGGATAAAGAAGATGTGGTGTATATACACCACATCTTCTTTATCCATTCATCCATCGTTGGACATTTGGGCTCTTTCCATACTTTAGCTATTGTTGATAGTGCTGCTGTAAACATGGGGGTGCATGTGTCCCCTCGAAGCAGCACACCTGTATCCCGTGGATAAATGCCTAGTACTGCAATTGCTGGATCATAGGGTAGTTCTATTTTTAGTTTTTTGAGGAACCTCCATACTGTTTTCCACAGTGGCTGCACCAGCTTGTATTGCCACCAACAAAGCAAAAGAGATCCTCTTTCTCTGCATCCTCGTCAACATTTGTTGTTGCCTGAGTTGTTAATGTTAGCCATGCTGACAGGTGTAAGGTTGTATCTCATTGTGGTTTTGATTTGTATTTCCCTGATGATGAGTGATGTTGAGCATTTTTTCATGTGTCGGTTGGCCATCTGGATGTCTTCTTTGGAGAAGTGTCTATTCATGTCTTTGGCCCATTTCTTCACTGGATTATTTGTTTTTTGGGTGTTAAGTTTGAGAAGTTCTTTATAGATTTTGGATACTAACCCTTTATCCGATATGTCATTTGCAAATATCTTCTCCCATTCTGTTGGTTGCCTTTTACTTTTCCTGATTGTTTCCTTTGCTGTGCAGAAGCTTTTTCTTTGATGAGGTCCCAGTTTGTTCTCTATAATGAAGAGTTGTTTCTTGGTTTGTCTTCTTTTTCTCTCCCTTGGTTAGTTTGTTTTGTTTCTTAAAATCCACACATGAGGGGAAATAATATGGTATTTGTCTTTCTCTATTTCACCTACCATTGTACCCTCTAGCTCCATCCATGTTGTTGCAAATAGCAAGATTTCATTCTTTTTTATGGCCAAATAATATTCCATGGAATATATATACCCATATATATATATATATATATATATATATGTATATGTATATACACATACATATATATATACACACACATATATATTCCATGGAATATATATTATATTATTTTTGTTCCCCTTCCCTTATGTTCATCTGTATACAACATATCTTCTTTATCCACTCATTAATCATTGGACATTTGGGCTGCTTCCATAGTTTGACTGTTGTAAATAATGCTCGAAAAATCATGGTGGTATCTATATTTTTTCAAATTGTGTTTTTGTATTTTTTTTAGTAAATACCCAGTGGTGTGATTACTGTATCATAAGGTAGTTCTATTTTTAACTTTCTGAGGAAACTTTATACTGTTTTCCACAGTGGCTCTACCAGTTTGCATTCCCACCAACAGTGCATGACAGTTCCTTTTTCTCCATATCCTCACCAACATTTGTTGTTTTTTGTCATTTGACTTCTATAATACCACACTCTTGGTTATTTTCTCACCTTTTAGTCTATTTTGACAGTTTCTCCTTTTCATGACACTGAATATTCAGGGACGTGAAAATAAATGTTCCACCATATCCTTGACTTGCCTGCGGCCCAGAAGTCCTATGGTTGAGAAACTTGAACACAGTCCATAAATGAGGTATAGGTAAGTGGACACCTTTCTAATGTACTTCAGATCTTAATGGAAGCTGATTTTGAAGGAGAAGAAAAAAGGGGAGCTTGGAAAAGAAAAAAAAGTACCATAAGAAAAAAGTCTGGCTATCCGGGCAAGACTGGACAACAAGGAATGGAATGCCAACAAAAAGTGATTCTAGGTCCAATATGAGGTACTAACCTAGCTATGACCTGATTCAGCATCCTCCCATAACACTCTCTCCACCCCACAACCCCAACAAGGAAGAAGAGAGCTCAAGTGTAAGGGGCGATAAAAGTGTGACTAGAGGCTCAATCGTTCTGCCAATGAGGAAACCCTCTTAATAAATTGAGCAAGCCTCAAGAAGCCAAAGGAGCTTTCTTGCCAAAAGGCCACAGAGGTCAAGGATTTGAAGGAGGCCACCAGAGGAGAAAAGGCAGCAGCTGTCAGTTGAGCAGAAGAAGGGCTTGAGAGGTAGACAATAGATGGAGGAATGACAGAGCAAGGTGTACCAGCTTTGATTCTCATGCACAACTTTATCTGAGGACTCCTAAGGGAAGAGCTGGGGAGAACATCATGAGATAGAGCTTAGGTTTCCTGTTGGTCAGCCTTTCTATAAGTCTAAAATTGTCAAAATGTTTTTAAAAATCCAAACAAAATTCCCTTAGTACATTTCATTTGAGTTTAAACCTCTTAATTTTTCAAAGCTTTTATTTAAATTCCAGTTAGCTTACATACAGTGTAATATTAAATTTAGGTATACAATATAGTTATTCAGTACTTCCATACAATGCTCACTGCTCATCACAAGTGCCCTCCTTAATCTCCACCACCTATTTTACCCATCCTCCCACCCACCTCCATTCTGATAACCATCAGTTTGTTTGTAGTTGAGTCTCATGGTTTGCCTCTCTCACTTTTTTTCCCCTTTGTTTCTTAAAATCCACATATGGATGAAATCATATGGCATTTGCCTTTCTTTGACTGACCTATTTTGCTTAGCATTATACTGTCTAGTTCCATCCATGTCATTGCAAATGGCAAGATTTAATTCTTTTTTAATGGCTAATATTCCATATAATATATACGGAATCTTTATCCATTCATCAGTCAGTGAACACTTAGGCTATTTCCAAAATTTGGCTATTGTAGATAATGCAGCAGTAAATATTGGGGTGCATGTATCACTTTGAATTAGTATTTTTGTATTTGGGTAAATACCTAGTAATGCAACTGATAGATCATGGGGTAGTTCTATTTTTAACTTTTTGAGGAACCTCCACACTGTTTGCTACAGTGGCTGCACCAGTTTGCATTCCCACCAACAGGGCAAGAGAGTTCCCCTTTCTCCACATCCTTGCCAACATCTGTTTCTTGTATCATTGATTTTAGCCATTCTGACAGGTGTGAGGTGATATCTCACTGTGGTTCTAATTTGTGTTTCCTAATGATAAGTGATATTGAGTATTTTTTTCATGTGTCCATTGGCCATCTGTATGTCTTCTTTGGAGAAATGTCTGTTATGTCTTCTGCCCATTTTTTAGTTGCATTATTCATTTTGGGGTGTTGAGTTGTATAAGTTCTTTCTATATTTTAGATATGAACCCTTTCTCAGATATGTAATTTGTAAATATCTTCTCCCATTCCATAGGTTGCCTTTTAGTTTTAGCTTTAGTTGATTGTTTCCTTCACTGTGCAGAAGACTTTCATTTAGAACAATGTAATAAAGAATCTCCTTCCATTTTTTGATGTTCAAACACTGGAAGATTTCAGACCTACTCCTACTTTTCTCCTTGCACTTTATCTAGGCAAGCCATTAAAAATTCTTAGGTCCTCCTTCTTTTGGTGTCAGTGGGAATGTTCAAACCACACAAACTTGGAGCCATGCACAGAAACGCTCACCACAGCCCTACCCTCTAACCACAATAAAACTTAAATCCATCATCCATCTCTTTGCTCAGGCCATTCCAGATTAGCTTGAGTGCCAGCCCTGTTCCACTCATAAAGTCTCATTAAGTGTGTTATAAATTTTTTCATACTCTCTTTGTACATGTGTGGTGTCCTCAGTCTCCACATGAAATACAATTCTGGATACCCCACGCTCATTTTTTATGAGAAAACACAAACAACAGTATTATGAGAGTGGGTAATAAAAAGCCCTAGAAAAAATAATGTCTAGAAAGAACAGGGAAATTACAAAGAAATTGAAAGAAAATAAAAACCATTTGGCAGGAAGTGGAATATAATGGTCAACCCCTTATCATTTTTCAAGGATATTTTCTTAAGTTGCACATTACTTATTAGTAGTATTCTTACAGGTAAACCTTTAGAAATATTTCTAATAAGCCATTATAAAGATAGAAGACATCCCTCAGAATTCACAGCATATTTTCACTCAGATGCCATCAGTGTTCATGGTATATAATTTAAATATGTAATGAAATAAACTCACTTCAAAGACATTTTATTGCCTTAAGAAGCATTTCTCTCTCCTCTCTAACATGTAATCATTTGCCCTGTGCTATTCAACACAAAACTCTGATTTCTGAGAATGTTCACAGACTCCTTGCACATGATCACAACCCATCCATGCCAGCCGACAATTGCAGAAATCTTGCTGTCTCTATGGAGAAAAGAGAATGCATGGTTAAAAAAAAAAGCAAATCTGATTAAAGGTTTCTTGCCCAAGAGAAGAGAGAACTCCACTGACAAGTCCTTAGGGATCGTTGATTTTTAGGTAAAACACACACAAAAAAAATAAAAATGAGAAAACAAAACAAACAAACAAACAAACAAAACAAAGGCAAAACACAAAGACAAAGAAATCAAAGAGGTAAAGAAAATTAAAGCCTGAAAACAGATGTTGAACATTGTTTGCATGTAGAAAATACTTGCTTATACTCAGAAAATCAACCTCATGAGACTAAAATATCAGTAATTTTGGATGAATTCTTAGTTCCTCACAGACCCCAAATCCAGCATTGGGATTGCCATGAGCTATGTTCTGAACTTTAGTGACTATTTTAAAGTTTTGACATGGTTTTGAACTTTAATTATTTAAAAGTTAAAATAGATGTCTGAATAAATAGCATGATAAAATTCACTCTAACCTTTGTAACTGAATTCAAATTTGGTAAAATATCAGTCCTATGATACAACAACTTTAAGAGTTCTTTAACAATAGACTGTTAGTTAAAAGCATCTTTAATGTTGTGGCAAGATATTATGCTAGGTTTGGAAGACAGAAAGAAAGTAAGAGAAATAATTTATCTTCCCCCAATATTTTTTTATTCTGCACAACTGGAAGATTCTAAGAACCAATGGGCTTGTGTATGGTGGAATTTTACTCCCACTAAAGCATGAAATTTACAATGAAATTCATGTATTCACAATACCATACTTTGGTCATGACTTCGGCCCTCCAGTACCATACATTTAATTAGGGTAATCTATACTAATATGTATTTCTTACACATGTTGCCTTTATTTATAAGAAATTACTTCCTAGATATTCTCTGAGAATAGCAAGGAACAAGTACTTTACCAATGATGGGCAAGTGCCTAGCTTACTGTTTTGAAAATAAACAGGAATTCAATAGGAATACATAATGGATAACAGATAGCATGCTAACAAGTGAAAAGTAAGACAGTGAATTGGTTAAATGCAGCACTTTGTTAACACCCTCGAAAGGCCAAGACATTATATGGTACTTTGATAAATACTGCTACTGGAACATCCTCTAAAAAGCTTCCCTCTGGATTTTTTTCATTCTTGAAAAAGAATACATAAAGCCTCCTGAGGATTAGACAAAAAGCTATTTCAGTCATCTCTTTCTTTTCCCTGGCTTAGTAAATCACTCTCCATAGTGTAAGCAAAACCAAATTATAGTTATGGGAATTAGGGAAGGGCATATAGGATTTTACAAAGGACTAAGACTAAGAGACTTTCTGTTTCTGGACAACCTTTGATGGCAGCAAAGCCTTGCTTGACATTTCCATCAGCCAGACATGACAAAGAAGAAGAAATGAAAGGGGGAAATGGGAAATAACTACAAAAAAATATGTGATTCCCAAGTAAAAGTCTTCTTGACTATACAGAAGTATTTCTGTTTTGTTTTAGTTTGTTTTATTTTCCACTTCAGCCACATAAGCACGATTAATAACTTTCTCTAGGATCCTAAAAGAGAAGAATAGCAGATTAAACAGAATGACAGCACAGTCTATGGGATGGGGTTGTACCCAGAAGAGATCAGTTTGTAGCTATTATTGGCCATAAAGCTTGACTGGTAAAATAGACCTTTGTTGGTAGTCTCACCAGAAACTCTCCCTTTTGATCACTTCCCAAATTGTTCAGGGAAGTGAAGTAGAGCCAGGAAAATGGACTCCAACCCTAGTTCCATGCTAAAAAAAAATAAACTCATTGCTTCTTACTGGACAAAGGATTTAGCTCATGGGGAGACATGTGATCAAACCTCGTATATAAAGGAGTCATTCTCCTCAGCTCTGTTCCATATTTTGGATCCAAATATGTTTCTTGCTTGCAGGACATTAAAAAAAAAAAGGATGTCCATAGTTCTGGTAGCTATTGGCAACCATTTTAAGACTACGGGGGAAACATTATTGATGAAATGTTGACCATAAACAAGGCTGGGCTGAAAGAAACTGGTCCTTGGTGATACCTGAAACTGCTACCTCTGGTCTTTTCAGTTATATGACTCAATAAATTTTTATTGATAAAGTGTATTTGAGGTAGCATTGCTACTGAAGTATATTGCCATTGAAGTGTAGTGAGAGACTGGCAATGCAACAATGTTAATCGTTTGTCAAAATATATCTTTTTATTTATGCAGCATTTATTTGTTATATGTATCAAATCCTGTGCTAAATCCAGAAGATGCATCACATGAAAAACAAGTTAAGCATGGTCTTTACCCTCCCAAAATTTAGAACTCAGTTAGTATATAGAAAATAGGCAAGAAGCATGGGAAGTGCCATGAGGAGAGAAACATAGAGTATCATGGAAGCAATTAGAAGTCCCAATATAGTGGGCATTTATATATGTGAATATTCTCACTTTAGTCTCTCTTCCTAAAGCTCCTGGATTTCTTTTCTTTTCTTTTATTTTTTTTTTTAATTTTTTTTAACGTTTTATTTATTTTTGAGACAGGGAGAGACAGAGCATGAACAGGGGAGGGTCAGAGAGAGGGAGACACAGAATCTGAAACAGGCTCCAGGCTCTGAGCTGTCAGCACAGAGCCCGACGCGGGGCTCGAACTCACGGACCGTGAGATCATGACCTGAGCCGAAGTCAGCCGCTTAACCGACTGAGCCACCCAGGCGCCCCCTGGATTTCTTTTAGAAGAATTATCTTTCCATTGAGTATTGTTAGAATGGTAAATGCCTGATTCATACTACAGAAATAAAAATGTTCAGGTTTCTTTCTTTTCACAGCCCAATTAATTCAGGGCATACATGTATTATTTTGCTTACTAATCAGCTGCTCTTTTCCCAGAGCATCTTGAGTATCACAAATAAAGAAGAAATAATTGGAATTCATTGTTCATTCCCACTGAAGCACCCAAAGCAAATGATTCCAGCTACAAGATTGTTGTTCCCTGGCATCCAACATATTTCCCCTACTGATCAGTCCTGAGAACCCCAATAGTCATCCCATAAATTCTGTTGTGCTTGTGTTAACCAAACTTAGTTGCTGTTGCCTGAGATCCAGGAACCCTAACATATACTTTGGGTGTCAAGGAAGACACCTGATGGAAGTGACCATGAAGTTGAGATATTTTTGCTATATGTCCATAAACACGGTTTATTAAAGGACTGGTATCCCTAAGATTAATTTGGAGGGGAATAAAATGTGAAATTGTAACTCAGAGTTTAAACACAAAAAAAGGGGGTAAGAGGAAACTACATAGATTAAAGTAATGCAACATGTACAGGGTTCAAGAAAAGTGAAGGCAACAGGAATAGAAAAATTGTTGTGGCTCAGTCTTGATCAAATAAACCATGAGAAAATGCAAAAGAATCTAAAGAACTCCTGAATTCAACCAAGGAGAAACAGCATATTCCATGACTAACAGGCAAAAGCAAATGGTACAGAATAAAAGAGAAGGGTAAACCCTAAGTCACTGGCGCTAGCCATCCATTGTAAAAAACCATTTTTCAGTCCATTTTTGAAGGATCTATGATTTAATTAAGAGCATTCTTATTAGTCAATTGGCGTACTGTATATATATGTTGAATATGCACATGGACATAGCTTACAGTTAATTTGCATTGTATAGACATAGATTAATTTTTAAATAAATCTGAATATAGTAGACTCATAGTTTCTTTGGGGAATCTTCTAAGCAAATATCTTTTTTTTTAATGTTGATTTATTTTTGAGAGAGAGTCAGAGTGTGAGTGGGGAAGGGGCAGAGAGACAGGGAAACATGGAATCTGAAGCAGGTTCCAGGGTCTGAGCTGTCAGCGCAGAGCCCGATGCAGGGCTTGAACCCATGACCACAAGATCATGACCTGACCCAAAGTCAGACTCTTAACTAACTGAGCCACCCAGGCACCCCTAAGCAAACTTATTTTCTTATACTACAGGAAAAAACACTGTGGTACTGGGGCTAAATGTATCTAAAATTTGGATCCAAATGACAGCTAATCATGGTATGGTGCCAAGGTTGGAATAAGTGTGTTCGATTGACTCCTTCAGGTCACCAGACACCATGACATTTGTAGTACAACTGGCATAAGTTACTAAACAGTAGCTCCATCATCTTGTTTCTCCAGTCAGTTCTATTCAATCAAGTCAAAGCTACCTGGCTTTTATATTGTAGTAAATAGAATCATGGCTGTTCATTTGAGGAGTTAAAATTTCTCTGGCACCGAATTCTAGGAGAAGTTAATGTTAAAAATTCTTATACAAGAGCCATGCACTATGTCTTCAAACATGATTTTGTTATTAAAAAATAACAGGAATGACTTTAAGTCAGGTTCCATTCAAAATTAAATTCAAATTCCAAGCAACCCACATCCAACACTCTCTATGAACTAGAGAGAAATGTGATTTCAACATGGAGTCATGGAACATCGCAGGAAAGCCCTTCCATGACATTATCACAGAGAAGACACTAGGGGAATGTGTGAAGCCCACCTCCACTTTAACACTGAACACAAGCATCAGGACAAATCACAGTGTATTAAAATGCATGTGCTATAGGAAATAAAGCGATCAAACCATGTAATGAAGACTTGGCCTACTGGATATTTATAGGGACCAACATCTATCAAAGAATGGAAGAAAGTGTTTGGGCAGAGGGAGACGTCAACTGTGACAAAGTCTCAGGTCATCAGAATTGACCCCAATTGGGCAGAAGTGCCTGGCTTTATACTAACATTTCAGTCACTGGATGTGGGCTGCCCAAGAAGGACATGACCTCAGCAAGTTGACTCGCTTGAAGTAAGGTGAACTTTCTCCAGTGGAAGAAAACCCGGAAATAGCTCTTGCAGCAGCTGAGACAAACAAGTCCATTCCCAAAGTGGTCTGTGCAATGCTGTCTGTGCCCCCCACACCAGAAATCCCAAATAACAAGATAAATTTTCCTTGTGAATCTTATTGGATATCTTGTCCACAAATGGCTAAAATGGCCTCTGATAAAAAGGAAACAGCAGGTCCAAAATATAGTGACTTGTGCTAGATTCCACATCAGCAAACAAGACTTAATATCTAATTACAGTCATGTCCCACTTTCCTACCTCCAGGAATATAACCATTAACATTCAACCTGGAATTACCTGACCAGCACTACTGAGGAAGTACACCTGATGGAGCTCCTTTCTATTGCTATATGGGATGCTGCCCAATCCATGAATCATTGAATAAAACCAATGTAATCTTTAAATGTAATAATAATAATAATAACAACAACAACAACATGAATGAAACCTTTTTGGTAGACATTTTTATGTCATATTTGAGTGAGAGGTTGTTTTGTTTTATTTTGTTTGGATGGCTTGTATATGTGAACTTTTTATATATGTCCTAGTTTCTCTCTTTCAAATCCCTAACCATTTGCTGAGAATGTAATTTGTGTAAGGCGTTATGTCAGGTGTTAAACGACAGTGGTTCCCCAATGTGAATCACCTACTTGGTGAAGCTAACTGCATCAATATTGTCTTAGAAGCCTTTAGAAATACAGACTTCCAGATCTCTTTGCAGACATTCTGATCCAGACAGTCTAGGGTAGATGGAAAGCATCTGTTATTTTTTAATCTCTCAAAGTGATTTTATTGCAGTCAGTTTTAAGATTAGTGCTATAAGTAATCAAAGATGTAGATGATATGTCTCTCTCCTTTAAGGAGGTCACAATCTAATTATGAAAATATACCACATAGTCTCATAATCAGATTATGGGGAAACTGTAGTAAATGCTATAAGAGAATTGCAACTATGATTCTTCATATCATGGGCTTTTCTTGATTTCCTAAAACAATGCTTTGTAACAGGGGTTCTTAATCTGGGATCCATGAATTCCTGAAAGGTCCATGGATAGAAGAAGTTTTGTAGACTAAGGTGAGGAAAACAATTAATCTTTATTTACATTATGTTCTAACTGAAATATGTAATTTTCTGCAATTATTAATGTAGGCAAAAATTCACAGTAGTATTAGCAATGTCTGAAATCACAACAGAGATCTTAATCTATCATTTACTTTTATCACTACTTCAAAAGTATAGTAATTATTATCATTTAACTTGTTACTGAAAAGCACAAATACATCATATTTTGGTGTTTTACTAACTACATGTACTTTTTCCTAATTATTCCAAGGTGTCAGAAAACAATCATTTCTCTGATAGAAAACCACAGAATATTAGAGATAGAAAAGATGTTACCAATCATGCAAACTATCTTGTTCTTTTTATAATTGAAAAATAATTCTGTGTAGTGAACACTGTGGTTAACTTACTAATTCCTCTACCCCGATGAGAAACAAGTAGCAGTGTAGCTTTTACAACTGACCTCAAATCTGATTGTGAAAGGAAATACTATCTCCCCTGTCAGTGATTCTTCTCGAGTGGGCTAGTGCCCACTTCAGTGATGAGGAATAAGAAAACTTTGTGAGAAAATTCTGCCTTATTCCTTAACTAAGAGAGATGAGATGCTCTTCTCTCTTCTACCAAAGTGAGTATGGAGAAAAGTTCCCTTGTTTCTCTGGTGTCATGTTTCAATTATGATGGAAGCCATCCTTAAGACAAACCTACATGCAAAAAGAGAAAGAACCAAGAGAAAAGAGAGAAAAAGAACCTGATCTCTGAACAAACTGTGACTGGTGCTGACCCACCTCTACTTTGAATTCCCAGTTATGAGTTAATGTGATATTCCCAGTTATAATTCCATATCGTTTTTAAGCCATTGTGACCTGGTTTAAAATCACTGACGGGGCCACCTCGGTGGCTCAGTCAGTTAAGCATCCTACTCTTGATTTTGGGCTACTCTTATCGTTCGTGGGTTCAAACCCCACGTCAGTCCAAACTGACAGTGTGGACCCTGCTTGGGGTTCTCTCTCTCTCCCTGTCTCTCTGCCCCTCCCCTGCTCATCCTCTCACTCTCTCTCTCAAAAATTAATTAATTAATTAGCTAGCTAATTAATTAAAATAAAAAATAAAGTCACTGACAAGATTGATTAGCCTCATTTCACCTGCATTTTTAAATTTTGTGTTAATGGAGAACTTGCCATGTGCCAGATACTTCCTTAAACTATTTATATTAAATCTTGTCACAAAACCCTATTGTTACCCCTATTTCTACAGCTGAGAGAATCAAGGTGCAGGGCAGTTCAGTCACTTGTCTAGAATGGTCTGCTTAATAATGAATGGGATTAGGATCTGAAACTTTCTGAAGACTTGGAATCTACTTTGTATATTTAGCACCCTGCTGCCCACCCAACATGGTTAGCCCTATAACTGGAATAAAGGAGTATTTTAGTATGTATGAAATGACAGTAATAATATTGATATAAAATTCCTATCACTTACGGAAGATTGGGAATATTTAACTATGTTTCTATTTTACTTATGCATTTAAATCCTCTGAGAAGAGACAATTGAAAGTAAAAAAAAAAAAAAATCTTGCATTTACTTAAAATGTGATCAATGTTTTTATACAGTTACAACATCTACATTCTCATGGAAATTGCTGTTTTGTGACTCAGGAACACCTAGGTAGAAAGTAAATTAGAAAACTGCATTCTGGGAAGTAAGGGGCTACATTGAGTTATGGTTTAATTTTAGTGTAAATTAGTATCAAGGGGAAAAGAATGAGTCAACATCAAGCAATGGCCACCTCTAAAATTGCAATGTAGTGGGCCCAAGAGGTAGTCAACACAGGTGAGTATATGTAAGGGTTCTGGGAGAAGAGCTGTGGGAAAACATAAAATCAACCACTCAGCCAGTGCAAGTCAGGGGAACTCAGTGATGTAGCAACAGTAGGTAATTAATGTGGCTGATTTAATTGGCTCCACAGGCCAACTAGGTGGGACTCGAGCATGCAACAGTCAATAATACGTAATCATTTCACACAAGTGTTTCCAAACTTGTTAAATCATAAGAGTTGCAAAGAGTACTGGTTAAATAATAGATTCCTAGGTTATCTTTTATAGAGCTTCACGCAGTCACTATCAGATTGAAAGAAAGCTTTGCATTTTAAACAAATATCCATAATGGTAGGTCTTGAATCTGGCAAACTTAAGAACCGCTGATTTTAGACTAATCAAACCAAAGAAGGAAGACAATGACCGTAACTATAAAGTGAGGGATGTAGTGTAAGCCAGTTGAGTGGGACTTTGTGCAACACTCCTTTCCATTTAGAAACGTGTGTAACCTTCATTGGTGAGATAATTATGGACTGTGTATTTCACGCTAGTCATTGTGTTGTAAGTGGATGTTTGTGATGAATGCGCTGTGGCTTCTCTCCCCAGAAGTATCTAGTCAATGGAAGAAATATGTAAGTCAATAAGCAATTATAATTTACTTAAAAAATTAATATTAAAGTATATAGTTTTCCAGTAGCAAACAGAAGCTTGTGACTTAAGTTTAGGAAGCATACCTACATTGAGAATTGAAAGGCAAATGTGGAATAAATGGATCATGTGCAAAGGCTGAAGTGCTTCTATGGAGTAAAGTCTTGTGTGAGGTGGGAGGAAAGTAATTGGAAGCAGTCAGGAGAGGTACATAGGAAACAGATGGTGAAGGGACTTCAGAAATGTACAGTCTCTGGAGAGATTTGAGCAAGGGAGTGACATAATCGGATTTGTATTTTGGAAAGAACAGTGACTGCAGAGTAGAGAATAAATTAGAGTAGGACCAAGTTTATAGTCAGTTTAAAAAAAACAAAAGCTGGGGCCGTATTTTAGCCTTTGATGATAATCACCTATTGTATTAATTTTGTTATGCTACATAATCATATCACATATTTAGTGGTTCAAAACCACATACACCTGTTTGTATGGATTAGGAATTTAAATATGGCTTCCCTGGCTCAAGGTTTTATATGGTTGCAATGTGTCAGCCAGGGTCGTGTTCTCATTTGGAGACTAGGGAAGGATCTGCTTCTTTCATGGTTGTTGGCAACCTTTAGTCCCTTGTGGTTTTAGAACTAAAAGCTTTTATTTTTGCTGACTCTTGGCAGAGGTCACCTTCAGCTCCCAGAAGTTCCTTGCCATGTGGAGTTCCCCAACATGGCTTGGGGAGAAGAATCTTAACATCTGTCCACCAGGCCTTAGTTAAGAAAAAGTTATTAGAGATGGAATGAAATGGGTAAGTTCAAGTTCTATTAGATCATCTTAAATAAGATTACATTGTGTACATCAGTGATCATTACAGCTGAGTCACTCATTAACCTGCATCATATTTATTAAACCTAAGAACAAAACCAAGAAATATCTGAACCTTACCCTTTGGAGGGATAATATACTCTATTAGGTGCACGTGCTGGGGTCGTAGACTAACTCACTTCACTGCCATGCAATGGTTATAAATTAAGTGTTTCTCTAAGTGGAGAAATAGACTTGGGAAGAAAATTTCCCACCATGGACAGTGAGTTTGAAGACATTCTTTAATTATCAAGAAAAGATGCCCACAGAATGACACTCTTTTCTAGCAATACTAACAGCAGGCATTAGTCACTGTCTTGGCCCAGGAGCAGATGCTAGAGTCCTGGAATTTCACTTGCAAGTGGTTAAAACCAAGCACATCATTTCAACATGTCACAGTTATTTGACATTTCAGGAAAGGGATTACCAATTAGTTTAACTAATTTAGCCAAAATCTTAGGAAAAATTTCCAAGTTATTTCCACCTTGTAGCCCTGCCATATGTGTCTCCAAATTCTACTTCTCTAATATATGTCCCAAATGTAGAGAGAATCAAAGCCTGTTCAAATCGTTCACAGAAATCCCATAATCTCTGGAGTATCCTGGGAAGTTAATAAGACTAAATTAGGAACCTCGTTTATCTTCCGTGCAGCAAGTTCAAATTCTTGAGTGCTGATCTAATGATAGATTGCAAAGTATTCCACAACAGTCATGCAAATCAAGTATCATTTTTAACTGATTTCCCACACCATTGTTAGTCTATAGGAATGCAAATGGTTGTTTCATTAGTATTGGTGCTGCTAGATGATGTTGATTTGAATTTGAAATGCCTTCTTGATCACCAAGATGTTACATCCTTCATGCAAACTAAATTCGCCCCCAGTAAGCTTCGCCCTAGCAGGTAAATTCAAACTAGAGAATGTTGCCCACTGACACACTGGCATTATACAGAGCAGCTGTGGAATAGCCTTGTGCTCACTTCCCTTAATAGAGTTTTATTTTCTCCAGCTTGCTGCTCCTTCAGGCAGGACACATGGGCAAGAAAACAAGTGATGCTTTTCAACTACAAGGGTAAATTAGCCTGTAGAGAAATAACAAACATAGGTACTAAAATAACCATAATAATTCTTAATGTTATTAAGTGTAATACTAAGAGTGATAAATATAGCAATATAGTTATAATTACATAATGCTAGCTAATAATACTAATAATAGCTAATGTTTTGGTGCACGTACAGGCAAGTCAGAGGGCTGAAGTTGTTAACCAGTCTAAGCTTATCCTTATCCCCATTTTAGAAAAGAAATTGAACTCTGGGCCTGCTTATATGTTTTATCCAAAGTATCCAGAGGCAAGATTCACACTCAATTGTATCTTCCTTAAAGTTCTTTGAAGTTCTTAAAGATGTATAGTGTAGCCAAGTTCATTCCAAGGATGTGAAAAAATAAAATAAAGCAACAATAATCTGAATAAACTAGTGGTTGAAATCACAGAGAAGATTTTTTTGAAGAAAAGATATATTTAAGAACTGGTTCCTACTGTCCGTAGTCAAAGTACATTATGCTGTCACAAAAAAATATAGCAGTGATTGTCTAGAAATCATAATTAAAATAATAGTGCAATCCCCTCATTCTTTAATGCTCACAATCAAAATCTAGTGTTCTGTAACTTTAATTGGGTTATTTATTCTATTTTCTTCAGGCACATTATTTCCTTTAAATGTTTGAGATGATGTATTTCAGTGAGTTTAAAATTAAGTCTAGTCTACTGGGTTGATTATACCTGGCTCCTCTTTATTTTCACCCCTAGTATAGCATGCAAGGGTCTCTTCATTATTATCTGTAGCAAACAATGTTCTCCAGTGAAACCATTACCTTCCAGTCTTAATAAACTCTAATGCTATAGCACTCAGCTCATGTTTTTTTTTTCTAAGTTCATTTGAATTCTGGACACATAATCATGCTATTACAAATACTGCCTGTGGGAAATGAGAAAGCAAAGCCATTTGTGTGCTATACCGACTGACATACCAGATGACAGCCAACTGCATAGCATTTAGCCAGTAAAACAAACAGAAACCATGTTGAGTCTTCCATGCATGAAGAAGAATTGCAAGCATATGCTCACCATGCCTTTCTTAATTGAAGGCGCTAAGCTTATTCTGGGTGTTTTACGTATCATGTTCCACCCAGAGCATTACAGAGTATGAGAGGATCAGGATAAATAGTATGGAGAAATTGTATGATGTTTGGAAGCTAGAGAAAACTTCTTTGTGAAATGATTGCCTCTCTACTCACTTTTTCTCATTTTTTTTTCTGTTTCCTACATATTGAGAACATGCCTAATTGGTCAATAATAATGTCTCAAACTGAAAGTGAAGTCAGTGTCTAGCACAAAACCTTTCTTCTTTCTCTCTTTTTCACTCCTGGATAGTCTAACTGGTCTGCAGCACAGTTGAGAAATAACTGTGCACTTCTTAATACCCATCACCATTTCAATACAAACAATGAAAACAGAACAGAGCTTTATGGGGAAAATGATTATGCCTCTTGTAAAGGTACTGTCTCACCTCCAAACCCACCTTCTCCTACCCTTTGTGATGATACTCTGCAAACCACTTACTGTATACAAACTGCTGCCTGCTAAGCTTTGACAATGACAGGGGCCAGAAGGAGCCTGCTAGGTTGGAGGAGGAGGAAAGGGCTTACTTTTTCCTGTTCTCTGTTGGGCTTCCTGACTGCTCTGTTTCCTGTGAGCAACATATCAGCAAGGAGTCTTCACCTTGGCAGTGGCAGTTCCTTTCCAAAACAGCGAGTGAATCCAGTTTTCAGTTTCCCCGGCACTCAGAGAACCAGCTCCATCGATATCAGCTCCATTGGACTGGCATGCCCTCCTAAGAAATCTGGCTCCTAGCCCATGGGACCTCTCCTCTGAGCTCAGGGACAACAGCAACAATTGGGTAGCAGCCCCTCTTCAGAGAAATGTGGCATGATAGGTTCTGTCTTGCCAACGACCAGGAGAACTATAGCTTAATGACAGATTATCAGACTCTTTCTGTGAACTCTAAAGAACTTCAAGCTTTGTGGAGCATTGTAGTAGAGCAAATGGGAGATATAGGCCATGGCCTCAAAGCTGAAGAATTAATTTTTCCTCTTCACTGAGCATTCTTTGACTCTATTTTTAAAATCTGTTAATATCACTGACTTCACTAATTTTAGCTGCTCTGTTTTCCCTAAGAGCTTATATATCTTTGAAGACCAACATTGTAAGCTTGTAGAGGGTAGGAACCTTCTGTTTTGTATACTCAGTTCATTGTCAGTGCTCAATATGTCCGAAATGACAACAAGGGAATTGCTTGACTTCTGCTATAGTTTCTGATTTGTGAACAGCAGGTTGCTGAAAAGGTTCTACCTATAGTGTATGGAGATAGGATTGTCCCAAAGGAATAGAATGGTAACTTAATAACTACCTTAATTCAGAGTGTCAGCAGGGGAGAAAATGTAAGTAGCGGCAAGAAATGGCAAATTGTAGCTTCTACAGGACAAAGGGGAAAAAGAGCCAAACAAAACAAAAAACCCAAGAAACTCTGGAGTTATATTAAGATTGCTCCAGTAAAGCTTTCCTAAAACAGCTGTATATCTGAGGCCTGCCTTTTGGCATCATTAATATCATAGGCTAGGAATAGATGCCGTGAAACCCTATGAAGCTACCAGACAGTGGAGAGAAACTGAAGAGGTGAATAATACAGTGAAAACACAGAAGTGGTAGGCTTATGAGGCTGTTTATTCTGCAGCAATTTTATCCAGAGCAAGCTGATCGCTTTTCTAATGCCTTAAATCAAACAGCAGGTTATCTACAGCCCCAAGGTAAGAATTATTAAGCTTTAGCCAACTTTCAGACTTGAAACATTGCAGAGGTAGAACTGGAAGACTTCTCAGGGTAGTTTCTTTCCTATTTTTTTCTTTTTTTACCTTCATATCCTAAAAACTGATAGAAATAAAATTCTAATTCTATATCCCTCTGTTCTGGATTTCCTCACCATTCTTCCTATACAAAGAACACTTTCTATATGAATCATGGTTTCAGTCCAAACCCATGTTAAATGTTTTGGAAATGTTTATACTCAAAACACTTCTGTTCCTTTTTTTTTTTTTAATTAAAGTATAATGTGGAGATTCAAGATCAAGACAAAGAAGAGCTGTGGTCCTCTTTCTCTTTACAGATAATAGATCTTAAGAAGTATTGGCATTGGTTCTAGAGAAGTCTCCAGAGGAAAATATCCTGGACTCTAGTATCATATAGGCAAAATCTCTGTTTTGGAAAGGAACCAAAAGATCATATAGACCAAAAATCAAAAACTTTTCTTGTAAAAGACCATACATTGAATATTTTAGGTTTTGTGGGGCATACAGTCTCTGTCATACTACTCAATCATGCCATTATAGCATGAAAGCAATGCTTACAATGCATAAACAAATGAGCATAGCTCTATTTCAATAAAATTTTATTTACAAATACAGGGAAAGGGCCATATTTGGTCAACAGGTCAAAATTTGCAACCCTTGATACAGACTATCAAGCATAAGATGAAAAAGAAAAACAGGAAATTCCTTTAAGTTGGGAAACAAAAGAGGTCCTGAATATCAGACTTCTATTTGATTATTAATCTCTTCATTTTTAGGTATAATAATCCAGCAGTTAAGGGCAGATATCTTAAGTGTACATCTTCATATACTTTTACATATGTGTATATATATATACATGTGTATATACACATATAGATATGTGTGTGTGTATATATATATATATATATATATACATATGTATATACACATATACATATGTGTGTGTATGTATATATATATGTGTATATATATATATATATATATATATATATATATATGTATATATAAATATATATCCCTGTAGATACCACCTAGGTCGTGATATAAAACATTTTCAACACCTCCCAGAAGGCTCTCTTGTCTGCTTTCTGAATCAGTTACTCACAGAAGTAACTTTCATTCTTACTTTATCAATATGAAATAATGCTACCAATTCTTGAATTCCATATAAATGGAGTAGGTCAGTTTATAATTTATTGTTTAATGTTTCTGCTGCTTAACATTATGCATGAGAAATTATATACCATTTTATAAAATTCTTTCTCTAAAATGTAAAAATTCAAACATGTTTGTTACAGCGTTATTTATGTCAATTAAGTAAATATTCGATTATAAAGCAATGGTTACATAAGTATAGTAGATTTTTTTGTGCCCACTGTATAACTCAAATTATATATATAACTCAAATTATATTAGAATTGACTTGAGCTCCCATCTAACAATCAGCTACTTGGGACTCCTTTCCTTTATATCACCACATGCCCCTTAACCATCATCCAAGAGCCATAGGGCTTGTATGGTACGAGAGGGGTGGGCCAGCCTTCTTTTCCCAAGCTGAGAAGAGATCTAATGTCTACCCAATTGCAGCTTGTCCTCCCAACCTCACAGATGCGCTGTTCAGAGTAGTTTACCCCAGCCCTGCCAGCACATACCACAGTTAAGTCTCTCCCCTAGGTCTGTCCAAGTCTCTCTTGCTGAGCTCCCTAACCATGATCCTTTAAAGGAGGGCCACTCTGCCAACAACTCCACTCTCCATTTTGGGTGAGGCCCAGTGACCCTCATTTAAGGTCCCAAAGCTTTGTAACACTAAGTTTTTTAGGCATTCACATAGCTGTTTACTTCCTCAGAACAGTGTTTTAGAGAAGAGTCCAAACTCCGAAAGACAGTGAGTGTAGGTAGTTAAGATCATGAACTCTGGATTCAGATAGCTCAGAGTCAACTTCCAGCCCTTTTACCCAATAGCTGCATAAAATTTGGTAAAATATTTAACTAACTTGTGCCTGTTTTGCCCATGCAAAATGGTGATAATAACACTACATACCTTATAGGGTTGATATAAGGATTAAATTAATTAATGCATGTAAAATGATTGGAATAATGCCTGACACATAGTAAGCTACATTACAGAGTGATAGCAATTAACCCTGAGATGCAAAGCCTTTCTGCTCATCTCTTTTGTATAATAATCTAGGTATTATTATTCTAGGCCCTACAGTAATAAAACTTAATTGCCCAAGTAGGTTTAGTCAAAGGTTCCAAACTGGGCTGATACAGAAATTAAAAAAGCTAAATACAAACTGAGTATATTGTATGATTTTTAAGTGTAAAAAATATATATACATAAGCATAGAAAACATACTGGGGGGAAAAAGAAAATATAGTGGATGGAAATATATCAAGATGCTGACAGTCATCTCGCAACCGTGAGATTATAGATGATTTTAATTCCCTCCTTTATATATTTGTATAATCTCCAATGCCATAAGCAGGTGTAACTTTTAATTTTAACAATACAACTGTCTTTGTGTGTAGTTTATTTAAAATAATGTATAAAACTTGTATTTGAGTGCTAGAACTTCATATGGTAGACATAACCATGAGGCAAGTCAACTAGCATGTCCAAACTTTGGTTTGCTGATAAATAAAAGAGGAATAATATCCCTACTTCCATTGGTTGTAGAAATTAAAGGATAAATCACATAAGGAAATCCTTATTAGATAGCACATAAAGTAACGTACTATTTACAAATGTAAGAAATTTCATTGATTATATTATTAGATTTAAAAAGGCGTATAAGGTAATATTTTCAGAAACTCAAGGTGTTCATTTATACCGAGGCCATTAGGGAAAAAGTGAACAAAAATTCCAGCTAAGAAAGTGATTTAAAAGTTTATTAAACCATTGTTCCTTCACTTCCTTTGCGCATGGTCACAGGAGACAGTTGGCTGGCTGGTCCCTGCTTATAAGAGAGAAAACCCATGTGAACACACCAAGAGTGCTAAGATGATTCTAGTACTACAAAAATTAAAAGTGTAATAGGAGCTTACTTATTAGGGATGAAAAAATGAATAAGATAGGTCATTATCCTAAAATATTTCACAGTATAAAATATATAGAGAAATTACATGCATTTTTATTCTACCTTAATCTATGATCATACATATTTTTAATCTTTGTGGAATGTATCTTGATTATTGTAGCTCTTGTTGCTTTTTGTACATTTTAAAGGTTAACTTTAAATGTTCACACACACACACACACACACACACACGCACACCTATTGTTTTTCATTGTTAAAACTGGCAGACAGATCAGGAAACCCTCTCTGTTCCTTTCATTCATTGTTGAGTTTTCAGCTCTTATGGACACCAGTTTGTTTAATAAGATGGTGAGTCTGGAAAACTGTTCCTAAAAGTGAACCGAATAAAATGAAGTTCTCAATTCCTTCTACTCTAATTTTCTAAACTCTTCACCTTTGAAACACTTTACCTTCTCCTATCTTTGGTCTTCCCCTTGTTCTCCCGAAAGCAATTGTTGAGATTAACACACTAAAATTTGACTGGAAATTTGAAGATGGATTAAAATAATAATTATTCTGTGTATGTTTTACTAGCCATCACACCACTTTTTGTCACAAATACACAGTCATCAGAAGTTGGTGGATCTCAGAAAAGTATAGCCAAAGTGTGGCCAAAGAACTACATTTCACTGACTAGGAAAGTAGCTCAAGTTAGAGGAACTAATTTAGCAGCTAGGTCCTAATGCAGTGGTCCCAACTTGACCATTCACTAGCTATGTAACCTCTGTAGTTTCTACATTATTTCCAAGCCTTATCAATTGCCCTAGTGCAAAGTGGAGAGCTTAATAAACATGGGGCTACTTACCAAGCACAAATTGGTTTATCCGCTTTCTTTCAGCCTTTGGCTGGGGACATAAAATACAAATGATCTATCTATTTCTCTTATAGTAGAGTTAAAAAATCATAAAGAAGGAGTTAAAAGACTGATCTGGGATCCATTCGCCTCCTTCATGGGAGAATGCTATTAGGAAAAAGAAAAGTTGCAGGTAACCACTAGGTTTGAAATTCTTGTCATTTGGACTTCTGGGTAAAAAGACCATTAATATAGACTAGGAAGAAGAGACTTTGTCTCTGAAATATCCTTGTATTTCATAGGTTTCCCTGATGCTGCTGGCTAAGGTTTAGCTACAGTGAGCAAGACCCAGGATCTAGGAGGTATAGCTCCCTGAGGGATGTTCTGTAAGTTATGCAGTTCTCTGGGGTATAAAATAAAGATGTTTCATAATTGTGGCACTCCCCACAGTAATAAAACCTAGCAAACCACACCTAAGACTTCCTCTGTTTTGGGCTAGAGGGCCGTATCTGATGTAGCACTTTGCAAACCATGTGTAGTGTGTCAGATCTTTCTTTGCTGCATCTGAGCATTTTGATACTTTCATCTGTAGTACCGTGTGGCAAACACTGATATCTACTAAGAGATCTGATTCTGTGAATCTCTTTTCACAATCCAGTCCTATGTGTGGGTAAAGCAGTGTTTCAGAACTACTATATCAACAGCAAAGTTAACAACTCCATCACCGTTTCTTCTGAGAGAACTCTCTGGCCTCACTAACATTTGACATCATTCCATTGTCATGGATATGTCCCTTCTTTTCACCAGCCCCAATATTAGTTAGCTCAATTACACTGCAATAACAAATAAGTTTCTAAAATTCAATGGTTTGAGGATCAAGAAGAATATTTCTTTTGTAAAAGTCCCAGGCAGACGTTTCCTGCTGGGGTCGGGTGGGGGGCTGCTTCATATACCTGTTCAAGGACCTAGACTTTTGGAGCCTCTGCCATCTTCAAGGTCTGTAGCTTCCAGATTCACCCTGGGGCTTGTGACGCTGGACAGCCATAAAGGAGAGCAAACAAGAAGAGGTCCTTGGGGTATTTTCTGTGCCAGGCCTGGAAATACATTTATCACCCCAGTCATTCCCACAGCCTCACCTAACTGCAAAAGGGGCTGTTAAACACAGTCTGACTCTGCTTGGAAAGAAAGAAATGGAGAATGGGTTTTGGACAGCTAAGTTTCTTCCACAGGCCCTCACAGATGGATTGATCTTTTTCTAAACTTATAAGACAAATAGACCACTAAAAGGGGTCAGGCAAAGGGTTTTTTGACAAGTCTTTTATTTTCTATCCAAGATAATATCAAGTCATAATCCCATGCTTTCTTCACTGATTCCTTATCTCTCTGCTGATAAAGTTTCATTTGCTTAAATAGCTGGGAGGTGGGAGATCTCCCCCACCCACCACCATCTTAGACAAAAAAAAAAAGAAATACAGCAATAGTCATCTTCCACAGATATTACCCAGTAGCTGCATCCAAAGAGAGAATGTATTTGTAATCACACAAAGGCCCAACTCTGTCTTTATAAACCAGTTGATTACTCGTGGTAAAAGGTCCAAGAACAACCTCTCTTTTTTATATTCAAGTCAGTGAGAGGCAGTGGCACTGTTTCCATTCCCTATAGAAAAGTCAAAAACTAGAAAGTAGCGGGGCGCTTGAGTGGCTCAGTTGGTTGAGCATCTGACCTCAGCTCAGGTCGTGATTTCACAGTTTGTGGGCTCCAGCCCTGTGTTGGGCTCTGCTGACAGCTCAGAGCCTGGGGCTTACTTCAGATTCTGTGTCTCCCTCTCTCTCTTCCCCTCCCCAGTTCATTCTCTCTTTCTCCGTCTGTCTCTCAAAACCAAATAAATAAACTTAAAAAAAAAAAAAAAAACTAGAAAGTAGCAGACACAAATTCCAAAAAGAGGAAGATACAAGAATTTTAAACAACATTACTCATTCCTATTTTCTGTCTTTGCTGTATCATGTAGAAAGTATTTCTTCAGATGGAACAGTCAGAACTTATAGTACCTCACGTTAAGAACACTAGTGACCATTTCTCAATGTTGAGGGTAAAGAAATAGCTGTCACAATACAAAGATCCAAAAGGTTTCTTAGCCCACAAGTAGGATTTTTCCAAGGGCCCCTTGGGATCCAGAGGGGGTCACATTCCTCAGTTATATGTGATAGACCCATTTAGGACAACCACATTTAGACTCTCTTTAGGACAACCACAAAAATATGATTTATTTGTGTGGTTATTGATTAATGTCTTTCACATCCCCTCAATACAAAGTTTCATAAGAGCAAAGACCCATTTTGGTGTTTGTTTGTTTGTTTGTTTGTTTGGCTTACCATACAATCCCCAGTATCTGGCATGGAGCTTATCATGTAATTGGAGCTCAATAATATTTGGTAAAGGGCAAAAAAAGAGATAATGGTAGGTAATATTTATTGAAACTTTACTATATACCAGACAATACTGAGCAGTCCACATACAGCTGCCCTGTAGATAGACATCTTATTATGTCCCTTACACAGTGACAAGATAGAGGCTGACAGAGGTTGGGTTATTTGCACAAGGTCACACAGCTGGAAAGGTGCAGAGGCACAGAAGTCCAAAAGTTGAACTGGGTCGCAGCAGATTCACATTATATCCATTCTGTTCTTTGTTCTTACTTTTCTTTTAATCTTACTGATTGAACAGCCCCTTTTGTACTGTAATAGCACAGTGTAGAAAGAACTAATGGCCACATTTCATACATAGCTCTCACATTGAGAAAAGTGATTTCAAGCTGTAGGTTCTTTCTTAGCTAACTCTTCTAGGAGTCCAGTCCTGAAGAGTGAGGAAAAAGAGTTCAATATACATGACATTCTCTCTGAAAAACTGAGGTCATTGACACAGTTCGAGAACACTGGTACAAGGAAATTTTTTACAAAAAAAGGAAATCTGAGTTGTGTCCCTAACTATCAGCACTTAAATATAAGAATAGAAGCAAAATTCAGGTACTATTCCAAAATTAGTATAACTTGCAGTTATAAAGGTGGAATATTTGAAACTTGTACTCTTTTCTGTATTTTGTTCACCAGGTTCAGTGTTCATAAAATTATAATCATCCCAGGCCTAACAATACTTGCATTATGGCTTATCTGTTCCTGTGTAAATAACACTTTATCAGAGGGCTTCAACATCAACATTATTAACATTTAGGACAAGATAAGTTTGTTGTGAGGGGCTATCATATGCATTGTAGAATGCATTTAGCAACACCCTCTGCCCACTAGATATCAGTAACATTGCTAATAATGACCATCAAAATGTCTGTAGACATTGCCGACTATCCCCTGGGGGATAAAGTTACTTCTGTTTGAGAAAAAGTGCTCTTGGGAAATTTTTACAATTAACTTTTTCACAAACTCAGAAAAGATGAAACTAAACTTTAAGTCTGTGACAATTACCATTCTTCCTCTTGTCTGATGTGAGGTCTATCTGAAGAATACTCAACAATAGCTCTGAAGCTAAGTACCACCTACTTCTTTACAGTTTTATTGGGCTATAATTGATGTATAACACTGTATTAGTTTAAGTTGTACCATATAATGGTTTGATATGTATATATATTGTGAAATGACTGCCACAGTAAGCTAACATCCATCAATTCACATGGGTACAACTTTTTTCTTATAATGGGAACTTCTAAAATCTACTCTTTTAGCAACTTTCAAATATATATTGTATTGTTAATGATAATCACCATGCTGTACGTTACATCCCAGAATGTATTTATCTTTTCACTTTTTTTTGAGTAATCATGGATGAGGTCTTCTCTCTGTGAGGCAAATGTGCTGATAGCCTTTTTTCCCAGGACGAGGGATAAGTGTGTGTGATAAATTCCAGAAGAGAGTGCTAACCTAAATCTATCACCCCTTTCCTCTTTCAACAAGCCAGGGAGCTCAATAAATATTTATTGAATGACTAGACCAATGAGAAAACTACCCAAAGGGTCTCAAAGGATGTTCAAGGAATATATTTCCATAAGACATTAACATATGTTATTCAGGAAAATAGGGACTTGGTTTTTAAATCATTTTCATTTCACTCTGGGTAAATCAAAGTAAACAAGTTTCTTTAAAATTTTGTAGAGTCTTTAATGGACTACACTAAAATTTTCTACTATTAGAGAAAGTCATAATTTGTGGAGTTTCCTAAAATTATTTGACACAAAGTTTTCAATGTAATAATTGTCTAGACCTTTGTTTCACTTTCAGAATACACTTTTAATACTTCTGAATACATCTAAAGTAAAAGAGGAATATTTAAAATCACTTGATTAGAGAAGTGTCTATTCACGTTTCTGCCCATTTCTTCACCGGATGATTTGTTTTTCGGATGTGGAGTTTAGTGAGTTCTTTCTAGATTTTGGATACTAGCCCTTTGTCTGATATGTCATTTGCAAGTATCTTTTCCCATTCCGTTGGTTGCCTTTTAGTTTTGTTGATTGTTTCCTTTGCAGTGCAGAAGCTTTTTATCTTCATGAGGTCCCAATAGTTCATTTTTGCTTTTAATTCCCTTGCCTTTGGGGATGTGTCAAGTAAGAAATTGCTGTGGTTGAGGTCAGAGAGGTGTTTTCCTACTTTCTCCTCTAGGGTTTTGATGGTTTCCTGTCTCACATTCAGGTCCTTTATCCATTTTGAGTTTGTTTTTGTGAATGGTGTGAGAAAGTGGTCTAGTTTCATTCTTCTGCATGTTGCTGTCCAGCTCTCCCAGCACCATTTGTTAAAGAGACTGTCTTTTTTCCATTGGATATTCTTTCCTGCTTTGTCAAAGATGAGTTGGCCATACTTTTATGTGTCTAATTCTGGGGTTTCTATTCTATTCCATTGGTCTATGTGTCTGTTTTTGTGCCAATACCATGCTGTCTTGATGATTACAGTTTTGTAGTAGAGGCTAAAGTCTGGGATTATGAGGCCTCCTGCTTTGGTGTTCTTCAAAATTACTTTGGCTATTTGGTGTCTTTTGTGGTTCCATACAAATTTTAGGATTGCTTCTTCTAGCTTCAAGAAGAATGCTGGTGCAATTTTGATTGGGATTGCATTGAATATGTAGATAGCTTTGGGTAGTAGTGACATTTTGACAATATTCATTCTTCCAATCAGAAGAATAAACTTCCATTTCTTTGTATCTTCTTCAATTTCCTTCATAAGCTTTCTATAGTTTTCAACATACAGATCTTTTACATCTTTGGTCGGGTTTATTCCTAGTTATTTTATGCTTCTTGGTGCAATTGTGAATGGGATCAGTTTCTTTATTTGTCTTTCTGTTGCTTCATTGTTAGTGTATAAGAATGCAACTGACTTCTGTACATTGATTTTGTATCCTGCGACTTTGCTAAATTCATGGATCAGTTCCATCAGACTTTGGGTGGAGTCTATCAGGTTTTCCATGTATAACATCATGTCATCTGCAAAAAGGGAAAGCTTGACTTCATCTTTGCCAATTTTGATGCCTTTGATTTCCTTTTGGCGTCTGATTGCTGATGCTAGAACTTCCAACACTATGTTGAACAATAGCAGTGAGAGTGGACATCCCTGTTGTGTTCCTGGTATCAGGGGGAAAGCTCTGAGTTTTCCCCATTGAGCGTGATATAGCTGTGGGCTTTTCATAAATGGCTTTTATGATGTTTAAGTATGTTCCTTCTATCCTGACTTTCTCAAAGGTTTTTATTAAGAAAGGATGCTCAATTTTGTCAAATACTTTTTCTGCATCGATTGACAGGATCATATGGTTCTTTTCTTTTCTTTTATTAATGTGATGTATCACATTGATTGATTTGCGAATGTTGAACCAGCCCTGCATCCCAGGAATGAATCCCACTTGATCATGGTGAATAATTCTTTTTATATGCTGTTGAATTCTATTTGCTAGTGTCTTATAGACTTCTCTAAAGAAGACATCCAGATGGCCAACAGGCACATGAAAAGATGCTCAAGGTCGCTCCTCATCAGGGAAATACAAATCAAAACCACACTTAGATACCACCTCACTCCAGTCAGAGTGGCTAAAATGAACAAATCAGGAGACTATAGATGCTGGCGAGGATGTGGAGAAACAGGAACCCTCTTGCACTGTTGGTGGAAATGCAAACTGGTGCAGCCGTTCTGGAAAACAGTGTGGAGGTTCCTCAAATAATTAAAAATAGAACTACCCTATGACCCAGCAATAGCACTGCCAGGAATTTACCCAAGGGATACAGTAGTGCTGATGCATAGGGGCACTTGTACCCCAATGTTTATAGCAGCACTTTCAACAATAGCCACATTATGGAAAGAGCCTAAATGTCCATCAACTGATGAATGGAAAAAGAAGTTGTGGTTTATATACACAATGGAATACTATGTGGCAATGAAAAAGAATGAAATATGGCCTTTTGTAGCAACGTGGATGGAACTGGAGAGTGTTATACTAAGTGAAATAAGTCATACAGAGAAAGACAGATACCATAAGTTTTCACTCCTATGTGGATCCTGAGAAGCTTAACAGAAGACCATGGGGGAGGGATAGGGGGAAAAAAAAGGTTAGAGAGAGAGAGGGAACCGAAACATAAAAGACTGTTAAAAACTGAGAACAAACTGAGGGTTGATAGGGGGTAGGAGGGAGGAAAGGGTTGGTGATTGGTATTGAGGAGGACACCTGTTGGGATGAGCACTGGGTGTTGTATGGAAAACAATTTGACAATAAATTTCAATATTAAAATTTACAATATTAAAATAAATAAAACTACTTGAAATTAGAATTTACAAAGATTAAATATTTTCAGGAGACAACTAAATTATGTAAGCATGTTAAAGGAAATATCCTGTAGTTTACTCCTCTGATAGGAATCTGAACCATTATAACCAAGAATGCGAATCTCATATGAAATATCTCTTATTGTTACCTATCTTGCTACCATTCACATTCTGCTTCCCTATTCCATCATTGTTAACATTAATATAAAATGGCTTCAGGTTTCCAGTTCGGCACGTAAGGAGTTTAGAAATTGCCATTCTATCTTAACAATAAGTAAAGCTGAACAAACTGAAAATATCAACAACCCTTCTTAGAAGTGAAATCACAAGGCAAACCATTGCCCCCCAAATTGGAAAGATAGGCAGAAACAAAGAATCACAACTCACAAGGGCAGAAACCTCCTCAGGAACCAGTGATGGGGGCAGGAAAACCTGAACTGTGATTGATTAATTATTGTTGGAGGCTTAGTTTGGGTAACTCTGAGAGTTAAAAACTCCAGTAGGAGTTTTAACTTCAGAAGCCCTACTAGGTCCCACAGTGAACATTAGATAAAATGTTTCCATCAGGAGGAGAGGAAAAGTTAACTATTTTGAATACACCAGAGAATTCTGTTCTTTCTTTGTTTTTTTAACATTTATTTATTTTTGAGAGAGACAGAGTGCAAGTGGGGAAAAGGCAGAGAGCCAGGGACACACAGAATCTGAAGCAGTTGCCAGGCTACAAGCTGTCAGCACAGAACCCAACAAGGGCCTGGAACCCACAAACCGTGAGATCATAACCTGAGCTGAAGTCTGTCACTTAACCACCTGAGCCACCCAGGTGCCCCATAGAGCATTCTGTTCTTTAAAAAGCCTTTCCTCAGATGAAACATTTTTTTACCACAGCCTAAAAAACCTAGAGAGAGGGAAATAGCCAACTTCAGGCCACACTAGAAATTCTGCCCCACCTAAGGGAGGAAAACTGAGAAGCACTGATGAAATTCACAGTCCAGAGGCACAGGCTCACAAAAACTCCAACATCTAATCATAAGACTATAGAAGGCTTCCTCTTCCCCCACACCTTACCATTACAAAAGGCCTTTTTTCTGCTGTTTCTCTTACATAGTATATCATGTCCACTTTTCTTTTTTGTTAATGTTTATTTATTTGGGGTGGGGCACAGAGAGGGGGGGAAGAGAATCTGATGCAAGTTCTGTGCTGACACCAGAGAGCCAGATGCAGGGCTCAAACTCACAAACCATGAGATCTTGACCTGAGCTGAAGTCACACGCTTAACCAACTGAGCCACCCAAGTGCCCCATGTCCACTTTTCAACAAAATTTACAAGGCACACCAAAAGGCAAAAAATACAGTTTGAAAAGACTGAACAAACATCAGAACCAGAGTCAGATATGACAGAAATGATCAGACCAGGAATTTTTAAAACTATGATTAATATACTAAGAGGTTTTTTTTTAATTTTTTAATGTTTGTTTATTTTTGAGAGAGAGAGAGAGAGCGCGTGCACAGGGCAGAGGCAGAGAGAGAGGGAGATACAGACTCTGAAGCAGGCTCCAGGTTCTGAGCTATCAACACAGAGCCCGATGTGGGGCTGGAACCCACGAACTGCAAAATCATGACCTGAGCCGAAGTCAAGACACTTAACTCAGTGAGCCAGCTAGGTGCCCCTACTAAGGGTTTTAATGGGGAAAGTAGACAACGTGCAAGAAACAGGTAATGTAAGCAGAGAAATGGAAATTCTAAGAAAAAATTAAAAAGAAATGCTAGAAGTCAAATACATCTTAACAGAAATAAAGAATACTTTGGATGGGCTTACTAATCGATTGGAAATGACTAGGGAAAAAAATCTCTGTGTCACAGGAAAGGATACAAAGATAAATATGATCTCACTTATATGGAATCTTGAAAACAAAACAAAGTGTGTGTGTGTGTGTGTGTGTGTGTGTGTGTGTGTGCGCGTGCACACACACACACACACACACACACACAACCAAGCTCATGGATAAAGAGAACAGATTCATGGCAACCTGAGGCAGGAGACAAAGGATGGGTGAAATAAATAAAAGGAGTCAAAGGTATAAATTTCCACTTATAAAGTAAGTCATGAGAATGTAACAGACAGCATAGTAACTTATGCTTAATAATACTGTATTTCATATTTGAAAGTAGCTAGAGTGGATCATGAAAATTCTCATCAAGAGAAAAAACTATAACTATGTATAATGATGCATGTTAACTGCACTTATTGTAATGATCATTTTGCAATACAAATATTGAATGATTTTGTTGTATACCTAAAACTAATATGGTGTTATGTCAGTTATACCTCAGTTTAAAAAAAAAAAAGAATCTGATGCTTGATGATATGACAATAAAAACTTCTAAAACTGAAAGCTAAAAGAAAAACACTGAAAAAAATAGAATATCCAAGAACTGTAGGACAACTAAAAATGTGTGACACATGGATAATAAAAACACCAAACGATGAAGAAAGAGGAAAATGAACAGAAGCAATATTTGAAGGAATAATGACTGAGAATTTCCCCCAAATTAATGTCAGGCACCAGACCACAGATCAAGGAAGTTCAGAGAATATCAAGCAGAGTAAATGCCAAACAAAAAACAAAATACAAAACTACAATTATGCATATCATATTCAAATTTGAGAAAATCAAAGATAAAAACATCTTGAAAGAAGTCAGAGGAAAAAAAAATACTCTGCCTATGAAGAAGCAAAAAAAAAAAAAAAAAAATCTGACTTCTCCTCAGAAACCATACAAAGAAGAGAATGGAGTGGAATATTTAAAGTGTTAAGAGAAGAAAAACACCAATCTAGAATTCTGTATCCTGAGAGATTATCCATCAAAAGTAAAGAAGAAATAAAGACTTTCTCAGATAAACGAAAAAATGAGGAAGTGTGTTGCCAATAGACCTACCTTGAAAGAAATGTTAAAAGTTCTTCAGAGAGAAGGAAAATAAAACAGGACAGAAACTTGGATCTACATAAAAAATGGAAGTGCATAAAAGAATGAACAAGTGAAGGAAAAAATAAAAAGTTTTATTTTTCTTATTTTAATTGATCTAACAGACAACATTTATTCAAAATAATAATGGCAAGAGTGTATTCAATGTACTGATGCCTGTGTGTGTGTTTATGTATGACAGCAATGATACAAGGGACAGGAATGAAGAATTCGGATTATTTTATATTTAAGTTACTCATCCTACTCATGAAGTGGTACAGTATCATTTGAAATGAATTTTGATCAGTTGTAAACATATATTGCAAACTCAGCGAAACCACTAACAAAGGTTTTAAAAGAAGAATAATTGATGCTAAAAAAAAAGGGAAGAAATTGCCAAAATTGAAGCAACCAAACCACCAAAATTCCTTCCTTTGGTGAATGGAAAAAGAAATGGTGGTACACCCAGACAATGGAATATTATTCAGGACTGAAAAGAAATGAATTATCAATCCATGAAAAGACACAGAGGAACCTTAAATGCATAGTACTAAATGAAAGAAACCAATTTGAAAAGGCCACACACTGTATGATTTCAACAATGTGACATTCTGGAAAAGGCAAAAATATGGGGACAATAACAAAATCAGGAAAACAAAAGATCAGGAGTTTAAGGAGAGGGAGGGATGCATAGGCAGAGCACTGAGGATTTTTAGGTCAGTGAAGCTATTCTGTATGATACAGCAGTAAACATACATGTCCTTATATACTTGTCAAAACCCATATAATATACAGCACCGAGAGGGAACTCTAATGTAAACCATGGACTTTGGGTGATAATGATGTTTCAGTATAGGTTCATCTATTATAACACTGTATATAACATCTATATAACATCTACTATAACACTGTAGTGTGGGATGTTGATAGCAAAAGAGGCTCTCAGAAGTAGAGCATATATGGGAACTCTATGCTTTCATTTCAATTTTTCTGTGAGACTGAAACTTGCTGGGGGCCGAGCTATCCAACGAGCCTGATGGCAGGGCCCGGGTGGTGGACGGATCGGGACTGAATGGCAGCCCACCAAAAGTGAAGCTTCTTGTACTCCTTCTTTTATGTAATTTGGCCTTAGCGTTGGTTGGGCAGCCCCCCTTCCAATGAAAGTACCTGAGGAATTTTCAGTTGGGGAATTGCCCATGACGGACTCCCCGGAATGGAACCATCGGGGAAAGAAATAAGAGTCCGCAGGGAAATTATGCAGACCTACATCCAGCCCTTGCCACCCCCTATGAAGACTCCTCTACCTAAAGGAAGGATAGGCCCACATATTTCCCAGCCAAGGAGGGGGACAAATGGGTTTGAAATGCCCACTCTGGCAACAAAGGAAGGTATCTATGAATACAAGTTACTCCAACCCCTAGGCCCACTTGGCCCCCAGGAGGCATTCCAGATGATAACTGGACCTGGTGGGTTAAGGTACAGAATGGTTCATTAGTTCCTAGGTATACATTGTCTCTCCGGGAGCACATAAGGCGTGGGTTCCCAGGGCCCTCTTGGCTCCCTCCCGGCACCCCAGACCAAAGCGAATACTTTTGTCCCTTGTACCGCAAATGGGACAAAGGAACAATTTAGAAGTCATGTCCTTGTAAAACATCCCACTTGAGGTGCTAAGCGCTAGATGACCTTGAAAGGGTAGGAGGGAATGTTACAAGAAAATAACTATGTTGTTCCTTTATGGGTGATCACACAAAGGAACATTTTTAGAATTAGGTAATGCAGAGAAACATAGATAACACATGCTACGAGGAACTTGCTAACAAATATAATGCCACGCTTGCTACAGTAAAGTGGCCAGTCTAACACACTGCTGTTGTCTGTGTCCATTTTATTTTTGTTTTATTTTATTTTCACTTTTTTGCTGATGCCGTTCATCCTTCGGGAACCCCTGTACCTGCTGGAGCTGGACTCTGGAGAAACTGCTCTAAAAAACTAACTTTATTCGGGTGCCTGGGTGACTCAGTGGGTTAAGCAGCCGACTTCGGCTCAGGTCATGATCTCGCGGTCCGTGAGTTTGAGCCCCGCGTTGGGCTCTGTGCTGACAGCTCAGAGCCTGGAGCCTGTTTCAGATTCTGTGTCTCCCTCTCTCTGACCCTCCTCTGTTCATGCTCTGTCTCTCCCTGTCTCAAAAATAAGTAAAACGTTAAAAAAAAAAAAAAAAAACTAACTTTGTTAATGACATAATTAATATAAACCATATCTCATCCTTCAAGAGCTAGGATCTCTAACTGCCAAACAAATGCAAACTAATAAACTAATCTGTACCATTGAAAGCATTGTCTGTTGTGTTGAATAGTTGGAAAATCATCAGGGAAAGGACAACCACTCAATTCTTCACTGAAAAAACCAAACAAACAAACAAAATACTTATGCACATCAGCTCCAGGTGTGGTTGAGAAAAAAGTCTAGCAATGAACGTGACACGGGGAACTAGAAATGAAGCCAGAGTCACAAAGAAAAGAAGTAATGAGAGTGTCCTATACAACCAGGAAAAGGGATATAATGAAGGGTGAGAAGGAAGTGATAGCATGGTAACTTTGAAAACAGCAACTTCATGCAGTCTATTCACTACTTGTTTGATAATGAGGAATTTTTATGTGTATCATTTGACATCTCTAATCCTTTTATCATACATGTAAAATGAAAATAATAATAGACATTCTACTTGCCTGGGTTATGAGCTTTAAAATAGAGAAAACGTGAATTCTTTCAATACAGCATTTACTGAACAGCACTTTTTTTGTTCTCCTATCTGTCTAACTGAACTGGAGTGTCTTGAGCGCAGGGACTTCGTGTCCTCTTCTCTCTAATCTTACCTTTAAGTATAGTGTCTGCCATGTAGTGAGCTTAATACATACTCATTGAAGACAAGAAGACAGGAAGAAGGGAGGGAGAGAAGGAGGGAAAAAAAAAAGGAAGGGGGGAGCCAAGAAGGGAGAAAATAAGGGAAGTAATAAAGGAAGGTGGGAGAGAGGGAAGGAAACAGAAATTAAAGAAAGATGGGAGGAAAGGAGGAAGGCTGGCTTTAATGATCCAGGAAAGAAAAACTGGGACAAAATTCATCAATACCCAAAGTCCTTTGTCTAGAAGAGATAAGAGACTATGGTTGAAAGGAGCAAAGATATATAATTGATCTTACAGATGAATGAAGTGGGGATAAAAGGGGAATTTCAAGGGGTGCAAATAATGATTATATTTGTGGCACTTTGTAAGCATGTGTGCCTAATTGGTCTTAACAATTTTTTAGTCCATTTACCCCATTGCCCTTCATGGTTTCAGGGCAATAAATTATAATGCATTTGTCCTGTACCCCTATAAAATTATATAAACATTTATATCCTTCTCTATTCCACAGAGAAAGCAAGGCAGCTATTTTGGCATAGAATAAGGTCTTTCTATGAGCATATCATATTTTTAAATCCCATTGCAAAGAGACATATCCTGAGTGAATATATTTCTGTCTCTACATAGCAGTTTAACAGAGGGTAAAGCAGTCTGTGGAGAAACAGCTGTTTGGTCTCTTTCTCTGCGTCTATATCTCTTACACACATACCCCTTTTAATAGTTTATCAAAATAAATGAATTTCTCCAATAGATAATCACCCTTCCCCCAAATTTAAATCTAGCATTTTAGCTCCTAACAATTTACTTATCTACTTTCTTTTCTAACAAAAAGGAGTATACTACCTATTTTACACAAGTCTGTGTGTCCTTTTTGCTCATATGAAAATAAATGTTTCTCTTTTTTTCCTTCATCCTTTTTGGAAGACTCTAAAGTTGTATTACTTTGGCTTTAACTCTGCACTGTCTTCCTTTATGCACTATTTCTTTTCTTGTTTTATTTCTTGCATCCTCCTCTAGTCCCTGATGGAAGGAAGATTACCACCCCTGACTCAAGCACGCATGACCTACTGGCCTCAACAGCTACCACTGATTTAAGTAGGGCCTAGCCGCAATGTCACCTTTCTTAGGAGGAACATATACCAAAGCTGCAGCCTGGCCCTTGAGAGGAATACCAAATTTGAACTGGGGATATCTGAGCTGCTCTCTTCTCTACCCTAATGCAATTCATCACTGCCAGCATGATTTCAGCAAGGGCATCCAGAAAAAAATATGTCCCAGTGTCCCCTGCTCCCTCTGTTTTCATGCTTATATTTTCAAATACTATAGAAGCCCCCAAGCTACATTACAGTTTTCTGGATCCTTATAAACTGAAATATTCTGTTTTCTTTATATAAAATACCTTTGATGAAAAGGTTATGCATTGTTTATTTTCATTTCTGAAGACATCTACTGCAAGCATCATTGAGTTAGAAATAAAAGTGCCCCAGTGAAATGTCTTACTGTGAATGCTTCCTGGATTCATCTTCTATTTCTGTGATACTGCTGACCTCTGGCGTTCAGAACATTGATATTTTCTTTAACTTCATTTGTAGTAACTATTTTTTCAAGCTTTCTTCTGAGGTTTGGCTCTTCTATTAATGAAATCTGAAAAAATTCCCAATTCAATAATAAATAATTGCCTTTTAATAAGAGAATGGAATCTGAGAATTAAGGTTTCAGGACTTCTTAAAATACGAATTTTTAGAAAAAAGATAGAAACATTTTCAATTGTCATCAGAGACATTCCCTTTGAAGCATCTCAAACTGAACACAGTCCAAAACCAAACTTCCCATTTCTCTTATAGCCTCCAGCCTTCCATTTTCTCATACTAAAATCCTTGGAGTTAGCCTGACTTCTCTGTTTCTCCCACATTAAAAATCCATGAGAAATCTTGTGGCTTTCACTGCTGAGCACATTAGAATTCAGCTACTTGTCACACACTTGCCACCACCACTTTGTCCCAAACTACATGCTCTCCCACTGGGATTATGGTGATAGCCTTCTAACTGGTGTCCAGGAGGCTATAGATCCCCTCCTATATGGACTTTGTTCTCTTTAGCAGCCACCATGGTCCTTTAGAAATAGAAAGTAGATTGTGGTATTCTTGTGCTCAAAACCCTCAAATGGCTTCCAGGGCTCTCAGAGAAAAGGCTGAGGTCTGGAGATACCGACATATCCCTATCTAACCTGTCTCCATAGCCCCCCTTCCTAACTTCATTTTTATGCATCAGCCCCTGCCTCCCCACACACACACCCACACCATCTAGACACACTGACTTCTTTGGCTATTCCCTTTTTTTTTTCTTTCTAAAGTGTAGCTATTAGAAAATTTTATTAATTAATGAATTTATTTATTTATTTATTTATTTTTGTTTCAGGTTTTAATTTAAATTATTGTTACTTAACATGTAGTGTAATATTGGTTTTAGGAGTAGAATGTAGTGATTCATCACTTACCTATAACACCCAGGGCTCATCACTACAATATCCCTCCTTAATACCCATTGCCGATTTAGCCTATCCCCCCACCCACCTCTTCTCCAGCAACCATCAGTTTGTTCTCTATAGTTAAGTGTCTCTTATGGTTTGACTGTCTCTCTTTTTTCTCTTCCCCTATGTTCATCTATTTTGTTTCTCATATCCCACATATGAGTGAAATCATATGGTATTTGTCTTTCTCTGACTGACTTGTTTCATTTAGTGTAATACTCTTCAGTTCTATCCACATCATTGCAAATGGCAAAATTTCATTCTTTTTGATGGTTGAGTAATATTCCATTATATATCTGTATCAATATTTATATTGATATCAATATCGATATAGATAGATAGATATAGATTCCACATCTTCTTTATCCATTCATCAGCCAATGGACATTTAGGATCTTTCCATAATTTGGCTATAAACATCAGGGTGCATGTGTCCCTTCAATCAGTATTTTTGTATCCTTTGGGTAAATACCTAGTAGTACAATTGCTGGATGGTAGGGTAGTTATATTTTTAACTTTTTGAGGAGCCTCCATACTGTTTTCCAGAGTGGCTGCAGTTTTCATTCCTACCAACAGTGTAAGAGGGTTCCCCTTTCTCCCCATCCTCACCAAAATATGTTGTTTCCTGAGTGGTTAGTTTAACCATTCTGACAGGTGTGAGGTGATATCTCATTGTAGTTTTGATTTGTATTTCACTGATGATGAGTGATGTTGAGCATCTTTTCATGTGTCTGTTAGCCCTCTGGATGTCTTCTTTGGAAAAATGTCTATTCTTATCTTCAAAGCCATCTCTTTGAAAAGCAACCATCAAGAAAGATAGTGCCCCATCTCCCAGTCTCCCTCTCCCAGGGAGGATAAGAGACTAACTTCCATGTTCTACATTGGAACACCACTTCCTGTCCATGAAGATATGAAAAAGCTTGCTTTCCTTTGGGTAAAGCCAATTAATGGACACCGATTGGATATGATCTCAACAACCCAGCTCTTAAAAATCTCCAGTCCTATGTGGAGTTCAATCTCTCTTCCCCTTTACAATAGTCTTAAATAAAATATTCTTTGCCTACTTAACTTTGTAGGGTACAAGTTTTCTTTAATAACACCAAGCACACTAATAACTTAGGCTCTTGGTATTTATTATTCCCTCTGTCTGGCGTATGTTGATGGTTATATGTCTGCACTACTTGTGTGCTCACTTCCTTCAGACCTTTGTTCAAAATGCTGCCCTGTGAGCTCCCCTACCCTACATAAAATGGTAAATTCTACCCTTCAAATATTCTACACACTTTAATTTGTTTTATCTTTCCCCATAGAATTTATTTTTATATTAACTTATAATTTATTCATTGTCTGTCTGTCTCTCCCCAATACTATAAAAGCTCCATGAAGGCAGGAATTTTTTTCTCTTTTTTCTGGTTTGTTTACTGCTGCTGTATCACTGACATTTTGATAAAGGTATTGAGGAAGTGCTCACGTAAATATTTGTTGCACGAAAAAGCAAAAATGAACTGAGGAATCAATGGCTATCAGTGCCTTTTTGTGTCTTTAGAGGCAAAACCTAAGTTCGAACTTAAATAATTCAGTTATCCAAATCTTGATTAATTCCTAACATAAACAGGCTGAGCACCTTCATTGGTATAGTTTGTGAAATAAATATGTGAATGCATTTCAAATGGAATTTCACTTAGGACACAGACGGATATGAAGTAAAATAAGAAAAGGTGATAATTAAAAATCAGATTCCATTAGAAAAAACACACACTTCGTAGGCTTATCACTTCTCCTTTGCTTTCTCTGAATTTCTGTTTCAACAACTATTGAAGAATCTATAAAATGGAATTTTAGAAGACATAGCATTGAATAAAATATAGTTCCTATTCTAAAAACTTATGTGCCTGGGTAGCTCAGTCAGTTAAGCATCTGACTTCAGCTCAGGTCACGATTTCATAGTTGTGAGTTTGAGCCCTGCCTGAGGCTCTGTGCTGACAGCTCAGAGCCTGGAGCCTGCTTTGGACTCTGTGTCTCCCCCTCTCTCTGCCTTTCCCCCACTTATGCTCTGTCTCTCTCTCTCTCTCAAAAATAAACATTAAAAAATGTGAATAAATAAATATGTTCTAATAGGAAATAAAGCAACTTTGCAATGGAAAATACGAAGAAAGTTAAATAATGATAATTGAACACCTAAAGCAAAGTGGGAATATATTTGAAAAAAAAATTTCTGAACTGCCAATTAACTGGAATATTTGATAGAATATATAACAAGAGTAAAGATCTTTACTGTGCCCCAGCCAGCACTGCACTTATCACCCATCCCTAGGTCCTATAAAATAACACTATACTTCAGAGCAGAGAATAGTGGTCAGCAATCTGTCACCTAATTTGTGAAATGAAAGTCATTCTCCCTTAGCTTAGATCTCTCCAGTATTATTCAAAATAACAATAATAAGAGCTAATACACAGCAATTGCATACCATTTACCAGGTACTATTTAAAATACTTTAGGGACACCTGGGCAGCTCTGTCTGTTAAGCATTCAGGCTTAGGTCATGATCTCCCGTTTTGTGAGTTCAAGCCCCACATGGGGCTCTGTGCTAAAAGCTCGGAGCCTGCTTGGGATTCTCCCTCTCTCTCTGCCCTTCCCCCAGTTGTACTCTCTGTCTGTCTGTCTCTCTCTCTCTCTCAAAAATAAACATTAAAAAAATTTTTTAAATACTTTACTTGGGTCATCTTATTGACTCCTCTCAACTCTAAGGTTGTATTATTAATGTCTTCATTTACATGCCAAGAGTCATATACCAGTAAGTGACAGGATCAGGACAATTACAAAAATCAGGTGAAGACAGTGGATAAATTATCATATAAAAATTGTATAGCTACTAGATAAGAGAATAAATAGTAGTTAGTATACAAAATGCATAATTACCCTGTTTTCCACCAAAGGCCCTAAAATACCTATCTAAAGGGAAATGGATCATTAATATCCATTCACAGCTTGCCAGTGGATTCCCAAGACCCTTAAGAAGATTATTTATGACTCTCTCCTTTTGTAACCTATAATGAACTCATTCAAATCCTGTGGCCAATTTGAAACATTTTGTAGAGACCCTATTGCCAATGGTAGAGCATCTTTTATTTTAAAAAAATAATCCTAACTGCTGGTCTGCAGCTGCAGATTGCAAAACATAAAAATTAAAATATGAATGCTCCAAGACCATTTTGAAACAACAAAGAGGGAAAGTTGCATTAACCTGAATAGAAGGTAAGAACATAGCATCTAGAATCAAAAAGTCTTAGGTTTAAAATGGAACCTGACACTTAGTGGATGTTGACTTGAGCAACTTACTGAACTATTTGGAACTGAGGTTTTCTCATAAAGTAAGAAGGTAAAATTGGTGCATATTTGAAAGAATATTATGAGAATTAAATTCAATAAGACATGTAATTCACTGAGCATATGCCTATCATGGAATGAGTACCCTGTAAGTTACTGTTATTCCTGGCATTATTGCTGCTATTTTTTGCACAATCAACATACAGCACTTCAATAAAATATAATTTTTAGGAGAGATATAAATTATTATTATTTTTGTTAATGTTTATTTATCTTAGAGAGTGCAAGAGGGGGAAGGCAGAGAGAGAAGGGGACAAAGAATCTGAAGCAGGCTCCAGGCTCTGAGGTGTCAGCACAGAGCTGCATGGGGGATTTGAACTCACTGACCACGAGATCATGACCTGAGCCGAAGTAAGATGCTTAACTGACTGAGCCACCCAGGCGCCCCTATAAATTATTATTAACTATAGTATTATAGAATTTATTAGAAGTTAATTTTCAACTTTAGAAAAATATTAAAACTTATTATAATATGCTCTTATTTGGTTTTATTCTTTTTTTGTTTCCTTTTCTGATAGAATGTAATCTCATTGAAGACAGAGATTGAGTCTCCTTCATTTGATTCAACAAATCTTTATTTATTGCCTGCTGTTTGTCAGCCATCATTCTAGGCTCAGAGAAATCAATAATTAACTAAAAAGAAAAATTTCTTACCTTCATAAGCTTATTTTAGGGTAAAAACTGACAATAAACAAATAAGCGTACTGTATATAATATATAAAGGGATGTTCCCAATATCTAAATAGGAACTGGTTCATATAGACACTCAATCTGAATTAAATTCAATTTTATTATTTTAAATAATGTCTTCAGAACATGGAAAATATGTAGAGGGATACTGGAGTGAGCTCTTTCCAGCTAGGAGAGCCCATTGTAAACATTTCTTCCGAATTCTGCGTTCAATGACTTAACTTTTGCAGGTTTAAATTAGTCTATTAGGTGTTTTTATGCTACAAATCCCACCAATGCAACAAATTGCAGATAATTTTCCTGAGAACAAGTTGTTAAACATTTATCAGCAGACCACCTGAACAAGGGTGACCAAGTGTGAAATCTGAACTTTATGTACTTCTGAAAATAAGGAACCCTTAGTATATCACATTAATATGTTAATGTATTTCAGATAATAAAATTTACAAATTAGGTAACAATGTTACTCTGAAGATGATTCAAAAAATATATGCTATATATAAATAGAATTATTTTTTCCCAAAAATAGGACCCATGGAAGAAGCAGGTCATGGATAACCCATAAAATCAACAAACTAACAAATGCTTCCTATTTAATTTTAAATATATCTTTCTGATAAATAATTTGTGTTTTGAATAAGAATTTACTTAGTGTGATGTTAAACATTTTATGTACTTAAAAATATAATAACCTGCTATTTATAAAGGGAATAGAGAAGTTCTGGGTGTCAGAAATCAGCATATTTGAAATTATTTTCCTGTGTAAAAATCATTTAGTAAACTTTATGAAGATCTGTGATGTCCTAGCCCAGGGCTAGAAATTTCCCAGGACCACATGCCTGGGGAGCATAAATTATTAAATCATAATTTTAAAAAGAAAAATGAAAGCACTTTAAATTCTTCTACAATCTGTGACTTATTTTTTTTTAAGTTTTTAAACATTTATTTATTTTTGGGAGGTAGAGAGAGACAGCATGAACCAGGGAGGGGCAGAGAGAGGGAGACACAGAATCCGAAGCAGGCTCTAGGCTCCAAGCTGTCACTACAGAGCCCAATGCGGGGCCAGAACTCACAGACCGTGAGATCATTACCTGAGCTGAAGTCAGACACTCAACTGACTGAGCCACCCAGGCACCCCAAATCTGTGATTTATTTTTTAAATTTTAGTGGTATAACTTATAAAATGTATCTTGTTTTTATGTTTTAGATATATATTCCTATTAAATATTTGATATAGATTTGTTTCTGAATCAAACATTTAAAAAAGGAAAACATTTGTGTATCCTTAGCCACCAGGAGATCTCATAGAAGAGGAATAAGTGAGTCTGAGAATTATCAATCTGTTCTCAAAAACAACTTCAAACTGTATTTCTAGCCTATGCCCCAGCTGAAACATCCAGACCTTATTATATTTAGCTCAATAGTAATAAGCAGTTACCATTTATGAAAAAACACCCCTATCCCAGGAAAAACTCTTGGCACTTCATATATTATCTCTAATGTGCATAACAATCTGTCAGGAAACCCTAATATTACAAATGAGGAAATTTGTATGCAGAGATTAAGTATTTTCTCTTAGGTCAAACAACTAGCAAATGATAAACCCAGGAGCCTAAAAAATGCCCTTTTGGCTCCAAACCTTATGTGAGTTTATTGAACTTATTGGTAATTACCTACTTTTCCTGCTTAATCACTCTTAATTTGTTCTATGGCAGTCTTTTCTCCTGGGGGTTGGAGGTGGAGAGAAAATAAACATCAATTTGGCAATGGGGCAATTATCTCCATAAACACTACCATCCAAAACCAACTCAAACAGATTGAATTGGAACCAAAAGTTCTCCCAGCTTTACTGTGGATGATCTGTTTTGATTAGCTTACAAATGGTACAAATTATCCTTTTGAGTTTATGCCAGGAGCAAAGTAGAAGTTGTGGCTTTTTTTATTTTTTATTTTTTATTTATTTTATATTTATTTATTTATTTATTTTTCTGGCCAAGCAGTTTATACTCCAATTTGTGACAAAATAGTTTTAAGTAAAGAGAAACTCTCTAGCTAGGACTTTCACTTCCAGGTCAAATGACAGCCTCTAGTAAGAGCAGCCAAAAATCATTTTCAAAGGAAAGACTGCCTACAGTAAACTTTTCTTAAAGGTAGCATACATATACCCTAAGATTAGAGTTGAAAACAAGTTATTTGGGTCCCTCAAGTCAACCTAAGAAAAAAGAATTTAGGTAAAAATAGTCGTACTGAGATAAGTTATATGCAATCCAGGAATAATGAATTAAAAAGAGAGATACTATGAAACACACAGCCCCATAAATCATAAATATCAGAGGATTAGTGCCTAATTTCTTATAAATCCAAGCGAGTTAACATATAGTGTAATAATGGTTTCAGGGGTAGAATTTAATGATTCATCACTTACATATAACACCCAGTGCTCATCCCAATGTCTGCCCTCCTTAATGCCCATCACCCATTTAGCCCATCCCCCCACCTAATACCCTGCCAGCAACCCTGAGTTTGTTTTTTGTATTTAAGAGCTTATGGTTTGCCTCCCTTTGTGTTTTTATTTCATTTTTCTTCCCTTTCCCCTATGATCATCTGTTGGGCTTCTTAAATTCCATATGAATGAAGTCAATATGATATTTATCTTTCTCTGACTTATTTTGTTTTGCATAATACATTCTAATTCCATTCATGTTGTTGCAAATGGCAAGATAACATTCTTTTAGGTCACCAAGTAATATTTCATTGTATGTGCATATACCACATCTTTATCTATTCATCTGTCAATGGACATTTGGGCTCTTTCAATAATTGGGCTATTGTTAATAGTGCGTGTGCCCCATATAATCAGCATTATTTTATTCTATGAATAAATACCTAGTAGTGCAATTGCAGAGTCGTAGGGAAGCTCTATTTTTATTTTTGGGGGGATTTCCATGCTGTTTTCCAGAGTGGCTTTACCAGTTTGCATTCAAACCAGCAGTGCAAAAGTATTCCCCTTTCTTTGCATCCTCACCAGCATCTGTTATTTTCCTCCATTGTTAATTTTAGCAGTTCTAACAGGTGTAAGTTGATATCTCATTGTGGTTTCAATTTGTAATTCCCTGATGATGAGTGATTTTGAGCATCTTTTCATGTCTATTAGCCATCTGAATGTCTTTTTTTCAAAACTGTCTGTCCATGTCTTTTGCCCATTGCTTCATTGGATTATTTGGATTTTGGGGGTATTGAGTTTGATAAGTTCTTTATAGATTTTGGACACTAACCATTTATCTGACATGTCATTTGAAAATATCTTCTCCCATTTCGTTGGCTGTCTTTTCATTTTGTGGATTTGTTTCCCTCATTGTGCCGAAGATTTTTATCTTGATGAGGTCCCAATAGTTTGTTTTTGCTTTTGTTTCCCATGACTGAGAGACAGTCTGGTAAGAAGTTGCTGCAGCTGAAGTCAAAGAGGTTGTTGCCTGTTTTCTCCTCTAAGATTTTGATGGCTTCCTGTCTCACATTTAGGTATTTCACCCAATTTGAGTTTACTTTTGTGTGTGGTATAAGAAAGTGGTCCAGGGTCATTCTTGTGCATGTCACTGTCCAGTTTTCCCAACAGCATTTGCTGAAGAGGCTGTCTTTTTTCCACTGGGTATTCTTTCCTGCTTTGTTGAAGATTAGTTGGCCATATGTTTGTAGGTATGTTTCTGGGTTCTGTATTCTGTTCCACTGATCTAAGTGTGTGTTTTTGTGCTAGTACCATACTGTCTTATGATTACAGCTTTATAATATAGATTGATGTCCAGAATTGTAATGTCTCCAGGTTTTTCTTTTTCAACATTACTTTGGCTATTCTGGATCTTTTCTGGTTCCATACAAATTTTAGAATTGTTTGTTCTAGCTCTGTGAAGAATGCTGGTGTCATTTAATAGGGATTGCATTGAATGTGTGGATTGCTTTGGGTAGTGTAGACATTTTAACAGTTGTTCTTCCAATTCATGCACATGGAAGGTTTTTTCATTTCTTTGTGACCTCTTCAGTTATTTCCATAAGTTTTCTATAGTTTTCAGCATACAAATCTTTCACTTCTTTGGTTAAGTTTATTTCTAGGTATTTTATGGTATTTGGTACAATTGTAAATGGTATAAATTCTTTTATTTCTCTTTCTCCTGCTTCATTATTGGTGTATAAAAATGTTACTGACTTCTGTATGTTGCTTTGGTATCCTGTGACTTTGCTGAATTCATGTATCAGTTCTAGAAGTTTTTTGGTGGGGTCTTTCAGGTTTTCCATGTACAGTATCATGTTATCTGTGAAGACTGAAAGTTTGACTGTTTCCTTGCCAATTTGGATTGCTTTTATTTCATTTCGTTGTCTGATTGCTGAGGCTAGGACTTCCGACACTATGTTGAACAACAGTGGGGAGAGTGGACATCCTTATCGTGTTCCTGACCTTAGGGGGAAAGCTCTCAGTTTTTCCCCATTGAAGATGGTATTAGCTGAGGATCTTTCATATATGGCCTTTATGATGTTGAGATATGTTCATTCTACCCTACATTCTTAAGGGTTTGATGCTGTATTTTGTCAAATGCTTTTTCTATTGAGAGGATCATGTGATTCTTATCCTTTCTTTTATTAATGTGATGTATCACATTGATTGATTTGTGGATATTGAACCACCCCTACAGCCCAGTAATAAATCCCTCTTGATCATGGTGAATAATTCTTTTAATGTGTTGTTGGATTGGGTTTGCTAGTATCTTGTTGAGAATTTTTGAAACCATGTTCATCAGGGAAATTGGTCTATAGTTCTCCTTTTTGGTGGGGTCTTTGTCCAGTTTTGGAATCCAGGTGATGCTGGCCTCATGGAATGAGTTTGAAAGTTTTCCTTCCATTTCTATTTTTTTGAACAGCTTCAAAAGAATCTTCTTGGTAGATAGACCCCTTAATTATGATATAATGCCCTTCTTAATCTCTTATTACAGTCTTTGTTTTAAAATATAGTTTGTCTGATATAAATATGGCTTCTCTGGCTTTTTTTGACATTCATTAGCATGATAGATGTTTCTCCATGCTCTTACTTTGAATCTTCAGGTGTCTTTAAGTCTAAAATGAGTCTCTTGTAGGTAGCATATAGATGAGTATTATTTTTTTATCCATTCTGATACCCTATGTCTTTTGATTAGAACATTTAGTCCATTTACATTTAGAGTGAAAGATATGAGTTTAGTGCCATTGTGTTGCCTATGGAGTTGGTGTTTCTGGTGATGTTCTTTGGTCCTTTCTAATCTTTGTTGCTCTTGGTCTTTTTTGTTTTGTTTTGTTTTTTTTCTCCATTCAAAGAGTCCCCCTTAAAATTACTTGCAGGGCTGGTTTAGCAGTCATGAACTCGTTACATTTTATTTGTCTGGGAAACTCTTTATCTCTCCTATTTTGAATGACAGCTTTGGTGGATAAATAATTCTTGGCTGCATATTTTTTCTTATTCATCATGTTGAATATATCCTGTCATTCCTTTCTGGCCTGCCAAGTTTCTGTGGTCATATCTACTGCAAATCTGATCTGTCTTCCCTTGTAAAAGTCCTTGTATGTTTCCTTCTTCCCCTGTAAAAGTCCTTGTTAAGGACTTTTTTCTCTTGCTGCTTTCATGATTCTTTCCTTCTCTGTGTATTTTGTGAGTTTGACTATGATATTTCTTGGTGATGGTCGTTTTTTGTTGAATGTAATGGGTGTTCTCTGTGCTTCTTGGATTTTGATGTCTGTTCTTTCCTCAGATTAGGAAATTTTTCATCTATAATTTGCTCACATAAACTGTCTGTCCTTTTTTTCTCTCTCTTCATCTTCTGGGACTCCTATGATTCAAATGCTATTCTTTTTTAATAAGTCACTGAGTTATTAAAGTCTTGTATCATAATCTTTTGCCTTTGTTCCCCTTTTTTTTCTGCTTCATTATTTTCCATAATTTTATCTTCTATATCACTGATTCACTGCTCTGCTTCATCCATCCTTGCCATCATGGCATCCATTGGAGATTGCACCTCAGTTATACCATTTTTACTTTCACCCTGACTAGATTTAATTCTTTTGTCTCCCCCAGAAAGGGATTCTCTGTGGTCATCTGTGCTTTTTTCAACCCCAGCTAGTATTCTCATAGCTATGGTTTTAAATTCTAAGTCATACATCTTACTTATATCTGTGTTGATTAAATCCCTGACCATCATTTTTTCCTGTTCTTTCTTTCCAGGTGTGAGAAAGCTTTTTATTTTGATGTAGTCCCAATACTTTACTTTTGCTTTTGTTTCCCTTGCCCCTGGAGATATGTCTAGAAAAACATCACCACAACTGATGTGTTCTCTTGTAGAATTTTTATGATTTCATGTCTTACATTTAGATCGTTAATCCATTTTGAGTTTATTTTTGTTTATGGTGTAATAAAATGATCTAGTTTCATTCTTTTGCATGAAGATGTTCAATTTTCCCAACACCATTTACTGAAGAGACTTTTCGTCATGTTCTTGCATCATTTGCCAAAGATTCGTTGATTATATAAGCGTGCGTTTATTTCTGGGGTGTCTATTCTGTTCCATTGATCTATGTGTCTGTTTTTGTGCCAGTACCATGCTGTTTTGATTACTATAGCTTTGTAGTATATCATGAAATCTAGGATTGTGATACTTCCAGTTTTGTTCTTCTTTTACAAGATTGCTTTGGCTACTTATGGTCTTTTGTGGTTCCATACAAATTTTATTTTATGTTATTTTATGTTATTTTATGTTATTTATTTTTTAATGTTTATTTCTTTTTGAGAGAGAGAGAGAGAGAGAGAGAGAGAGGGAGAAACAGAGCACAGGCAGAGTAGGGGTAGATAGAGAAGGAGACACAGAATCCAAAGCAGGCTCCAGGCTCCTAGCTGTCAGTATGGAGACAACACGAGGCTAGAACTCACAAACTGCAAGATCTTGACCTGAGCTGAAGTTGATGCTCAACCGACTAAGCCATCCAGGAGCCTCATTCCCTAAAAACTTTTAAATTATTTGTTCTAATTCTGTAAAAAATACTGTTGGCATTTTGATAGGGATTTCATTAGGTTTTTATATTTCTTTGGGTCTTATGGGCATTTTAACAATATTTGTTCTTCCAATCTATGAGCGTGGAATATCTTTTCTATTTCTTTGTGTCATCTTCAATTTCTGTCATCAATATTTTATAGTTTTTCAGAGTACAGGCCTTTAACTTCTTTCGTTAAGTTATTTCTAGGTATTATATTATTTTTGGTGTAATTATAAGTGGGATTGTCTTCTCAATTTCTCTTTCTGCTACATCATTATTATATATAGAAATGCAATGGATTTCTGTATATTGATTTTGTATCCTGTGACTTTACTGAATTCATTAATCAGTTTTAGTAGTTTTTTGGTGGTGTCTTTAGGGTTTTCTATATATAGCATCATGTCATCTGATAATAGTGAAAGTTTCACTTATTCCTTACCAACTTGGATGTCTTTTATTTACTTTTCTAGTCTGATTGCTCTAGCTAAGACTTCTAATACTATGTTGAATAAGAATGGTGAGAATGGACATTCTTGTCTTGCTTCTGATCTTTGGGGGAAATCTCTCAATTTTTCACATTGATATAATGTTAGTTGGAGGTTTTTCACATATTCCCTTTATTATGTTGATGTATGTATCCTCTAAACATACTTTGTTAAGGGTTTTTATCATGAGTGGATATTGTATTTTATCAAATGTTTTTTCTGCATCTATTGAAATGATCATATGGTTTTTCTTTATCTTGTATATGTAATCTATCACATTGATTGATTTGTGAATATTGAACCACAGTTGTATTCCGAGAATAAATCCTATTTGATTGTGGTGAATGATTTTTTTAGTGTATTGTTGGATTCAATCTGTTAATATTTTGTTGAAAATTTTTGCATCTATATTTGTTAGAGATATTGTCCTGTAGTTGTCCTTTTTTTTTTTTTTTTTTTTTTTGTAGTGTCTTTATCAGAGTAATGCTGGCCTTATAGAATGAATTTGGAACTGTCCATTCCTCTTTTATTTTTTTAAAATAGTTTGAGAATAGGTATTAACTCTTCTTTAAATGGTAGAGTTTAACTGTGAAGTCATCTGATCTTGGAGTTTTGTTTCTTGGGAGTTTTTTGATTACCAATTCAGTTTCATTGTTGGTAATTGGTTTGTTTAAAATTTTTATTTGTTTCTGATTCAGTTTGGGGAGGTTATATGTTTCTAGAAATTTACCCATTTCTTCTAGGTTGTCCAATTTGTTGGCATATAATTTTTCATAATATTCTGTTATAATTCTTTGTAATTCTGTAGTGTTAATTATTTCTCCTCTTTCATTTCTAACTTTGTTTATTTGAGTTCTCTCTCTCTCTCTCTCTCTTTCTCTCTCCTTTGGTGGGTCTCACTAAAGACTTTTTTTTCTTTTCAAAGAACCAGCTCCTGGTTTTATTGATCTGTTATTATTATTATTATTATTATTATCATTATTAATAGTTTCTATTTCATTTATTTCAATTCTAATCTTTATTATGTTCTTCCTTGTACTAGCTTGGGGTTTTGTTTGTTCTTTTTTTCTAGTTCCTTTACTATAAGTTTAGGTTGTTTATTTGATATTTTTCTTACTTCTTGAGGTAGGTCTATATTGCTATAAAACTTATTTTTAGAACAGCTTTTGCTGCATCCCAAAGATTTTGGACTGTTGTGTTTTCATTTTCATTTGTCTCCATTAACTTTTTAATTTTATCTTTAAGTTTTCATTATTTTTGTTCTTAGTGTTTATTTATTATTGAGAGACAGAGACAGATTTTGAGCATGGGAGGGGAAGAGAGGGAGACACAGACTCTGAAGCAGGCTCCAGGCTCCAAGCTGCCAGCACAGAGCCTGACACAGGGCTCGAACCCACCGACTGTGAAATCATGACCTGAGCTGAAGTCCGACACCTATCCGACTGAGCCACCTAGGCGGCCTTATTTTCTCTTTGATTTTTTCGGTTGATTCATTCATTGTTTAGTAACATGTTATTTAGTCTCCATGTATTTGTGTTTTTTCCAGATTTCTTCTTATAGTAAATTTCTAGTTTCATAGCTTTGTGGTCAGAAAAGATGCATGGGATGACTTCAATCTTTTTGAATTTGTTGAGAATTGTTTTGTGGCCTAATATGTGATCTATTCTGAAGAATGTTCCATGTGCACTTGAAAAGAAAGTATATTCTGCTGGTTTAGGATGAAATGTTCCGAACTTATGTGAGATCCATCTGCTACAATGTGTCATTCAAAGCTTCTGTTTCCTTGTTGATTTTCTGTTTGGATGATTTATCCATTGAAGTAAGTGGGGTGCTAAAATCCCCTGTGATTATTGCATTCCCATTGGTTACTTCCTTTGTGCTCATTACTAGCTGCTTTGTGTATTTGGGTGCCTCCATGTTGAGTGCATAAATATTTATGAATTTTATATGTTCTTGTCAGATTGTCCCCCTTATTATTAGTGTCCTTCTTTGCCTCTTGTTACATTCTTTGTTTTAAAGTCTATTTGCTTATATAAGTATTGCTACCCTGACTTTCTTTTCACTTCCATTTGCATGAAAAATGCTTCTCCATCCCTTTCCTTTCAAGCTGCATGTGTCTTTAGATCTGACATGAGTCCCTTGTAGGCAGCAGATAGATTGGTCTTGCTATTTTATCCATTCTGTCACCCTGTGTCTTTTGATTGGAGCATTTAGTCCATTTTCATTCAAAGTAATTATTGATAGTTATGTACTTGTCATCATTTTGTTACTTACTTTATTATTGTTTTGTACTCTGTTCCTTCTTTCGCAGTTTGCTGGCTTACTTTGGTGATACACTTTGATTACTTTCTGTTTATTTTTTGCGTATCTATTACTCATTTTTGATTTGTGGTTACCATTTGATTTGTATACAGTATATTATGCATATAGCAATCTATATTAAGTTGATGGTCACTTAAGTTTGAAACCGTTTTTTTAAAAATTATTTTTAATGTTTTATTTATTTTTGAGAGAGCGAGAGCAAGCGAGCGAGTGAGAGAGAGAGAGAGAGAGAGAAAGAGAGAATGGGAGCAGGGAAGGGGCAGAAAGATGAGGAGACACAGAATCTGAAGAAGGCTCCAGGCTCCAAGCTTTCAGTACAGAGCCCAACACAGGGTTCAAACCCATGAATTATGAGATCATGACTTGAGCCAAAGTTGGACACTCAACCGACTGAGCTACCCAGGTGCCCCAGTTTGGACCCATTCTTTACTCCTCCCTGCATCATGTTTTAGGTTTATTATGTCATACTTTACATCCTTTTATTTTGTGAATTTCTTGGCTGATTTTTACAGATATACTTATTTTTTTTACCTTTTGTGCTTTGTACTTTTTCTTTCTGCTACTTATATTCTTTCCTTTCCACTCTAAGAGTCATATTTAATATTTTCTGTAGGAATGGCTTAGTGGTCATGAATTCCTTTAACTTTTGTTTGTCTGGGAAACTCTTTGTCTCTCCTTCTTTTCTGAATGATAATGTTGATGGATAGGGTATTCTTGGCTGCAGGATTTTTTCTTTACCATTTTGGATATATTATGGCATACCTTCTGGCCTGCAAAGTTTCTTCTGAAAAATCTGCTCATAGTTTTATTGTGGTTTCCTTATATGTAACTGTTACCTTTTCTCTTTCTGCTTTTAAAGTTCTCTGTTACTACTTTTTGCCATTTTAGTTACCATATGTCTTGGTATTTACCTCTTTGTCTTGATTTTGTTGGGGTCTCTCTGTGCCTCTTGGATCTGGATGTCTGTTTCCTTGCCCAGATTTGGTAAGTCTTCAGTTGTTATTTCTTCAAGTAAACTCTCTGCCCCCTTTTCTCTCTCTTATCTTCTGGAATCCCTATAATGTGAATGTTATTATGCTTCATGGTGTAACCAAATTCCCTAAGTCTATTTTTATTTTTTTTTCCTCTCTCCTGTTCAGCTTGATTCTGTTCCATTACTCCATCCTCCAGGTCTTTGATCCATTCTTTTGCTTCCTCTAGTCTATTATTTATTCTATTTAGTGTATTTTTAGTTTAATTTATTGAGTTCTTCACCTCTGATTATTTCCTATTTATGTCTTCTGTCCTTTTGTCAGTGGTCTCACTGAGGTTCTCCACTCTTTCAAGTCCAATGAGTATCTTTATGATCATTACTTCAAATTCTCTATCAGTCATATTACTTACCTCTGTTTCATTTAGCTCTCTGGTGATTTTGTCCTGTAATTTCACCTGGGACATATTCCTCTGTTTTCTCATTTAGTCTAACTCTCTGTGTCTGTTTCTGTGTGTTAGGAAATTCAGCTATGTATCCTGCTTTTGAAAGTAGTGACCTTATGAAGAAGAGGTCCTTGTAGTGCCATGCTGCAATGTCCCATGTTCATCAGAAAGTGGCTGAGCCACTTTTGCCTTCAGTCTAATCATCTGCAATGGTTCTCTTTGCCTATTGTAGCCAGGATTTGGTCCCTGTGTTTTTACTGGTCCAGTCTGGGGATGCCTTGGGCTTGAATTGATTCAGACCATCTGTTTGCCAGAAATGTAACAGCACTGAACAGTAGGGCACTTTCCCTGTGTTGTGCCCTGAGAAGCTTTCATTGTTGGTTAGGGCCTGCAGTCAGACCAGATGTCTGCCCTCAGACCACTGCAAGGGCCACAGTGAGACTGGTGTGTGTAATTATCTTTCTCTCACTCCTGGGCAGGAGTCAGTTGAGAGTGGTGGTCTCCCTGTTGGGGATGCTTGCACATTGCCATGCTTCTGGCTCCACTTTGGATGGGCTCTGGCCAAGGGCATATTGGAGGGGGCAGGTCCACAACATAATAAGAGGTAAGGGCACACTGTTAGCAAGGTATATGTGGGTCTGCTGTGGGAGAGGACCTGAAGCCACTTTAGGAAACTCCTGCCTTGAATGGTTGGAGGGGGTGGATCTTCAGTAGAATATAGAAGTGGGGCTCACTTTTAGCAACTTAGGTGGAGAATGTTTGCCCCATGGTGGTTCCACAGGTGTCAGTGTGCCTAGGCTTGGAGTAGGGGAGGGGGAGGGAAATAGCACCAGTTCTTTGTTCCTGAAAAACTCTCCCAAAAGATTCCTGCCCCTCCAGCACTTTCTGAGATTAGTAAATAAATCTTCCCATATACGACTGGCATTTTTCAAACTGCTGCTTCCATGCTGTATCTTCACTGAGCTGTTTGTTGTGCTATTTCTCTGAGGGTGGGGATTCAGTTTCCTGTCATCTTCCTGGTTCTCTCAAAGTTGAGGCTACTGATTTTTAAAGTTCCAGGTGTTAAGCCCTGCTGATTGTAAAAACTCATGAAATTATGCCCCTGTGGTTTTCAAAGCCAAATGTTATGAGAATTTATCTTCTCTCTGTAGGTTCCTCGTGCCTGGGATACCTGGTGTGGTGTCCGTTTCTTTCTGTTCTTCATGCCTGTGGTTTCCCTCACTTCCATGGATAGTCCTGGAGATCTGATTAGCTCTGGACTATGTTTCCACCCTTTCTACCTTCTTCCAATGTGGTCTCTTCTCTACATTTAGCTGTAGAGAGTCTGTTCTGCCAGTCTTCAGGTCATTTTCAGGGTTATTTACATTGATGTGGGTGTTTTCTAGTTGTATCTATGGAATGAGGTCAGCTTAGGATCCTCCTACCCTGTCATCTTACCCTTTGTGTTCTGAAGTTTTAAGTGGATATGTTTGAAATATTATACAGCTGGATAATATTTACAGCTTATAAAAATACTAATCAATTAGAATTCTCTGCATTTACATTGTGATTGCTGATATGTTTGAATTTATTTTTGCTGATTTATTTTGTGCTTTTTGTAGAACTTCTCTCTCACGTGCGTGCTTTTCACTTTAAAAAATTTTTCTTATTCCCTTTAATTCTCTCCACCAATTAGTCAATAATATGGTTTCTCTTTTCTTGCAGTTATTCTACAAATTTTTAGCATGCATAGTGTCTAAGATTATACCATTTCTTACTCTTTTATACAAGTACAGTATATTTGTATTTGGATTATGATTTGCATGGTGCCTCCTTCAACGTATAAAGTATATTCCACACAATCTTATATGTTCAACTCAGTTGAACATATAAGATTATGTTCTTATATATAAGTTATATGTTCTTATATGTTCAACTCAGTTTCCCTTAAATCTGGTTATAATCTATTCTTATAACCCATTCTTATAACCTATGTATACTTATTGTCTAAGATTTTAGTTCTATCATGATTTTTTTGAACTTACAAATTAGAAAACTTTGTTATTGCCTATACAGTCATCGTTTTATTAAATTAAGCCATAAATTAATGTTCTTTGTTAACAATTCTTTTTGGTCGTCAAGATTATTTTGTAAATCACTTTCCTTCATGAAGAATTTCCTTCAGATGTAAATTTAGTAATTTGGCAAAGATTTCAGTTTTGATTTGTCTAAAAGAGTTTTATTTCTTTCATATTCTTGAAAAGTGGCAGCACATTCTTGTCTAGATTATTATCTTTCAATGCATTGATTTTTTCATTATTGTATGGATCTGCTGATATGTAGAATTCTAATATGGACATAATATTTCTTTTTTTGTTGGCAAATTGTCTTTTCTTTCAATTTGATTTAAGATGTTATTTTTGATATACTACAGTCCCAGGCAGAGGGTACAGATATGAGATTCTTTTTGTTCATTCTCTTTTGACCCAGTGGGCTTACTGTATCTAAGGGTGGTGTTTTTTAGCCATTCTGAAAAATCCAACCATTATCTTGTCTTTCTATAATTTTCTGTATTGTCTTCTCTGAACTCCAATTATGCTTTATCTCTTTACCTTTCGTTTTTCTCTGTTTACCTTTCTTTTATATTTTACATTTTTTAGTCTCTCTGTGATCTATTATGAATAACTTACCTCAAATATATCCTTCAGTTTATACTTTTTTCAGCAATTTCTAATCTCTATCCTTTATTTTTTCCACCTTCTTTTCAATATTTCTGGCCAATATTGATAGCTTTTTGTCATTCTTCATATTTTCAATGCATTATTTTATTTTTTAATTATTAAAAACACTTCTCATATTTTTGGCAGGTCTGATTTAATATATTGTTGCTACAGTTGACCAATGGTTGTTTCTATGTGTTTAATTTTTTAATTAAAAATTTGCATTACTTGGGACTTTTTCTTTGGCAATTCCTCAGTATCTGAATTTAGAGACCAGAAACCAGAAATGATTTACTTTTACTTCATCCAAGTGCCTGGGGCACTTACCAATTTGACAACACTTTGTACTATATTTTGCACTTCAAGTGTATTGGGACATTTTGATAATGTTGATTCAAATCCAATATTCACCTGAAAAAAAAGTTAGGTCTTTAGAAATTTTAAGAGAAGAGGTTATGTATTCACACTGTCTCTGTCTACAAGGTAATTGTTCTTTTTCTAGTTTCCTCTCTGAACATTATCATCTTTAATGCGTCCTGGATTTTTGTGAAGTTTTTCATCCTGTCCCCAACTCTGTTCATGCCTTAGACATTGTTTTTCATTCTCCAGTTGTGGACCATTAAAGTTCAAACTCTGTGGCACCAAGATTCTGCAGATACCCCAAGGCAAACACCAGTTCTCATGCTTTCTTATTCTTCTGGACTCCCCTCTTGTCATTCTGGTTTCTGAGGACATTTTTTTCTTTCCTTACTGCAGACATGCACTGAAAGAGATGTTTTTGTTTTACAGTGTGTTATTTCTAAATGTGGCATATTTTGGTATGTTCTTCCAAAAAGGGATGTTATTCTTTGAATAAATATTTTACCATACTGCTAGAAACTGAGTATTCATGTTTCATTGTTTACAATTAATTATGTTTTCATAGAAGTTACAATTTACTGGGTAGTTACTATGTTGCAGGCACTATACTAAGTTCAATTTATTACCTTATTATTACAATTAATAATGTAATACTAGAGCAAAATAGCATGGAAATACTTGAGAAAATATGACCACTTAAGACATTCTAGTACTGTCTTTAATTATGAAGCTATTCTAAATCTTGGGCTTACTTTGCTTTAGATTCTTAATATTAAAGATTAGAAGAAGGACTAAACAAGATCAAATGACTTTCCCTAATCACTCTTTGGTTAATAGCAAAGAACAATGGTATGCATTACTTTTCACAGAATAGTTTACAGAACTTCTGGTTTTGCCTGAGGCTTTCTTAATATCCACAACAGCTCCACACAACAATAAGCCTCTGAATTACCTAGGCAGTGTAGAATCAAGGAATTAGAAACTATTTAGGAATCACATACTTGTCCAATACATTCCCCACCTGAAATATATTTAAAAAATGTAATTAACACTGACCCTTCTGCTCAGCCTAGCTCCTTCACTGTGAGGACAAATCTCTGGAAAAATCTAGATTCCTGTTACAGTTAATACAGACTTTCTTGTTCTGTCCACAGTTTGCATAAAAGAAACAATTAGTGTTCAGATCCCACCTGCTACATAATTAATAGGAAAATATGAAAAATAGAAACTGTTTCTCTTTGGCATGTGGGTGCTAAGACTATCCCTAATATTTGCTGAGCCTAGAGGAAGAGTAGACATGAAGATTCACATACCATATATTTAAATATTTAAAAATTATAAATCAAGCTGACAAATAACCCTGCACAGTAACTAGAAGACTTGGGTTTGTATTTAGAATTCTAGGAAAATTCAGAGTTCTGCACTAGAAACTAGAAGCATGAAGAACCTCAATCTCCTGGAACAAGGTGCACCTTCTTTTCTTCCTATTCCCTACTGTGTTCCATATACACCTTGTATATGTGTATCTGTATGTGTATATATATATATATATATATATATATATATATGTGTGTGTGTGTGTGTGTATATACACACATATACATATGTATATGTATAGACATGACAACCCACACTTTCCACCTCCGTTAACACCTTGAAAATAGGTTTGCTTCTCCAACTCTTTAATAGGTTCATCCTTTGGAGGAATGTCTTAGGGGAGAGACTCATACAGTCCAAGAAATGGGCTCAAGATGATTTGAACAGTGAAATCTGACTTCTGTGATACTAGAGCATACTCTAGAGGGAGGAGCATGTCTCCATATAGATATGTTTCCATGGCCTGTGGAGTCCTTGCCTAGGATAAGTCTCTCAAAACACAAAAATCTTGGCAATGGTGCTACATTCCTTTGTTAAAATTTGTACTGGTTGAGGCAGGAGAAAGGATTCTCAGAGGTAGGCATTAGAGCATTCATCAAATATTAAGTGACTATTATATTCCAGATGGAAGGGATATAAAGAAGGAAAGAGACTGTTCTTTCCTTATAAACGCTCATTACCTAATAGAAGAAATAAGCTAATCACTATACATAATATAACTGCATAACAGAAAGTAGGTGTGTCCAAGAAAAAAAAGTTCTCTGTAAAACCCGTATTCTCACCAACACCTCTCTGGAGAGCACAAAGAATGTCTCTCCAACCTAAAGTAGAAGGTAACTGCTCCTGCAAAGTTAACAGTTCATCTTTTATCCCATAGTGGTGTCAGAATGGGGTGCAGGCCAATACCTCATGCCATGCTATAAATTGGCACTCCTGCTCATAAAAAGGAATGCTAGCAGCAAGGAAATTTTTGAGAGATCCTGTGACCAGTCAATGCCAAGCTAGATTTTCACTTGAAATATCTGTGAAGCATGCCTTTTCCATATTCCCATAGTACCTATTCTATACCTCTACTTTGGCACACATATTATATAAATCACTCTTTGCATGACACATTAGAAACATTTAGAGGGAAAGACTTGGCTTATTTTTGTATCCATAGCATCTAGCAGATGGCTTAACCTTAGAGGGTGTTCTTTCAACATTTATTGAATGAATTGCTGCTATAGACAGAATATTTGTGTCCCCCCACTTCTTATGTTGAGATCCTAACCACCCCCCCCCCATGTAGTGCCTTTGGGAACCAAAAAGGTCATGAGGGTGGAGCCTTCGTAAATGGAATTAGTATCCTTGAAACAGAGACCTCAGAATGTTCCCTCTTCCCTTCCACCATGAGAGGCCATAGCAAGAAGTCATTTATGACTCAGGAAGTGGACCCGCACCAGACACCAAATCTCCAGTACCTAGATCTTGGACTTCCCAGCCTACAAAATTATGATAAATATGTGTTGTTTAATACCACCTAGTCTATGGTATTTTGTTATAGCAGCCCAAATGAACTAATACAGTTACAGTATGCTCGCATAAAATGAATTGCATTCAGAATATAGTACTGTGAAAAAATAATTTGAGGGGGCACTAGTATTGTTTTATGATATAGCTGTGTTTTCTTCTTGACTTGATTGTCAGAAAACTCAAATGTAATACAATATACATGTTCTGATATTTGCTTTTTCCTTATTTTATGAGGAAAAGACATGGCTATGAACAACATATCGACACCACTATTAAGGGAACACAAAAGGGAGGTAATAGGGAAGAAACCTTGACTATGAGTTTTACTGTCATGACTCCAAAGTTTTTATCACTGGCCCAGAGTGTTCCAGTATGGCTTTAGAGTAAATTGGGCCCTGAGGAAAGGAAGTATAATCAGATATGCAACAGGTCTAGTGGAGTGTAGAGAATAGGCTAGAGTCACAGGCACTCATGGTACCATCCTGCTTCTGCCAATTACAAATGAGCTAACTACTCAGTGTCTAATTTTCTCATTAATGGGGGCAATAATAATCCCTAGCTCATAGTTTATTTTTATGGGATGGAGTACTAATGTTTAAATGAGTTATTTCATGTAGTATAGTGCCTGTGATGTAGTAACAACTATTAGTTTTATTGTGCATAAGAAAGGTAGTTGTGGTAGGCAGAAAAGCTCCCCAAAGATGCCCACACCTGGATCCCTAGAACCTGTGAATATGTTAGAGTATATGGCAAAGGGGAATTAAGGTTGTTAATCATCTGACCTTAAAATAGTGGGATCATCTGGGTTATCCTGGTAGATTGATTTTATGTGTCACTTTGGTTAGGCCACATTACCCAGGTATTTAGTCATACATTATTCTAGATGTTTCTCCAAGGATATTTTTAGATGAGATTTACATTTAAATTGGTGGACTTTGAGTATAACAGATTGCTCTCCATAATATGGATGGGCCTCATCCTGAATAGCACAAAAGGCTGAACTTCTCAAGTAAGAAGGAATTCTCTATCAGACTGTCTTTAAACTCCAGTAAGTCTCCAGTCTGCTGGCCTCCCCCATCAGATTTTAGACTTGCAAAGTCTCAAAAATTGTGTAATTCAAGTCTTTAAAATTATTCTCTCTATATAAATTGTAGATTATAAATTATATATAGATCTCCTCTCTTGATTCTGTTTCTCTGGAGAGCCCTAATGCAGATTTTGGTGCTGAGAGTGGCTCTACAGGAACATAATATTAGAGGTGAGTTTTCTGAGTTGGTTCTGGGAATTCTGAAATTGACTCTCTAATATGATTAGATTTAAAGACACTAATGACTCTAATTTTAGTAGTAAAGAGAGCACTGATCATGCACGGTGTGATATGGCAATAGAAATACAGAAAATATCACCATTGTATACTCACAGCCAAACACGTATGAGAAGCAAGGATCTTGAATTCCTAGCTCACACATCACATAAACAATCTGAAAGCTGCCCTGATAGAAAGACCCCTTTCTCTCATAGACACAGGGCTGGGATTTCTGAAAACAAATCTATAATCTTATCCTGTGAGTGACTGAATTGAAATGCAAATTAAACTCCCAAGCTCACAGGTTATTTACTGTTACAGTGAGGGTATTGATTGGGAAAGAGCATTGTCCTGAAAGTTGGAATGGAGACATGTTGGAAGACCCTCATGAAGCTGAGGACACATTAGCCTCTAAACTCTGATGAGTCTTTGCCAGTAGAATTAGCCTCTCCATTCCTAACAGAAGCAGCCACACCACCCACATCTGAGATTAACTGAGGCAGTTGCCATGTAAACTAATGCTGATTCCCCTGAGGACTGACCCTGACCACTACTCTTTGCTAGTAGACCTATAATTAGACTAAAGTCCCACCAGGCCTCACCAACTATGAGGTAAAAAGTGTGACCCATGGAGACGTTTAATACATTCCAAAAAAACTATTTGAGTTTGCTAATTTATACAAAGAAAAATCCTGGGACTATGTGTGGGAATGGATATTAAAGATGTGGAATAATAGTGAAAGTAGCATGAAGTTGAATTCCAATGAATTTGTTGGTATGGCACACTAAACAGTGGTTCTACTTTTAATGTCACAACTTGGGGAATTATAAAGGGTTCCAACAGTTTGGTTGGTTGGTTGGCTTAAGTATGGGCTAAAAAGGGCCCAGAGTGAGTGAGCTAGAAATGCCATATCTGCCTTGGTTTACTTGTAAAGGAAGGAATTCAAAGGCTTAGAGAGATGGAAATGTTAGAGTTGATTTGTCATTTAAGACCTACCTCCCCATGCTGGGAAGATCCAGGAGACATTGTTATGTGCCCCCCCACAAATTAATATGCTGAAGTGCTTACCACCAGTACCTCAGAAGTTGACCTTCTATGGAAATTGGATCCTTACAGAGGTAATCAAGTTAACATGAGGTCATTAGAGTGGTTTCTAATATGATTCATGTCTTTATAAAAGAGAAAATTTGAATAAATACACACACACACACACACACACACACACACACGGGAGAGTGGTATGAAGAGACACAAGGAGAAGATAGAATCTACAATGCCAATGAGATGGGCCAGGAACAGATTCTCCCTTACACCCGTCAGAAGGAATCAATGCTGCCAACACCTTGATTTATAGCCCCAGAACTACGAGACAATAAATTTCTATTGTTTGAGCCACCACCCGGTTTATGGTGCTGTGTTGTGACAGCCCTAGAAAACTAATATACTAAACATTGAATAAATGTTATTTTATTATTTTTATTACTGATGCATTTTGAAAAGAACAGAATCATAGTATATCCATCAAATTCATTGAAAGCTTTTGTATGTGCCAGAAAAGCAACTGCCTTCTGCTGGCTCCATAAACGTAGGCTTAAATGCATTGCTTTTACGTGTAGGAGTCAGCAGGCATAACTTCTCACTGGCTTAGTACATTTCTGGATGGTCCACTTATCTTTGTTATCCTCTATCCTTATTTGGGGGGCTTGCTGTCTTCTTTCTTGGCTAATAGTTTACTGCATTAAAGTCATGCCTTTTCCCTAAATCACAAATATAAAAACAGGGTTGGTTTATGTCACTATCCACTTGGTCCTCTTAGACAAAGTTTATCGTAACAAAAATGTCCACTTGTTTGGGAATAATGCACATACACATTCAAGAGAATGACATTCAAGTCTTCTTTCAGATTTTTCTCTTTCCTCATCCAGTCTTCAGCATTTTGCATGTAATAAAGGTACACACTGAGAATCTGTATGTTGAGAAAGAACACTTGAACTTCCTTCTTAGAATGCTTCCTTCTTTAGCACTAGATGAAGTTTTAGAAGGACATGAGGATCTGTTAAGTGGAATTATGGATGTTTCCTATCAGCCTCCGTCTAGACAGGCTTTCAACTCTGCTCTCTTGCATCCTGTCTCTCTCACCAAGATATTTTGCTGGCACAGTTTTCATTTCTGTCCACACTATTTGTGAAAACAAAATGACTATACCCCCATGTTTTTGAAAGTGGGTAGACAGAACACCATTAGAAGCTAGAAACTAGGACTTATTACTCCACATGCTGGAATTGTATCTTATAGAATGTTTTAAAATATTTCTAAGCTTAAACTCTGATGACCTCCACAATAAATATTGAACAAGAGTCTACTAATATCCACAAGATGCATGAAAATATCAATACAGGGTGTCCCAAAGTCTTAGAGAAGTTCTGAGCTTTAATAAAACTCAGAAGTATAAATGCTACAAACTTACAAAAACACCCTTTGAAAGGTTAATGACGTATATTGCTCTCATCCTGATCTTTAAATTTGAAGAATAAATTCTTAATTTTAAGTTCTGGTTTTAGTTACTTTGCAGATGAATTTTTTAAGTTAATTAATAATTTATTCTTCTAAACAAGTGCAAAAGAAATGGAAATAAGTTTTCAAGTGATGTCTTTCATTTGTAAGCATTTATATTTCCAGAGTTATTTAAAGCCTTAAAATCTCACTAATACTTTTGAGACATCGCTTCATTAATTCACTTTTTTTTCCTTTAACAAGTCCTTTTCTTTAATATGATTGTATGATTTTTGTTTTCTCAGTAGAAAAATGTTTATTTTTCATTTCTGAATCTAGCCCATCTTGGCAGATAGATTTTGTAGTTGCCAATTAAAAGACATTGTTCAGCACTGCCCTGCCTAAAAAAACAATCTTCTTTTTTCCTTTCTACAACACATCAAAGTGCATTTCTATTGGAATTCCTCTAACATACTCATCACCAAACTGTAACCCTGGGACTTCACTGAATTTGTTTACATTTTATCTGTTACTGTCACTGAGGGCCCAGCTTAAAATCTAAGTAAAGAAAGAAAATGTGAGGTTTCTTCTGTAAAGAATATTGCAAAACAGAGATCAAAGGCACAATTTCACTTCTCAATGTGTGCAATCTAACTTAGTTTATTTACAATTAAAGAATGATTTTAATTGTCAAACTTTTAAATTTTATTAAATGTTTGTGGCAATACATAGAATGAATTCCAGACCTATATAAATACACAGGCAGCTGTTTGTAATTTGCATTTTTATCAGTTTTGAAAGAGCACAATGTACTTCCTGCATCTTATTTTCAGAATTTGCATTTTATCATCTTTGGCTACCCAGTATATAGTATGGAGTACTTGAATATCTCATTCTTTGAATTTTCACTTTTGATTGTAAATCAGATGATATCTGGCACTTTTCTCTTCTCATTTTTCTCTTCTCTCAACCTCCAGATTTACTTGCTCCCATTTCTTCTTGGCTCTAATAATAAAACACAGAAAATCCTTCAATTATTTTCTTGTTCAGCATTCTTCAGGGCACCATCATTCTGCATTTCTTTGGCTAATTACTTACCATAAATCTTAAGGCAAAACAAAAACTAAGCTCATTGTCTTAATTCATAAATTTTCAAAACACCATACAAACTAATTCCATTTCTTTCCAAAGCTTTTGCATTTGGATGGAGGGATGAAAAGGAATGGAAACAATACTACATATAAGGTTGTACCTTGGTACACCCAGAATGAACAGAATGGATGTTCTATCCTACAGAGACAGGCACCTCCAGTCACACCAGCTCTATCCTGATCAGAAAGGACATGCAGCCTCAAGGGAGGGCTGACATCTCTAATCGCCTTTTGCTCCTCTCCTTGGTTCCCACACATTTTTCTCTCCTACTGCATTATCCTCATAGCATCAGACAGCATTTTCCCAAAAGGCTCCTCTCGCCCATTTACACTTCTGTAGCCTTGGCTCTGAGATATTCCTTAGTGGAATAGACTAGTGGCAGCTTGTGCTTTCTGCCTTCTCTCTCCAGCAGCCCATCTGTCCACTGGGAAATGCTGAAATCGCTCCTCTGTGCCCTAGCAGGAAGTGCAGGGGAAGAAACACAAGCTAGTCTTTCTCTAGTCTGAGAATCACAACAACAATTGGAAAGGATAGGAGTTTAGGGGTTATAAATTTCCCAATCAAAAGCTCAGGTAAATAAGAAAACTTTATTTTTATAATTCTATTTAATTTCTTGACTCTATGTCCCCATTCTGCCCGATGTAGAAAACTTATCTAGTCCTTTTCACCTAAACTTAGTCAATTTCAGTGATTTCTTAGTTATTTCACATTTACATTTCAACCACATTTGATTTGAAATTCTTTCTCAGGATTTTTTTCCCTCCCTCCCTCACCTTTCTGCTGCTTATCCTCATTTTTAGGGTTGGAACAGGGGAGAATGTTTGCTTCATTATGACAGCTTGGAAGAGAATATTATTTCAGCAATCTTGGGTCTCCACAAGGCCTGGGTCGTGTGCTGGTGAATGGTGGTCCAGACAACATAGCCTATGGTTTCTCAAACTTTAATGTGCCTCTTAATCACCTGGGGAACTTGTTAATATGCAGATTCTAATCCAGGATGTCTGATATGGAGATACTACATTTCTAACGAATTCCCAGGTGGTATCATTGCTGGTTGCCCTCAGACAATATTTCAATCGCAAGTAACAAGTGGATAATTTGGTTTATAATCCACTCCCTGGCAGAACAATCTTTTGAGATTCTCGTAATAATTTGAGATTGGAGTCCACTCCTCTAATAGGGCCCGACCACAAAGTCATCTTTGATGCTATGCTTCCAGTCCCAGCCAGGAGACTTTGTGTAGCCCTCTGGCCCTCTCCTGGGGAACTCACTTTCACTTGAAACTCACAAGAATACATGATGCCCTCCCAAGCAAACTTGGAGCTTGGGAATCTCTAGAGGCTGTCTCCGGGCCCTGTCTCATGTTAGACACTCCCACCACCAGATGGCATTGATAAATTCTCTCCAAAGCTTTTCTCCCTGGGTTGCATCTGGGACGTACAATGCAGATCCTGTTTATGTTCAGATTCTTATAAACTTCAAAGGGAAATCCATCACTGACTTTCTGCCCCTGAGCCCTGGCATAGCTGGAGGTGACAGGAGAAGAGCAGAAGGGGACTAGTATGTAATAAGTGGCCCCCCACTGTACCTGGTTCCTTGCTGCCTCCCCATACCCTCCTCCTTGCTCTACAGATTGAATGGGAAAAAGTTTCATAAGCTTACATCCCCTGCACATCCCTTTTCCTGTGCCATACACGGATGGTACATGTTTCTTGCTCTGATGTGATCCCTCCACCCCCCCAAATCCTTCTGTAATTCATGTTTAACTACCTAGGATGGGAGAGGAGAAGGCTGCCGGGAAACAAGAGCAGTCACTGGGATAGGGACAGGGGATGAGGAGCATGCCCTTTAATACTCCAAATAATATCGCACTCACAAGGAAACCACAGGAGAAAAAGATGTGGCTCAACAATGTGTAGTTTTATCCAGGATTTTTACCAGCTTTTCACGTCCTTTCCCCCAAAAGTAAATGCAATTACATGTGAAAACGCACAGAAATCTAAGAGAAAATATAGCCGATTAAATAGCGCTACAGCAGAGTTCTCTTGGAGTATAATATGATTTGAAAGATCTGGGCCAAAAAAGAAAAACAATTGACTGCACAGTTGAAGTCAAGAGTTTTGAGAGATACTACTTAAGATCCCAGCTTTTTTTTTTTTTTTTGGAACGTGGACAGTTTCTAACCTGGATATGTTCAGTTTTCATTCTGGGAAGCTCTTGTAAAAGAGTTTATGGATTTCAGATGATTCTGAAAGTTCTAGGCTAATGATTTAGGTAGAAACTCTCTATTTTTTTCTGAAAGATTCAAATTTCTGGAAAGTAACTGCAAGTGTTTTATCCTGTGTGGTTTTCCAAATCTGCTGTGCCAGTCCCAGATCAGCTCGGAGAAGCCACTAAGCTTTTTAGAAAAACAATCACCTGAGGTTGGGTCTGCCTCAAACTTCATCCTGGGGAGGTTCCTAGGATCCCCACACTCTTCCAGAGAGCAGAACACAAGGGGGACACCACAGTCACTCAGAGCATCCTGGCCTGGAAACTTCATCTTAGGTGCCCTGTCAGACTGCATCAGCTAATATTTGTGTATGGTGGATAATAGTAGGGCTTTGATATTTTGTGTTAAGATATGATTTTATATATTCACTTTGCAGTTCAACAAAGAATACATTTTAACACATAATTGCCGCAACTGCTAAGCTTGTATCTAAGGAGAGAGGTTTTTCAGAAGATTTCTGATAACACAAAGGAGAACACAAGAAAAAAAGGAAATTAAATTGCTACTACATGATCTCTACTAAACTCCAATATCATGGAAATTTTCTAAATTTTTCTAAAATATGTTTCCTGACCTTAGAAACTTGTCATTCATTTTTTAGAATTGTATGATACATTAAAATCACTAGTAAATATTTACCTGTATATATCTTTTCAGTTTTTGAATATGTTTTTGAAAAAGGAATCCTTTTTCGCCAGGCTGAACCATTATATGATGTTGACATATATTTATCTGAGAAAAAAAGAAGACCAGAATTAAATATTTTCTTACTTTGAAATCATATTCCAAAAGTGTCTCAAAGTTATAAACATCTCAGAGGTGAAGCTATTCTCTGAGTAATTTATTTTAGCATTTCAAAGCTAAGGCATTAGGAACCCAAGTGAGTTTATTAAGACCATATATGTTATCAATGAACATGGTTATGTCCCTATAATTTGGCTGCCCAATTCTTCAAATGAGGCTCTCCCCATGAGGCTAAGCTAAAGGGGACTGTGATATCTGGATGTGATAAAAATATTTCATTGCCTTGCTTTACCATGATTTTATATACAATTCTGCTAATACTTGTAGAAGAAAGAAAAGATCTAGAAGGCACCGCCAATTCCCTTTACCTTCCATAAAGTGACTCCCATGATGGCAGTGATTTTGCTCTACCGTACTACCAACTCACTGTCCCCAGGAAACCAAAGCCTTTATATACTGACTCGGTCTAGAAATACCTCATTTCCTCTGGCAAGTTTATACCTGAATGATTATCTAACAATGTTCTATTTGTGTTTTTAAGTATTACTATGCAGCTATGATTCTAAAAGCATGGTTCATAATAATACCAGGAATTTCTTTGCTTTTTTTCCTGTGTTGACATTTGCACCAGTAGCCCAAAAGCAATAGTGAACATAACTGTGACCACCTTAACACAGATCTAGACAGCCATCCACTCACAGTAAAATAATAAATTTAATAATAAAACAATAGTAATAAATAAAATTAAGACTGTTTCACCTAAGAATATTCTTATTTTACATATAAACCCATATATCATTTATTTCTAAGACAAATAGAAGGAAAACAATTTAATAAAGCTAACTTTATTTTAAATTATAAAAGTAAGGACCTAAGAGAGACACTGAATTTTTACTTATGTTTCAGAAAGTACACAACATCCAGAACGCCACTAACTAGACTGTGAACACAGGAAAATACAAACACAAAATTAGAGGGAATTAAGTGGCCTTTTGTTAAGTTGAGAAAACTGAAACCCATCTTCAAAAGAGCAAAATTCATCTGAGACAGGAAGAAAAGATATGGTTCCTTCCTCCCTTGTGGCCTTGTACTTACTGACATATACTATGACTTTGCCTATTACATGATGAAATGATTTAGAAGCAATCTGTGCATGGTGGGAGAGATGAGAGGTTGTCAAAAATATTGCAGTTAACCCCCAAACTAACCCTTTCAGAAAGCAATCATGAAGGCTTAAAGAAAAGCCAAGGCACTACCTGAAAGTGGTGACTGAACAATGCGGTTAGTGGAACAAGAAAATGTCAACCATTTGAAAACAATCCTCAAGAGTGAAATAAAGCTTATCCAGGGGGAACAAAGTGTGATGGTGTGAGACAAAACACTAGAGAGGTTCAATGTCTAGTCATCTGCACCCAACACATTTTTTAACATATCCTTCTTTTTAATTTTTTTAATGTTTATTTTTGAGAGAGAGAGGGAGAGAGAAACAGAGTGTGAGTGGGGGAGGGGCCGAAAGAGATGGAGACAGAATCTGAAGCAGGCTCCAGACTCCAAGCTCTCAGCAGAGTCTGACATGGGGCTCAAACCCACGAGACATGGGATCATGACCTGAGCTGAAGTCGGAAGCTTAACTGACTGAGACACCCGGGTGCTCCCTAACATATCCTTTAAACCGTGTGCACTCCTGCTTGTGGAAGAAATCTTCCCACTAGTTCTCTAAGACATCATGGTGGTAGTGATGGCCTGGAAACAGAATACCAGTTGGATAGGGATGAAGATTACTTGGACCATCAGGTGATTCCATGGGATTGCAAACCACGTGCATGAGTAAATCATGTAAGGAAAGAGCCTCACCTGGACAAAGGTTGAGTTTGGGTTCCTTGTTAACATCGACTTTATTGTAGGACCTATTTGTGGGCCTGCTGCGGGGAGGTGCACTCAGTGAGACAGTCCTGATAGCATCTCTCTGAACATGGATATAGGATGCATTCTCAGCACTTCTGTTTTTATTATTGCGATGGTAACTCATTTTATTTTTGGGATTTGGGGCCTGTATTGCTGTAAAAGAAAGCAGGAGGGGAGTGAGGGATAAAACAAGCTGGTTTCATACCCATAAATAACATACTGCATGGTAAATGTTTGCACTATGGAAGACAATGTGTGCTAAGAGAATTAAATCTATAGGATGTGGGTTGACATGTAAAATAACGTGTTGCACAACAGTAATTTGTTTTTCAGGTAGAAATTATTATTTTATATTTAATTTTGTTTCAAATTATAATTTAGAAATATCAAATACAAAGATCCTTTACCTCTCTGCATTCCTTGGCCAGGAAAATTCTTTGGTTCATCATAAATCCATTTTCTTTTCTTCACACCTTTAAAGTGAGGCTTCCTCACTGGCTGGACATCATTCACTTGAAGAAGATACAAATTTTTACAGGTTTTTAAGAGATGCTTTCATCTGAAAATTACTATAGGTGATAATTACATATCTGTGCATACACATGTCAAGCAAGAGAAAAAAAAATAAATGCACTACACTAATATTTTACTTTCTAGAACAAAGTGTGACTTATTTTTTAAAGCACCCCACCCTCAAGAGAAAGGCTATCCTGAAAATTGATTGATGAGAAAACTTTTGATACGTAGCATTCCTCAGAGGAAATGTTTCCTCCCAAAAAGAATTTGTGGATTGTTTAAAAGAATACAAAATTATATTCCAAATATAATTATATATCTTATTATAATGTTATTTTTAAGTAGTTTTAGAATTGTTATTTTGAACATAAATCTACTTCTTAAGAAGGTGGATTAATGTAAAATACTTTTAGTGAATATTACTTTATTCTTTTAAGCTTTAAGAATTTGAGTATAAGGTTAGTTTGGTGAAACAAGACTAAGTAGTCAGAATTGTAAGTGCTAATAGTACTAAATTATTCACTTTTTACTGGCATATTTTTACACTGAAAAATTTATATACAAGCTCAATCTTCTAGGAATTTCTAAGGTACATTTCTCCAGAGACTCTTAAAACAATTTAGTATACAGGCCATTCTTTGTTATTTCTCTGTGTGGAGGTCCTAAACATTCACTATTGAACACAGAAAATGAACATCAAGTTCACTATGTAGATTACATTAGCTCTCTGTAGTGGACTACTAAATCTGTCTTTGCCCTAGCTCTCAAATTCAGCTTAAGCATTAAGTTTGAATTCTGATTCACCACCTCCTCTCCAAATATCATGCTCCACCCTTACCCTCAAGCTCCCATTCCTAAGATTTGAAAGCCATATTTTTAACAAATATCACTAAACTGAGCTTCTTAGGAGTAAACCATCATGTTTCTCAAGCTCCCACTCCTAGGATTTGGAAACCATATTTTTAACAAATGTTACTAAGCTTCTTAGGAGTAAAACCATCATGGTTCCCTTCAATGCCTGGCTGGGATCCAAGAACATTATAGTTTCAGTAAATGAAATAAATGAAAGAAGGAAGGAAGGAAGGAAGGAAGGAAGGAAGGAAGGAAACAGAAAGGAAGATTCATGAGTCTTAATTGTATCAAGAGAAGTAGCTCAGAATACAGAATGGCATGGTAAAGCCAAATCATGAAAAATAATCCAACACATAATAAAAATTTGTCAGTGTATCCCACTATGGGTTAAATTTAAAGGGTGTACTAATGAATCTTCCAAGAAGGTAGTATATCATTAATTTTAATACCTAAATTAAACTAGTGGGTATGTATATAATTTACTAGGACCTACATCACAATTCATTGTCCAAGTTAGTAGAAGAATATTGTTTTTAATTCTTAATCCTGAATAATTTTCAAAACATCCTTTTTTCTTTCATTTTAAAAATTCTATTTCAAATAAGCAAAACAAATCCATGATAAGACAAATATATCTAAGGCCAAAAAGTGATAGAGCTAATGTCTCACTTGAAGAGGGGTCCTCTCTGCACTTCATACTGATATTCTCAGTAGCATTTAATACATGCGTTGTAGGTACTAGTCGGGTAGTTAGGGAACGCTTTGGATGAGGGCTGTCCTTGTTATCTTTTAAAGCAAATTAAAAAAATAAAATATCAATATTAGTAAAAGAAGGTTTCAGTTGGTATTTTACTTTTCAAACATTATATGATGGGTATACCTCTTTAAAATATATATATTAATTTTTACAACACTGAAATTCCCTAACCACTACATTGAGTCCCCAAAATTTGTCACTAACAAAACATTAAATATCTGATATACAGACATTATCTTCAATATATAAATAATATATTTGTGGCAATATTTTTAATAATTTCATAAGAAACAATCAGAAGGTTATCAATTTTAAATCAAATGTGCTGATTTAAAAATAGGTTCCAGAAATAATTTAAGTGGAACAACTTTCGTGTGTTGTATGCTTTGGAGCAGGACTGTCTAACAGAGCCTTATACAACGATGGAAATTTTCTCAGTCTGTACTGTACAAAATGATAGCCACTAGTCATATGTAGATACTGAGCACTTGGAATATGGCTAATGCAACTGAAGAGCTGAATTTTTAAAAATTTCATTTTAGTTTAAATTTAAACAGCCACATGTGAAGAGTGGCAACGGTTATTACTGTAGTTAGAATTTTTTTGTTTTTTGTTTTTTTGATCGATTCAGCAAAAGGTTTCCATCTTTGAGTGAGAAGAAAAGATTTACATATCATTTCCCATAAGAATTATTCGATCACAAGTGCCTTAACCTATTCTTGAAAATGTTTATTTAAGGGTGGGCAAAACAGTAGACGAAATTGTTTAACATTTGGATGCAGAATATGTAAAGCCCTCTAATTACAGGACAGCTAAACTTTTAGTCTGTGACTAAGAGAGCTGCCCAGCAGAGAGGTACTAGCTGGCGGCTTCTAACCATGGTAAGGGGAGTACAAAACTATGAAGTACAAACTATGATTTTATTATACCTCTTGATTATTCACAGACTATAGTTGGTAATAATTACAAAATGAGGAAGTCATAGAAGTCATCATGAAATTAATACTCTTCACAGTGTTCACAAACAAAGCTTTTTAAGAAAATTCAATCACACGGAGTATTTGAAGTTGGAAAAAGAAACTAAAAAGGACTTGGTTTTACCATTTAAAAGAACCAATAACTGTAGATCTAGCAAGACTCCTAGAAATTATGTAGTCCAACAGGCCAATATTTCAGATAAGGAGACTGAAGCTAAAAGAGATGAAGTCTCGTGGTCAAACACTTAGGGACAGACCAGGACTGAAACCTTAGGGCTCTTGACTCAGAATCACTGGATTTAGTGTATATTTTAATTTATGACCTTGCCTCTTATATTCGTTTCAAGTGTCAAGCTTTATATTTACATTTCTCAATCCAAATTATGAACGGATTAAAACTATAGGATGGTTCATTACCTTTAGTATTTGAACATTTTGACACGGTAATTTCTTTCTCTTCAGTTACAGCTTCCTTTTCATCTACTCCAAGGAATATGATCCTCTGTGGAACATAACAGTCACCTCCTATGACAATACCTTACTGTCAGTGGCTATGATGGCAGAAAGTTGTAAAACACTATCTTCCAATACAGGATTATCCTCTACAATATACCTTTGCCAGTTTTGTTTAAACACTTCTTAGTGATACCACCCACATCTCTATATATGTCATATATGTTTAAATTAATATGTGTGCATATATATGTATATGAATATACAGTATATACACTTACATACAGATAATTGTAAAAAAATTCATATAGTCAACAAAATTAATTTTCCTTTAACATATGGAAATCTTTATTTCTACCCTGTACCACCCTTTAGAGGTACTCAGAATAAATATAATTTATCTTCAATATAACATCTTCAGATATACGAAAGCAGTTTTTATGTTCCTTAAAGTTCTTTCATTTTCCAAGATAAACATCCATAATTGTTTTATTTTATTTTTTTTTTTTTTTTAATTTTTTTTTTTTTTTTCAACGTTTATTTATTTTTGGGACAGAGAGAGACAGAGCATGAACGGGGGAGGGACAGAGAGAGAGGGAGACACAGAATCGGAAACAGGCTCCAGGCTCTGAGCCATCAGCCCAGAGCCTGACGCGGGGCTCGAACTCACGGACCGTGAGATCGTGACCTGGCTGAAGTCGGACGCTTAACCGACTGCGCCACCCAGGCGCCCCCCATAATTGTTTTAAATGTTATATACTTAATTTCCAGATTCTTCGCCATACAAGTTACACTTTTGTAACATAAAATATTTGTTTCAAGTAGCCTTTTTTAAAAATGACACACAAATGTGGACTACCCTGTACAGAAATCAGTGGAACTGGTATAAATAATAATTGACATTTATGCAGCATTCTTCTATGTATCAGACACTCCACTGGGTACTTTAAATGACTTATCACATTTAATGATCTTCCTATACTACTCCTAATAATTCAATGTGAGTTTACCTGAGCTATTTGGTAGCAATCACCAATTACTGAATAATTTTTAAACCTTGTGGACAACAAAAAACAGTTATTTTTTTCTTCACAATCTGTATCATGTCGAGTCTTTCCCGACTTGAAGAAAATCTACCATTAATGTCTTGAACTTAAATTCAAGACTATGTTTATCACAGCTTGACTTTACCTTGTTTAAACTTGGCTCATTGATCCAGCATATTAACTTCCAGACATCTGTCAATTTTATAAACATGTCTCATTCATCTAGCCATTCAATTGTTTAAACATAAAATCGTTTATTCTACAAATATTCACAGAGTGCACCTCATGTGTCAGACATTCTACTAATAAGGATTCATATATAGCAATTAATTATATACATTTCCAGGCCTCAAGTGTCTTACCCAAAGCCAACAATAGAAATGTCAAAAATATTTTGAAAAAACAAAATTAGTTATGAGAGAGGAAATTTGACTCATTTATTATATGGTGATATATTCAGAATCAACCAGTTATAAATTAACTCACCTCCATTTTCAAAAGCAGCAATGTCAGTCCTTGGTTTCCTATCCAATGATGCTTTTATCTCACCTTGCCTTTCAGATAGGCTAAATTTTGTTGGAACTGTAAGACCATCCCCTAAAAAATTAAGAAAAAATAAGAAAAAAAAAAAGAAAAAAAATAGAAAATCACCCCAGGAGCCATTAGGTACTTACATAAAATTCATGATGATAGTAAAAAGCCTAAAAGTTAGTGCAATTATTGTTTGCATAGTGATATGATGAACAATAAATTTATAAATATATGAATTTTAAGCATATTTTATAATTATCAAGAAAATAGCAAGCAAGTTTGTTTTCCTATATGTATTAAATGGCAATTTAAAAATTTAAACAATCTAACATTACTATGTATGTATAATATATTTAACTTATTTGCTATGTTCTTCATATAATGAATTTTATAATATTTCTTTTGATTATACCTATTCATCATGAACAAATTGAGTAAAAAGCATTAGAGTCTACCACTGACAAATGGTAATTATACTGTGATAATTAAATAATTCTTAGAATTTTTCTTATACATCTCTAGATAATTTTTTACTAAAATAAGCTATTAAAAGCAGAATAAAGAGAGACATGATAATCTAATGCACCTTGTGATTCTGGATTGGATTCTAAACCAGAAAAAAAAAAAAGTTCATTTTACCATAAAGGACATGGATGGCACAGCGGGTGAAATTTGTTTAAAATTCTGTAAATAATATCAGATCAGTGGTAATATCCTGATTTTGATGGTTATACTAAAGTTATGTAAGAGTTATGCAGGAGCATCATATCTGCAACCTACTCTTACACTAACAGTTTAGAAAAAATAACAATGTATATATTTAGAGAAAGGAAGAGTGAAAATCAAATGTGTAAAACGCTGATATTTGGGAAAATCTGGTGAAGGTTATTCATGAATTAACTGAAATTATTTAAATATAAAAGGCTTTTAAAACCATAATTTAAGGCGAAAGTACATGTAATTATCTTTAATCCCTAATGGTAATATACTGTTTTATATTCATTGCTGACTTGTATTATTGGTTTTGCTTTCTTGTCCAGGTAATCCGGGCAATGTGCCCTTCTCTAGATGTGGTTCTCGCCTATCAGTTAAGTCTTTCCTATCATTTTAACATCTAACATCTAATAGTATGTTGCTGCCACCTACTGCCATATGTTTAAATAGTTTACCACATATGTACTTGACTGGCAGGCATTTTACTCTTTATCCTCTACTTGATCCTGGAGATTTTCCCAATTATATTTTTTACTTTTAGTGAGAGGAGAGGATTCAAATCTCCTACTTCAGCAAAACTTGCCTTTCATCTCATCCTCATGGCAGGAAAACCATATAAACTCGTAACACCCATGGATTTTCTCTGAGTTTCTGGTTTTACATCCAGAAAATAATCTTCTTCTTATCTTGCCTTTGAGGGCAAATTGTTTACCAACACTGAAATCAGATTCACCAAAGCATAAGATCCATGAAAGGTCCAGCCTTGGAATAATCCAGCTGCATTGCCTCTGAAATTGCCTGGTACACATAAGGCACTCATTCAATGCACAAATGTATCCTTGTTCTGCCACTAACGTCATCCTGTGATCTCCCTTTTGTCCTTTTAGGGCTAGGTTGTCCTTTCTATTCACAGAGAAAAATAGCCCCTACTTCACAGGGAGAGTGATTTGCAAAGAAAAAAAAGATGGTAAAAGCAAGATATTTATAGAATTACTGCATCGAGGGTGTAATGCCCCCATGTGTTTATGTAGTCTTTTCATTCTGCACCTCCTCTGGGAAAGCATAATTAATAGCAGCTTTTCATATTAAATTTAGGTCATCTGATAAAAGCATTTCCTTCTCTCTCTCAATTCTGATGTATTATTTATCATTAGCTCTAGTGTACATCTTACTAAATAATTCACAGCCTATCACACCAAGTATCTCTTATACATCACCTTGAAATGCTGCCTTTTCATGCCTTACCTTCTTGCAATTCACTGCCATTTTCCAAAGGCTTTTCTAACTCTTTGTCTGCTGTAGAGGCTATGCTTTTTGATGATGAAATATCTGGAGTATGAAATCTGTAGTATTCACCTAATCTCCCATGAGAAAGCTAGTGGTTAGTATATTTGTCACATCAAACATTAGAAAATCCACAAATGTTTGATTTCTTACCGGATTTATAACACATCTCCTTTATTGCTCTTTTTTCTTCAATTTCTTCAGGAGTCTTTGTCCATAAACTAGATGCATCTATAGGATATATGTACATCTTTTTTAATTAAATTGTCCCAAAGCCAAATGGTATGAAAATATACAAATCAGAATTAAGAATCCCAAATATTGTTCTCACAGGTGGGATTTTTTGGAATTTTTAAAATCAGTAATTTGCATACTAGTAAATGTCTCAAACTGCCGTATTTCACATATTAGAAAAATCAGTGTAAGCAACTGTCCCTATTTAAATGAGGTCTATCTCCCAGACATCATACAACAAAAACTCTCCAATCCAAATGATCATATATAGACGTAGAACAAATTAGAACATAATGAATTTAATATACTTAATAAAATTGAAGCTATTTTCTTACCAAATTCTGCCCTATTTATTACATTATAAACCTCTAACAGTTAAAAAATAAATTAAAAAACATGATAGGGTTTTGAATGTTCATTGTAAATCTGAGAAAAGCCTTACTAACCATTTTGTTCATCTCCTTCCTCCTCTTCTTCCTCAAAGTTAGTTTTTAAAACTAAAGGATGATGAATGGGTCGTGATATATTCTCCTGAGGTTTCAGGGGTTCCTGACTCTGGGTCAGGGGTGGAATTCCTTCCTGAGTTTCTTTCTGTGGTGTGATATCTACAGAGAAAATACAAAATTTCTGTCCTTTTAAGATCTATATTATATACATGTCTAATGATCAACAGTTAACTCCTGATTTATTATGCATTTTGTTAAGAGGTATCTCGTCTTATTTCTGGAAAGGTTATCAAACTAAAAAAGATCAACATTTTGCCTGTAAAGTGCAGAAAATATGCCAATTCATAGATTTTAGATAGGAATTATAACCATGATTTGGTATATCACACTTTTGGTATAAATGCATAGTAATCATAAGTATCACTGTATTCTTATACTATATATGTGAATAAGAATAACTTAACTAATTACAACAAATTAATGAAGGCAGATTCAAATATGGCATAGCTTATAATGGCAGAGTATATACAGCAAAACAGGGATAATCCAATTGTTCTAGTTTTCGGTGGCTGCCTGATTACTTGGAACTGAGAAAGCGTGAAACTTTCACATTCCTCTATTGGCTACACATTGGTCAGACTGTCCAAAGTTCTAGGTCATATTTAAATGTTCTATAACCTTCAAAACTAACAAGCAATTACTAGAAAAAGCTAGTGAATATATGAATCTTCTTTCATCACCAATTCAACCCCCTTCGTTTTCTAAATGAGTAGTTATCAAATTTGGCTAATTACCAGAATCAACTAAAGAAATTATTCAAAACATCTTTTAAGTCTCTGCTTTCTGAACTTCTGATTTATCAGGTCTAGATTAAAGCCTGGAAATCTAATTTTATTTTTTAAAAGTCTCAGGTAATTATGAAATCAGCCAAATTTGGAAACCACTGCCCCAAATGAATGATCATCTAACTAGGGTTCTAGATTATAGAAAGTCTTTAAGTGGGTATGCCATATCCCAATTATTTGAAAGCAAGGAATACAATTCCAGATCCTCAACTTCCATATTTATCTTTCCCCTAAAGTTGGTTTGCCTAAGAACAGGCTTAAATTCACAATATCCTTTCCTCCACTATACAAGATAAAGGCCTACCCTTCACTCATGCCAGAATTTACTATAGCACATGCTCAAAAGAGAAATCCTCCGTTAGTGATAAACCAAACTACCATAAACCCATAGGGCTTTCTCCATGACCTTAATTTATATACATTTCTACTAGGAGAAAATCATGATGTGGTAGGCAAAATAACACTCCCCCCCCCCCAAGATGTCCATGTCCTAATCCCTAGACCTTGTGTATGTATTAAGTTATATGAGAAAGAGGTATTGAGGCTGCCGGTAGAATTAAGACATAATCAGGTGACCTTAAAATTGGCAGATTTTTTGCCCTGAATTATCCAGGTGGGCTCAAAGTAATCAAAAGGATCTTTACAAATGGAAGAGAGATGCAGAGAAAGAGAGCCAGGAAAAGAGATGTGACAATGCAAACTATGTCAAGTGATGCAGTGTCAGAAGGACTTGACTTTCATCGAAGATGGAAGAAGGAGGACATGAACCATGGAATACAGGAGGCCTATAGAAACTGGAAAAGGCAAGGAAAGAGGTTCTCTCCCAGAGTCTTTAGAAGAAATGCTTCCCTGGAGACAGCTTAATTTTAATCAGAAAGTCTTCGTGGAATTTCTAGAGTATAGATCTACAAGATATCAAATGGGTTGTTAAAGCCACTTGGTTGATGGTAATTTGTTACAGCAGTAACAGAAAATGAATACACAAAGTATTAGAAAAAGTGCTACTAGTGTCCGTTTTGGAACATTCTAAATTCAAATGCATGGTAGAGTGTGGCAGCAGTTAAGAATTTTTGTTGAAAAATTCTGCCTCTCCCATTTCTGGACTAATGTTATATAATATATAACTCTTGAGGGGAAAGTCTCTTGACATCAATGGAAGGAAAGCACTGGTAAAAACTCTGAAGGAAAAACATGGCTTTAAATAAAGCTTTTTAGCTATTCTCAATATATATTCCCAAGACTTGTCATTAGCTGCAAAGAAAGCTTCACTGAACATTCTAAACAGTAAATTTTAGAGCCACATTTTTAGAAGCTTCATTGAGATGTAATTCATATACCATACAAGTCACCAATATAAATATACAGTTCAATAGTTTTTAGTATATTTACAGAGTTGTGCAACCATTGCCCTAATTTTAGGACATCACTCCAAAGAAACCTATTCCCATTAGCAGTTACTCTTCATGTCTTTCAAACACCCATACCTCTACACAAGCACTGACATACCTTGTTTCTATGAATTTGCCTATTCTACATATTTCATGTGAGTGGAATCATACAATATGTGGTCTTTTGTATATGACGTCTTCCACTTACCATAGTGTTTTCAAGGTTTAGTCATGCTGTCACCTGTAATAATACTGTATTCCCTTTTTATACAAATAATATTCCACTGTAGACATATACCACAATTTATCCATTCATCTGAAGGTGGATACGTGGGTTATTTCCACTGCTTTGGCTGTTATAATGTAGGTATGAACATTTGTGTACAAGTTTTCATGTGGACATATGTTTTCACATCTCTTGGATATATACCTAGAAGTGGAATCACTGGGAAACATGCTGACTCTGTTTAATATTTTGAGGAGCTGCCAGAATGTTTTCCAAAACAATTGTACCATTTTACATGCCTTCCTGCAATGTATGAAGATTCCAAATTCTTCACATCCTTGTTAACACTTACTATATGTTTTTGATTAAACCATCTTGATGGGTATGAAGTGGTAGCTCATTGTGGTTTCAATTTACATTTATCTAATGGTTGATGATACATGATGAACATCTTCATGAATTTATTGGCCATTTGTAAATCTCTGAGAAATGTCTTCAGATTCCTTGCCCATATTTTTCATAGGATTATGTTTATATTATTGGGTTACAAGAATTCTTTATATATTCTTGATACAAGCCCCTTGTCAGATATAGGATTTGCAGATATTTCTCCCATGCTGTGGGTTGTCTGATCATTTTCTTCATGGTATTCTTTGAAACACAAAAGTTTCTAATTTTGATAAAATCTAATCCATTTCTCATTTGGTTTCTTGCCCTTCTGGTGTCTCTCAGAAGGCTTTGCATAACCTAAGGTTCCTTATAAGAGTTTTATAACATTAGGTCTTTAGGTTTTTTATCTATTTTGAGTTAATTTTTTTGTGTAAGGTGTGAGGAAGAAGTACAAAATAACTTTATGTGGCTATCCAGTTGCCCTAACACCCTTTGTTGAAAATACTCTTTCTCCCCATTGAATGATCTATGTATCCTTGTCAAAAACCAATTGACCTTAGGTTGATTGATATAAAGGTTTATTTCTGGTCTCTCAGTTCTATCCCATTGATCTATATCTATATACCTATTTTTATGCCAGTATCAGGTGGTTTTGATTACTATAGCTTTGTAATAATGTCTAGATTTTGAAATTATTAACACTGAGCTCTATAGCTTTGTTCTTCATTTTCAAGATTGTTTTTGCTCTCTTGGTCCTTTGAATTTTCATATACATTTTAGAATCAGCTTGTCAATTCTTCAAAGTCATTTGGGATTTTGACAAGGGTGACATTGAAACTATAGATCAATTTGAGGAGAATTACTATGATAACAATATAGCCAATGTATGAACATGAGCTATTCTTTCTATTTTTTTAAAGTTTCTTTAATTTCTTGCAACAATATTTTATAGTTTTGAGTGTAATATTTGTACTTCTTGTGCTAAATTAATTCCTAAATATTTTATTCTTTTTGATGCTATTATGTGTAATTGCTTTTTTCCTTTAATTTTTTCCTTTAATTTTCCTTTTTCATTTAATTATGTGTTCCTTGCTAATAAATAGAAACCTAACCAATTATCATATATTAGTCTTTTACCCTGTAACCTTGGTGAATTTATTAGTTCTAATAGTTTTTTAATGATTTCTAGAATTTTTAAAATAAAAGATAATGCCATATGTATAGAGATAAGTTCATTTCTTTTTTTCCCAAGCTAATTGCCTTTTATTTGTTATCATTGCCCAATTCCTCTGGCTTGAATACAAGTGACAAGGATGAACATCCTTGGCTTAAATGTAAATGCCAAGAATGAACGTGATTGTTCTTGATCTTAGGGGAAATGCTTTCAGTCTTTCACCATTAAGTATGATGTTAGTTGGAGATTTTTCATATATCCTTTAGCAGGTTGAGTAAGTACCCTTCTATTCCTAGTTTGGCTAGTGTTTTATTTATTTTTTAGTCACAAAAGAGTTTTGGGTTTTGTTAAATGCACTTTCTTCATTATGATCATGTTTTTTCCTCTTTATTCTATCAATGTGGTGTATTACAGTAATTGATTTTTAAAAGTTAAACCAACCTTGAACTTCTGGGATGAATCTCATTTGGTCATGGAATATAATCCTTTTTTAAATGTTGGTGGATTTCATTTTCTATAATTTTATTAAATATTTTTGTGTCTCTATTCACCAGGAATATTGGTCTGTAATTTACCTGTGATGTCTTAGTCTGGTTTTAAAACAAGAGTAAATACCAGCCTCATAAAATGAGTTGGAAAATAGTCCCCCATCTTCTATATTTTTGGAAGAGTGTGAAGAGTTGGTTATTAATTTTTCTTCAAATTTTTGGTATAATTCAATAGTAAAGCCATATGAACCTGAGTTTTTATTTGTAGGAAGATTTTTAAGTGCTTATTCTATCTCCTTATTATAGGTCTGTTCAGATTTTCAATTTTTATTTTCTGGAGTCAGTTTTGGTAGTTTGTATCTTCCTAGAAAGTTGTCCATTTCATTAGTTGTAAAATAATATTTGTTCATAGTATTCCCTTCTAATCTTTATTATTTCTGTAAGATTGGTAGTATGTCCCCTCTTTCATTTCAGTCTTTAGTCATTTCAGTCTTACTTCTTTTTTTCTCAGTTAGTCTAGCTAGAGTTTCAATTTCCTTGATCTTATCACTGCTTTCATTGATGTTCTCTGTCAGTTTTTTACTCTCTATTTCATTATTTCTGCTTTACTCTGTATTATTTTCTTCCTTCTGTTTGCTTTAGGTTTACTTTGCTCCTTTTTCCAGAGTCTTAAAATGTAAAATCAAGTTATTAATTTGAGATCATATTTTCATTTTTTTACTAAAATTTTTATATTTATTTTTGAGAAAGAGAGAGTGCACACACAAGTAGGGGAGTGGCAGAGAGAGAATAGAATGTGAAGCAGGCTCAGGCTCTGCATTATCAGCGCAGGGCCTCGCGCAGGACTCAAACTCACTAACCATGAGATCATGACCTGAACCAAATAATGTTGGACACTCAACCAACTGAGCCACCCAGGCACCCCTGAGATCATATTGTTAAATGTAGGCATTACAACTGTAACATTTCTTCTACGTACTGCTTTAGGTGCATCTCGTGAGTTTTAGTATGCTGTTTCTTCATTTTCATTCATTTCAAAGCATTGGCTAATTTTCCTTGTAATTTTCTTATAATTTTCCATGTAATTTCTTGGTTGTTTGCAGGTGTGTTGTTTAATTTCTACATATTTGTGAATTTACCATTATTTTTTTCTCCTATTAATTTCTAATTCCATTGTTTGGAGAACAGACATTGTATGATTTCTACAATCTCAAATTTATTGAGCTTTGTTTTATGGCCTAATATATACTTTATCCTGGAGATTGTTCCATTTGCACTTGAGAAATATGCGTATTCTGCTATTGTTGCAAAGAATGTTCTACAGATATATTCAGTTGTGTTGTTTTATAGTTGTTCAAGTCTTCTATTTCCTTGTTGTTTATAATTGTTTGCATAGTACATCTTTTTCATCCTCTCACTTTCAACTTGAGTTTTTGAACCTAAAATGTGTCTCCTGTAGATAACATATAGTTGAATATTTATTTTTAATCTGGCAGTGTCTGCTGTTTTTCTGTATTTTTAACCAATCATATTCAATGCTATTAATGATATATTGGATATTTATCTGTCATTTTACTTCCTGTTTGCTTTTTTATTCCTCTCTTCCTCCACTGCTTTCTTTTGCAGTGAGTGAATATTTTTTAGTGCAATATTTTGATTATTTTTATGATTTTTCCCTATTTTTAAAGGTATCTTCTTGGGAGTTGCTCTAGAGCTTACCATATACTTCCTAACTTACCATAATCACCTGTGTATAAATCACAGATTTATACTATTTAATTTCAGCTAAAACTAATAAGGTTATTCCTATATAGCTCTATTCCTTTTTCCCCTTCCCAATTTGTGCTATTGTTGTTATATTACATCTATATGTGTTACAAACCCAAAAATACATTGTTATAATTATTTACTTTGCTTAAATGTGTATCTTTTAAAAGGTTTTTTATTATTTATTTTTGAGGAATACAGAGAGTGCAATCAGGAGAGGGACAGAGGGAGAGGGAGAATCCCAGGCTAACAGCACAGAGCCTGATGTTGGGCTTGAACTCATGAAACTGGTGAGATCATGACCTGAGCCAAAATCAAGAATCAGATGCTCAACTGACTGAGCTACCCAGGGACCCCTAACTCGGTATCTTTTAAAGGAGCTTCAAGGAAAAGGAAGAGAAAATATATATCTATAGGGTTTGTCATATTAACTTTTTTATTTCTCATTTCTTTTTTATATAATTTTTTTAATGTTTATTTTTTTGAGGGAGAGTGTGTGCAAGCAGGGGAGGGGCAGAGAGAGGGGGAGAAATACAGAATCCCAAACAGGCTCCATGCTGTCAGCACACAGCCTGATGCAGGGCTCAAACTCATGAATCATGAGCTTAAGAGTTGAACGTTTAACCAATTCAGCCACCCAGGTGCCCCTTATTTATAATTTCTGATTCTCTTCATTTATTTCTATGTATTTGAGTTACCACCTGGTATCATTTCCATACTATTAAATAGATTTTCTCCCACCTGCCTCTGTTATGCTCTTATTGACAAATATATTACATTTCTAAATGTTATGGGCTCAAAAATACATTATATACATATGCATATATATTTTTTCTTCTTTTAGTACTTTGTGTCCTTCTACTGCCTTATGGACTACAGTGTGTCTGAATCTTACTGAGGTTATTTTATATGTGACAAATTATGTTTACTTTGTTGTTTTCAAAAATTTGTTTTTGTTTTTGACATTTAACATTTTAACTGCAATGTGTCTGGATGCAGATATCTTTGGGCTTATTCTACTTAGAATTTGTTGAGCTTCTTGAATATGTAGATTAATATTTCTCATTAAATTTGAGGAGTTTTCAACCATTATTTCTGTTCTCTCTCTCTTTTTCAGACTGTATAATCTCTTTAAGTTTCCTGATTGTTCTGTCAGCTAAAATATGTTGAGCCCTTCTAATATTTTTTTTTTCATTTCAATTGTTATACTATGCAACTCTAGAATTTCAATTTCATTTCTATTCATAGTTTGCATCTATTTATTGATATTCTCTATTGAGACATTATCATTATACCTACCTTAATATCTTTAAGCACAATATCTATTTTCTGTAGAATTTTGAAAATATTATAACTGCTTAAATTATATCTACTAACTCTAACATCTTAGCCCTCTCAAGGCATTTTGTTGCCTACATTTTTTTCCTATGTGTGAGTTACACTTTCTTGCATCTTTCCATGTCTTATACATTTTTTATAGTTTTCTTAAAACTGGACAGTTTGGACAATATATTGTAGCAACTCTGGATCTTGATTTCTCAACCCTAGCCCAAGGGTTTGTTGTTGTTTGATTTTTAATATTTTAGTGATTTGGTCAAACTATTTTAGCAAAACCTATTTTCTCCCACTCTATATAGCCCCTGATGTCACTCCTCAGAGGATGTAGCCTTGACATATCCACAGTGATCCGGGAATGACAATGGTTTTATCAGGACTCTCTTTGTCTCTTTCCTTGGTTTCTCTGTTAAGCTATCTACCTCTGTTAGTATCTCTGACAGCTGTCAGACTCCATTCCTTGCTGGTTGATTGCTCTATTATTTTCACTAGTGCACTCAGGCATAATCTGCTTCACCATTCGATTCACTTAAGTTCTGATCCCTTTGCAGAGGTAGTTTTTGAGTCCAGTCTTTCAAGTTTGTTCCAATCCCAGGAGAGTTCTTCTTAACTCTTTCCTTGGTTGTCTTTGGTCAAATCTGGTTTACAGTTTAGCTTGTTGCTCTCATAGAGCTACCAGTCTCTTCATCATTTCTTACCCCCAAACTCGCCATTGTTTTCCAGAGTGTCATAATTATAAACTTTCCCATGCTCTGTTCTGTTCCAGATAAATTCAGATCTCTTTTGGAGAGCCTCAGAGCTCTCTGCTCTTACAGCCTACCTCTCCTGCCTAAGCAAAACCTTAGTGCCACTATTGGGAACAGGGACAGGCACTCACTTCTCTTGGAATGACACCCCTGCTTTATAAGCAGGCACTAGGTAGGGGGATAGCCTCTGATATTTTTGGTTTGTCCCTTCTTGCAATTGGGTAATTTGGGGCTTCTTATTCTAAGCCTGCTACCTCTGTAATAGAACTGCCCCATGAGTGGGGCTGGATAGGAGAAGACCCAGAACTCTCAGCCTGAAAAATAGAGCTCTTTCAACATGAAGCTGTGAGGGAGGGAGTATGAGAAATGGTAGCAGCCTGCTCCTCCTAGGAAGATACCATAGTCCTCAGCAGGGAGCTGGAGGCAGAGTACCCCCTGTGTTCTTGGTTGAATCACCTGGTGTAGAACTTCTGCCACAGTGAACTGAGGAATGGAAAGAGGAGTGGGTGGTGATTTGTTCTTACTGATATTTAACAGATTTCTTGAATAAATAAACTCGCTATATGTCCTTAGGACAATTTCCAGACACTTTACTTTTTGTTTAATATAATTTTCATCAACTATTGTTGCCTTACTAGGGAGTAGATCCATGGAACCCTTTACGATGCATTTTTGAAAGTTACTTTAGAATCACAATTTTTTTTAATTCAGGTGTAATTATTTACAGGGTTGCCAAATTACTCATGATATCTTAGATAAAACCAATGGGTAAGAAATATTTTGAAATGACTTTCTTCTAACTGAGTGTTGTTCCATGAGGTAGTTAAGACCCATTTTATCAAATAATATTATGAATTGTTCTTATTAAAATCAGTCCTCACTTTATTTCAGCTTATAAAATATTAACTATCTCCTAACTCTCTTGGTAGAATTAGAATAACATGCTAGTGCTGGATATTGGCTTTTAGCTATATGCCTTTTTATTTCATAAACAGATGAGAATAATTTTGATCATTATCTCATTAATAGATAATTTTCCAATAAAAGTCTATTTTTATGTGCAAGAATAATTTATCAAAGTGTGCAATGTAATTATGCTGTTTACAAATTATGTATTAATAATAATTGTAATAATAACAACCCTAAAGAAATTTATTTTAAAAATGTGTTAATGATTATGAGGATCCATAGTGTAGAAACTTGCTGTCATAGAAAATAAAACAAAAATTTAGATTTCAATTTATATATACATTTTTATTATACTTAAATTTCATAGGTGCTCAATAAAACTCAAGCATAAAAATATTAGATTTGGATAAAAATGTGAAGGAAGAAAATGAAAATAATAGTTTTAGGAGAAGGAAAGATTTTTTTTTTTAATTTTTGAAGAAATTTTTGAAGTATTTATCACCTTTTGAAAACTGTCAAATATAACACATATCCAGAACAGTGCACAAATCATAAAATGTGTAATGTAACAAACATCACAAAGCCAATGCTTAAGTCAAGAAATAACAGCCCCCTCTGTGTCCTCTCCAGTTCATATCACTTTCCTTCTCCATTACCCACACTAGGTATGTTCATCATGATTTATAATAATCACTTTGTGATTTTTCTTATAGTTTCACTACTAAGTATGTATTTCTAAAAATAAAGTTTAATTTTATAAATGTTCCATTTTATCAATGGAATTCAAGAGTATGCACTCTTTTTTCTGTCTTCCACCACTCAACATTATAACTGTGAGATGTATCCTTGCTTGCATATTTCTTTTATTAATTTTCATTACTGTATGGTATCCATTGAATGAATGTACCACAATCTCTTTATATATCCCACTATTATTGAACATTTATGTTATTTCTAGCCTTCAGGCATTACAAAAAATACTGCTGTGAACATTCTTTTACATATATCTGGATGCACATGGGAATTAATATTTTTAGGATATATGCTCCGAAAGTGGAGTTACTTGGACTAAGTTATGTATAACTTTTCCTCGAGATCATTCTAGACTGTTTCCAAAGTGCTCGTTTCAGTTTATACTAACTACAGTGCCCAAGAATTCCCAGTGCTCTTTGTTTTACCAACAGTTGGTAGATTTAAAATTTTTTGCCAGTACAATGAGTGTAACTTGATATCTCAAAGTGATTTCCTTTTTCATTTCCTTGATTACTAATAAATTGATCACATTTTCATTTGTTGGTTGACATTTGGATTTCCTACTTTTTTCAAAATCTTGTTTATGCTTTCTGCTAATTCTTCTACCACAGTGGTTCTCGGCTGGGGATGATTTTATTCCTTCCCCTAAGGAACATTTGGCAATGGCTGAGTGTACTTTTTGTTGGCATCTCATGGGTATGAGCCAAAAATGCTGCTAATCCCATAATGCATAGCATAGTCCCTACCCCCACGCCCCCAACCTCACCTCACCCCCACCACACCAAAGAACCATCTAGGCCAGAATGTCAATAATGCCTACAGAGAAACCTGTTCCATCAGGTTCTCTGTCTTGATTTTTCTTCAAACAATTGAGTTAAAGTCTTTTATTGAAGTCTTGTAACAACATATGCTGCACATATTTTCTCCCATTCTATGGCTTATCTTTTCATTCTTTTATGGTGTTTTTGGTGAATACAGATTTTAATTTTAATGCATCCAAATTTATTCATCATTTCTTTAATAGCTAATACTTTCTGTGTGTTTATTACCTTCTGAAACCTTTAAAGATTGGCCTTTTACATTTTGGTCTATAATTTACCTAGAATTAATTTTTATGTATGGTGTCAGAGTAGTCCACCCTTAACTCATTAACTGAAAAGATCATCCTTTACCCATTGATCAGCCATGCCACCTGTTACAAATCAAGTATCCATCTCTGCAGGGATCTCCAGCTTCTTATTGTATCCCATTTGTCAGTTTGGTTAGCCCTTGGCTAATACAACACTATTCTAATCTGTATCACTTTATAGGCCTTGAAATATGGTTGAACAAGTGCTATCATTTTGTTGTTCTTCAAGCAGTCCTCACTGTTCTTGGTCTCTTTGCAGTTCTACATAAATTTTAGGACTCGTTTGAATTTTGATTGAGATTACTGTTCTTATATTTTTAAAGTATATGATGAGTATCAAATCATACGGCAATTCAAATGTCATCTGATGTATTTACAAGAGTATATCGATTTTCATTTTTAAATGTCAGTGTTGATAAAATGTTGGACCTTTTGCAACTATTTAAATTTATGATGAGTTTAATAAAAATGTTTTAAGGAATAGTTCATCAAAAATAAAGACCAATGTTCATGATAACCTTGCCATTGAGTGTATTAAAATATACATCAGAAGGAGAAAGTTACAATATAGGAAAAACAGCAATTTTGGTGACAAGAAACTACCCAGTTAAATTATGGAATAAAATAATTCAGGTGAATTAGTTGGTAATCAAGTAATGCAAAAACAAAAAAATTCCATTTAGACAGTTAAATTTTCCCTTTATAGTGGTTAAAACAATGGTGTACTAACAGTTTTGATACATATTAGTATATCTTTGTTGTTTTACAGTAACTTTCCCATGGGATTTGCATTTTAAAGAAGTACTGTAATGTACTTTCCATGAATTTACACAAATAGATCATTTTCATCACCTTGATTTTTCTACCTATAGCATGGTTTCATACCACTAAAATCAATTTTGGTGTGATCAGATCGATTTCATCTAACTCTTTGGAAAAAGACATACTTTTTTAATATCATGTAGTAACATCACTGTTTTTGTAGTCACTCCTTCCCTCATTTTAGGCAAAAGACATTAGTTTTCCTTCAGGGAATCACCTTTTCCCCATCTTCAATTCCTTTAATTTGAATGACAATGACATCCTAGACCCAAGGATTAGCTATTCCCTTGGCCTGAACAATTACCAGGGATGAATATGTTTCCCACATCATTAGATGAGGCTCAATGTTAAGGCTTTAACTTGAAAAAGATTTCTTCCTTCAGAGTTTACTTTGGAATGACAATGGTAATGATGACAATAATGAGTGTTTACTCGTTGCCAGAGATTCTTCTGAACTATTAGGTATTAATTCATTAAATATCTAAACCAACCCCATGATATAGGTATTATTACTATCTCTACTATACAGATGAAGAAACTAGGCCACAGAGATATTAAGCTGCCCAAGGTTATGGTGGGAAGTATGTGGCAAAATGAGATTTTAATCCAGTCTGACTCAGGGTTCTCCATCTTTGGGCTTCTGTGGGCAACTCTAGTATGCAGAGAATGGCAACAAGCCCAGAGCCAAGGGTTGGCAAAGGAAGCCCTAGATACATCTGGGTCTAAGTTCAGCTCTGTCCTTAATCTCTTCAGGTACATGAGCCAATAATTTCCAGTTTTCCCTCAAATCTGATGAAGGTGGGTTTGTCTTTTTAAAATCAGTGGTGTACTGGAGTAGACTCAGATCAGCAAATGAGAACTGATTGTTATTTTGCAAGCTGATAGATGTTACACTGGTAACTTGAAATCATCGATGGTAAGAATATTTGCTCTATGGAAATAAGCAAATTCTGCATTTTGTTTTGTTTTTGTTTTTATTTTTGGCAGAGTGGGGACAGGGAGGAGAATAAGTTTTTAAACATTTAACAGGACATCAGTGCTTTTCAACCAAGAGAATCTCGTTTAGTATATATGATAGACCACTGTGTCATGGCCAGACATTTCAAAAATGAACAACTACTTTCTGTGCTTAATCTATTTTCAAAACAAATTCAATTCCTTTCACTCATATGTCATGCAGGCTGTCATCATAATGCAATATTCCCTGCTATAAATTCCTTCCATAACTAGAACAAAGGCAATACAAAGGCAAAACAGGTAGATTATAAGAATCTTTTGCTTGAATGATTCAGTTATTTTTAGACAAATAAGTTGTTTTTATTCATATTCTTTGGGAATTGGGTACTATCCTTCCCTTTGGTTGAAAGAGTTAAAAAGATGATTATTTTTTTGTATAACCCCCAGAGTAGAGGCTTTTCAATTTTTTTCTTTACTTTTCATAATTCTTTAGGAAAAACCTCATGGAATGATTTGATTAGGGCATTAGAAACATCTGTATAGTTTTTAAAATATATTGATTCATCTTTTTTGCAGTATTCTTGCCAAAAATGTTTAATCTAAATCTAAGTAGGATAAAACAAACAAACAAATTCCCATTTAAAATATATTCTGGGGGTGTCTGGGTGTCTCAGTCGGTTAAACGTCCGACTTCGGCTCAGGTCATGATCTCATGGTTGGTTCGTGAGTTCAAGCCCCACATGGGACTCTCTGCTGTCAGCACAGAGTCTGCTTTGGATCCTCTGTCTCCCTCTCTCTCTGCCCCTCCTTTGCTCACACTCTCTCTCTCTCTCTCTCTCTCAAAAAGAAATAAACATTTAAAATTTTTTAAACAAAAATAAATAAATAAATAAAGGATATTCTGCAAAGCAACCAGCCTGAATTCTTTAAAATGTCAAATGAAAGAAAAAAAATCATGTAGATATTAAAAAGACATGACAACTAATTGCAATAAATGGTGCCTAATTGGATCCTGGATTGAAAAAAACAAAAACAACTATAAGGCTACACTATTCAACACATTGTCCTGGGAACCTGACAGCTTGTTAGAAATACTGACCCAGGTCCCAGCCTAGACACACTGAATCAAACTGCAATTTCATTAGATCTCCAAGTAATTGAATAGTTCTTAAAAAGGGGGATAAATAATTATAGGTACACTATATGCATATAGGTAAATATTATACTTACATATATGTAAGTACAATAGAGGGAAAAGAGTAATTTGACAAAATGTTTATTTGTGTATCTGTTGAAGAGTACATGGATGGCTGTTCATTGAACTATTTTTGCAGCTTCTCTGTTGAAAATGTTTGAAGTGAAATGTTGGAGGAAAAACACACAGTGAAGGCTGGACTCAACACTTAGCAGTTTAATTGGTGGTCTAGGTGGTGACTAGGAAATTTTTTGTTGTCATTGTTGGTTATTATTTTTTTAAGCTCCTCCAGTAATTCTAAATTTTTTAAGTGTTTTATTTATTTTTGAGAGAGAGGGAGACACAGAGTGCGAGTGGTGGAGGAGCAGAGAGAGAGGGAGACAGAATCTGAAGCAGACTCCAGGCTCTGAGCTGTCAGCACAGAGCCCAATGCAGGGTTTGAACCCAGGAACTGTGAGATCATGACCTGAGCTGAAGTCGGACACTTAACCAACTGAGCCACCCAGGCGCCCCTAAACTCCCCCAGTAATTCTAATTGGGAGCTAGAGTTGAGGACCTCTGGATTAGGTGAACACCAGATGGGGTACCTTCACTTCTGGGCTTCAGATGATTAAAGGGAAGAAATTTCACTGATGTGTTGCCACAAATAAATGGAAAAAATAAACTTAGAGAAAGAGGAAACCTTATTTAATGGAAATATACGTAACTCAGAAATGCTAGATGTAGTTCACTGTTTACTGTAAATTAAAAGAAAAAAAGGGAGTTTTCTATTAAAGTAAAGGATCTTAATAGCTTTAAAAGGAACGCTATGGGGTAGGGAAGTGTAGAGTAGAATTAGCCTCTCAAAAGGATGAAGCCGGGTTAGGAAGTCTTGTGGGTGAGTCCACTCAAATGACCAAAAGAACTGGAGCATTCTTGAAATGCCATCTCTGGTTTTCTTGTTGTTGTTTTGTTTTTGTAAGACAGTCTTAGAGTCTAACAGAACCAGGTATCCTGCCTAAGATGTTTAGCTTTCCTAGGCCTCAGTTTCCTCATCTATAATGGGGATGTTGATAGTATCTGTTTAGCAGGTTTTTGTGAAGAGGCATGCAAAGTGCCCAACATAGTGCTGCCACAAGAAAATACTTAATTTTAGAAATTATGCGAAAGCACTGAATATGAGATTTTTCTTGTTTCTCGTCACCTGACTTCATTTTTTTTTAAATCATAATTAAAGTTTCAGTTTACATAATCCTAAAGAACAAATCGGTGGAGGTCTCAAATGCAAAGGTAACTAACAAATGTTAGGCCTAGAGAACTCCTATTTGAATACATGCCTTTATTTTGTTGCACTTTTACAAGGCACTATGGACCAAAGATGAGAACATAAACAGTGTCCAGTCAGGATGAAGAGTCCCCCATCCAACCACAAATTGTTCCAGGCATCACCACTGTGTGGGTTAGGGCATTTACACTACCCATCCCCCTCTTCCCAAAAGAGGAAAGAATGGAGTTGAACACGTTTCTTTTCTTCTTATAACTATTAACAACTGTTCCTCTCCCCAACCCACACACAAAATTAGTCTGTTTTGCCAAGTCAAATATTCAAGTCAAAGTGTTTATTAAACTATTTAAGAACCATATAAATTACAATGGTTTGCCAATGCTTAGAATAAAAAGGTCATGTACACATATAGAATAGGCTAGACTTTCTAATTTATTTTTACATTTATTCATTTTTGAGAGACAGAGAGAGAGCACAAGTGGGGGAGAGGCAGAGAGAGAGGGAGACACAGAATCCAAAGCAGGTTCCAGGCTCTGAATTGTCAGCACAGAGCCTGACGCTGGGCTTGAACTCACAAATTGCAAGATCATGACCCAAACCAAAGTCAGATGCTTAACCAACTGAGCCACCAGGTGCCCCTAAGCTAGACTTTCTACAGTGAGCTGATCTAAAGTTCATTTCAACTGGTCAGATAGTCAGCTGTCCAAGGCACCTCTAAGACACTGACTTAGAAAAAATAAGAATCAAATTATTCTATTCAATTATCTATCGTAGAATAATGTGGCAATTAGCCAAGGAGGTGAGCAGGTGCTTCAGTGTTTGAGCCACTGTGTTTTGAGCAAATTATCCCTTAACTAAACTTAGAGATTTTCTTAAGGGGAAGGGTTTGTCTGAATACGCTCACCTCTGATGTATACCATGGAAGAAAGAGCACATACGTACCATGCTTGCAAAGAAAATATAATATGTACTCAGAAATGCCTAGAAAATTCTTATAATTATAGCAAATATCAACTGAATTATGTTTTCTTAGCATTATGATTTAGTTTATTAGCTATTTGCTTTTAAATTTGAGGATGGTAACCAGAGGGATTAGACCTCTTTTTTAAATGTCTGGTTTAGCAACATTTAAATGAAGTCTCTTTCAAAAGAGTCCAAAACCTTTTTTAATTTGCTAGCAGGTTAAATTTTAAATTGCAAAAAGACTAACTGGCAGTTTTATATTCTCAGACAAAATATGTAGAACTTTTGATAATTGCACTTAGTGCTTAAAGATATACAATGGCAAATCACATATTGAAAAATTGCTTTTGGCAAGCAGCTCATTCTGGAAGAGCACAGCTGGTGACTTAGATAGCATGGCTGTGGCTCCAACCCATGATGGGGTCTCAATTTCTCAAGCAGAAGCCCTAGAAAGTTTTACAGGTTGCACATTTAAATATCTAAATTTGGGGGCACCAGGGTGGCTCAGTCGGTTAAGTGCCCAACTCTTGATTTTGGCTCAGGTCATGACCTCACAGTTCCTGAGATCAAGTGCCATGTGTGCTGGGCAAGGAGCCTGCTTAAGATTCTTTCTCTCCCTCCTCTACCTCTGCCCCTCCCCTGCTTGCGCTAGCTTTCTCTCTCTCTCTCTCTCTCGCTCCTAAAAATAAATATCTAAATTTTCCCTTATTTTAACCTAAGAGACAACACTATACATAAACTCCACAGTGCTATGTGTGAGCCGATACTTACATTTTACTATAAAAAGTTGTCATAATCCCACCCTGAATTTATTAATCATATGCCCTTACTGAAACATAAAAAGGTGGATTGTAATAAAGGTATAACCTTGTAAATTTTGTGTAAGGTGAGAAGATTTATGGTCCTAGTTTGGGTTAATGTGAAACTTGGTAGATCAGTGTTCCTGGAAATACTGTAGGAAAGATTAGGTTTACAGAAAATCAAATTATTCTTATTGAGTTGAAATATTTTTTAAATGAACAGATGATATGGTAGTTCAACACATAACTCAAACAAGTATGTTAATTCCTTAAGTTTGTTAATTCGGTTCTGGAAATTAAATCTTCTTTCCTATAGAACAGAAATGTGTCTGGGCAGAGGGAAAATAGTTGCCTGCTTAACACAAATCCATACTGCTCAGGACATCCTAGGGTGGAATTGGCAACTGTGTGAAGGGTAATATTATGTTCCTTCTTTAAGTGCTTGGGATTCATCCGTGAACAAAATAAAGATTCCTGCTGTTATGGAACTTTCACTCTATAGGGCAGAGTCAGACAAGAAACAATAGACGTAGTAAACAAGGAACTTCTACTGTATCTGAAATGTGTGTGTATCTGTGTGTGTGTGTGTATCTCAAAAAGAATGGAGAGCAAGGCCAGGAATATTGGAAATGTGTAAGGAGGAAGTGATAAGGCTGACTACATTCCAAGAAGAGTGTTTAGATTAGACCTCATTAATAGGTCATTTTTGTGGAAAGCCTTGAAGAGGTAAAGGAATTAGCTATAAAGATATTAACAGAAGAGCATTTCATGCAAAGCCCCTAAAGCAGGGAAAAGCAAGGGAACTAGTGTGGTTGGAGAGAGTGAGCAAGTAAAAGAGTTATGTAAGATAAATTCAGAGTCAACAGGGCATCAAATCAAGTAGGGTCATGTAAGCCTCTGTTAAGGACTCTGCTTTTACTCTGAATTAAATGAAAAGCCACTGGAAGTATGACATCTGAGCATATCACTCTGGCAACTGTGCTTAGAACAGACATAGAAGGACAAGAGTTGAAGAGTTAAGAGGCTGTTGCGATAATTCAGGCATCAGATGATGGTAGTGGCATGGCCCAGGGTGGGAGTAGCAGGAATGATGAGAAAAGGCAGACTCTGGATATGTTAAGAAAGTAATCAGGATTTTTGTATGGATTGGATGTGAGATATGAGATTACCAAGGGAGTAGACAGAAAAGAGAACTAAGGACTATCTCCTAGAACATTCCACATGTAAGAAGTTGAGGAAAAATCAACAAGGGAGAGTGAAAATAGAGCACTATGTACACAAGCGTTAGAAAAAAAATTTTTTTAAGTATAGCATCGCATCAAATATTGCTAATGGTTCAAATTATGTAAAGACTGAGAATTGACCACTGGATTTAACAATTTGTGTAACACTGGTGAAAGGGGCTGAAAAGCCTTTTTTTTACACAGGATTAAGAGACAATGGGAGAGGAAGATCCGATAACAGCAGGAATAGACAACCGTTTTGAGGAGAACTGCTACAAAGGGAAAGAAAAATATGGGTTTGTAGCTTGTGAGAGAATGAATCAAGAGAATGGAGTATTTTTTCTAATAATTAGAGAAATAAATATATACTTGTATGCTGATAGGAATGATCCAATAAAAATGAAAAAAAAATGATATAGAAGACAGAGGAAAGACTTGTTGCATCAGTGTTCTTGAGTAGACCAGAGTGGATAAGATGTAGTTAATAAATGGAAAGATAGCCTTTGGCTAGGCGCTCATCTTTGGTAAGAGTAGGGAAAAGGCAAGTACACATTCTAATAGATGAGTATAGATGGAAATTTGTGGAGGCTATCCTCATTACTTAAAGTTTCTCAGTTCAGTCAGATGTAAGGTCATCACCTAAGGTGGGTGGGGGGATAGGAAGTTTAAGGAAGGAGGAAGGTATGAAACGAAGGTGTAGGAGAATATAGAAGAACTGGGGAAGTATTGTGTGGTATGATTGGCAGTCAGCATTAAGGTCTCATTTGAGGTCTGTGGTCATGAATTTAATTCAATAAGCACACCTACATATTTTACCAAAGCTATGTTCAGCTGTGATAGATTCAGGAACTGAGTAGGTGGCAAGTTGTGTTTATGGTTGCTAAGCAAGTACAGTGAAGGCAGAAAGTAGCAAGAGAGTAGAAGTTGTATGCAAGGGACAGATTACTAGATTGAGGTTCGAGAAGATATCCGGGGGGTAAGGGATTATGAAAAGATGGTACAAACAATGAATTGAAGGTCCCAGTGGACTTGAAGCATTGTTTACCTCAAGATTCTGGAAGGACTGAAATAGAAAACAAGCCATAGGGTGAAATGCATGTAATCGAGATCATGGGGTACGTGGTGGTAATTAGCATTTGGTTATGACTAAGAGAGAGTGACTGAGATGGGGAAGAAAAGATCAGTGGAGGAATTGAGTTCGAGGAACTGAGAGGCTAGGGTGATGTGCATATCATATTTTTATATATTGAAATCACCAAGAATTGACACAGGAGTACAATGTGAGGACAATGAGCCAGGAGTTCAGACTTCTGAAAAACAAGGAGAGACCTGGATGGATGTAAACAGAGGCAAAAAAACAACAACAAAAACCAGCAACACTGTTGGCTGTTAATAATCTGTTGGCATGAAATACAAGCTGGATGGCTTTAGGGAGAAGGGACAGAGAGCAGTTTGAAGTTGGCAGTAAGGACCAAGGAAACCTTCTACCTCACCTCCAGGTCAAATGCTACTTGAGAGCTGGGAGAAAAAAAAACAGCCACCATTTGGCAAAGTGCTGCAGGAGAAGTAGGGTCTGGAGAAGAAAATTATGCTTATGTTAGATATGAAGATGAAGGGAAAGTTCAGAGAGGAAGTTGAGGAAGAATCCTGCTGGTAATGGAAAGTTGGGGAGGCATGGATGCAAGGGACCAAATAAGGATAGACATGAGTCAATTGAGAGATGGGCTTTCTGGTATTCACTGATATTAAATAATAGAAAACATATATATTGGTCTCTATCACCAGTTCCTGGAACAGAGCTCCTAAAATCCTTGTAATTTCATAAATAACAACAGTATGGGGGAGCATCTTTTGTTCTAATATTTGGCTTTTGACACTGCTTCCTGACATAGAACTCAAATCTCAGAAATTTCCTGGGTGATAGGAGAGTCCTTTGCTCTAAAGAGATGACTCTGGGTGGGCTCCTAATACCTTCAGGAAGGGGAGTTGTCACCAGAAAGATCAAGCCATAATTAGAGGCTTAGAACTTTCAGCCCTCTCCTCCCCATCCTCTAGGAAGGGGAGAGGGGCTGGATATTGAGTTAATAATCATGTCTGCACAATAAAAGCCTCCACAAAAATTCCAAAAATATGGGATTAGAAGAGCTTCCAAATTGGTGAACACATCTGCATATGGACAGCACACCCCAATTCCACAATAGAAGTTCCTGTGCTCTGGATCCTTCCAGACCTCACTCTATATACTTCTTCATCTGACTGTTCATCTGTATCCTTTATGATTTCCTATAGTATAAAATAAACTGGTCAACACAAGTAATTAGCTCCCTGAGTTCTGTGAACTATTCTAGCAGATGATGGAAGCTGAGGAGGGAGATCATGGAAACCTCCAATTTGTAGCCCAGTTAGGAGTTTGAGTAGCCTGGGGATCTACTACTTTTGATTGACATCTGAAGTAGTTTTTTGGGTGGGAGAGTCTTTTGGGAGCCCTCAACCCATAGGCTCTGTGTTAACTCCTAGTAGAGTTAGAACTGAATTGTAGGACACCAGATGGTGGTGTACAGTGTTGCTTGGAAAAAAATCATTGATGTGGGAGAAATCCACAACATCTAAAGTGTTGTATGGTAGTGGTATGAGAGCAAATAATAAACACACAGGAGTGTTTTTATTGTTCAAAAATAAACTCAGATAAATGGAAATAAAGGGCAGAATGAAATTGGTCCTGGTGAATTCAAAACAGATAAGGGTTGTGTGTTGAGGGTGTGTGGGAGGGTGTTACGGGTGTATGGCACTCTTGTGCCTATAGAGGAAGGAGGTATGAGAAAGCAGGGTATTAGCAGCCTACGAAACTCACTTATCCCTCTTACAATGAAGGTATAATGCCTAGGCTTTGGTCCCAGTGCATGGATCTGGTCTTGATTCTATTGAGAGAGAGGAAAGCTTACTCTAAGAGTCAGACTCAGTCTTGATACCTGTTGAAGAAATTAAGACTTCCAGAAAAGCCAGAAGTTACCTTTAGCCACCAGATTCTATGTCTAAAAATTAGAGTAAAAAACATGTAATCCCTACAGAATTTAGCTCAGGGCATTTCTAACAATGAGGAGCCCAATAATTGTCAATTGTACCCTTCTTTTGTACAGAGATGCAGTCTGTTTTCCTCTAGTCCTGAAAGAACTGGTTTGAAAAATAGTAATTTTATCATAGACCACTAAGAAGCAGAGTATTAACTATGTAGAAGGAATTTAGTACAACATTCCTGGTGAAATAAAATCATACTCTGTGTAAACCAATGAAGCGAAGTTGATCACTTAGTAGGTACAATAACTTTCACTACAGTAGGTACCCAGTAGTTTCTAGTCATTTGTCCATCCCCCATCCACCTATCTGTACATCCAATTTTACTGAATATCTGTGCTCCAGACACTGCAGAGAGCACTGGTGAGGAAACTAGTTATGATCTCCATCCTTATGATGTTTGCAGTCTAGTGAGGAAGAGAATTGTTGATCAAGGTATTGTATATATGATGACTTCCATGAGGTCAGAGTTTTCCAAAAGAAGGTAGAGGACCTAATTTTTACCATTTTCCAAGGATTATCTGAAGCCAATTTTTCAAATCCTAAAGGACTGATAACCTATAAGCTCATTTCTAAAATGATTCCATTGGCCATAGCAGGAGACTGGTGTAGAGCTATAGCACTAGGGAAACTGACTATCCCAACTCCTTAAGCAAGCTTCTTGCCACTAACTGTTTTGGGGTATCATGTCCTCTGTATCCCCTTCCCAGAACTTATGTTGACATTCACCACAAAGCAGTCTCAGGATCATCTATGTAGATTGAGTTGTGCCACAGCTTTTGCAGCAATGGGATTGCGTTTTCTCCACAACTGAAGCTTAAGAAGAACCACATGTACAGCTGTTCTTTTAGAAGCTGAAGTGTGCAGCCCAGAGCATGCCCCCTTATAAGATAGGTTTCTGTACACTCACAGGGAGCAACAGTGAGGCATGATAGCCAAGCTTGGCTCCAGTTGAAAGATGCTTTGCTGAGACACAATTTCCTTCTGCCTAGTGAGGTCAGTAGTCATTTCACTTTCAGGTGAATCCAGTCCACTTTAGCCGTGCACCGAGAAAGTTTAACTTGCTCTTTGTTCACTTCATCTTGGCAGTTACTTGATGGCTCATTCTAAGCCTTATCTCACGATTCTAGAGTCATCCCAAATTATCCATTGGCTATTAAATCACATTCATTTTGGCATACTTAATTTAATCTGTCATTCTGCACTGCTAATCCAAAACCAGATTATAATATGGTATATGTCCATGTTATTAAAAAAATATACTCACTGCTACTTGGTGGCAAAAATAATCCATTGATATTTCGAGGTTTGCTGTGATAAAAGATACAACTGATCTTCACACAACCAAGAGGTTGAGTTTCCCAGAAGCATGAAATGCTGCAGTTTTGCTAGACAAAGGAGGTGGGGGAAATGTAATGATCAGATGCCATACTCAAAATAAATACAACGTGCTACATGTGACAAAACTATCACGATTACTGATTTAGGATCATGTGTGTTTTCTGGCTTTCAGTGTTTCTAAAGTCTGCTATTTAAAAGATGCAATGGATATTTCTAAAATATAGTCCTCCATTTTTATAAGAATTTAAATTGAGCAACATGCAAAGTGCCTAAAATTAAGTAGTGGAAGAAAGAATCATTTTTTCTCTATTGTGTTGTAAGAGTGTACATTTCAATATTATTGAAAGGAGATTCTTTTAATAAACATGATGATGGTGCGTAATTCTACCTGCATTTCCATGTGTCTAAATCTGCAAAGTGGATCTAAACATTTTCCCTCTCTCCATAATGAGCACACAGTGTCACTGCCAAGGGCCTCTTCACAGTGTCGGAATCGGCACTGGGAACCCTAAAAGAAACAAGTAAACAGTATAGCAAACTCAACATACTGGCGTTAGTGTTCAACAACAGTAGGTTGCTAATTAATTAAAGAAAATATGACTAGATCAAATTAGAATCACAAAAAATACTACAAAACAAAGTCATAGGTCTAAATTTTAGCAAATGTGTTTAATTTTAGTGAGAGACTGATAATATAATGATTAAATAGTACAACATGCCACAAGTCACTGATAAATTGCTACTTTTTGTTATCTGTTAGTCCATATGATTCACTAAGAATAGATATATGAGAGCAGTGATAGTTTTAATCACAATCCAATGACAGAACAATTTAATTTCTCTTTCTGGAAAAAGCCAGCTCTTTGTCTTGTTTTTAAGAAACACTAGTCATATTCTAATTGTGAAGATGATCTCCATTAATCAATCCCTTTATTAGATAATGTTTTCTTAGTCTATGGAGATACTGTTAAGTGTGTTTCTACAGGGGAAGTGAATGGAGCTTAAACTTTATATTATTGTGGAATTTTAGGGAATTACCACATTATGCTACAGTAAATCTCTGTGCTTTATGCCCTTGGTCTACAGAGATAAACAATTGTGCCAATACATATATAAACATCTTTATATACCAACAAAAGCAAGTGTGGATCATTTTAATGGGATGCTATTGCTTTTTTTTTTTTTTTTTGTCTGCATCTTTTACACATAGGTCCACAGTTGGAAAAACTGCAGGCCATTATCTTCTTGACAGAGAGGTATGTCACATACAACAAAAATATTCCATTGAATTCTCTTTTGGCACATGTTCCATGTTTTTTTCTTATCTTTTATTACCCTCTTACTCCTGTCTTCACTATTTCCCCTTTTTAAAAGTGGATTTGTGGATCTCGTAGTATAGGATAGTGGACAGGGGCTAGATAAACCAGTATTTGAACTCTTGGTTCCATTACTTGTCCATAGTTACAAAGTTAATACATTACTCACCCTTTCTGTGCCTCAGTTTCCTTATCTGTATGAAAGGAATAAAATGCCCTCTTCACAGATTGTAAAAATTATATGAGGAAGGTATTGTGGTTGCTATTATTATTGTTATTTAATAATTTAATTATTTAGTAAGAATTTACCACCCATAAATTACTGTGCTAAGTACTTGAGGATACAGCAATAAAACAGACAAAACTCTGCACATATGGAATAGAAATTCTATTATTATTTATCATCTCTATGTTTAATTATAAGGGGACAGGCAATTGAAATGGATTTAATTCTTATGGTCAAAGAGGTTGAACCCATTCAGTTTTCCTAGCAGAGATGAAACACTTTAAATCACATTCATTGTGTCTTTCATTTTGGCATGAACATGAAGCTCCAAGTTTCTACATTTATTTGGTTTCAGTGAGATCCATTAATTCTAATCTCTTAAATATTTTTCCCCTTTAGCCTTAAAAACTTGAATTCATATTTAGCTAATTTGTTTATATTACTTCTTTTCCTTTTTCCACGTTATCATATATTTGCTGTTAAATGTCAACAGGGAAAAATTCAGTAATTGGGTTAATAAATTTCAAATAGGAAATTAATTAGATTTATTAAACAAAGTTTGATAGTAAGGTGAATTTAACTTTTTGAATTTATATGATTGGAATCACACTAACCATAACAATATGATGTATCATACAATGTTTCAATATGTTTCAGTATTAAAAATCTGATGTCTCAATGAGTCATTATATAGGCAAAAGTGAGACATGAAGACAAAAAATCCATAGGCATTTAACAATTGTAAACAAATAATAATTTTAATTTCCTTAGAGAAATTCAATATGTCAAAAATACATGATAAGCTTTTACTTCAGATTGAAAATATGTATAATATTTTGCAGGAAAATAATAAATTTTGACTCAGCAATACAAATTATTGCCTTATCTTCCTTCATTCTACTAAAAAGCTTAAGCATGTGAAGTACCATAAATTGTACAATATTTACCTTTATGCATGTTGAATTAAAAAAGAAATAGCAGTCATTCCCAACTTCTGCCATTTTCAACTCTCTTGCTGCTAATCCAATGTTTTTTAATATAAGAATTGCAGGAATGCAAATATGAGAACTATCAGTGTGTAAGGGGGGAAAATTTCTTTTCCACAGTCTTTCAGGCTATCAGTAGTATTCCTTTAAAACTGACCTCCTGTTGACAGTATATTACACCATAGATAATTCTTAAAGAAATTTAAATTAGAAGATACCTTCTCTAGCTTTGCAGAAATGTTGAATGTGGTTGCTAGTAAGCACACAAACTCAAACTTCCAGAATTTTCCTCATTGTTACCTAATCCATTGTTTGCTCATCATAACTGACCTCACACGTAACTGCAGGCCAGCCTATCTTAGTGAATTCTGTATGGTCTTTCTTTCTCAATTCTAGTATATTAACCAAATAGGCTAGTAAAAATAAAATATTTTGTCTTTTAATGTTCTTATTGAATATGGGACTTAAACTAGTTCCTAATTTCATAGTCAAAAATATTAAGTATTTCACAAGTAAATAGCTGTTTTCTAAATTCTCATTTCTATATATGGTTTAGAAAAAAAAACACATTTTTAAAATATGTAAATATACTATCTATACTCCAAGATAATAAATACAATTATTTAAATATATACTTACTGCTATCCAATGAATTGGGAAAAAATCATTCAGATTGTGTTATTTTAATAGGTACCTGGAAATAAGCTGGACTATTTATTCATCTTGTAGCTATATTCACTCATTTTTCATCCATCATAAAAGGAGGAATAACTTCTTCCTATAGCAGAAAGGTTCCAGAGTGTCTGTAAATTTTGAGAATTGTTGAAGACAAGGTGAAGTACTCTGATTCCCAGAATGAGACTTTTCAATCAGCAGTTAGAGGTCTTTCTTCATCTTAGTTTTTTTACTAAAAGAACTAAAATGTAGCAAAATTTAATAAAATTATTCATAGTAGGTGATGTAGAAGATGCCATAGAGATGACAGTTTAGTAGATCAAAATGTATTTTTAAAATGTAAGGTACTTTGAATTGGAAATTAATAAGATAAAGATATATGGATTCCCATTTTCGTTAAGTAAAACAGACTAATTGGTATGAACTCTCTGAATCTATACTTTAAGGTAAAATCTAAGAAATAAAATAAACTAAAATTTAGAAAAGAGTTGTGTGCCTATAACTATAAATAAGAGAAAAAGTAAAAATAAATGGGTAGTATTTAAGTGAAGAAGTAGAGAATAAAGACTTGGCTAAACCCTTGAAAATATTAGCAAAGATATATATTTTAAAAAAAACCTTAATATCTTGCTTTCTGTTTTGCTCTATTTTCTAACTCTAGAACAACAAAGTATTCATTTTAAGCACCTAAATTACTGAGAGCAGCATCTCTAAGAAATATCTTTCAGTGGTCTTTTCCTCCAGATAAATTCTCTCTCTGCCTATGGGCTTTTAGCTGCATGGATTAATTCCAAATACTGTTACCAAACACCATTATTGCATGATTACATGCAACATCATGGTTAACATAGGGGAAAGGATAAAAAAAAAAAAAGGTTTTTACCTTTTAGGGTTTGTTGGGGACAATTACATTTCCATTAGACACAGCAAAAATAGGTCAAACCATGATGGGAATTTTTGTTTTGTTATTGCAAAGAACAGTAAATAGATCTGTATATTTTGGTAGTCTTTAGCATGGAGCTTTAATTTCTTCTTTTTTTTTTTTTTTTAACAAAACTCTCTTTTTTTTTCTTTTTTTTTTTTTTTTTTTACCCCTTATTCACTTCTTTCCTGATGTGAAATTCACTCTAGTCTTTCAGGAAAAGCTGTGACCATACTCAAGAGGATTTTTACTCCCTGTAATGAAGAGTGATGGGAAATTTGTCTCCACCACTGGGAGTAGGCCTGAAAATTCTGTAAGTATTTTGTGTTGGCCAAGGTAGACTCACATTGAGTGTCTTTCATCTTTGGTGCTTGCTAGAACACTAACACATCAGTCAGAGAAGAAAGTCTTTCTTTCAGTTTGTGATCCAATAATACCACTCTAAGTACAGGGGCTGGTAGTAACTCCTTGCTGGCTCTTCAGGTTTATGAGAATCAGGCAAAGCTGTTGGCTGCTACGCATTAGAATAGGAGCCCCATTTGTAACTGTGAATTGGAACTGTGTCTCTCCCCTAACCTGGGCTCCTCTGTCTCAGCCAAAGGCTTTGCTCCAAGCACTGATAAAATCAAAGCAGTGGAAATAGAGTGTTTCCTGAGGAATGGTTAGCCTTGCTGCCACTATTCAAACAGCAAGTAGAATGTTTTAGAAGATGATCCCTCTCAGAAATGACATAATGTTGGATCTAGAAGATTCTGTGGCAGTTTGGGAAATGGCAGTTGATAGTTGTGAGGGTTATTTAATTGTTGTTCCCTTGAGACCCATGAAACAAGCTGCTTGTTAGGATTCCTCTGGAAGAACAGAAAATCACTGGTGCTTAACTAAGTGTCTGGTCCCAATAGCTCACAGCCAGCATCAGGTGTTCTATTCGCCCCTGTCCCTTATATATATTTGGCCATTTTGTGTTTTCCTAGGAGAAAAAGATAGAAGAGGAAGTAAATACTTTGAAATGGCAAATCTCTTTTCTCTTCCTCTGTGAATCCAGTAATAAAAAAATAGCTCTTTTTTTGGGGGGGGGTGTGGATATTTTATTCTTTGGAAACCCTCTTTTATATATAGATATTTTTTTCCAAGGGCTAAGTCAGGAAAATGCTGGACTCTACGGTTCTTGCCGATAACACAATTATAGAAATGAGACGTGGGTCTTGTCCAAGCACATAAAAATGGCAGTAGTCAAAACTTCACTGGTAAAGACTACTAGCCTCAACAAGACAGAAAGGCTACTATTACTAAATATTTAATATTTTATTCAATCATTAATTTATCACTTACCCTCCAATATTCTTTTAAGCACTAAGTCAAATAAAGCTGTTTTTAGCTCTGCAGCTGACTGACTCCCAACAACTCAAGCCATTTGGATTCTTTTGGAGCTCATACTGAAGATAAATGAGATTCCTATGAAAAAAATTGAGAATGAAATCGGGTTTTGGATTAGTCTAATGCTAAACTTTGCATTCAGGAAAGAACATCAGAACCAATTTCAACCATACTATGCTGCACAATGAGGCGTAATCCAAACTGTATTACTATGAGGGGTGGGTTCCCAGGTGTTTTAATTGTAGCGTTTTCTAGCACTCCTCTTGGGAAATCTGTTTCCATCAGGACTTGAAATGTCTCTGGATATTTCTAAACTTCTATAATGCTTCAATGAGGAACTTATTAAAGAAAACAAGCAATTAGCTTTCACCAGAATGGTGTTAAATCGCCATCTGAAATGATTCTTTACTTATAACTTGATATCATTTAATTTTCATAAATATCATCAGTTATATCAGTTATCATCAGTGTGGTTAAGTACACACAACACAGAAAACGGATCTCGTTCATGGTAACACCGGACCAACGCTCGCGGGAGTGCATACGGAGGTACTTTGGGTTCCGCACTACAAGTCCCAGAAGGCGCCGCGGTCAGGTGGCCGCTTCTACGCGTGCGTCTCCGCCCCACGCTTGGTGTTGGGGGACGTGGGGGCGTTGCCGCCGTGCTTGGGCGCGCAGTGTGCGTGGCTTGAGCACGGCGGCTGTTTGCAGGGGACGCTTTCCTGGCCGGGGTGCTGTTGTTGAAACGAGCTCAGCATTCGCACTGTCTTTTGGGCCTACCATGAGGCGCCTAGGTTCGGTGCAGCGGAAAATGCCATGTGTGTTTGTGACGGAGGTGAAAGAGGAGCCCTCCACCAAAAGGGAGCATCAGGTACCGAGGTGTGCGGCCCCGTGGAGCGGCCGCTCAGGGGCTGCCGGGCGCTATAGAGCCGCCCTGCAGGTCGGGAGCTTTTTTGCAATTTTCGCTGGGGAGGTCTGGGATACGGGTCTCTACTCCCCGAGCTCCAAGTTCTCGTACCTTGTTAGTTGCAAAGGAGGGAATCTACGAGAGAAGTTTTATGATGGGGCGATTCAAACTTGCCGTCTCATGGAAATTGAAATCCCACATCTTAAATAGTGTTCCTTTTCTCAGGTTACCACCTTTTTGGGGAAGACCCTTTAAGATTCGCATAATCACCGCAGTCCAAAGTTTCTACTTTCAAGAATGTGGTGACAAAGTGGAGATTGTAGAAGACTTGCTTTGCCAGTTCTAACCTAGGAACGATGGTGGTGTTGACAACTAGCCTAATTAGGTCACTAAAGATCAGATCTCACGTATTGTTACCAGTAATTACCTGCTTGATTCTAACTAGTGTTCCCAACTCTGGGTGTTTCTCTCAGCACTGGGTTTTACACATCGAGGGACCTTAGTAAGTACTGGTGAATGATTAGTAGCCAGTATCAGGGTAATTCTTTAATATGTAGGAAAGTCCTTGATGGCAGAATCCCCAGATATTGAGTACTTTGAACTCATCATACAAAATTCATCATGTGCGTTTGGCATAGGCTCCCACCCCCCTTTACATCGTTTGCACGTGTTCTTGTTTTGAGACTGCCTTGTTTCTAGTCCCAATTTTTAGGACCTGACGTGTAGTAGGCACTGGGTGAATATTTGTTGAATTAAAGAATGAACCTTGGAACCTTTTTGTGCCAATTTTCCATTCACCTTGACACTTTTTGCCTAATAACATCCTTTTTAGTGCCATTGCTGTTATAGTTCTTAATAGTTTATGCACAGTTTATGGCACTGCCTAATCGTTCTTTATTGCCACCCGGAATGATCATTGTTAGGGTCTTCCCTAGTCAAAACCCTGCAGTTAACTACTAAATGTCTGTAGCAGTTGTTGCCAAACTTGTGTTTTTTTAGTCATAACAAACCAAGTAGTGATTCACTCTAGCTGTGATTCTCAACTTTGTACGTTGGGGGTGGAAGCGTGTAGTTTGTAAAAGGACCCTACACCCGGAAAAATAAGCCCCTGTTCATGTCCCTCTGTAGTTAAGATTAGCTTACGCTATTATTTATAGCATAGTATCCAAATCCTTAACTGTAATTCAAGGCTTCCCATTAATCAGGTCCATTCTACTCTTGAAGTGCCTGTTGGACCTACCATGAGGTGCCTGGGCTCAGTGCAGCAGAAAATGCCATGTGTGTTTGTGACAGACTTGCCTCCTTAAAGGGAAGTCTCTATTTGAATAAAGTCTGTTTCATCCTGTGAACACTCCGGGCACAGTCTTGTCTATTTTTGCTCAGGCTGTGCACTTTGCCTGGATTACTTACGGGATTTTTGAATCAGACCTTCTCTGAAATCTTTGATCATCTTAGTTATCCCAGTGAGTTCTTCCACCCAGAAGTTGTAGAGGATCACTCAGTTGACATTTACTATTACTTTTCAAACATACATGCCTTGTTTTTTCCAGTCACAGTTTAAAGACTTCAATGAGATGGGGAACTTTGTGTACCCTTTGGTATCTTATATTGTCTTTTGGACATGGTGCTAGCAAAGAGTGGTTGAAAATTGATTCTTATGGAAGGAATATTTGGGGACTCATCAAGAGCTCCATCAGAGTAATCTCCTCCGTAGGATCCTTGGTAAATTTGAATACACACAAACACTGCTGTTGGGCCAAACCTCCTCTCTTCTGCTACCACAGGTTAAATTGATATCGTCTGCTACTAATTGCAGAAGTTAGTGATAAATCCCCGATCATTGTTTTATCTTGAAAGTACTGAGTCAGGAACAGAGTGGTGCTAATTTCCTAAGTCTACGTGCCTCTGAAATAGTACTTCCACATACTAGTTTTAAACCTGTACACACCAGTATTGTGCAGTATTTTTCACATGAAAGTTGAATGTTAATTTATACTGTAAAATGGTGGCTTAAGTCTTTCTCAGAAATAAAAATAAGCTACAGATAAAAAGTTGGTAGGAATCGCAGAAACTGTCTTTTCCTCCATTCTTGTTGGTGTTGGCGGCTCTTCCTGACAGTAGGAAAACCGTAAGTTTTGCAATTTACTACTGCTAAAGCTGAAAGAGTCCCATTTGTTTTTCTTCTTAGCATCAATTATAAATTATACCTGACATTGTATTACACATTCTGTTACTATTTTCCCACTCATTCAAATGAAAGTTCTACCAAAGGCAGGTATTCTTTTTTTATTAACCTTTATATTTCCTAGTGTGGAGGACAATGCTTACTTGACCCATAGAAGGCATTTAGCAAATAATTGTCAAATTCTCAAGTGGATGATGGAACAGTCTGTGCTAGGGATACAGTGCTGTATAGGACACGGTTCCTGGTGTCAGCTCATTATGGTGGATAAAGAAACATGAATAATTGCAAATCTGTGTGGGAAAACAGGTATTGCTGTGATAGAAAGGAAGGGGTGATTCATGAGAATTTCACGGGACAAATGTTTTTAAATTGTCTTGCAAGGTAAGCAGGAGATTATACTTCAGAAATAGTGAAATTAAGAACATTTCAGGTGGGAGTATGTGTGAAGGTGTAGAGACTGTTGATCTTAAACCAGTTTTCTTTCTCTCTTTTTTAAGCCATTTAAAGTTTTGGCAACTGAAACTATAAGTCACAAGGCATTAGATGCAGATATATACAGTGCAATTCCAACAGAAAAAGTGGATGGAACATGTTGTTATATTACTAACTATAAAGGTAAAATAAAACTACTACAAATATTATTATTACTATTATTAATGTTTGTTTTTGAGAGAGACAGACAGTGCGAGTTGGGGAGGGGCAAAGAGAGAGGGAGACACAGGATCCGAAGCAGGTTCCAGGCTCTAAGCCCGATGAGGGGCTCAAACCCACGAAACGCGAGATTGTGACCTGAGCCAAAGTTGGACGCTTAACTGACCACGCCACCCACGCACCCCTACAAATATCTTTAATCACTTTACAAACTATATATATCTGAAATGGGGCATTTACCCTTCATAAACCCTTCGCACTCTAACTATAATAGCACAATAATAAAGTCACAAATGTTACACTTATCTTTCTCTTGAGGGAGGAAAAGGTAATTAACATTTAATACTCATTAAAGGCAGACAATGTGATAAATGCTTTATACATGTTATCTCTAATTTGCACAGTAGCCTCTCCATTTCACAGATACGGAAACCGATCTTCAGAGAACTTAAATAATTTGTCCAAGACCATATAATTAATGAATGACTGAATAGGTGATGGAACCTATGTTTAATCCTAAAGCTTGTTCTTACGCCACTGATTCTGCTGCCAACTCCTTAGTTTTTATTACTATTGGCAGTATCTAATTTATTTCAATTTAATGCCTTTTGAGAGCTAGAAACTAAAATAGAAATTGTCAGTTAAGGACAAAAAATGCATTGAAAGGAGAAATGATCTTTGTGATTTCCTGCGGATAGTAAAATGACCTCTTAATTCCAGCAAGACAAACAGAGCAGTTAAATGTAAACTAGACACATTCCTGTTATCAGGAAATCTTTTCTGAAATGCATATTTTTCCATTTTTAATTGTGATTAAAATACACAACACAATTTACTATCTTAACCATTTTAAGTGTACAGTTCATCGTTACGCTACTGTCACCACCATCTATCTGCAGAACTCTTCATCTTGCAAAATTGAAACTCAGTACCCATTAAATAATTCACTGTTCCTCCTCATCTAGTCCTTGACAACCACCATTCTACTTTGTCTCTATGGTTTTGACTGTTCTAGATACCTCATACATCTGGAATCATACAGTATTTGTCTTTTTTTGACAAGCTGATTTCAGTGTTCATCCGCGGTGTAATTCCTGTCAGAATTCCCTTCATTGTTAAGGCTGAGTAACATTTCACTGTGTGTATATACTACATTATGTTTGTATGTACCACATAATTTTATGTGTGTGCCACATAGTTTTATGTATATGGCATTCACCCCTCATTGTACACTTGGGCTGCTTTCACATTTTGGCTGTTATAAACAATGCTGCTGTGAACATGGTGGGCAAATATCTCCTTGAGACCTGCTTTCAATTCTTTTGGGTATATATTCAAAGAAGTGGAATTGCTAGCTCATATAGTAATTCTGTTTTTAATTTTTTGAGGAACTGCCGTACTGTTTTCCATAGTAGCTGCACGATTTATGTTCCTACCCACAGTGCACAAGGGTTGCAGTTTCTCCACATCCTCACCAACACAAATGTTTGTTTGGTAGTAGTAGCCATCTTAATGGGTATGAGTGAAATGAGTTTTTTATATTTAGTAGTAAAAAGAACAAAAGGTCCGTTCAACCAGAAATGACAATATAATTTTAATCTGGTTCTTCATCTTATTTACTGGGATAGTTAATAGGTAATACGTAATGTCTGAAACAAACTATAATCAATAATTTCAAAGTATATTTGAAGAAACTAAAAGATTTTTCAGGCTTTCATATTTACATTAAAAAACTTAAATATGCATCATTATGTATGATGTATACTAGTGGCAGTTAAGCATGAATGGATTATTAAAGAAAACTTACAGGGCAGGACCCCAAATGACAGTGATTGCAAATCCTCAGTTTATTGCAGGTAAAGGGTACACAGCATTATCAAGGGCATGAAAAGTAAGGATGTACATCACAGCAAAGGGTTTGGGAAGACCAGGTGAAAGCACCTATTGGTACCCTCCCCACCGACCCCCCTTTCCATTGCTCCCAGCCCCCAAGGTCCTAATGGGACACACTTTCTCAAATCAGGAACCACTGATGTATGAAGAGAACACACTTCGGTAATGGAATCCAAAATGGAGTCTCAGCTGGGGATTTTTATTGTTTTAACTTATTTATTTTGATAGAGAAGGGAGAGAATCCTAAGCAGGCTCCACACTGTCAGTGCAGAGCCTGAAGTGGGGCTTAAACTGAGATCATGACCTGAGCTGAAGTCAAGAGTTGTACGGTTGGTTAACTGACTGAGCCACTCAGGCACCCCTCAGCTGAGGAATTTTATATTCTGCTGGTCACAGAGGCATCTTCCTGCTAAGTAACCAGCCTCAACCGCAGAGCCCTCCAGGAGTCTTACTAAAACCAGGTAGAAGACTCATTCGTCTCACTGCTGTAAGTAAAGAATGCAGGCACACTGCCTGAAACTTCTTAGGTCCATGATTACAAATCACTAATAATCACTGTTTCATGCCTTGAACCAGGGATCAGAGCCATGCAAAACAGCTCAGCCTAATTACAGATTTTTGGGAACTAACCCTTACAGCACACAGTTACGTTTCAGGAAAAGTGTGAATATGATAATCTGGATATGTTTCCATTTAGTATAGAGGTAGCTTTCTCACAAATTCTAGTTGCTAATAAAATATGGCAGTGGAATGTCCTTATGACAGGGTTACATATTTACTTTTATCTCAGGTTTACCATTCTTCAACCAAAGACTTCAGTCTTACTACATCAGGTACTGCTGGTAAGAATACATCACATACGGTGTCTGTTAGAATACATATTTACCTTTGTTTTCTAGGATTGCTGCTTTTAGGGAAGGTCACCCTACTGTTTATTGAAAAACTTTATACTGAAATGTCTTCCAAGATAAGTTTTATTTTTTGCCTCTTATACTTTTCCCTTTTATTATTAATATTTTTTTTAGGTCAGCCATACCTTTGGGCTCGACTAGATAGAAAACCTAACAAATTAGCTGAGAAAAGATTTAAAAATTTTCTACATTCAAAACAAAACTCAAAAGGTTAGTGAGCCTTTTTCTTTTCTTTTTTTTTTTTTTTTTTCATTTTTTTCTGACTTAAATCTATAGTTTTGGCTTATTTCTTGCTGTGGTATTCTACACATTATATCCTTCTTAAAATTTAAGCACCTAAGAAGAAAATTGTAATTGAGTATCTTTATATGTAAAAGATTGTTATTGAAAAATATTTTAAATTGTTTTCCTAACATTTTTATGACTCTTCATTAGAGTATGTTGATATTATTAAAACATACATATATATATATATATATATATATTATAAAGAGTAACACATTTTGGTTTTGTTATCTAAGAGAGAAGTCCATAATTTTATAAATCAGACACAAATCTCAAAGGATTATCAGTATTTTTAATTATTACGTTAAAATGCCTCTAAGTATTTTATAAGTAGATACATACATTAATCATTATATATCCACTCTTTCATGTATATATTTATATATACATACTTATAGTGTATTAAAAATTTATCATAAATCTACACATACTGGAACACTGGCTACTTTAGAGTTTTATGCACTATTTACTTATGGTGGTGGGTTCAAAATTGAAAATTTAAAGTGCTAGTATACTCTAACCCTGAGAAGTGCAGTTGCATGGTGTTGATGATGGAGAATAATTATGATACCTGAATGGGGTTTACTACCTGTTCCCACGTTGAATTTATTCAGTCTTTTTAATTTTTTTTTTAAAGCATCACCACATATAAAATTATTGAACTATTTTAGAATTTTTTTGGAATGTTGAGGAGGACTTCAAACCTGTTCCAGAGTGCTGGATACCAGCGAAGGAAATAGAACAATTAAATGGGAATCCGATGCCTGATGAAAATGGACACATTCCTGGTATCATGAAAACTTTTCTAAAATGTGCTTTTGTTTTTATTCGTAAAAAGAACAAAAGATCCAGAAATTGCAGAATTTAATTTTAATCTGGTTCTTTATAGTATTTATCTGTATAACACAAAATTTCTGAATCTAATTTATATTAATAATCTATAAAGATGTTTTATATTAAAAATGTCCTCACAGGTTTAGAATCTTCTCTGAGTTAGTTTGCTACCTATAGTTTTTGGGGATGTGAAAATTTTTGCAAAAGTGTGCTGAATGGAAAGATACCCCAGATAAAGGTTTAGTTCAGCAGCTATGTCTTGAGTACCTATAATGTGCAGAGTACTCAGGTTCTAGTAATACAGAAATGAAGATCAGAACCTTGATCTTTTAGACACCAGAGGAAATGCAATATTGGTCTGATTTAAGAACTAAGAGGAAAGCATCCACAGGGTATAGTCAGAGAAAACAGGAAGAACTCTAGATGAGCCTGTGGTGTTTAGAGGAGGCTTCTAAGGGGAGAGGACATCTGTACTGAAGATTAGGAACCAGGAAGTTAGCTGGCAGGAAAGAGAGGTCAGCTTAGGCAAACTCCCATGAAGAGCAGAGATTTGGAGTCTTGGAAGTTTTATGTAATGCTTCTCTGTGGCTGGAATGTTTAGGGTGTATGACCCTGGAGGACATTATAAAAGTTGAGGCTGGAGATGTGGAATGGGCTCAGATCTTAAAGGGGTTTATATTTCATTTAAAGGAGTCTGAAGTTCATCCTGACGTTGATTGTTAAGCAGGGGTGCAGCAGAACTAAATTTAAATTTTTAAAGCAGGATTATGATAAAAGTAGGTTGGGTTTCCCTGGAGACAAATGGACCAGTAAAGATTATTATAGTCACCTGAATGACTACTGAAGGCCAAAGATATGACGGTCACAATGGCATATGTAGCCTAGTGATTGTTTGATAAAGAATTGTCCACAATGAAGGATCCTATTCTGGTAACAGGAGTTAGGAATAGCAATAACGTTCAATACATGTGGAATCAATACATTATTCAGTTTATATTGGAACAGTGCAGTGAATTGTGGAACACTTAATACATGGTCTGTTGTCCTTGAAAATGGAGATAAAGTGGAGAGAAAACTTAAAAAAATAAATAAGGTTCAGTTCTTGAAAAGGTAAATTTTCTGGTAAAGGAATGCTGAGTGCTCTGTACTGAATCACCAAACAGGTTAATTCCTCAACAGAATAAAAAAATAACCTTATTTAAAAAATGATTGTGATTGAGTAGTAAAACTGCTAACATTATCACTGATTAAAAAATGATAATCTGTGTGTGATAAACATCCAAAAAACATTGAGAATGTACAACAAAAGTAAAAATTACCTCACGTCTAAATCCAAAGAACAGCAATGTAGTAATAGTGTTTTCTTTGCCTGATAGGTTGGGTACCAGTGGAGAAAAACAACAAACAGTATTGCTGGCATTCCTCTGTAGTTAATTATGAATTTGAAGTTGCCCTGGTACTGAAGCATCATCCTGATGATCCTGGTCTTTTGGAAATTAGTGCGGTGCCGCTATCAGATCTCCTTGAACAAACACTAGAGCTTATCGGAACAAATATTAATGGAAACCCATATGGTGAGTGAAGACTTTTCCTATTCAGTTACAGTAACTGTCACTTATAAAGAGAACTTCCTGGGTTCAACTTAAAACACACTAAAATGACTAATTAGAGTTAAATAGCTTTTAGAATTATAGCCATTTCTATTTATGTCCACGGAGAAATTTATTCATGACTCTAACCATTAATCCAAAAGGTTGAATTAACTTCTCATTCTTTCCTATGATAACATTATAGAGCTATTTATGAAAGGTAATTATTCAAGTGTAACTTTTTTTTTTTTTAAATTTATGTGAACTGTGTTGAATGAAAATTATGTGTTTTTCATGGCTAGGTAATTAGTTTAGTATTAATAGCTAAGAATAAATTAAAGAATTGACACTGAATAGCATAATGAGCATTAGAATCTGTACTATGACGAATGGAGTCTAAGTCCAGAGGGCACTGGGGAGTACATTGTTGATAGGCAGATGAAGCTGGATTCAAGGACATTAAAGCTGGAATAGGAAAATCCTGTATAGAGATCAGAAGCTGACTGATTGGCAGGTATAAAGAAGTTACAATAGTCTGGGGCGCCTGGGTGGCTCAGTCGGTTAAGCGTCCGACTTCAGCTCAGGTCACGATCTCACGGTCCGTGAGTTCGAGCCCCGCGTCGGGCTCTGGGCTGATGGCTCAGAGCCTGGAGCCTGCTTCTGATTCTGTGTCTCCCTCTCTCTCTGCCCCTCCCCCGTTCATGCTCTGTCTCTGTCTCAAAAAAAAAAAACAAAAAAAAACAAAAAAAAAAAACGTTAAAAAAAAAAAGTTACGATAGTAATTATACAAGTTATCAGAGATCCAGTATGGCTGTTTGGCAGACATTGATAAGTGAACTTGGCTAATGGTATAGAGAAGGGTTTGGCAGACGTCTGTAAAAGTACAGATAATAAATACTTAGGTTCTGTAGGCTATACCTCTGAAACAAGGCCATAAATAGTACTTAAAAGAATGGGTATAACTGTGTTCCACTGAAACTATGAAAACAGGTGTTCGGTTGGATTTGGCCCACAGGTCATAGTTTGCTGACCCCTAGTGTAGAGTATATGAAGGTGAAATTTAGATTTAATGAGGTAAGGTGACACTTGTGAATGAGATCACTTGTGGTATATCTCTCTTCCAGGAAACCAACTAAACTTTTTGGTAAATTTATTCCTAAATGCTTTAAAAGGCTTTTTTATTTGGAGAAGTAAATGTTCTCATTTCTTTTTGAAACCTTTATGTGCCTAATGGAAATTTTTACCATTTAGGGTTAGGAAGCAAGAAGCATCCATTACATCTTCTTATACCACATGGGGCATTTCAAATAAGAAATCTACCAACCTTGAAGCACAATGATCTATTATCCTGGTTTGAAGGTTGCAGAGAGGGTAAAATTGAAGGAATAGTATGGCATTGCAATGATGGCTGTTTAATCAAGGTAATGGCAAAAAATAGCTTGTGGGATTATTTTGTCTTATGTTCCTAAAACAAAGTAGAAGTGGCACGAGAATACTCTGTACAAATTGCAGTTAATTCTAATGTGTTGTAAAGAAATTTAATTTCCTCATCTCACATGCCACCATTCTTTATATGATAAAATAATGTTTCCCAATATGGATTCATTTTCTGGGGCTTTGGTTGTCCTACATGGCCTTCAGAATTAAGCTGATGAAAATGTCTGGAAAAACTGCACATTACATATTCCCTTCTTGTGGATGTTGCACATGAATGCTCTCTGAGATAATCAGCATAGTTTAACTCCGCATTTCCCAAACTTGATTATAGAATTTGAGTTAAAAGTGCCAGGGTGACAGTTAATATTTACAGAATCAATTAGTTTATACTTTGTGCCCTTTCTGTCTCTTGGATTTGTCTACTCGATTTCGGACAGGTTCCTGAAATTAGTAATGTTCAAAACTGGACCTTTGTCATACCAACCCCAACTCCCAGCAATTCAAAACATCAGATAGCATTTTTAACCCCTCTCTCCATTATTTCATACATACAATTATTTCTTAAAGATTCTGATCTATTGAATATATACTTCTCCCCAACCAGTTGGCATTTAATTTTAAGTTAAGCCAAAATTCATGCTTGATTTACTATATCACCCTCCTAAATGTTATCTTTCAGTCTTCTCCCTTTTCTGTCCATTCTTCACAGTAAGTGAAAATGTTACTTTGCTACATAAAACTGCTTAGTGGCATAAAGATTATTCATGATAGGACCCTTGCTTCACTTTCTGGAACTGCTGTACACCCCCAGCTGCCAAACATACCCATACTGTATATGTCCTAACCATACTTAAGTAACTGCAATCAGAGCAAAAAGCACCATTCTACCCCATGATATTTAGAATGCCTCTCCACCCATATTTTTCAATTGGCTAGCTTCTGCACTCAGCAACAGACTCCATTACATTTTTATGGAGCCCCTGATTTTGTTCCTGGCATGTTTCCAGGTGTTGGAAATACAGAGTCAACAAAACAATGTCTGTGCTTTCATGAAGCTCACAGTCTAATGGGGAAGATAGACAGTAACACGTAAATATATAATATGTCAGGAGAAGAACAGCTATGAAAAAAAAAAGGGTAAGAAAGTGGAGCCTTAAATAGTGCCTGGCAGATGGTGGGCACTCAAATATTTGTAAGTGAATGAAGGTAATAAAATCTAAATACCCTTTTTTCTCTTTTTAGGTTCTAAATACCCTTTTTTCTCTTTTTAGGTTCATCGCCATCATCTTGGTTTATGCTGGCCAATTCCAGATACTTACATGAATTCAAAACCTGTTATTATCAACATGAACCTGAACAAGTATGACCATGCCTTTGATACTAAGAGTTTGTTTAATCTTCTTTCAAAAATAGATAATCAGAAATTTGGCAGACTCAGAGATATCATACTTGATGTATAAACTAGAAATGCAATTAAAAAACAGCTTTATTATATTTAAACCTTGAATATTCTGCCATGTGGAGAAGGTAAAAAATCTCAAGGTTCAGTGTCTAATATAGCAATACATCTTCTAGCATTTCAGGAAATGAATTTCCCAGTTGCAAATGTCTATTCAAGATTTTATTTAGAAGCAGCAAATGAATTTTAACCACTAAACTTAAAAAAATGTAATAGTAATCTCCCCACCTTGTACAAAGGTTGGATTCTGTCTACCATTACTGGGTAGTAATTTAAAAACATCAGTTAAACAATTCTGGATCATTAATTTTGAGAATTAAAGAATTTAAAAAACAATTTAATCTTACTAGACACTTAACAAAACATATAGCTGTAACCTCATAACATGTTTATATACATGTACATATATATAAAATTAGTCTTATATAAGTATGTAAGTATATGTAAAAGTACAATTTTAAATGTTAAAATTATTAAAGTTCACCCTCATACTCTTTAAAAAACTTAAATATTATGAATGTACAGAAATTCATCATAGCTCATTTGATAGACATAATTTAAAAATCTAAAAAAATATACTTTTCTAATGTTTAAAATTTCATATTTTAAATTACTAAATTTAAAATTCACTAAATTTTAGTAAATTTCCAATTTAATTTTAAATTGGATATCTAGTAAATTTTACTAAACCTTCCAAGGTACAGGATATGGAGATGGAAATCATGTAGGTCAGAGACTTGATTTCCTGATGGAGTTTTAACTTACAAAGTTAATAAATAAATAAAACTACAGTTATAGGTGGTCCTTAATAAATGGGGAAATTAGCAGGACTTTCCTCTTCATCTTCAGACTGTTCAGAAGCAGCAACAGGACTGCTTAATTCAACTCCAAATTGTTCAGAAAGTTTTTTTAACTTCTCTTCTAAGAGAATATTCTTTTTCACTTCTTCTTTATAATTATACTTCAGATCTTCAATTTCTTCAAAAAATGAAGGATCAAAGTTTTCCAGTTCTTTTTTCAGCTTTTTTATTTCCTCCTAATAGAAACATGATAACTTTAAAAGGTATAGGTAGGAATAAAATACATTTAGGTTTGAACTAAAGAGATGTAATTACAAACATAAAATCCAAAGTAACTTGAATAATCAAATAGAAACTATATAGGCATAAGTATTTTCTTAGGATTCTGTTAATAAGGTATCACTGTACAAGGTTTTAAGTAACAAACTTGTTAACTGGCAAATCAAACTGTTCTGTAAATTATGTCCTAGTCTTTGGAATTTATCAGTTCTTAAATTGTGTGTGTAGGGGGTGGATATTTAATCTTTATCCAAAAGCATATCAGATACTCTCACTGAGGTAATCAAAGACTTGGCTATTCACTACACAAGTTATGTTAAGATTCTTTGGTTTAGGCTTCATTTATATTTTTACAAATACCTATTTTTTTTAATAGTCAACTTCATATATATGTGTGTGTGTGTGTGTGTATATATATTTAGGATTAGGGAAACTCTAGAACTTCTACCTGGATAAGAGGCCTCTGGTAAAGGGACCATTTGAACTTTAGTGACCATTTAGAATAGCCAGTGATTACTAGTTAATTCTCCAATTCATGCTCTCTTGTTCTGTTTATAGATTCTTTAAGAGATAAAGCATAGCAAGTATCTTTCTTTAAAGGAGCTATTCTTGAAAAGAATTTCAAAAGGAAATAAAAGGCACTGTTCCCAGTGTGACCCAAAACTTAAGAAAATATATTAAAATAATGAGCTATATTTGTGAAAATTAAAAAATAAATTTACTCTTTAATACTATTTGTTTTGTCTTTTTTTTTTTTTTTTTTTTTGTAGCTCTTCAGTATTTTTAACATCGATAAATATAATGAACTCTGAAATGTTAAGGTCAAAATATTAAGTATATTATGTAACCCCAGGAGTTTTTAGGACGCATACTTAAAACTCATAGATAGTGTTCATAAAATTTGTTTTTAACAGCTATTTTCACAAAACATTTATAATATTATAATTTGATAAAATTAATTACCTTCAAATACTGCTTTTCTATATCTGAGGTTTTGAGCTGTGTCTCTAAATCGTTTACCTTTTCCGTTAGTTGATCAAGATCTGCCAAAAAAAATTATAAAAATTAGACTCCACTTTTCCCCACTCTGACAAAGGATTTATTTTAGAGAATGTAAGTAGAAAACTTATGAAACCAGAACCTGGAAAAATATGGCATTTTATGACTGGAACACTTTTCAGGATGTGAATACTGTAATGCTACCTCTCAGGTAATTCTGTAGCAGACCAAGAGAAAAGGAATATGCTAGGTATTAAATGTGTAGAATCAGCTTAATTTTTATATGGGAGAAATTATTTTCCAGAGAAAAAATATAGAGCCAGGAAAAATTGTTAGGTACTCAAAGTACAGCAAAAGAGTAAGTAGACTGTTTGTTAGGGAAGGGGCTCCAACCCAAGTTGGGTATTGGCCAAGGCTCCCGATACCCAACAGTACTGGCTGTTCTGTATCGGTAAATGTGTGTACACACATTTACTGTGTAATTACTACGTGAAAAACTTGGTAGGCAGTGTGGATAATACACCCTAAATACCGTGGTTGGAAAACGTTAAGTACACAAATAGAGCACAAAGGCTTTAATTTATTAGATTCTTACCACCCCCCTCACCTGGAGTTAATATATCTCTAATTTTATAATGAGAATCAGTGGACATGTAGGATTTATTTAATTGCCCTCTTTGCTAGAACCATTTTCTTTAAACACTACATAGGTTATATTTTGCAGCCATTGAAGGGTAAAATTTTAAAAGTAATGCTCAAGTTTGAAAATATAATGGGCAGTTGACATTTTCATGAATGAGACAGGAAGCATATTTCTATTAAGGATCATTTGGAATGGTCCCCTAATTATAAGTTGAAGACAGGAAATATTTTCCTCATCCTTTCCTTTGGGAATAGAGTTAGCAGAACCCATATTAATTTGGAAAGCAGAGAAAAATATTTTTCAAAATTTCACTCACCTTTGTAGAAAGTGCTAATGATTTTTTATAGAGTTGGTTCTTAATCACTGGGATGCTATATGTTACAAAGATTAGTAATGAAATAGTGCAGCAAAAGTGATTATTATGTATAGCACTTCCTGAAAGTTAGTTTAATGATATTTGATAGCTTGATAGAAATGGTGAATTCTGTTCTAAAGCATTATACCAATTAATAACAATACTTGACTATTTCATACAACTTTTTCAATATTCTCCCATATATTCTTGTTGCTACTTTGTATTTAAATAGTGCTTTAGGATTGCCAAGACAGTTTTGGTTTGATTTTGAACCTTAACAGTCTTTGAAATATAATAGGTATCCTTATCTATCTTCTTTAAAAAGATGAAGAATATAGGGTTCAGAAATTTCCTCTCAGGAAAGTGAGGTTTAGAGAGAACTAGCCTAATGTCAACAGTATTAACAAGTCTTTGGTACTGTGCTAGTCTAGTACACTAAGCTGGCTGCGATAAGAGATCCTGTTGTGGGGCACCTGGGTGGCTTGTCGGGTAAATGTCCAGCTTCGGCTCAGGTCACGATCCTACAGCTTGTGGGTCTGAGCCCCACACTGGGCTCTGTGCTGACCGCTCAGCCTAGAGCCTGCTTCAGATTCTGTGTCTCCTCTCTCAGCCCTTCTTCCTGCTCATGCTCTTTCTCAAAAATAAATAAACATTAAAAAAAAAATTTAAGAGATCCTGGAGACTGACTTGACTATTTTTAAAATTTTTTTTTTTTTAACGTTTTTTTTTTTTTATTTTTATTTTTGAGACAGAGAGAGACACAGCATGAACTGGGGAGGGGCAGAGAGAGAGGGAGACACAGAATCGGAAGCAGGCTCCAGGCTCTGAGCCATCAGCCCAGAGCCCGACGCAGGGCTCGAACTCACGGACCGTGAGATCGTGACCTGAGCCGAAGTCGGAAGCCCAACCGACTGAGCCACCCAGGCGCCCCTGACTTGACTATTTTTAGTTGCTTCTTGGCAGTAATACAGTTTCTGTCATCAATAGCTGAGAACAGTGAGGGGCTTTGGAGTTTCAGATTTAGGTTTCATCCTACTTCTCTCACTTTCTAGCTGTTGTGACCGTGTTAGCCTCTTTAAGGTAAAGATCACAGGTGAAATGAAGACAATGGTACCCACCACACAGGGTTATCAAAGTTATAAAATCCTTGTTAAAGCACTTAGCATAGTGTCTGGTACAACTCCTACATGATAGCTCATACACAGTAGTAACAAGAATATGTGGTGGAATACTGAAAAAGCTGTATGAAATAATCCAAGATTGTTCAGATACAAATTGGTATAATCCTTTGGAACAGAATTTGCCATTTCCATCAGGCTATCAAATATACATAATGAACAAATGACTCTTGTTTACAGTGATGTTCTAAAAAGTCAACATGAACAATGAATTAGTGAATATTAAACCGTTACTCATAGGGAAAACGTACATACATATACATACTCAGATCTCACATAGATTAAAATTTTAAATCCTGGAAACAACTCATTCTGGTCAATTTTTTTTTTTTAATGTTTATTTTTGAGAGAGAGAGACAGAGTGCTAGTGGGGGAGATGCAGAGAGAGAGGGAGACAAAGAATCCAAAGCAGACACCAGGCTCTTAGCTGTCAAGCACAGAGCCTGATGCGGGGCTCAAACTCACGGACCACAAGATCATGACCTGAGCTGAAGTCGGATGCTCAACTGAGCCACCCAGTGGCTGACTGAGCGCCCCTGGTCAATTCTGTTGTGTTTTAAAAAAAATTGTTCAGAAAAAATTCAGAAGTATCAAGTGATTCTTCTGAGGCTGCCCCACTAGTAAGTGTCAGAATTGGGATTTAAACCGTGTCCAACTGGCTCCAGAACCAGTTTATCACCCTATGCTGTACTGTCTCATACTGTCTCCATAACCTCGTACCGTCTCTCATCTATATGAGAGCTGAAATAAGAATGCAAGAATGCAGAGCTTCATTTTGTTGCATCTCATCTGAAAAACACGGGTCAAAAGTTAAATTTTTCAGTGCTGTGTATCTGCAAAAGCACCAGGAGTACTGGTTTTGGGGGTTACAAGTAAATTTTAGTGAGTGGCTGAATTCACAAATACAGAATCTGAAAATAATGAGGATCAACCATTAATTGTGTGTGTATGTATACATAATGCACATATGCATATATGCATATATGCATATGTGCATTATGTATACATATGCACACAGCAGTAGAATGATTGATCACTTCTGAACAGAAGCATGTAGAAGGCTAGACTTTGTTTTACTTTGTAAAAGGAGAAAAAATATAGGCAATGTTTACTGTATGTAGTTAATTTTAAGTTAATAAGATGACAACTTTTAGAAGATAACGTTCAGAGGGTTTAAAAGGGCCTGTACTTAGAAAATGGAATCAAGAGACCTAGTATTCATTGCTTAGCCTTGTATCATGATTAAATGTTAACACCATATGGAACACAAAGAGAAAAACACTTGAGCACCTGCTACTCAATATTATAAACAACTTAAAGGACTCAATAGGAACATTATTGTTGGAAGAAGCAAAGAGCTCTAAAAACCTGTTCCAGCGATTTGACTTTATACGAAGACAGTCATCAAAAATCTGAATAAATAAAAAAGGCAAACCCTAATTAAAACACTTGGGTTAGCTCACATGCTATAAGTATGTTATAAAATACTTTACCAGATATGGCGCTTTCAGCTCCACTTTGGTCTTTGTTAACTTCTAACTGATGGATTAATTCTGCCTTTTCTTTTTCCAGCTGTCTATTAGCTAATCTAGAACACAATGATTATGTATTAAAACAATAACAAAAACCAGACATTGCTTCATAAAATACAAGTATTATAAACTGTGTGATGTGCATTGCTTATAACTTGCTGATAGTTATAAAGGTAAACATTTATTCATTTACTCTCACTACTGTAATGCTACCATTCTCAAACTGAGGTCAAAATGAAAATTCTTTGTTTTGTAAAGTCTGATCTGATACCATTTTTTTTTTTAATTTTTTTTTTTTTAACGTTTATTTATTTTTGAGACAGAGACAGAGCATGAACGGGGGAGGGTCAGAGAGAGGGAGACACAGAATCTGAAACAGGCTCCAGGCTCTGAGCTGTCAGCACAGAGCCCAACGCGGGGCTCGAACTCACAAACCGCGAGATCATGACCTGAGCTGAGGTCGGCCGCCTAACCCACTGAGCCACCCAGGCACCCCTGATCTGATATCATTTTTAAGAGTTTTCCTGTTGGAGGAACCTCATGGCAGTATTCCACACAGAATCCGGAAAGTAAATAATTTTTTTCATTAATTAATATTTGCCTCTGGGCAAATTAGGATCTGGTTGACCCTGTTTTGTTTTTTTCAGCATCTATTATGTAAAAGAGTAATTGGCATTAGAAGGATGAAATAAGACTGATAAGCCTGTTAGGCATCAAGTTTGAAAAATCCTAATCTCTAGATATAGCAAACCTGGTTACATCAAAAGATTTTTTTCTTAAATGGTAGTCATATGAACAGATAATGTACCTTAGAACTTGAAGCGCCTGTTGAAGGCTCTGCTCTGTCTCAGCACCTTCAGGAACATATTTGAGAATCTCAATCTTTGGGCACAATAAAAAGAGAGCAAAGTTTGATATGGAACTAGAGTTTTAGAACGATACATATTTTCAGTAAAGCATCTTGAATGTGGGGTTTTCCAAAAGCACATATGAGCACTTATCTATGGTGTTCTATTCACTAATCATTCGATAATTACTGAGTACTGCTTGCCCAGGCACTGAGGATATAGTAATGTGCCAGAGGAAGGAAGGACTATCAAGAAGAATAACTCAGGGTAAGAGGATGGAGAGCCATGGAAGGTAGATGAAGGGCTAAGGAAGGTCTGAGGAGCCTCTGTTTTATCAGAGATCTAGGGGGCTATGAAAATATTTCGGTACAGAGGCAAACAAGTGCAAGATCCTAAAGCTTGAGTTTGGCCAATTCAAAGGACTCGAAGGTCAGTGTGAATGAGGGAAAGCAAAGATGAGGCTAGAAAGGAAACCAGATGCCGGACCACATAGGTCCTTATAGGCTATGCAGAGTACTTTAGAATTTTATTCTGGGGTAATGGGGAACCACCAGAAGACTCTGAGGACAGGGTGCTAGGATTTTCTTTATACTTAAACGGCTGACTCTTCAGCCATGTGGAGAAGAGATCAGGAATAGGGACAAAGTGAAACAAGGCAAGAGTGGAAGCAGGGAGGCCAGTTAGGAAATTGTAACAGTTCACATGTGAGAGAATAGCTTAGACTGACAGTGTTGGAGGTGTGGAGACGTCAAATTTGAGATCTATTTTGAAAATAAGAGCTGATGTTATTTAATGAAAAAGATGGGGTGTGAAAGAAGGAATTGATAATCTAAGGTTTTTGGCTTAAACAAATGGTTGAATGGTGGTGCCATTCACTTGAGAGGGGCCTTCTAGGGGAGGAATTGAGTTCCATTAAAAAAAATTTTTTTTAAATGCTTATTTTTGAGAGAGCTTGAGCAGGCGAGGGGCAGGGAGAAGGGGGAACAGAGGATCTGAAGCCGGGCTCTGCGCCGACAGCAGAAGCTCCATGCAGGGCTTGAATTCACGAACTGCAAGACCATGACCTGAGGTGAAGTCAGGCACTTAACCAACTGAGCCACCCAGTTGCCCCAAGAGTTCATTTTTATATACATAAGATAATGCCAAGAAGTGGCTTGAGATGAAATGCATTATTTTCTCGGAAAGAAAAATTACTTGCTTGTTGCTCGAGGTCTTCAGTGTATTTCTTAGCTTTTTGTTCCCTCTCTGTTGCTTGTTTTACAAGCTGTTTAAGATCAGTAAGGTTTTGCGTTTTTTTGGCAATGTCAGTTTCCAGTTCTTTCAGCTTGGTTTCATACATTCTAAAAGTAAAGAAAAAATAGTGTAGACATGGAAATAATTCATTGATTTAAAAGCCAGTTCAAGTCATTGCACTAAAAATAATAGAGTATCTTACACTGCTTCTTCTATTCAAATCTTTTACTGCTGCATATTTACTTAGCATTAGGTGACAACAAGGGATAAGTACCCCTAATTAACAAGCCAATTAAAATAGAGGATTTAGGTGTTTCCCAAGGTTATAAACAAGGATGGAGCCTGTTTGATCACTAGCAAAAAGATTACAATTAGTTTTTTTTTTTTCAGTGACAAACCAAAAATTAGTGCAATTCATCATCACATTATCAAATTCGGTATTACAGGGTAGTCTCAGAAATAAAAATCACAAACTAAGCAGTTCATACATACATTATGTATACCTGCATAGAAGCATACAAAAAAAGGTACCCAGGTAGAGCAAAACCAAAAGGACACTATTGGGAGAGGAAAAATATGCAAAAGCATGGGTGAGAAAATGGTATATGACAATCTGAATAGATCTGTAACCTTTAAAGAAATGACCAATAATTTAAAAAAAATCTAGACTCCAAAAGGAAATTTTAAAACATTGAGCCAAAATGATTTTAAAAACATATCATACCACCCTAAAGGGAGACAATGCTTATAATATTCAAAGTTTCCCACAGAAAAGAAAAAGAATGCTTTGGCAACAAAATCAGGTAAGGACATTACAAGGAACAGAAATTATTATTTCAATACATTCAAATGGTTTTGTTTTTGTTTTTTACATTTATTTATTTTTGAGAGACAGAGCACAAGTTGGGAGGGGCAGAGAGAATGAGACACAGAATCCGAAGCAAGCTCCAGGCTCCGAGCTGTCAGCACAGAGCCCGACGCGGGGCTTGAACTCAATAACTGTGAGATCATGACCTGAGCCAAAGTCAGACGCTTAACCGACTGAGCCACCCAGGCGCCCCTCAAATAGTTTTTGATAAATCTGAGAAACCATGATCAGAAAGGAGTGTTCTTAACCTGACAGACTCCACCGAAGGGATGAAATACCAGAAGCTTACTCCTTCACTTCATTCGATTCTCTGCTCAAGTGCCACCCAATCTTCTCTGATCACCCCATACATAATAGCTGCGGCATCACCTGGCCTGTCTTAGCAGTCAGTATAAGGACTGATGACAACAGATGTCATTGGTCTGTTGAGTAAATAGAACATCTATGAAGATTGCAGCATGGGAGAGATCTAATGTGTCAAGGGTCCCAGAAGAGATCTCTAAACACTTCACTGAGGTGGGTGTATAATCCCAGCTGCAGATCTTAACAAGTTTTTTTTTTTTTTCTTTGGAATTTAGGGAGGTTCTTGAGGTCAAAGATCAGACAGGATTAGCCTTCACTCTGTCAAGTGGATTCTACATAATTTACATAACTTTTTCAGGAGTTTACTGAAGGCCTTACCCAGTGCTCAGTTACCTGTACAGTGCACAGATTAAAAACACACAAATTATGTATAAGGCAAAGTCCTCTTCAATTACGGTTAAATATCACCCCTTTCAAATGCTTATAAACCCTTTTCACATTAATAATCTTTTCTGTAGCTTCACAGAGCCCTTTTCAGAAAAGGAAAGACAGACGACCATCTCTATAGATCAAAAAAACAACAACAAAACTTGAACTCACAGAAGAGTTGTAATTTATTTAAGGCCACAGTGAGAATTCGGTATTCCAAAGTCATGGAAACCACCTGGTTCCACAGGAACCAGACAAAGTCGGCCTTTTAGAGATACATCTAACGTGAAGCAGAGTGTGTGGCATGTAGTATGTACTGAGTATATTATCTGCTTAAAAAATCTCAAAGTAACTCAAAATCCCTTCTGAGTCTACGTGTGATTGTAGAAGGAAATAAAGGACCAACCAAGAAGTCTACTGGATAGAGTCGGTGGTTGAGCACCTCAGCTGGGTTCCAAGCAGACAAAAGAGACCCCTTTTCCCTGATACCTATCACACATTATTTCCTTTTACCCCCTCGCACTAGCCTTCTCACAGAGTTAAGAGAGAACTGGGAAGCAGGGGAGTGGATTCTGAGCGCTCTCAGTACTGTGTTAGGAACCAAGGACCCAGCTCCAACACCCTCAGCCCAGCCCCAGCCCCGGTGTGTCCATATCCTGCCACCCACGTTCATTAAATGTTTGAAGGAAGAAAAAAACACTTTTTTTTTTTTCTGTCCTAGCACTGCCAAAAGTATCCTATTAAAGCAAACAACCAAATAGTTCATCAGGAAAGAACTAAATTAATCAGAGTAGTGTCCTATTCTTTTGAAACAATAAAGGCAGCATTGGAACTGATTAAACTTTGTGCAAATGATAAATTATTTGTTCCTACCTTGTAACAACAATTGATTTCCAGCTCTTGCTGTCAGCACCTTCAAGCTGTGGACCTCTACTTTCTGCCAACTGTAATCTCTTGCCAGTCTCTTCTAGTTGAACTGTCATCTTCTCATTTAATATCTCTAAATTATTCTTAGCTATCCGCAATTTCTCTGCAGCTTCAGTCTCCTATCATTAAAGGCTAATTAGTACATGATGACAAAACAATACTGTTCTCATAGATGCAATATATTCAAAATTACCACCACAAATTAGAAAACAAAAGTAACCTGGAGCTCTAAACGCTGATTAAAATTCTAATAAAAATCCAATGTTTCCTTTACTCTAAAACAGCAGTATGATCATAATAATTAGAACAACAGATGATGTAAACCAGGTTAGAAAAATACATTTGTGGGCACATGGGGTAGCTCAGTCACTTAAGCGTCCAACTCTTGATTTTGGCTCAGGTCACGAGCTCACGATTTGTTAAGATCGAGCCCCACTTTCAGTGCAAAGCCTGCTTGTGATTCTCTCTCCCTCTCTCTCTCTGCCCCTCCTGCACTCATGCACCCGTACTCTTTCTCACAATAAATAAATAAACATTAAAAAAATACATTTGCAAGTATTTTACTCTAGCGGTTGCTTTAAGTTTGTCATTTTTGGTGTGTCTGTGTGGCTCAGTCAGTTAAGCATCGACTCTGGCTCAGGTCATGATCTCGTGTTTTGTGAGTTGAGCCCCAAATCAGGCTCTGGGCTGATGGCTCAGAGCCTGGACCTGCTTCAGATTCTGTGTCTCCCTCGCTCTTGGCTCCTCCCCCACTCGTGCTTTCTCTCTCTCTCTCTCTCTCTCTCTCAAAATAAAACAAAAAACATTAAAAAAATTAAAAACAATAAATTTGTCGTTTTGTTTGGTTACATTTGTCATAGTATTTATAGAATAATGGGATAATGTCTTAACACACTTAAAAGAGGTTTTGTTTTGACGAATATTTGAGAGACCTAGCTATGAGCACAAACTATGTGTAAGTACCATAAATTATTTCCACTAGTAAACATCCATGCAAAGCACACTACCACTATGGCCTCACAATATATTCAGATACTATTGTAACCAGTTTAAAAATCTCAATTTCAGTTTATTCACTGAATCATCCATATAAATAATAACACCTAGTTGTCTGGGGCAAGGAATATATTTCACGACTTAAATAGAAATAGAAAGGGATCTTACTATTTAACATAACCGTTTCATATATTCCTTACTCTATACCAATCATTGTTCTAGGCCATGTACACAAATATTAACTCACTTAAGTCCCACAGGAGTTCTGTGAAAGAGATATTTATGATTCCCAACTTCATAGACGAGGAAATTGAGCATTAGAGGGGGGCTGGTAGCTTGTCCTTGTTTCCACAGCCAGTTAGTAATAGAGCTAGGATTTGACTCCCAGACATGTGGCTTCTACATTATACTGCTTCTTAATTTTTGTATTTTCAATGTTCCTCATAGTGAAAGGATGGCAGCCAAAAAGATACAATTCCTAAGTCTCTGAATATCTACTTTGAATAGACATTCTCATCAAATTTTTCATTCACTTTTTCAAAGATATATTACTTAAGATAAAAAAGTAATTATAATCAGTAAAGAAAGTCATACTTTTTTAAGTTCTTTACGAAGTCTTTCATTTTCCGCAACAATTTTCTCTGTGCCTTTGGTCTTGGATTCATAGTGCATGCTCAACTGACGTCCAAGATGAACTTTAAGTTTTTCTAATTCTGCCTAGTAAAAGATAAATTATACATTATCGGAACAAGGAAATAAAAGACGATCCTATAAACTCGTAAAACTTAATCCATAACAGTTTTAGAGATTATTTTTGATAGAATTAAAGTTTTCCCTTTCATACTGGTCATCTAGAGCAGAGGTTCCCAACCTTGGCTACACATTAGAACGAGCTGATGACTTAAAATCACAACACCTATGGTAGGACCCACCCCAAAAGAATCTAATCAATGTCAGGCTTGGGGGCTTAGGCACCTGCATATTTGAAAATAGACACTAGTGAGTGAGAATGCCAGAGTGAGAACCATTGGTCTTGAAATAATAAAATGCCCAAGTGGAGCTACTCTAATTTCTCTTGGCCTTGTCTCCGACAGGTTTTTCTGTATATGTAAAACAGTTACTGCATCTCTTAAAACCGTTTTAAATAGCAGGAATATATTTAAAAATTTTCTTTAAAACATGGAAATTATGTTGGGGTGCCTGAGTGGCTCAGTCAGCTGGGCGTCTGACTTCGGCTCAGGTCATGATCTCGGGGTCTGTGAATTCAAGCCCCGCGTCGGGCTCTGTGCTGACAGCTCAGAGCCTGGAGCCTGCTTTGGATTCTGGGTCTTCCTCCCTCTCAGCCCCTCTCCTGCTCTCTCTCCCCCACCCCACCCCCCCCGAAGAATGAATAAACATTTAAAAAATTTAAAAGAAAATGGAAATTATAATGGTGAAAACATTCCATGCAAATTATCACATTGAGAAACTTAACAGAAGACCATGGTGGAAGGGAAGTAAAAAAATAGTTACAGAGAGGGAGGGAGGCAAACCATAAGAGACTCTTAAATACAGAGAACAAACGGTTGATGGGAGGGGGAAGAGGGAGAGAGGGGAAAATGGGTGATGAGCACTGAGGAAGGCACTTGTGGGGATAAGCACTGGGTGTTGTGTAAGCGATGAATCATGGGAATCTACCACAAAACAAGAGCACACTGTATACGCTGTATTTTAGCCAACTTGACAATATATTACCTTCAACTTTTCATTTTCCAGCTCAATATTAGCCATTTTTTCACTGGTCAGTACTCCTGATGCTTTTTTCAACTGTTCATTTTCCCTTTGGACTTTTTCAACTACTTTTTTCATTAAACCAATGGTTTTTTCTAGTTCTGGAATTGTCTTTCCACTTCTACCAGCCTACAAAAGAATAAATTAACTTTTTATTCAATCAAATATCTGAAAGAGTATGATATCAAACACCAACAACATAACACACTCATTATTACATTCATTTCTGATTCCTAACATTTGAAGCCAAAACTTGTATTCAATTTATCATTACAATAACTCTATGCAATAGGAATTATAATTCTTACTTTACATACAAGCAAATCAAGACTCAGAGAATATGATATTCCTAGTCATGTAGCTAATGAGTAACAGCTTAAATACTCTAAATTTGATGTCTGTTCCAAATGAATAAAGCTAAGAACCTAAATACTCGATTTAGCTAATGTTCTTTCCAGTATACCAGAATTCTTTTGACATGGGAAAAAAAAAAAAAAAAACCCACAAAAGAAGAGTAGTGTCATTAAAGAGCTCATGAGTTACCAAATTTGAATTGCAGAAGAGAGGTGATTTTCTAACAATGGCCATGATTAAGAAATTCAGTTTCTGTCCAGTATAAATACAAGAGACATCTGCAATTAAAAAAACCTAGTGTAGAGTTATCAACAGAGATAGGTCACCAATTAGGAAGTTCAACTGCTTATGCTTTAAAATAAAATAGTTTAAGAGTTGAGTAAAATAATCTGCTTATTGTTTTTGCATTTTAGTCAGTATTCACACTATATAATGAATAACCTTATAATACATAATTTTAATACATACTATCATAATTAAAAATCAAATTAACCCATTTAAAAAAATTATTAATGTTTGTTTACTTTTGGGAAGAGAGAGAGAGAGAGAGAGAGAGAGAGAGAGAGAGAGCATGAGCAGGGGAGGGGCAGATAGAGGGAGACACAGAATCTGAAGCAGGCTCCAGGCTCTGGGCTGTCAGCACAGAGCCCGACAGGGGGCTCAAACTCATAAATTGTGAGATCATGGCCTGAGTGGAAGTCGGATTCTTAACCAACTGAGCCACCCAGGTACCCCCAGGTTTTTATTTATGAAATGAATGTTGCTGTCAAGCTAGATATTTGTTCTGAATACTTTTTTCTAATAACAACTCAGTATTTTCACCAAATCTGTCACATATTTAATGTTATTACTTGAATAAGTTTTTAAATTGATTGCTTCTATCTGTGCCCCTTGCTAACATGAAAACAACAGGGGTTTAAATCTTTGGCCTGGGCCTCAAAAACAGCATTTATTCATTGTAAAAAATGAATACAAAATAACATTAGAAGAAAAACATATGAATAAAAAAACCTAGGAAACATTTACAGAGCATTATACTAAGAAGTTGCCATGGAAATCATAGAACAAATAGTCACAAAATGTTAGAATTGGACCAAGGAGCAGTGAGTAGTTACCTTAATGAACAGAAGGAAGATTCCTAGAAGTTAAAGGTTTTCAAGGTGTGAAGGGAAATGCAATGAAAAAAGATGATGTGGTGTCCAGTTGAAATAAAATGCTTGTTATATGTGACATGTTACAGCTTGTTAATGTTAAAATACATTAATTTGAAACACAAAGAAAAGCTTAATGATGTTTTACATTGTAGATCTGCAGAATAAAAACCAAGACTACAGGTAAGTAAAGGTATATCACTACTGTTTTGATGAATCCAAACTTTTTTTGTTTTTCATTTCCAGCTTATCACTGCTGAAATCAACACAAATATATGGCATATTCTCACACACTCACCCCTCTAACATGGCCAAGTTTCCGCTCAACTTCTGCTTTTTCTTTCTTAAGAAATTCACACATTTCCTTCAAATCTCTTACTTGATTCTGAAAGATTAAAGCAAACACATAACAGTTTAACATAGCTATAGCCACTGAAAAGGAAAGGAAAACAATTCATTTGAACTATCAATTTCTTCAACTATATAGCCTAATTGAACAAGGTCTCTACAGCAATAAGGACTTTGAACTAAGACATATATTTAAGGGCAGTGATACAAGAATATTTTATACGTAAATTTCAAGAAATATTTTCCACATTACTGCCTTTATATAAATGTAGTTTATTTTTTGTAAATGTTTATTTATTCTGAGAGAGAGTGTATGTGCATGTGCATGCAAGTGGAGGAGAGGCAGAGAGAAAGGGAGAGAAAGAATCCCAAGCAGGCTCCCCGTGGTCAGTGCAGAACCCACGTGGGGCTCAAACTCACAAACCGTGAGATCATGACCTGAGCCAAAATCAAGAGTAGGACACTTAACTGAGCCACCCAGGCACCCTTCCAGTTTTAGAACTCTGATTTTAACCACCCCATAAATGACATATATAGATCCTTATCCAGATGGTAGAGAGAAACAGCTGATCTAATAGTATGGGTTCTAATAATGTAAAAATAAGTGTTCTAGAAGCAGGACATAACTTAATTATATCATTACCAGTGGAATTAACAGACTGCTAATATTCCAGGTTAGAAAACAGAACTGAAACAATTAGCCAGCAAAAAGAAAAAGAGATTCCCATAAATAGGATGAGATTTGGAAAACCAAAGATAAACTTCTTATAAACATCAAAATTCCTAAAAGAGATAATTATCCTAATTTTTTAAGATTAAAGACTTACTTAATTTTTTTAAAGAAATATCCTAATTAAGAGTGATAATTGTTTTTGAAATATACCAACCATCCACTTGGCCTCAGGACTTTGAACTTGCTATTTCTGTTGTCTGGAACTCTCTTTCCAGTATTTGTATGACCCACTTCCTAACCTCCTGCCCTAGCTCTCTGATAAAATATTTTATTAAGAAAGCCTTCCCCTTGGGGCGCCTGGGTGGCGCAGTCGGTTAAGCGTCCGACTTCAGCCGGGTCACGATCTCGCGGTCCGTGAGTTCGAGCCCCGCGTCAGGCTCTGGGCTGATGGCTCGGAGCCTGGAGCCTGTTTCCGATTCTGTGTCTCCCTCTCTCTCTGACCCTCCCCTGTTCATGCTCTGTCTCTCTCTGTCCCAAAAAATAAATAAAAAACGTTGAAAAAAAAATTTTATAAAAAAAAAAGAAAGCCTTCTCCTATTACCCTAATTTAAATAGCAATTCCATACAGTCCCAACCAACCCTCCCCCACCACACACACCTTTCACACCAACCATGCTTTTCTCCTTACCACTTAACATCAACTTAACATCAGCGGACATACTGCATATTACTTATTATCAGCCTTTCCCACTAGAATATAAATTCTATGTGTGCAAGAAATATTTTGATTGCTGTTTCCCAGCACCTAGAAGAGTACCTGACAACAAAGTAGGCTTTCAATAAATAATTGTTACATGAACAAATGTAGAAAACATACCACTACCATAATATTTTATGAATATGAGTTTCTGGCATCTTCATAAACTAATACAAAGAGGGAGAAAAGGTTTTCAGGTATTAGATTTCTTAACTAAAGAACATTAAATTTACCTTTAATCTTGGCAAATCTTTATTTGCTTGTTCAAGCTGAAATTTTAGTTCAATATTTTCAGATGACAGCTTTAAGTTTTCCCTCTGAAGCTCTTGTTCTCTTTGACAGTGTTCATCTGACTCTATTCCTGAAGTCTTCAGGAAAATAAAGTTAGGAATATTTTTAAATTTTAGTAATAAAAGTTATATAGGACATATTGGATAAGAAAACCTAAAATGGTACACTTTCCCTCAAAAAATATGAAAAATTAGAGAACTCTAAAAAAAAATGACCCTAAAGAAGTCAGAATATAAAAATTGCAGGAGAAAAGGTAATACAGTTTAATATAGAAAGCACAGTGAAGGATGTCTTAAAAACATCCACACGTATAATGTCTACATGTATATGCTCTTCTAAGACTAATTTGTGCTAATTTTTCCTGTCCAAAAGTAAAATATGACTATTATTTGTTATGGTTTATATTATGCCCTAAATCCTACCCCACCCCAAAATTCATTCGTTGAAGTCCTAATCCTAGTACCTCAGAATGTGACCTTGTTTGGATATAGGGCTTTTCCAGAGGTACTCAAGTTAGGGTCATTAGGGTTGGCCCTAACCCAGTATGAGTAGTGTTCTTATGAAAAAGGGAAATTTTGATACAGAGATATGCACAGAAAGAAGATAATGTAAAGAGGGCACAACTGGCCATCTACAAGCCAAGGAGAATGGCCTGGAATAGATTCTTCCCTCACAGGTTAAAGGAGTCATCAACCCTGCCAATACCTTGATTTTGGACTCATGGCTTCCAGAACTGTGAGAATAAATTTGTCAGGTCACCAAATCTGTGGTGCTTTGTTACAATAGCCCTAGCAAACTAACACACGAGCCTCCAAAAAGAAGTGCCTTAATTCTTTCCTCTTTCGGAAAGCTCTTCTTCGTTCCTTAAGTGCAAGTAATAACTTCCTCCTCTGATATCCAGTAACACTATATTGCATTTCTTTTGGCACGAATCTACCTTGGGCTATTATTTATGTTCATTCTTCCTTCTCATTCTAAACTACAGGTCATTTGAAAGAGAAATATGTGCTTGATTTCCTTTTTTCTATAAAGGGGGTAGAAAACCACCCACCTCCTATGATTGTTATGAGCATCATATGAAACATTTTGTGCAAGTACTCAGCATAGCTTTAGTTTTTCCTCCCCCATCCCATTCTCTCTCTGTGGTTTGATGGGCTATCAAGTCAATAACTCCAAAGACATTATAGTTTAAAAAATGCAATGTTATACAAATATATCCAAGGCTCTATAATAGCTTTTAAATTAGCAGTAGGTTAAATACTTCATATTCCGATATATTTACCCTTGGGTAATAAAAGCAAAAGAAATTAAAGACATTAAAACATAGAATATAGAAAAGTAAAGAAATTCTAGGCTATTTGATTCTGACCTGAGGGCGCAGAACCCTGGCAGAAACACTGCCTGTGTCCAACCTGACTTGTCTTTGTTCAAAGGAATGTGTGTGCATCTCTTTGTGTGCAAAAGACAGAAATATTTGTTAATGTCTGTACCACAGGAATATGTCCTTGCTTATGCTCATTCTCTGTCAAATAACCCAAGTATCCATTCTGATTCTGCTACTATTAGGCTAACACTAGGCAAAGCATGCCACCTGCAAGGTCCTCAGTTTCTGCATCTTACAAATGAAGGCACAAGATGGGGTAATTTTTAAGGCCTCTTCAGACATGGAAATCTGTAATGAATGCCCTGTCCCTGAGCTCTTCTGTCACCCTCACTTCATCTCTTCTGTCTGTGGTAGCAATTTAACAAGTGATAAACACTTATGGGTACCACTGATTGACAGACATAATATTTGCTAATTATCAACCACAGAAGAGAGTAATTCTATCTGATGATCTCACATGAGGATTTTTTTTTAACACATTCTCCTAAAACATGGACGCAATTATGTAAGTACATACAGATCGTTTTTTCCCCACAATTCTCAAAAAACAAAAAGTATTAGTTGAAATCGTCCAATTTCTGGAAAACAAATTCTAATGAAACTCTGTATTGTGTAAAAGTAATATAAATAAAATTCTTGCATAATGAATTTTATGAGATTTCCAATTCTTTTATGGAAGAGGAATCCTGTTGAAAGGAATACAGTGCTAGAAACCAAATTCTTAGTGGATGGGAGTTAAGAAACACACAGTGGGAGCCTCAATTTTACAGTTACTTATTATCAAGGGAAAAAAGAGAAGCATTATGAACTTGGATAAAGATATGAAATAAGAAGTCACTTTCATCCATGTTTTCCTAACCTTTATTTTTATTTTTTTAAATGTTTATTTATTTTGAGAGAGTGGGGGAGGGGCAGAGAGAGAGGGAGAGAGAGAATCCCAAACAGGCTCCACACTATTAGTGTGGAGCCTGATGCAGGGCTCGATCCCATGAAACATGAGATCATGACCTAAGCAGAAATCAAGAGTCAGATGCTTAACCAACTGAGCCACCCAGGCACCCCCCCCTCCCCATTTTCTCTTAAGGTTTAAATGTTTGTTTTTATTGATGTGTTTAGGACTTAGGTGACTGGCATATCTAGGTGGAAAGGATAAGGGGAAAAAAAAAAGATATATTCTATTTGATTTCAAGTGGAGACAAACATGTCTTAGTCTGTACTGCATTGTAAACTGACCAAAAGTAGTATGTACATGGAGAGATCCTCAACTGTGAAGTTAGACCTGTGTTTAGATCCTGGTTCTGCATCACTAGAGATGATACTCATGCTCCACGCTTCCCATGTAAAACAGAAACAATACTCTGCAAATATGTGAAAATTATACCTCAGCATCGAGCCTAATACAACATAGACAGCAACACATGCAAACTCCCTTTATTCATTATACAAAAGTATGTTATAAAATATGTGGCAAAAAGATGACCAAGTAATGTCACACAGTATCCTAACACATTTTTACTGATATTATTCACTGTAATAAAAGTTTGTGATGAGATTTCAGAGCACCTTGAGTTAGAAATTTCTAAGGCAAAATGCATACCTCTAAAGAGCCTGGTTTTTGTTATCCTGTTACCTAACACTTTTTAAGTGAGTACCAGTGGTAAAACAGTGAGTACTAAAATCAATAAGAAATGCATAACCATTAATTTTTATAGGAACTCGTCAATTAGAGCTTAATACACACTTCATGAATAGTTAATATTTTTTTACAAATCCTACGCAATTGATTTCCGTTTGCACCACATACTGTATACCACTTGCTATAAGAAACAAACACAGGACTGCCATGGACTCAAACCTGGGACACTTCATTTCTTGGCTGGACTGGTACATCGGTTTCAGAATTTGCCTGTGCTTCCTCCTCAGCACTCTCAGTCAGTGCAGCAGCAACTGTGGCACAATCACGGTCTTCTCCGGCAGATCCTTCTGGATCCAGGTGGTGGTCGTGACTCACATCTTCAGCTGTGTGTCCCTTTCCTTTCACATTCTTGCCTAGCTCATTCTCTTCCTTGTTTTCATGTTCCTGTTTATTATTTTCATGATAGTCTTGATTAATTTTCTCAATTTCAGGATCTGGTTCATTTTCAAAATTGGACTTAACATCTGCCATGGTACCATTAGTTGACCTAAACGGACTTGATTTATTTTTTGGTCTTGCCTCAGATTTATTTAACTCCGCAGAATCTACAGTATCTTCTGTTGTGTGTCTTTCTTCATTACTGTAATGCCGTAGAATACTTTTAGGTACCTGATGATGTAAGTTGTTACTGGCATCTATTCCCTTCCCATTTTTAATTCTGAACACCATTATGGGTTTTTTTTTGTTCTTGTGGAAAGTGCTCTTTTTGTGATAAATATTATGCCTATATTTATTAACACTGGTAGCAAGGGTAGAAAGCGTAGTTGTGTCACATAACAGATTCTGCTTGAAGCAGAAGAAAGAGAGGAAACATGAAAAGAAGAAAAAAATAACAAAAATATACACACTATTGCTTTAAGGTAATATACAACAAACAATTTTACATTAATGATTTTTTTATAAAGGAAAACTAGAAATGTATCACACTTTTGAATGGAAACAATGCTGTATTTTTCTAATTTACTTAATTGTATGTTCTTGCCACAGCAAAACTCAAAATAATTAACTTCTTTAAAATCTCTGGAATACAGTTTTATGCAAAGTCTAAGAATCTTAGGTCTACTTATGTAAGAAGGATTAAACAAGTTAATATACATCAGTACCTGGCAAAAATAAAAGTTGGATTTAGTACATTAATATTAATAAGAAGAAGCTTAAGGTTTTGGGCCAGATAAAGGTAAAAGTTTATATCACTTTTACTAAAAACAGAAAAATAAAAAGATGTACACTTACTGAAGGTCTAGAATATGCATCCTTTGAAAACTGTTTTTCTAAAACATGTAGTTTTTCTTGGAGGTATCTATTTTGTAAATGTAAATCTTCTATGACAGAATCTCGAGGAAGAGCTTGACGGGTCCTATGAGAAAAAACAAGAGACTCTTTACTATTCAAACACCAACTTTCCACAGCTTTATTGTATTAAAATACAGAAAACAAAATATATAATGTATTTGTTAACATTGTATTTATTTTAATTTCTATAAAACTTATAAATTTTATAAAAATTAGGACATGACTATTTAGATTATAGTCTATATATATATTACATATATATATTATAGAGGATTCACTGTAGGGCTCTTTTGAATTATGAGTTAACAAGTGTATTTAGATTTATAGAAATACATTAACATCTTTAAAGAACATGCATCTATTTATATAGAATTGTGTAAGATGAATCAAAATACTATTTTTAAAACACTATATAATAATATCATGACATACTTCTCAAAAAGCTCAACAATATAAAAAAGGCTCTTAGTGGTGCCAGATAACAATCTGTTAGTCCAAGTCTCACATGTGTCGCCTAAGGCCCTTCATAATCTGGCCCCACTATACCTATTCAACCTAATTGTCCAGGAGTCCACCTTTAGTAAGGCAAAAAAATCTGCCCTTACCCAACATGAAAGTTTCACCCCTGCCACCATGTCTCTGCTAGGGTTCTGCTTTCTTGGAATGTCCTTCCTCCCTTTAATATCTAGATTTGATTCATAAAATTTAGAAATTCACAGTTGAACTGAGACAGAAGGCCAGTTCAATCTCTTCTATCAAATCTTCTCCAATTATTTCAGCCCATACAGGTTCACATTATTAGAAAAAACAAATTAAACCTCTAAAAGTATTAGGTTTCAAAACGAAAATATTTGATCCTGTGAAAACTGCAAAGGAGAAAAAAAGGGTTTAACATTGTTTTGAACACATGTTTAGATCAAGAAAAACAAAGAAGAGAAGGAGCCACTACTGGGATCAGACAGTAACTACAAAATAGATGTTGCAAGAAAGAATTCTTAATCACTTTTTTCTTCTCCATCAAGGAAAATTCTGAAGGATTTAAGAAACAATGACTTAGAAAAAAAGGGAATCGAATGTAGGCTAGAAACTCATGGGTACTTCTTTAAAGAAGTTCATATTACATTAATACAGACATGATCACAGGCATTAATAAAGAAACACTAATGGTAATTTTTGAAGATCAATGGAGAGGAAAAACATATGATAAATTTAAGAACATGGAAACCAATGTGACAAATTTCATATTAAAAAAAAATTAAGAACAGTAAGTATCCCCATGTCCAAATATAACAGGCAGGTACCACACTTAGAAAATAATCATTAATATGATTCTGGGCTGCTTGTAAGTACTTAGAAGAAGAAGTAACAAATTTTGTAAAACTAATCTAAGTTCATCTAAGAAGAAATGAATAAAGCAGAAAATTACAGTTTTGGGTGTTAAGACATGATTTTATCAGAAGACATAGCTTGGAAAGAGATGATGAAACCAATTTCAAAAGCTTTGCTAAAGAAATGACACTGGGGGCAGGGAGGGGGTCTGGTTCTAGGTAGAGTGGAGTAAACACACCCAATCTTGTCTCTCCCAAATGCATGGAACAGCTATTTGAGAACTCTGAAAAGTAAATATTTTACAGAGTGGAACAGTATACCAGAATCTGAAGTCGCAGCAAACAGCAGCAATTTACCTTTCCATTGCTTCTAGTGTGTCTTGGGCTGAACACAACACTGCTTGAAACCTGAAGGTGAGTGTTAGCACTGAGGGAGGAAGCTCCAGGGAAGCCTTAGAGTTCTAGCTCCAGCAAGGAGAGAGGGCACTTATGATACTCTCCAAGACAAAATCTCACCCCCCCAATATTTTTTTGTTCTCTCTGTTCTCTCGTACTCCAACCCTCAAGCAATCCCATACTACTGGTGGCATAGGCTGCATGGGAACCCACAGGAGTCAAAATATTTAGGAAATTGGTAGAGTTGTGATTACTAAAGGGGTAGACGGGAAGTAGCCCCCTCCCTCCCCATTCCCCTTTCTGCCCTCCTATTGCTTGGCTCCAGACATACACAAAATTGCTAAAGTAAACAGTAGAACAGGGTAACCAGAGCCCCAGATTTCATCTGAAATACGAAAAGGGGAAGCCCTGGGGAAACAGACAGTGTCAGGGAGATGGCAGAAAGGGAGGAACTCAAGAAAGGGATCCTATAATGTCGTTCATGAACTTCTGGCCTCAACGTTGAGCTGTGTGTGTATGAATCTGATCTTACAGTAGCAACGACTCACAGAACTGAACTAATGGATGGAAGGCAGCCCGTATACCAGACTTCCAACAGGGAGGTGCACAGGCAGGACGGAACCAAAGAGACTATAAAGGCTTTGAAAACAAAACTGATATTAGAACCACAGCCCATAGAAAGCAGGTGGGAACTCGGGGCCTGAACCTATCCAAGACTGCCTGCCTGTGAAAACAAAAATACTACATTTTCCATAGAATTTAACCAAGATCCAAAGTTTCACAACATGATATTCAGAAGTTCAAGAATACAATCCAAATTACGTGGCATACAAAGAACCTATCTTAATTCCCACGGGAAAAGAGAACAGAACCCAAGCCTAAATAATACACATTCATTACATCAGTTTTTTTGGGTCAGCCAGTATTTCTTCATTGTAATAGGTCCCACATTTTCACATAACAGCTTACCTCATATATGATATGTCATTTTCTAAGTCAAGATTTCTCTTTTTCAATTCTTCCAACTCTTTTTCTGACTCCAAAGCTCGCACTCCCATAACCTGATCAACAGTAATGCCAGTTGTTTTTAGTTTCCTCTGCAAAGTAAGTTTCTCTTTGTCAGCCCTGTGGGATTCAATATAGCATCATGAAAATATAAAATTCACTGTTTTACTTGTTCAATTTATTAAACTGAAGCTTACTACTAATTAAACAACATCATAAAAAAAACCCAAAAACTAGATCTTGCTGTATTTGCTATGAGCTAACATTTCAAAATTGTAGGAAACTCCGTTTACAAATTGTTAAAATAATTTTAAACACATTTTAAAGAAAATAAAGTGAATCACAGATAATAAATCATAATTAAAACTATGAAATTTCTCAAATATAACATCAAATATGTACTATCAAATACAATAAAACTATGTAACTTCCAGATCAATTAAAGACTTCACAAATAATTAACTAGGGTTAAATTTAAACTCACTTGGCAAAAAGATCCTTCAAAGTATTCAACTGCTTTGTTAGAATATACACTTCCCCCTCTTTCTCTTTTAACTTGTTTCTAATTCCTTCTATTTTGGTTTGCCATTTTTTACCTTCTTCCCACCTAATTAATTCTTCTTTGGCACTCTGTAAACAATAACGAGGGAGAAAATTACCAATATTTTAATTTCAAGATTAATTACAATTTACTGGAACAATGGTAAACCAATACCTCCTAGGGAATATGTGCATACATTCATTTTGCTATATAATGTCTAGAATCTTTAGACATGCCAAGCTACTAACAAAAATGCCCTTCAGTTTAAAGGTTCTGTATTCTATTATTGATGGGTAAAATTCTAGGGAACAGTTTGGACTAATGTCAACAGACTTAAAAGTCTTTAAGTAAAGATTCTAATAAAGATGATCATGACCAATGTAAGCTTCTAACAAAAATATGTATGTACAAATAACCAACCCAATTTTGACCAAAATAGCAATCTCCTAGCATCACAGCCTCTTCAAATCTTATCCAACAGATGGTTATATACTGCTAATCATCTGCCATACCACTCTCGGCATTAAGTGTAGAAGCACTCTCTGATCAGAGAAAAATCAGAGAAAAAGCATTATAGTCTAATTTATGTTGGTTGGGTAGATCAGGGAAGGGGAGCAAAATACAGAAAAAAAGCAAGAAAAAAAATATTTTGTAGTATGTTAGCTGCTGGTAAGTGCTGAGCACGGAAGAGAAATAGTTAATGGCATTAGTAATGCCACTGAATACATTTCCATCAGTTTGCACTTGTAGCTCTGAATTCACCTTAATGCTATAAGTCTATTTCCTTATGTTTTCTAGTGTAGTATGCCAGAGCATCTTCATGTTGAAACATGACAGATGTAGAAACATATTATTTTTGTGAATTATTTTGTTTCTCCTTTATATTTCAATTAGGGCATTTATAATAATATTTAAAGAAAATTTTTTTTGTGTGTTTATTCATTTTTGAAAGACAGAGAGAGACAGAGCACAAGCAGGGGTGGGGCAGAGAGAGAGGGGGACACAGACTCTGAAGCAGCTCCAAGCTCCGAGCTGTCAGCACAGAGCCCGACACAGGGCTCGAACTCACGAACCATGAGATCATGACCTGAGCCGAAGTCAGACGCTTACCCGACTGAGCCACCCAGGCGCCCCTATAATGATATTTTTGAAATTACACATGTAGGTAATTTCTATTAACCATAAATTTCATGTGGATATTATAAAACACTGTTTATTACAAAAGGCAATGTCAGGGCTGAAAGAGTTAAAAGCCATAGTTTAAAGTCAAATGCCCATCTAAGATACATTGCCCTATCAAAACTATCTTCTTTGATACTGGCCAATTTTTTACCTTATTTATTTAATTCAGTTAGCAACTATCCTTTAAAAAAACATAAAAACTTCGGTAAATGTTTAATAATTATTTTTTTTCTGAAATATATACAAGAAATTTTGTGTACTTCCAGGAATGTAAATATTAGCTTGGGCATAATGGTATATAAATAAATAATTCTGCAGCATGGAATTGGGCATTCACCCTCTGATACCAGCCTCTGAAGTAAGACTGAGGGAAACAAGGCTGGAATTATTTAAAAATGAACCACAAGAAAAAAATAACAAAGGCAAACATCACCACAGATCTGTTCTTGACTAGGGGAGAAGAGAAGATGCAGGGAGAAGTTCTTTTGTCATGGTTTGTGTACCAAGAGCCACTTAGGATGGATTTCAGAATAATGTGACTGCATTTAAAATTTTTCATTCATTTAACAAATACTGAGTATCTAATACATGCTAGGGACTAGGGACTGTTGTAGGTGGTGGTTATACAACAACAACCAAATAATGGTAGAATTCTTGCCATTAAAGCTTATAGTCCAAAAGATAAACACATAGGTAAATCTCTAGTATGTCAGATAATAATAAATGCTATGGAGAAAAGTGTAACAGCATAAAAAACACAGGAATGTAAGGCATGGGGGTGTGTTGACAGAGAAAAATGTACAGAAATTTCAGCATGAAATCATTGAGTATAAAAACATCCATAAATTAGAAACGCCCAATACTGTGGAATTTGAAATAATACTCTTGCTAGATTCCTGGATAGAAAATTTAATATTAGTGTTGCTCTATGTGTTGTCCTCTTTTTCTAATTAGTAATAATATAATATCATACAGTGGTATGGACTTGATGGCTTACAAAAGACTTGCATATATTGTCTCATTTGACTGCCAAAATAATCTTGGGAAATTGGCAATGCAAATAGTATCATTTCTATTTTAAGGAGAAATAAACTGAAACAGAGATTAGGAGTCTAGGCAAAGTCACAAGGCTTTCTGACAGGAATCAGGTTAGGAACTGGTATCTGAGGATCAGACCTTCGTCCAAGTGGGGAGGCAGCAAAGAAAGCAAACTGTAAGAATAAGGACATTTTTATCTTGCAATTTTTACCAGAAAAGCTTCAGACAGCAAGTATTGTGGTTCAATGTATATAAATGAAAATATTTTAATAAAAATTATACTAACACTGGTGAATTTTCATAGGACAAAAATTTTTTGGAATATACTCTATTAAGACATTTTATTTTTTTTTTTAACGTTTATTTATTTTTTGAGACAGAGAGAGACAGGGCATGAATGGGGGAGGGTCAGAGAGAGGGAGACACAGAATCTGAAACAGGCTCCGGGCTCTGAGCTGTCAGCACAGGGGCCCGATGCGGGGCTCGAACTCACGGACCGCGAGATCGTGACCTGAGCCGAAGTCGGCGCTCAACCGACTGAGCCACCCAGGCGCCCCTCTATTAAGACATTTTAATCCCATTACTATTTTCTATTCAGTGGCATTAAAATTCCTTAATTTTCTTTTTTATGTCCATGTTATTGAAATTATTTTATAGATATTGAATATTTTCTGCACAAATTTTACAATAAAAATTTTTCCTAACCTTAGCTTCTCCAGGCTACTACTAACACCAATATTTCTCAGGTCTCTATTGATATATTTTCAGTGCTACTAAGTCTTCATTTTATTATTTGTAACAAATTTAATTATATGCACTTTAGCCAATTGAAGGGATTTGGAGGATTGATAATTTCTATCAGTAATATTTATTACAAAATAGTTGACTAGTTAACCTGTTAGAAAATTTTAAGCAACTTTTCTCACATTACAGAATCAATTTATGAGTGGTTTCGTTATTGATTACTACCAATACTGAATTCCAAATCACTTTGTTTACCCTGAACTAACAGTCCATTCTACTGGATGATAAAAAGGACACATTTGGGTCAAGGTAGTAGACTAAAAACGCCCAACTTTCTTTCCCAAAGGTCAAAAGCACCTACCTGCATAAACAACTATATTGGGGAAAAGCTGGATATGTAAGGTGTGAGGGGATTTTAGAGGTACTTTGTCAGGAAGAGGACATAATGATGTTGTAGTCACTTCTGAGCGGGAATTACATTATAGGGGCACCATCGTGGCTCAGTTGGTTAGTGTCTGAATCTTGATTTTGGTTCAGGTCATGATCTAGGGTCACTAAATTTCTAAAGGACAGAAACTCATTTTAGACTTCTCTATATTATTTATATTACGTGTTAGGTCCTCAAATTAATACAGTATTTTTGAGAGAGAGAGAGAGAGAGAGAGAGAGAGAGAGAGAGAGCGTGCGCACGCACAAGCTGGGGAGAGGGGCTGGCGGAGAGACAGAATCTGAAGCAGGCTCCATGCGCATGGAGCCAAATTAGGGCTCAATCCCATGACCCTGGGATCATGACCTGAGCCAAAATCAAGAGTTAGACTCTCAACCAAATGAGCAGCCCAGGAGCCTCTAGCATATATTACCTATTCATCAATTATATAATTTAAGTTAGGCTCTCATTACGTTAAACATATTAATCAGTATGTTTTTTCTTCACATACCTTTTCTTTCATAGGCTTTATTTCTGCCTCATCCACCTTTCTTTCCAGTTGGCTTTCTAGCTTTTTAATTTTCTTTTGGAGTTCTTCAATTAAACTTTGTTTATTATCTAACAGAGATTTTCCCTAAAATATAAGATGTATTTTTACATTTTAGAAGTAAAAAAGTACCAAACAAAATACACAATAAATAGTCCAATTATAGAAACTTTTGAGGCTATAGCTAACCACATTTTCTAAATGCACTACTGACGCACTATGGATGCTTCTGCATTTTAAAGATAGGCTACTCTAAAACAACAAATACAACAGAGGTCACTGAAGGAATTAGCCACATTAATCAAAGTGATCTGAAAGTTGTTTCAGCAAATAGGTGAAATTAAAAAGTGGGAATAAACTACCTACATATTTTAAATAAAAGACATTATCACAATTAAACATAAAATTACCTGTAATCCACTGGTCAGTCTTTTAATTTGCCTTTTCAGTTCATCATTCTCTTGATCAATTCCATCTTTCTCTCTAAGCATTTTATTATAAGCTTTTTGTTTTTTTTGAAGTTCATTGGTTAAGTCATTCAAATTATCAGTTAATGAGTTTTCTCTGTTTTTACTTGTTTTAAGAGCTTCTTTCAACTTTAAAAGATTTTCACTTAAGTCTTCAATTTGTGACTAAAACAAAGAGAGGTTTAATTCATGAATCTTCATCAAGTATCAACAATAAAATATAATACATCTATTACTTATTAAAAAGAAAGTGGATCTAAATTTTTATTGAAACAAATTATTTTTAATAATACTTATTAAAAAAGGTTTAGTTAATGCTTATAAAATTAAAACTTACTAAAAGTAAAGTTTCAATCTGAATTTTTAAGGTCGCAGGGAAAAAAACCCCACTAACTACATATATTTTTCTGTCTTCGTTTCAAATGAACCAAGTCTCTTTTGAGAAAAACAAAACATGAAGAAACAGTCTAAGGCAATTCAGCTTCAGCAAACACCCAGAAACAAAATTTTATCAAATAAGCAAAGGTTTTATTATGGTGGAACTGATTTAAAGGAACAAGGACATATGAATGTACATGGCATTTAAAATGCCAGTATAGGGGCGCCTGGGTGGTGCAGTCGGTTAAGCGTCCGACTTCAGCCAGGTCACGATCTCGCGGTCCGTGAGTTCGAGCCCCGCGTCAGGCTCTGGGCTGATGGCTCGGAGCCTGGAGCCTGTTTCCGATTCTGTGTCTCCCTCTCTCTCTGCCCCTCCCCCGTTCATGCTCTGTCTCTCTCTGTCCCAAAAATAAATAAAAAATGTTGAAAAAAAAATTTAAAAAAAAATAAAAAAAAAAAAAATAAATAAAATGCCAGTATAAAACAAAATCTCTAACTTGTAGTACTAACCCACTTTGTAAAGACAGGACATAAAAGGGTAACTTGCAGTGCTTGACAGTATGTTGAAGCCACCCACTGTTCCCAGCTGTCCCATACAGTAACAGCGATAAAAATACTGGTACTTAGTAGGTTTTGTTGGATAAACTACTACAGGTCAAAATTATTACCAATAACACTAACAAGAAATTTAGCACTATTATAATACAGTTAGAAGAAACATACACTGTCCAGGAGAAGTCAGAAAAGGCTTCAAGAAAAAGGACTTTAAGACTGTTAAGGATTCAGAGAAGATGACATTTCAGGCAAAGAGGTATTGAGGAAGAAATCAACAAAGGGGTATTCCTGTTTATATATTTATTTACTTAATGGGTTTTTACTGTCAACTATACTGATAATCTTGATAGGTACAATGAGAGATTCATTGTACCTATATGTACCTATATGTACTCATTGTACATATAGGTACAATGAGAGAGAAGGACGCCTGTCTGGCTCAGTCAGAAGAGCATGTGACTCTTGATGGTGATCTTGGTCCTGAGGTTTTTTTAAAAAATTTTTACTGTTTACTTATTTTTGAGAGAGAGCGAATGCAAGCAGGGGAGGGCAGAGAGGGAGGGAGACACAGAATCTGAAGTAGGCTCCAGGCTCTGAGATGTTGCACCGAGCCTGACCTGGGACCTGAACTCATGAACTGTGAGATCGTGACCTGAGCCAAAGTCAGACACTTAACTGACTGAGCCACCCAGGTGCCCCTCAGGGTTGTGAGTTTGAGCCCCATGATAGGTAGAGAGATTACTAAAGAAATAAACTTAAAAACAAAGCAAAACAAAAACACCTAAGTAAAATCCAGTCCCTACACAATTTAATGGTGGTGAAGAGCACACACAAGTAAGTCGAGAGTAAATCAAAATTACAAACAAAATAAAACACAATTTTTATATTTTTCACGTTATGCAGAATATACTCTATGAAACTTTATGTAAAGAAATTGAAAAACCATTATGAAATACATGTGTTTTGTAAAAATAATCTTAAATCACCAAATCTAATGCTCTATCATGTTTGAAAACAATAAAATACATAGCCAAAAAAATACATATTTAACTTCAAAAAAGCCTTCAGAGTTACACAGCTCTATGGATTAAATGTCAAGGACTATATAATCTCCATAAACTATTTCAGGGAGAAAAAAAGGAAAGCTAATTAACTCATATTATGAACTAGTAAAAAATTAGAAAAATTTGATGAAGCAAAAGAAATAAAACAAGGAAATCTATATACATATCTCATCAACACAGAAACAAAAATTCTAAGTAAAATCTTCGTTAATTCTATTAGGAAGAAGTAGCTAATAATGGTCTATTTTTGCTAATTTCCAAGATGACCATCAGTGTGAGAACAATGAAGATTCTTATTACTCAAAAATGTATGTTTATCTATCTATCAGTAATTCATTAGAATAAATTCTCTATTCATTATCAAAATTGCTATATATCAAAGTGGATCCTCTTCTAATAGTAATTATAAGGAATTTTGTTATATTAATGAATGTGTTGACATTCACCTTTAGCTCTTTAGTATGTCGATCAACCATTTGTTGAACATTGAGGTTTGCCTCTTTCTGAGAAGTTGCAGAAATAATACGTTCTTCAGCTGCTGCTGTCATTTCTGTCCGGAGTTCCAAAAGTGCTCGACTAAGTGCCTGAATATTATAACATATACACTTTTTTAGAATATTTTATATGAACAACGCATAATACAAAAAAATTAACATGCATCACTTTTAACTATTTTCCTAAAATGCCATGTCTTTACGCAAACATAATTCACAAAGAGTCCAACTTTTTCAAATGAAATTTCTATAATAATTGCACTCAATTCTTTTCAAACTGCATGTGAGTTCAAAATCTTGACACTAATTTTGAGAACCAATATTAAATCAAGCCATTTGTGCTATAAAAGCCGTATGTTTTGTTTTCAGTATACAAGTTTGGTTGTTTATTTATTTATTTTTTAGTGTTTGTTTATTTTTAAGAGCGAGAGAGACAGAGCAGGAGTTGGGGAAAGGCAGAAAGAGAGGGAGACACAGATTCTGAAGCAAGCTCCAGGCTCTGAGCTATTAGCACAAAGCCCAACATGGGGCTTGAACCCACGAACCATGAGATCATGACCTGAGCTGAAGTTGGATGTTTAACTGACTGAGCCACCCAGGTGCCCCCCTTCAATATCCAAGTTTAGATATTTATCTGAATTACTTAGTACAAGTGAAATTAATGGAATTTATATAGACAAGTAAAATGATAGGATTAGAAGAGACTTGAAATTTGCCAATAAATTTCACAAGCTAGCACAGAAATACAGTGGCACCTTCTAAAACAATTGAGTATCTCAAACCTGAGATAAATTTGAAAAATACCTCAGACAATCCGCTGACCAACTGCTTCTCAAAAATCTATTTCTGTGACTTCCTTCTTTAAACTTTCCTCCTCACTGTCATTATCTCCCTCATACTCCCCAAAATTGTTCAATCATTCAAAATATTATTCAAAATAGCCTCAGTAGCATAAAATCCCAGTTAGAAAAGGAGAGAAAATAATGGGATTAAGACTTCCCCTTATTTCCTACAGATAACCCACAAATCAAACTGATGACAACATACAAAGAAACTGGGCTATATCTGTACTTTAAAACCCCACCAAAAGGCGAATATCCTACTTAATAGCATAAGACAAAGCTCATATTTTTTAGTACAACAGATTTATATATATAATCTTTTACAAGTCTTTTCTAAAAGCAATCTATTACCACATATATTCCCTAAATATTGACAATACTCTGTTGTTACTTACTTTTTGTTGTTTCTCTTTCAAGGCTAACTGGCTCTTTAGCCGTTCTACTAGATTTCTCATTGTAGTTGTTGGAGCTCTTGAATTTGCTTCTTTTTGAGCCTGAAGTTCAGATTTTAAACTCTGTGACTCCTTTTGTGACTGGGCCAGAAGACACCTTAAATCCTCTACTTCTGCTTTCACTTTTTTCACTTCATATGCATGGTTTTCTTGGAGCCTAATATAAGCAAACATATGTATTTAATGGTGAGGTTGCTGCAATTAACACTCTGATGGATAGGAATTTTGTAAAGAGCAAATATTGGGTCCTAAGTATCCCTACAACCTAAGTCTTAATTCAAATCAAAACAAGAACAATTCTTTGTTCCACTTAACCCTTAAACTTAACATAAAATAGACTTTTCCTTGTAGTTATTTACTATTTTTGGCAACAACTGCATCAAGTAATTTTGTACCTCTAGACAATATAAGGAACAAAATAGCACTTTAAATACTATGTCTCCTGCAAGATGTAACAAAAACTGAAGTTACTACAAATAATTATCAAATTATGAAAATATGAGGTCTTACTAAAGTAAACACACAGGTCTATAATTTCTTAAGACACATTAAAATACACATATCCATGTGCACACAGAATAAAAGTACAGTTTTAGTTTAAAATGACAATGGTAAAGTACAAAACAACCACTCAAGGATTTCATGTGGCAAAAATTTATATATATACAAGGTATTTCAAAAGATGATTATTTTCTACACTCAGGAATTAGATTCAAAAGCACAAGCAATTTTATACTCCAAAACATGACAGAAACTTACCAAAAATAACATCTCATGTAGAAAATTTAATACAATGGGGGAAATGAGATTGAAAAGATACCAAATACTATTGCTGGTTCTCTTTTTCTTTCAGAGAGTAATTTCTTAAAAGTGGTAGCTTCTTAATAAAGCAAAAGTAGTGTTAATATTGTCAGAGACATCTTGGATAAGTAGGTTAAGAATATAAAATTGTAAGACTTTCAGAGCTGGAATGGAATTATAAAGTCAAGTAGTTCAACTTTCTCATTTTTTTCAGATGAGAAATTGAGGTCCACAGAGACAGCTGTTAGGTAGAGGCTAGACAAGAGCAGTGCTTAAGGAACACCCTGAGGCAGAGTCCCAAGTCCTTGAAAGGGAATGACAGAGGCCTGAAGTGGAGGCAAGGACCACAATTAAAAGAAAAAAAAAAAAAAAAAAAAAAAAAGAACACATTATAAGCCAGAGTTCAACATGGGGGCTTTGTGGCTTCAAGACCCTGGGCCTGATAGATCAAGAGCCACAGGTGCAGAGAACATGCACTCTCCTCTTCCACCTCTGCCCCAGGGTAACCCTTAGACTCACTATAATGCATAGATACCCCTACCTGCCTCTACTCCTCCTCGACCCACCTGCCACATGAAGGTTCTGGTGCAAACGTTACAGGGTCAGACTCCCCCTCCCAAACTGTGGGAGGAGTTTCCCAAATGATGGGGCTTCTCCCAGCCCAGAGAAACCCAATACTATCTAATTCCAAAACAACCTAGGGGCTTATTCCACCTCAGGGAACCTACCCACTCTCCTTTCCCACCTTGGAGTGTACTTTTACTTTAATAAACTGCTTTGTGCTTGCTACTTTCCTTCTGGACGTTTTTATTCTGAGCACTGATCCCCACGTAAATCTTCTCACGGGCAATCCAAGGACCTAGGCTGCCATTCGCACAATGCAGACACTCTCTCATTCCTAACATTCTACAATGATTACAAAATACACTATAAACCTATTTTAGATCTAAAATCTATATTCTGATAAACTGGTTGAACGTTTAAAATCTCTAATAGAGCAAATGAATGCTGTCACTATGATTAATTAAAAAAAATAATTTTTCATTCAACAAATATTGAACCTCTGTTATGTGCTAGAAACTGTTACAGGTGTGTAAACAAAAGTTCCATATTTATATGTTACTTTACAATTTTCAAATTACTTTCACATACAGTATCATTTGGCCTTCATATAGAAGGAGACAAGGTCATTTCTATTTTATAGATGATTAAATGGATGCTTTAATTAAAGAAGTTAAAAATGAGAGTATAGAACAAGAATCATGAGTTGGCTCTTGGGCCAGATTAACTAGATTCAAATCGTGGCTTATCTATCTCCTCCTAAGGCATGTTACTGAGCATTCCTGTGGCCTTGTTCCCTATATGAAAAATGGAGAGAATAATCTATGTCATAATAGTCCTGAGAATAAAATGAGATGAGATAATACACATAAAGGTTTTAGACCATGCATGACACAGCAAATGCTTACATTTATCCTCATTCTATCATTATTACCATTTGCCTGTTTTTATAATACATTCCTAAAACTTACCGCAATTTGGTATTTTCAAATTCTTTGATTTTTAATTCAGTGATTTCTTTTTGTCTCTCTAAATCTTGAGATACTTCTTTTAGTTTGGCTAAAAGTGAGGAGAGAGAATCATCTTGTTCTGCTACTGTCTGTTCCATCTCAGCCAGACGAATAAAATGCTTGTTGGTAGGAACTGGAGTAGGGGACTGTTTTATTAAATCCTAGGAAATATGAATAAATTAGCCATGAGCATGTACAACCCAATGCCATACCTATTCCATAATTTTAATTTGGTTCCTCAAATGATTAAAATATGATTTCTAATTTAAATTTAATGATTTACTAGCCTATGAAGACAAGAAATACAGATCTTATTCTTTGTGGTCCCAATATTGAGCAAAGCATCCACATGTAGTGGACGATCAATAAATGTTGACTGAATTCATTAGCTAAGGCTTAAGAATGCTAAGATATGTTCAGCTCAGGTCGTGACTTCACACGTGTGAGTTTGAGCCCCGCATCAGACACACACTGACAGTGCAGAGCCTGCCTGGGATTTGCTGTCTCTCCCTCTTCACCCCTCCCCTACTCATGTTTGTTTTCTCTCGTTCTCTCTCTCTCTCTCTCTCTCTCTCAAAATAAGTAAACTTAAAAAAAAAAAAAAAAAAGAATGGTAAGATTTCCATGTTAGGAGATGAAAGTTAGGTCAGTTCACATATATAGAAGACAAAGATCAAAGGAAGCAAGTATTAATTGAATTCAGAACATGAAAAGCAGTTACATATTGGTAAACTTACGGTGAACAGAATTGAAAAGAAAGACTGAAGTCAGATCATACAAGGCTTTGAGCACATGGCTAATAAATATAAACATGATTTTGTAGGCAGTGGTGAGCTACTAAAGACGTGGATGTAGGGGGAAAAACGATCAGAGCTGTGATTATTCCAACACACATAGGATGGCTTCTACTCAAAAAAAAAAAAAAAAATCATGAGAGCTAAATTTTCAATTATATGGTCTCAAAAATCAACAAAGAATAGAACAGGGGTGCCTGGGTGGCTCAGCCTGTTAAGCATCTGACTCTTGATTTCAGCTCCAGTCATGATCTCGTGGTTCGTGGGATCAACCCTACATCAGGCTCTGTGCTGACAGTGTGAAGCCTACTTGGGATTCTCTCTCTCCCTCTCTGCCCCTCCGCCTCCACCAAAATAAGTAAAAATTAAAAAAAGAAAAAAAAAAAAAAAAGGATAGAACAAAGTTCCCAGAATCTTACCCAAGCTGTTTGTTTGAATTTATTGAGTGAACTATCAGCCTGTAGTTCTAATTTACGATGAAGAATATGAAGGTCTTCTTCATGTTTCTTAACAATTTCTCTTTGCTCCTGTTTATAGCAAATCAAAATTGTGCCATAAATTCACATTCTAAAGATCTTAAATATCTTATTACCTTTAATCTTCCAAAATCCCTATGAGATAGGGAAGGAACATTACCTGTATGGCGTACATATAAATATATTTACACCAGTATTTATTCCCCTGGTACATATTCATATTGGCAAATCCAGCCTTAAATAATAATTTATTCTTAATATTAGAATAATATGTATCCATCATCTTTTAACTTGTTTCTAGAAAATTTTTTAAATGTTATAGATTTTCCTATCAACATTCTAGCAAATCAGATTTCCACTGACTGCTAACTAGTGTGATAGATTTCATTCTAACTTATTGCCTCAATCTTTACCTATAAACTCCATTGATATTTTTCAAAATCGTAACGGTTTCACCATGACAGCTAGTCCTGGTTTAGTCAGTCATAAGAGAAAAATACACATTTACAAACTGCCAGGTTTACTGACAGAGCTTTAATCCAATCATGTGAAAGTAAAAATTCCTAAATAGAATCACTTGAAAACAAGAAACTACCACTTCAGGGAAGAATAGTATTTGGCATTTGACTAAAAAACATAATAAAGAAAAGAGCAAAGCATAATGTAATAACATACCTCTCTTGCTTTTTCCAGAAGATGTTGGTACTTCTTTAACACTTCTTCCTTTTGGTTTAACCTTGCCTGCATATTTGCAATGGTCTGCTGAGCAATTTTCAGTGTGTGATGTGATTTTGGTTCTACCTCTTTTCTGCCTAGTTCGGCTATAAGCTTTTCACGTTCTGCAGTGGCAGGCAATCGAAGCCTTAGTTCAGTGATGACTTTGTCCCTTGACAGAATATTTTGCTCTGCTAACCGTAAAGCAGATTCTTTTTCTTTTAGCTTCTGCAATGATCAAATCATAATAAAATTATTAAAGTATATATTTTCATTTTAGAATGCTTCATCTGAATTTTGGTCAGATTAATTATAAGCAAAAAAAAAAGGAGTTTCACTTTATTTTTCACATCATACTTATATTAGTGATATACTGATATTAATAAGGTTATATTTCTTATATTTCCATGTGGCAGCACACTTGTCTGCATGCACATTTATTTATAAGATTATAATGTGTTATAAACTTCACTGTTCACTTTATTTAGCTCTTGTAATTTTAGAATGAGAAATGTGTGTGGTGGTAGTAGATTTAGAAAGGAAATGTAATAAATCATTTCTTTTAGTTTGGCCCAATAACTATCAGAGCCCCAGAAAAGTAAGCCATAAAAGTCAGCTGAGTATAAAAAAATTGGAACTTTAGTGGCCTAGGTCAATGAATCACCATTATAAAATCTGTAGCTTATTAAAATAAAATAGGAAAAATGTTTACTCTTCTGTAGGATTAAGGCAGATATTTTAAATCAAATAACTCAGTGGCAATTCACATAAGTGACAAATCCTACAATTACTGAGAAAAACTGTTTCAATTGATTAAAAATGTACTATTTACAATTTTTTTTACCATTTACAAAATTTTTAAATGTATTTACCATTACTATGTTTAGATGCAAACCAAAATGAAAATCATCTTCAGTTTATATTTTCTGTATGATGTAATAAAGAGATTTGATCACATATTAATCAAATTTAAGACCCAGATTAAAGAAATAATTTCTAGCTCTCTTGCAAACCTTTTAACCACCCATAAAAGGAATGAACTGAAACTGATTCAGAGCATACAGCATGCACTTCAAAATAAAACATAAAAATAAACAAGTATGAAAACAATTCTTGATCATATAGAGAAAAGGTAATATATTGCTCATAAAACTACAAGATGCTTTTTGTTTCCTTTCATGTTTACTACTACTCATCAGTGAGTGACAAGTAGTGATGAAATGATTCACATTAACCCTATCTGGTGTTCCTTATAATAATGCTCTTTATTAAGAACATTATACTAGAGTAGAAAAGAAGATTAGAGTTAGCAACAGATTCATGATTCTATGCTTCAGTCCTGTTAAAAAATATTTAGAAAATTCTAGAAACATACCCAATAATACACTAATAAAAATGCAAATTCTTATTACCTCTTCTAGTGATTTACAAGTTGCCCGTGTTTCTAGGATTATTCGAACATTTTCCTTAATTTTTCTTAGAGCAATCTCAAGTTGATTTGGAAGGGGCAAACTAGGGTCTGGCAATGATCCTGTCGCCTCTTCAAACTATTAAGAAATAGCATTTTTGAGAAAAAGCAGTTACATCACTAAGAATAATACTGTTACAACTATAGGACAAAACATGGTTAAACCTCACTTATATTTGAAATAAAAGAAGGCAATATCAATAAAATTTGATTGGACTTTAAAACCACTTCTGTGGGTTAACACTATAGGCCATGCTATAGAGTAGCAAACAGAGTTAATCATTCATACCTTTTGTGCTGCTTTTAGTATTTCATTTTGCTGATGGTCAAACATGTCTAGTTGACGTTCTAGCTCAACTTCTCTTTGATCCCAGGCCATCTGCCTTTCTTCATGAAACTATCAGATACACAGACATTGACCAAGCATATGACAAAAAAGTTTACATACATGTTCTTATTTAATCCTTACAACAACCCTTTGGGGTCACTGTATTCTCATTTTATGGAAAAAGGATGCAAACTCAGAGAGATTAAGTAACTTGCCTTAGATCACAGAGATAGAAAATGTGACGTCAGGATTTCAATCTCTCCATGCATGCATCCATCCATCACATTTAATGACATGAACTATGTGCTAAGCGCTATTCTAGGCAATAAATAAATACGCATGTAACATGTTACAGGATGATGAGTGCTGGAGAAAAATGAACTTAGATAATCCCTAGTTAGGGAATCTTGATGGCAGAATTTACTGTTGTATACTGGGTGGCTAATAAAGGCCTCACTGATGAGGTAAGACACTGGAGCTAAGACCCAGAAGCAATGAAAGCATAAACAATACAAGGATCTGGGCTAAGAACACTTTAAGTGGAGGGAACAACAAATTTTGAGGCAAGCAAGCATGAGCTTAGGGAATTTTGTCTGCCTCTAAAGTATATGTGCTTTATTCTACACCAAGCTGCCTTCTCCTACTCCATCAATGAGAGCCACTAGAGACTCGTAACTGTGAAGAGTCACATAACTAATGTCAAAATAAAAATTAATTACCAAATAAATTTATGTATTATTTCTTTTAAGTTTAAAACTACTATTACAACATAAGTAAATAAATACAAATTTTTGAATGCCTTAGAAAATAAGAAACAGGGGCACCTGGCTGGCTAAGTGGGTTAAGCGTCCAACTCTTGATTTCCATTCAGGTCATGACCTCATGTGAGATCAAACTCTGCGCCAGGCTCTGCGCTGACAGCCCCCTGGAGTCTGCTTGGGATTCTCTCTCTCCCTCTCTCTGCCCCTCCCCCACTCATGCTTGCTCACTTGCTCTCTCAAAATAAATAAATAAGTATTAACAAAAATAAGACAACGAATATGTTATAACAATAACAATGAGAGCTACAATCAATTAAGAGTATAATGCACGGGTGCCTGGGTGGTTCTGTCGGTTAAGCATCTGACCCTTGGTTTCGGCTCAGGTCATGATCTCAAGGTTCACAAAATGGAGCCCCATATCAGGCTCTGGGTTAATAGCCCGGAGTCTGCTTGGGATTCTCTCTCTCTCTCCCCTTCCCCAGCTTGCACACATGCATACCGCACACATTCTCTCTCATAATAAATAAACTTAAAAAAAAAAGAGAATAATGGAATCACTCATACAATATTCTTATGTTTAGTATCTTAGCAACAAGACCACAAAATAAATATAAAATGAAACCTTGTTTTGCTGCACAATTTCTTCCTCCAGACTGCTGATTGTATGCTCATATTCAGAAATTATATTATTCAAATATTTTATTTCTTCTTTATCCTTGACTAATTCTCTATTTAGTTTAAGCTCTTGAAGACGTAGTTCTTCTATTTTCATATGCCAACTGATTACCTAAACATTTATAAATTACATGTACAAATGTAAACACTGTCCATATAATTATTTCTCCATTGATCCTAATAATTTTCATTGAAATTAATACATATTCTTTGAGATAAAAATTATTCTTGGTTCAGCCACACAGCAAAGTTTACTTAGAATTTTCATAGACTTTTATAAAAATATGTGCCATCTTAACATAAAACATTCTTCAAATTATGTGAGAATGGATAATACTAACACTTTCATTTATTATTTTCATATATGTCATTGAAACATTGGTTTTACTTTCAAAAATGGAAATCCTAAATACTTCTAACCTAGAGATTAAAATTAAGTAGCAAGGTAATTACTTTTCATTTAATGCATACCAAATGAAGGTAAAAACAAAATTATATTAAAAAGTAAATGTGGGCCTACTACCTGTAAATAATTTTAAACAGATAATAATTATGAAGGGTAGAATTCAACTGATAACCACTATAATGTTTATGAATAACTAAAATTAGTATTTAGCTAATATATATAAACTTTTCTAGAATGTTTAAAGTTCTTTCATAGTATACAATCTAAGCATTTCTACCAAAATCACAGTTTAGAAGAGTCTCACTTTATTTTTACAATTAGACATTCAAATAGCCAAGCCTTAACTTACAAAACCTAAATGAATAACGTAATTGGAATTTTTGTCTTATACAAAACATTTTTCAGATAGCTATTTATTAAAAACTTAAAATTACTTTGTAACTCTTTTGGAAATACTGAACCAAAAACCAATGTTTTACCTTTTGGGCTCCCCTGGCATCCTTTAAAGTGCTTATTAACTCTTCCAGCCCCTTTAACTTTAATTCCATTTCCATTGCTTTGTTCTCCATATTTCTATGCTCTTGTTGAGAAGTTTTCATTTCTTGCATTATCTTAAGTTTGTCGTTTTGTAATTGAATCATCGTTTTAGAGAACTTTTCCTGCTGTGCTAAGGGTAAAGCTCCACTAAACTGTCGTCGGAGAGACTGAATTGTTTGGCGCAGATGTTTTGCTCTGTTTCTCCCCTCCAGACGGGCATAATAGAGAGCCTGTTCCTTTTCATCAAGTTTCTGCTCTAAGCGCAAATTACAGGCCTCCATTTTCTGCAGTTTAGATGTAACTGATTCCAACTTGCCAAGCGCAGTAGCCTCACTGATTTGAAGAGAGACGACGTGTTGATGCAACTTGGCAATTAGTGCCTTTTCATCAGACTGTGCCTGATATAAAGAGTATATATTTATAAGTTTCAAGTTTTTCTAATGACACTTTTCATGGATTTAAAACCATGACCTACTACATAAAATTTTAAAAAGTATGCTATATGAGATCCTATAAAAATCTAGCCTGGCTTTAGATTACCAAAAACTTGTCAAAGAAAAAACCCCAGAATCAAACATACTTAAAATCTAAATCTAGTATCCAACTAAATAACAGTTGGCATATTACTGTTTTGTTGTTTTTTTTTTTAAACTTCCATATGTAAATATCAATGCCGGGACAACACTAATGTTGACAATTTTTTTAATCTTAAAAAATTTATAATGGGAGAATATGTAAAAAGCTACATATTAATACAAGAGAAAATACAGTTCTGAAAGACTTTCTCCTCAAACCTTAACTTTAATTAGCGACCAGCACAATGTACCTGTAGGTATGTAAATGTTTTTCTGTACCATGAAAGATATTTCAAATTAAAGAGTTTTCTAATCAGGTTACAATGAACAAGTACAGGAGCTTCCATTTGATACAGCCTCTGATTAAAACCATAAAATTATCCAATATCTAATGTGAATTTAGGAAAAAGAAAAAAATCCACTTACAAGAGCCAATACTGTACTTACCTGATAGTCTAACAGTTGCATTCTGACAGATTCTACTTCTTTTTCCCTGGACTGTTGTTGTATATTTAAAATTTCAACTTGTCTTTTGGCAATATCAGAAATCTCTCTCAGTCTAGGAAATGAAAAAACACTTCAGGAACAATTAGGTCCATTTTCTAAGTAAATACTAGTATTTCAGATTTCTAGATTCTTGGAAAAGCCACTAATTTCCAGCATCTCTTCTTGGTGTGACATACTAAAGCAAAATTTCCTAAACCATTTAATGAAATAATTCCATGAGAGTTCTGTCAAAAAAACTCCATTCCCAACATCCCTCCCCGTTGAAAATTCGTAATACATAGTATTGTATGAAATGTTGAAAAGTTCCAAAGTAAAAAATTATCTATCTATACAGCATTTTCCAAATGTATATGGCCATAGGACTAGTCTCCCACACTTTTTTCATAAGATACTTATTACCCTAGTTTCAAAGAGCTAGAATAAGGTTTAAGGTAGGTTTATTTGACATAATTGTACAGATACAGAATACAGTTAAGGATACAGAAATTTAAGATTCCTAGGTTCCCTAGATGGATTAATATATGCTTTAAATTTACAAACTGTCAGAAATGAAAAAAAGAAAGATTATATGCTTACTACAATTACAAAAAATGGGAGAAGCTTGATGGTAAATTATTAAATTTTCTCCAAGACTACTATTATACGATCACACAGGTAAAGCAAAAATTCATTTTACTTTGGGCTAGAATAATTTTAGTGCACTGTGACATATAAATAAGGTTCCCTTATATTGATTATAAATGCTCATTACCAGTTACATAAGTTTTAAAAATTAAAATAAAATGCATAATTGTAAATTAAATTATCTCAAAAGGTGAGGTCTATGAGGTAAGAGGAAGAATACAAAATGGAGTCCTTCATAGTGAAATGGGCTGAAAATGATGGACATTCTCAAAACTATCAATACTCCAAAAAAATGGGTATTACTTTATAATACGCTAATCATAAAACCCTTTTTACAAATTATTTTGTGGTTGACAGATCAACTTATGTTACGGCTCCTATTACGTTTCTACTGAAGTAACACAAAATCACCCATGAGAATGAGTACATAGCATCTATCTCACACACAATATTTACTCCTTAGATATATTTTGTGTTCCAAGTGAATAAACTATTTCCACATGTAAAATAAAAATCACAATGTTACTTTAAGGTTATTAAGTGTAATTATACGAGTTAATATATGTTTAATACTTAGCACAGTATATAGTACTCAAAAAATGTAAACTGAATCAAAATCTGAATTTTTCATTTTACAGCAATCTTATGAAACAAGTAGAAGAGATACTAGTGCTCCCTTAAAAAGGAGAAAAAAACAAGTTTATTTCATTATTTTTTTTAAGTTTATTTATTTTCAGAGAGTGAGAGAGAAATGGGGGGAAGGGGTGAGGGGCAGAGAGAGAGAATCCCAAGCAGGTTCCATGAGGTCAGCACCGAGCTGGATGCAGGGCTCGAACTCACGAACCATGAGATCATGACCTGAGCCGAAACCAAGAGCCAGATGCTTACCGGAATGAGCCACCCAGGCACCCCTTTATTTTTTTTTAATTAAAAATTATCTTATTGCTAAAAAATGCTAACCATCATCTATCCGAGCTTTCAGCTATCCATAATCTTTTTGCTGGTGGAGTGTCTTCCCTAATGACACTGACTGATCAGGGTAGTGGTTGCTTAAATTTGGGGTGGCTATAGCAATTTCTTAATATATTTATTTCATTTACATTTATGTTATGTTGTTTTATTTCAGTATAGTTAAAATACAGTGTTATACTAGTTTCAGGTGTACAATATAGTGATTCAACAATTCCATACGTCACCCAGGGCTCTTCCTGACAAATTCGTTCCTTAATCCCCATCACCTAATTAACCCATCCCCCTACCCACCTCTCCTCTGATAACCATCAGTTTGTTCCCTATAGTTAAGAGTCTGTTTCTTGGTTTGTGTCTCTTCCTCTCTCTTTTTTTTTCCTTTGCTTTGTTTCTTAAATTTCACATATGAGTGAAGTCATATGGTATTTGTCTTTTTCTGACTGATTTATTTCACTTAGCATTGTATTCTCTAGCTCATCCACGTCGTTGTAAATGACAAAATTTCATTCTTTTTTATGGCAGAATAATATTCCTTTATATATATACATATACCTACATATACACACCACTTCTTTATCCATTCATCTATCATGGACACTTGGGCTGCTTCCATAATTCGGCTATTGTAAATAATGCTGCTACAAACATGGAGGTGCATGTATCCTTTGAATTAGTGTTTTTGTTTTGGGGGGTAAATACCTAGTAGTATTTAGGGTAGTTCTGTTTTTAACTTTTTGAGGAACAACCATACTTTTTTCCAGTGGTTGCACCATTTGCATTCCCAACAACCATTTGCAAGAGGGTTCTTTTTTCTCTACATCCTTGCCAATACTTGTTTTTTATGGTTTGATTTTAGTATTCTGACAGGTGTGAGGTGTTTTTTCATTGCAGTTTTGATTTGCATTTCCCTTGATGCTGAGAGGATCTTTTCATGTGTCCATTGGCCATCTAGATATCTTCTTTAGAGAAATGTCTGTTCATTTCTTCTACCCATTTTTAATCAGATTATTTGGGTTTTTTTTGGGTTGAGTTGTATAATTTCTTTATGTATTCTGGATACTATCTTTTTATCAGATATAAGAAACTTAAGTTTAAATAAGTTGAATGACCACCCCACTTCCCTCCAAAAAAATATTAGTATGTGGAAGAACTCGACTGCATAGGGTCTTGATTCCAAATTCAGTGCTTTCTGCAATACTATTCCTGGACTCTGAAAAACATGAATCTTGAAAAGTTATTTCCTCTTCAGTATTATTATTCATGCCTGTTAAAAACTAATCTTGTTAGTACTTAACCTTATTCTTACAAAAAAAATAAAAATAAAAACAACCAGTATCAATTCCACTAAGAATATTACCCCGAACCACTGTAATTAGGTTTCTTAAAAATCAACTAGAGTAGATGCACCTAATGACTAAAAAGTTTGCATGCACTTACTTTGACACTTCAACTTTTAGTTCCATTTCGTTCTTCTCTAATTCTAGAATCCGTTGCCTATCAGCATCACTTACTGTCTTGCTCACACTATCAGCTAGTTCATCTCTTAACATCTGTTCCACCTTCTGTGCTTCCAAATTGATTTTGGTAAGCTAAGAAAAGCAACAAAAATGTTCAGATATATTAGTTTTTGGTGAGATTTTCTTCTCAACTTAGATATTACCACAGTTCTCTTTACTTAGCATTAGTCTAGATAATGAATTGAGTGTGAAATATTAAGAATAGATTGAAGAGGGTAAAGAGTCAGGAACAGATTATAAGAACTCAGGTTATATGTCAACCCACCAAAAGTCATTTATATTAGACAACTCATAGTCTAATATTTGAATCTGATTTTTTAACATTTGTTTGAAACGTAGTTATACTCATTATGCTTGACTTCAATTATATCATCTATAAATAAACATAAATGAGTTAATAAAATCTTAACATATACTTAGTGACTCAGTTAAACAAAATGACAAATATGTTTTGAAAAGTATACTAATTCTCAAGGTAAACATTATAAACGCGCCACTTCATCATTAATTGTTGAATGTTTGCAAACTGTTTTAATTGCCAACCAATTTAATATTTCTGAGCATATCAAAAAAGTCTAAAACTTACTATTAAAATGTAAAGTCCCAAGAGCAGAGATTACTGCCTATTTTATTTCCTGTGATAAAACTAGCCCCCACACAGTGTCTGGCATGTAACAGGCATCAATAAATATTTGTTAAATGAATGGATGGTAGTAGAAGGCAATTATCATAACTAAGCAAATAATATCTTTTTACATTAAATCTAATAATGTAATGCTGATGAAAAATAAGAACTCATTCACAGAAATACCTGTCTTCTTTTTAAACGTTTCAGATTTAAAACACATCTTTTATGAAACACAGCACTATATTAACATTACTTCAGAAATACAAACAAATCTCTTACAATATAAAATGTCTAACATGACTAATTCTTTATGCCAATTACATGATAAAAATTATATCAAACCTCAGCAAATTTGGTTTCCAATTCAAAATTACGTTCTTCCATTTGCTTTAATGAAGTCCTTGCATGTTCATACATTTTTTGAGAATGTTCAGCCCGCTGCCTTTCATTTAATTCTTTCATCTCCAGCATAGTAATTTTTTTTGAAATAGAAACAATTTCACTGTTGGTTATTGATTTCTTTGCCTTATCCATGCTTGATTCATTTCCTATATGCAACAATACTAAGTCAATCACAAGCTGTTATCAAAATTAGATGCCAAATATTTTAGAAACTTTTTTTTTTTTTATTTTTTAACGTTTATTTATTTTTGACAGAGAGGGAGAGAGAAACGGAGTGCAAGCAGGGGAGGGGCAGGGAGAGAGGGAGACACAGAATCCAAAGCAGGCTCCGGGTTCTGAGCTGTCAGCACAGAGACTGATGCAGGGCTCAAACTCACAAACTATGAGATTATAACCTGAGCTGAAGTCAGACGCTTAACTGACTGAGCTACCCAGGCACCCCTGGACACTGTATACAAGGATGCAATAATATGGTTCCACAGAAAACACACGAGCCTTATGAATTATGATAGACCTAGATTCCAGTCTTAGCTCTGTTACTTACTGTTTGGAAACTGCCTATCCCATTTAATCTCTCGGGAACTTATATTCTTCATCAGTCAAATGATAATAAAAGTTAGTCCTTATAGAAATTTAGGAATTTCTACAGGGAATCCAGCACTTATTTAAGAGAGACAGAGTAAAATGAACAGAGAACTTACTACAATTGTATGTAATACTCTTTTTTTTATATTTTAGCTTAAATGATACCTTCTTTCAGGTATCAGTTATATGGAAATCAATTCACTTTTAATTTCTTAAAGAATTAAAAATCACATTTCTAAAAATAGCTTATTTTAGATAATATTAGCCCTAATGTTAGGCTTCACTAAACTACTACATGTCCCAGTTACCAATTTAATAAAACAGCTCTATTTTGTAACAGAAACCTTGAATAACATTAGAGCTCTAAGATCTAGAAAACAAACATACAAAAACACTTTATCCAAAGGAGCAAATTTATTTGAAAATTATAAAGCACAATGCTAGTAAGATAAAATTATTTAAACATCATAAACTAAGATAATCATTTAAAAATGAATATGGAAAACCATTTGAAAAATGAATAAGGAAAATCCTAGCAGGACCCACAAAGATTTTAATATCTGTCATAATATCTGTTAGATATACATGAAGATGTTCATTGAGCACCATAAACAACAGCAAAAATAAGAAGGCCTCGTGATTTAATCACTCAAACAGTAAGATATTACATGGATATTTGTATGTGTAAGAATGATGAATAAAGCAAATATATTAATATCTACTAAATGAATACAGTATATAATGTTCCTTATAATTTAAAGTATATGTATGTTTACTATTAGAGTCATTTACATTTTATTTATTTTATTAAGTTTTTATTTAAATTCCAGTTAGTTAACATACAGTGTAATATTAGTTTTGGGTGTACAGTATAGTGATTCTACACTTTTATACAACACCCAGTGCTCATGTAAACATGTATAAGGGAATACAAAAAAATAATAATAGTAAAGCTATAGGCAATATAAACTCTTTTCAAAATTATTTTGATGTTTTATGGTGACCTTTTAATTTAAATGTATTAAATGGTACATTCCTAATATAACTTTACACATATTACATGCAGTGGAAAACTTCTAAATACTACCACTAAAATATAGGTATTTAAGATTATCACCAGTCTTTATGGTTAAATGGTTCAAAATAGTTAATGTTCTGTCATAATTTTTTAACATATATGAACTAATCTCATCTACTAACTAAACTCATCTACTAACTAAAAACCAAATTTTGGTAGAGATTAGCATAAGATACTATTCATCAACTGTCTGCTAAATTAAACTGTTAGGCAGAGTTCATTTTTATCAAAATACTTCCTTTTCATCTGATATAGAAAAGGAACTATAAATGAATAACGTATTCACTATTAGATTTTCATCATTTTACATTATCAGAGTCATCATACTTACCTAATTTAGTTTCTTGTTCCCAGGCTTGTTCAACAGTGTAAAGTTTTTCCTTGGTAATCTCCAGTTCTTTATTTATAGAGTCCACTTGTTCTTTCAGGGATGCATTTTCACACTCAATAAAACAGAAACATCACTGAGAAACTACATTATAATTCAGACTAATATGATATAAGTGATATTGATTTAACTTTATATAATATCTCCTAAAACTCACAATCCGGTTTTTTTAAACAAAATTAGGAGCTTCCCTACACGTAATATATACACACATACATATACAAACACACGTATACACACACACACATATATAAAGAAAGTATGTTAAAATAATCAAAATATATCCAATATGTGACTTCCGAATATTAGCTTCTGCTATGTTCACTTTGGCCAAGCTGGAATGCTTAGAGTTTCTCACACAGTTACCGAGCATCACTAGCACACCATCATGTCAGGTGCTGTCCTTCATGTCCACGGTGGAAAGAAACAGACAAAATACTGGCCTTCACAGGCCTCACCATTTAGCATCTGTGGTTATCTGTGTGTAGCAGGAGTTGGGGAGGGTATGGAAGGCAGAAGACAGTGAACAGGTAAGCAAACCAAAAACTCTAAGAATGTAAAGATCTAGAAAGAAACAGAGTATGGATCCAGAGCAAAATAAAAGGAACCATATCAAGATAGAAAGGTTAAAGAAGGCTCAAACCCATGTACTGTGAGATCATGACCTGAGCCAAAATCAAGAGCTAGACACTTACCCACCTGAGCCACCCAAGGGCTCAAGGAGCCAGTGTTGACAAGAAGCCAGCCAGAGAGAAGAGCTATGTGTTGATAAACCCTGATGCTCTGATGGAGGACTGAGTTTGGGGCATTAGAGGACTTAAGCACAGACAGCAAAAATAACAGTGACGAGTGGTATAAGATAAACTTGGAGTGATAATAGGGGGTCATACCAGGCAGGGCATGGTATGTCAAGATAAGGAACTAGAATTTAACTTAATATATAATAGGAAATCATTTAAACATCTTAAGGAGGAAGTATTTTTGTTTTTGTTTTTTTTTTTAATTTAATGTTTGTTTATTTTTGAGAAAGAGACTGAGCATGAGCAGGGGAAGGGCAGAGAGGGGGAGAGACAGAATCCAAAGCAGGCTCCAGACTCAGCTGTCAGCAGAGCCCAAAGCAGGGCTTGAACTTACGAACTGCGAGATAATGACCTGAGCTGAAGTCGGATGCTTAGCTGACTGAGCCACCCAGGAGCTTCTTTAAGGAGGACGTTTTAAACAACCATTCTGAATGCAATGTGGAGAATAAATAAAGGGGTAAGCAGAGAAATCAAAATTAAGAAAATATAAAATCCTGATGAGTAGGGTCACAGCAGTGAAGATGGAGAAAAGAGGACACACATATGAATGAATTACATTTGGGAAATAAAAATGACAGGGGAAAGGAATGACAGAAAGTAACTCTAAGGTATCTGCCTTCATGGAGTAGGTAACAGCAGCACCTATTGAAACGGAAACAACTATGAGAGAAACAGACATTCTGGATATGTTAAATTTGAGATCCTCTTGAAACAGGATTTGTAAAATAGATAATCCCATTACAGTACCGAAAAGGCAGACTGGACACAAAAATGTAGGAGTTGGCACATAAATTTAATATGCTCATTTACTCTTTGTTTTAACAAACAGAATACTAACTATATGCCAGGTATTCTAAGCCCTTGAATCATATAAAGAAATTCTGTCCTAGAACTTGTGTTGGGCAGGGGGTAGTTGGAAAAGAAGCCAATACATAATACAATGTTACATAATACATTTTATGAAGAATAACAGGATAATGAGGTTTTATTTATTTTTTTTAAGAGGACGTTATGATAAAAAAGCAAGATAAGGGAATACAATGTGACTTTCTGGTAATGTGCACAATTACAACCCCGTTCTAGATACTGAAAATACATAGGGGAAAAAAAAAAAAAGAGGGCTTAGAGGTTTTAACATCTTTCTACCTTTTTTTCCCTCTTACTTCCAGACTTTCAAGAACTCTGGTCTTGCTCCAGATGCCATTCTTATTCCCCTGCCCTCGGTGGGGTGCCCTGCACCCACACTTTTACCACCCACCTCTAGAATCTTCAATTGACCTCTCCCTATTTGCTCTAAATTTTCTTTCCCTCTACCCTCAAACTTCATTGGCCTGTTTAAAAAAAAAGAAAAAAAAAAACAGTTGATAAAATAAATCCTTCTCTTGATCCTACTTCAACCTGTATCTAATTTCTTTTTACTTCTATCATCAGATTTCTAGTTTTTCTGTTGCCTTATCACCCCCACCCATTCAGTTTTTGCATTTTCTTATCATCCAGTCTCTTTATATTCTGAAAATTGATTTTTACCACTTTTACTCTCAATAAAGTCTACCCTTGGGGCTCCTGGTTGGCTCAGTCAGTTAAGTGGCCAACTCTTGATTTCAGCTCAGGTCATATCTGACAATTGTGAGACTGAACTCTGCATTGGGCTCTTCGCTGAGCATGAAGTCTGGTTGGGCTTCTCTCTCTCTTGCTCTCTCTCAGCCCCTCCCCTGCTCTCGCTCTCTCAAAATAAATAAATTTAAAAAAAAGAAAAAAGGAACTTTACTCTTGAAAGGCATCAACAATTTCCTAATCACCACATCTGATGACCTTTGCACCATGGCTCTACACCATTAATAACTCTCTCGAGGTCAACATTTATTAGTTCTGTGTGCCAAAGAGGAAGTACTAAACACATAAAAGTGAATTAAATAGAATTCCTGATATCAAGAATATATTCCAGTAGGGGATGGAGACATACAAACACTCTTATTATGTGATATAAATAGCAGAAACAGGTACAAGATAGAGAATATAGACAGAGAGACTTTGTTCTATAAAGAAAGATGCTTCAGAAAAAAAGACAGTGTCTGAACAAAGGTTTTTCTTTTTTTAATGTTTATTTATTATTGAGTTTATTACTTTAATGTTTATTATTTATTTAATGTTTATTTGTTATATATAACATTTTTAATGTTTATTTATATTATTTATTATGGGAGAGGCAGAGACAGGAAGAGACACAGAATCCAAAGCAGGCTCCAGGCTCCGAGCTGTCAGCACAGAGCCCAATGTGGGGCTCAAACTCACGAACTGAGATATCATGACCTGAGCCGAAGTCAGATGCTTAACTGACTGAGCCACCCAGGTGCCCCTGAACAAAGTTTTAAACATGAATAGAAATTCACTGAGCACATAAGTGGAGAGCCCTGGGAGGGCTTTCGAGACAAGGAAACAGCAGGTACATAAGAATATATATATGAGAAAAAACACTGTGTCCCAGCAAACTGGTAGTTCAATTTCAAAAACAAATTGTAAAAGTACTTAGAGCACCACAGGAGATGACATGAGGTAAGTGGGGGCTAATCACAAAAGGAATTTGGCTTTTATTCTTTAAGTGGCTGACAGTGATTGATAGGTGTGAAGCAAAGGCGTTGTCCCATGGTCAGATTCATGTTTAGAATGACCATAGTGGTGGAAGTAAGGAGGAGGTAACACAGGAGATAGGGATAGAGTAAGGGCTACCACAATACACATAATAAAGAATAAAACTGGGGGCGCCTGGGTGGCGCAGTCGGTTAAGCGTCCGACTTCAGCCAGGTCACGATCTCACGGTCCGTGAGTTCGAGCCCCGCGTCAGGCTCTGGGCTGATGGCTCGGAGCCTGGAGCCTGTTTCCGATTCTGTGTCTCCCTCTCTCTCTGCCCCTCCCCCGTTCATGCTCTGTCTCTCTCTGTCCCAAAAATAAATAAAAAAAAAAAAAAAAAAAAAAAACGTTAAAAAAAAAAAAAAAAGAATAAAACTGACACATTGTCAATAGGGATAAAAATATACTCAGAATTATAATCGAGATGCGGGAAAGAATATAACACAAACGTATTTTTTTTTTTTAATTTTAAGGAAAGATGAAAAATATTCTTTGGAAAAATAGATAAATAAGTTAAAAATTACTCATTGCTGTTATCTACATAATATATTTCTTACATGGATTTTCTTGGTTTTTTTTTTCTTACATGGATTCTAAAATCATACAGAGGAAGCGTGCAAAGGACATGAAAAATGGGGAAAAATAAATTATTACCACACCTAAATATTCAAAATTTTCTACAAAAATTAACATAATCATCTCCCTTTGGCAAAACAGTAAAAAGTAAACTGATCATGATTATTGCTAGTTAGTATTAATAAATCACTCAGATATTTTTATAGGAGTCATTCAAAGCTATTCAAAATAACATTTGGGTGTTTTATTGAATGTGTCCCTCTAAGCAAGTAAAATCTATGAAGCTAACAAAATCAGACCTCATTCCACTCCTAGGAGAAGATCACAAAAGAGAAGATGTCAAAAGACACAAGCCCCTATTTCTGAAGAGGAAGATGAACAAATCAGGAGCTGGTTTTGCTTGCGTTAAAGGTATGGAGGTCAAGTGGCTAGAAGAGGACGACAAGGGTTCTGGGCCATATCCACAGACTGTTTGAATATGTGATACTTCATCCTATTTTCCTTATCTGTACAGTTAGAAAGGATGGGGATTTCCACAGCTCATCCAGGGTCAGGAAGAGCCATCTCGGCTATATCCATCCCAAGAAACATAAACCAAGGGGTACAAGAAAATAAGTTGCACTGGGATCAGGGGGAAGAGAGAAGGATGGGTACTTAATGACGCCTCCTCTTTCGGTTACAATCATCTGTAACCTGTCTGGTTCATGCTTCTGTTTCTTTTTTAAGTGCCTGGTGTTAAGCGTCTTGATTCAATAAAATTCTGCAAATGGACTAAGGAGGATGAAAGGATGAAGTCATTCCGCACCTACAGATAGCACCCAAGAGGAACAGCTAATATTACAAGGTTCAAGGACTATATACACTTACCTCTAAGTGTTCCAAGTTATTTGTTCTTTGAACAAGCATATTATCTTTTTGCAAGATGTCCCTGTATTTCGCAGTCAGTTCATTGTACTGTTTATTGGCCAATTCTAGCTCAGACAAAGAAACACTATTATCTATAACTTTTTGCAGAGCTGCAATCTTGAAAATGGCCATTTCCTATGTAAACAAAGACACACTGAGTCAAGTTGGTATATTTTTTCCTAGTGAAGTACTAGCCACTTTTCAGAAGGATAAGATAATATAGCTGAAAGCAAAACAGATTTTAGAATCACTGAAGAAAAGATTTCTTATGTATTAAAAATATTACAATAATTATTCATTTCTTTAGTAGAAGAAATAGTACTATTTAGAAATTTTAAATCATAATAAAAATGAAAAAAAAAGGAAATCCTTTCATAACTATCATAGTAAAATGAAATTCAATTTCAGAAAAGCATAATACACAGCAGCAAGAAAATATGTATCACCCAGAATAATACTACTTGGCAATGAGAAAAAATGAAATCCTGCCAGTTGCAGCATCGTGGATGGAACTGGAGGGTATTATGCTAAGTAAAATAAGTCAGGCAGAGAAAGACAGATACCATATGTTTTCACTCATATGTGGAACTTGAAAAACTTAACAGAAGACCATGGGGGAAGGGAAGGGGAAAAAATGGTTACAAACAGAGGGAGGGAGGCAAACTGTAAGAGACTCTTAAATACAGAGAACAAACTAAGGGTTGATGGGGGTGGGGGAGAGGGGAAAATGGGTGATGGGCATTGAGGAAGGCACTTGTTGGGATGAGCACTGGGTGTTGCATGTAAGCGATGAATCAGAGGAATCTACCCTCAAAACCAAGAGCACACTATATACACTGTATGTTAGCCAGTTTGACAATAAATTGTATTAAAAAAAAAAAAAAAAGAATGTACCTCTGGATGGCTTTTCTAAATTTCATAAGCTTAAAAAGAACTTGCTTTTAGTTAGCTGAATGGCAAAATTAGATTTACCACATTACAATTTACCTATTTCTGCTTATTATAGTTACACAGACTAGTTTTGTAATAAAAGAGAAAACCTTTTATTCACATGAAAGAAACAATACTTAGTGAGAAAAATTTTCTCTCAATTAGCTGTCTCTAATAATACCAATGACTTTAGTTACTTGTTTTACATTCTACTCATCAGCTGTACAATTATAAAAATTCACTACTCGAAGACTCTGTATTAACACTACAAAGAAACATCTGAACTTTTCTCTCTAAAGTTGACGAAGTAGTGCAAGGAATAACCAAATTTATAAAGTGAGGAAGATAAAGAACTACAGTTACCATTTCTTGTGAAGGATAGCAATGAGGGAGAAATATTTGTGGTAGTGCTTCATGTCTCATTTTGATAGCTTCTTTTCATTTAAGTAAATATACATAATTCTACCTTACTCTTAGAATCTGATTTCACACATTCTTTGTGTGGGGAGGGGTTTCCTATTTCCCATCTCCTAAAAATATCCAATTTTCAGCTTTCCAATTGTTGTGTACTATCTCCCCAAATCCAGGTCGAATAGTCAGGTTGAACAGAAGAACATTCTAGTTCTTTTTTCCCCTTCTATCTCACACACTCACTATATTTGCAATACTTCAGGAAAGCACAAAAGTAAAAAACAAGTACATTTCTTAAGACTCAAAATGTCCTGGAGCACCTGGGTGGCTCAGTTGGTTCAGCGTCTGACTTCGGCTCAGGTTATCATCTCACAGTTCGTGAGTTCGAGCCCTGCATTGGGCTCTGTGCTGACAGCTCAGAGCCTGGAGCCTGCTTCGGATTCTGTGTCTCCCCCTCTCTTTGCTCCCCCCCCCCCCCTCGCTCACGCACTCTCTCTTTCTCCCTCTCTCAAAATAAACACTAAAAAAATTTTTTAAAAAGACTCAAAATGTCCTTATCACATGTACAAATAAAAACAGCTTTAATTATTCAACAAGTTCCTTTTTGCATCAGGATTCAGCTTTAAGATCATATTGAAAGTAAGTTTGTTAGCATGACAATTTCACTTATTACTATCCTTAAAAGGAACTCAACTTCATTTTAATTTTACTTTGAACGCTTATGTGTTTATATGATCCTATGTAAATTTGGATATGTAAACTGAACATGTACATGCTTAAAATAAACTATATAAGACAAGATGTAAAGCAAGGTGTAGAAGAGTACACACAGCATGCAACTTCTTGTGTCTGTTAATATCTTCGAAAAGAAACATTAAAAAGATGATCAGTTACCTGTAGCAGTTAGGGCAGAATGGAGTCAAAGGTACAGGGACAGAAGTAAGATTTCTCTGACTACATGTTTAAAAGATGCAAATGTTTCATATATTCAAATCAATTTTAAAAAAGAAACTAAAAGTAACTATGAGTTTGAAGACAAATGCAAAACAAATGAGCCTAATTATACATCAAATTTATAGTATAACCTCAAAAGGAGGAGAATTATTTCAAGTTACTGTAGAATATATTACCTTGACTATACATCCTACTGAAAGATATTCTAAGGAAAATAAGAAGTATAAGGAAATTAAAATTTTTTTAGGTTTATTTATTTATTTTGAGAAAGAGACAGAGTGAGCAGGGGAGGGGCTGAGAGAGAGGGAGGGAGAGAATCCCAAGCAGGCTCCTCACTGTCAGCACAGAGCCTGATGTGGGGCCTGCACTCACAAAATCGTGAGATCATGCCCTGAGCCAAAACCAAGAGTTGGATGCTTAACAGACTGAGCCACCCAGGCACCCCAAGAACTATAAAGATATTTTAAACTAATTGCTGTTGTTATTGCTAATACCAATGCAAGATTATCTTCAAATTATTGTGTAAATATTACAGAATAATTATTTTAATATTAATAACAGATTTCCATGTAAGAAAAAAGTAATATGAGTATAAAATCAAATGTTAGTAAAAACTCCATACTATTTCCTAAACCCCACTATGTTAAATCTGAAATGTGGAGATAACAGTATGAACTCATGTTTTAAATATACACATATTTTCCTAACTTGCTCACTGAAAAGGACTAGTAGCAATGACATTTCAAGAGCAATAACACCTAGTGACCAGTTTGGGCCTCTAAATGCCTTTACCACTAAAAATAACCAGAGTTCTTTAGAGAAATGGTTTATTCCAAGTCTGGATTAAAGTATACAATGTAAATCTTGGATATCCTGTTGTGCCAGAAAAGAAACCAACATTTGAGGCTTGGTTCAAAGACTACTGGATACTTGTCAAAAGGAAACAAGAACTAGCTTTAAAGGGCTCCCATTGGCGCCTGGGTGGCTCAGTCGGTTGAGCATCCGACTTCGGCTCAGGTCATGATCTCACAGTTTGTGGGTTCAAGCCCCGCATCAGGCTCTGTGCTGACTGCTTGCTCAGAGCCTGGAGCCTGCTTCAGATTCTGTCTCCTTCTCTCTCTGCCCCTCCCCCGCTCACGCTTTGTCTCACTCTGTTTCTCAAAAATAAATAAAATGTAAAAAAAAAAAAAAATTTAAAGGGCTCCCATTGGCCAAAATGAAGACAAATAATGACTAAGTGTGTTAGTCTGTAATGATACTGAAAGAAGAGAAAGATGGGGAAGTTGGGCAAACAGGTAGAAGAAGCAGAGTATATCAACTCTGATTTCTGAAGACTAGTCATTAAAAGGAGAGGAGGAAGCTTTTGTCTTGCCTTTCTAGTAGGAACTATACTTCAAAATAACCGAATAGGCTGGGCTAATGAAGAAAAGCTCTATATTTTATAAAAGAATATCTGCTAATAAGTGTAGAAAGTATAATATAACTAGAAAAATAATGTTTGCAACTCTAATGAAATAACTGAGTCAGGTAACAACAATCATCAGTGGATGCTAAACCCATTATGAGCACTAACAAAGAATTGGTTATTTGCATGGACCAAAATATCACCAGTTAACTAAATCACTTTATAATAGAGATATATGGCTGTCTCCCCCTTAAGATAATAATCACTCACTAAACACGGGACTACCAGACATTCCATCTCTTGAAGTGATGCAATATAAATAATTACTTCTAAAGTACAAAGCATTACTGATGGAATATTCTTGTCAAAAAACATTTAATCTGACATAAACAAGGCTTCAAAGCTTTTAGTAAATAACAAACAGATGAACAAACAAAATTACAAAAGAAAATAATCATGAATCTTCAACATTTTTCACAAAGAGAAAAAAAAAAACAGGGGAGATTCTATGAATATTGAAGACATGAAAAAAAATAAAGACTTATGAATGTAATACCCAAATACAACACAGGGTCCTTAACTGGATCCTGGGATAATGGAGGAAATGTGAATATGGTCGGGACATTAGATAATGTGAGGCAATTATTGCCAATTTTGTTAGATGTGATAAAGTTTGTGGTTATGTAAACAAAAAAAGGCTTTTTTAGAAATGCACACTAAAATATTTAGGGAAGAAATGTCTACAATTTATTCCTACAAAAAACAGATGAAACAATTATGGCAGAATGTTAATAGATGTTAACTATTAATCCAGGAGATGGCTGTTCATTGTATGATCCTCTCTTCCTCATAACTGAAAGTTTTCATAGAGTAAAAAAAAAAAAAAAATCAGATGTACCTTAAATCGTTGCAAACGTCCAATTTTTTCACCAACTTCAGCTTCCATTGATATCAATTCATTCTTCTGTTTCCCGTTTTCTTTCCTAAGCTGTCGCTCCAATTCTACTAAAGTAGTATATTGTCTTATGAGTGACTTTTCATTCACTTGCAAGACTGTAATTTTTCTACTATATTCTGAAAGTGTTTTTTTCATTTCATCCGAATCCATCTGAAGAGCACTAAGCAAATTCTGCACAAAGACACGTTTACATTACTTAGTGAACGTAGCTATCTTAATTTGTACAATAGTATATATTGATTTTGAAGGGTTTTTACTCACATTATATTCTTTTACTTTTATAGCACCTTGTTGGATTTGATCCTCAAGTTTTTTCTTTTCCTCTTTCATTGTTTCAGATTCTGTTTTCCAGGTCTCCTTTTCACTTAAAATAAAAAATGACAATATAATACACCTAATATTTACAGAAAAAGATAACTTTAAATTATGGAAATTTAAAGTTTTCATGAAATAACAGACATCATAGCTACTGGTATCCGATAACAGAATAACTCAAAATTCCATTCCAAAAGGATTTAGCCTGTAAATTATATTTTTATTAAATAAATGCAGTGTAAAGAAATTATCAAGTTACTTTCATTATTCCATGAATCACAACTCTACAACTGTTACAATATAACAAATGATGATGGATCTTATAAACAATTTATTGAAAACAGAAAATAGGAAAATAATCAACACTCCAAAGTAATTCTGGAAATTAGTTCTCAATTTTCAGACCCTAGTCTTAAGCTTCAGTGTTAATTTAAATACTTGCAAAATATAGAATACAAACATTATTAGAAATCATTTGACTGAAAAGGTGTGTAAGATACTGCTGCCCACCCAAGAGACATTCCAGTCACCAGAAATCCAGTCAGCATAAACAAATTACAGTGACATCGTTCATTCTCTTTGCCACTGAATGGTTTGGACTTGAACATAGGACTCGGACAGCTCATTGGCCCAACTCTGGCTAAAGTGATCTGAGTCAAAATCTGCTCTGCTAGAAGACTTTGGAAAAAATGTTTTATCTAAAAATGAAAAGTCATGTGGAAAAAAAATTGCCTCTTCTTCAGCGGGCATGACTCCATCTTTCTTGAACTCCTGCATCTGTTTTATAAACTATAATAGGAGATAATAACAACCCCTAAACATGACCTACCCTATAATTAGCTTTGGGTTTCTTGTTAGATCACATAATAATTACCCTTCATGTTTAAATCACCTTTGCTCAGGTATTCTAATGACTAATAAGAAAATTTTTCTGTTGATACAGATGAAATAGCAGAGATACGGAGAAATGTAATAGTCTCAATGGATATATATCAATAATGCTGACAGTGATGATGAAGAATGATGCTAACAGCTGACATTTACAAAATATTCATGTGCCAGGACACTTACCAAATGCTCATATCTGAGCATTTCTATGTAACAATTTAATTAAATTTTATAACAACCCTATGAAAAAGGCATTACTATCTCAGAAATTTATAGATAAGGAAACTAAGACATAAAGTAGGAGGAAAGAGGTATGAGGGAAGGGTAAAACAAAATATCTAAGTATTCCCTTACATTAGTTTCATCATTAATAAGAACATACTACAACCAAATTATAAAGTTTTGTTAACATTTATACCTTAGATATTCTTTATATAATAAACTCTGTTGATGACGAATTACTGCAAATTTTCTGTTATAGTCCTCAAGAGAATCTTCTAAATTTTTTAATTTATTTTCTTTATATTCTAGTTCCTAAAAATTGGTTTAGAAATAAGGATTAAAAAAGAATAAGAATATATTTTATATTTGAAAGTATAAATTCATAATCTGACAAGATTACAGAAAAATATATAGAAGAGAATAGTTACCAAATCCATTAGCAGCTCAGATAATTTCTATACTATTTTGAACATCTTAGTTTAAGGCATATGGAATGAGGCAATATGTTTAAAAAGAAGTACTATAAAATTGGTAACATTATTTTTATCATATTTGTTAGTTTCCGTAACCATATAAATTATCAGATACAATGGCTACAAACTTACCTCCAGTCCACTCAGCCTCACAGACCCTTTTGTGAACTTAACTGTTCATGCCTCTATTCAAATGTCCTTTCCAATTATTTCATTTTATAAATGAAGAAAGAGACTTGGGAAGATTAGCTTAACATTAAAAAACTCATCACCACTACACTTGGTAATCATTTCTAAGCATATATAATATGGCAAACTTGGTGTCAGATGCTATATTTACATGCAGATCGAACACCTGAAATCAGGTCATGACTCTAAAGGCTTTGGCTATGTCCATCACTCCTAGGTATGGGAGTCCAAGTACCTGTTTTGCCACTATGAACAGGTTTTCAGAGTCCCAATACGTGCTCCCTAATCTACCACAATACCTCTCATATGTTTTTTTTTCTATAAAGATAAAAAAAAAATGAATTTCATCTCAAGCAACATGACAATACTGTCATTACTTGTTGACAGTGTCCTATACTGCAGGAGAATAAGTTATAAAGAGCTAAGGGGTGCCTGGGTGGCTCAGTTGGTTAAGCATCTGACTCTTGATTTCAGCTCAGATCACGATCTCACAGTTCATGAGTTCGAGCCCCATGTCGGGCTCCTCACTGACAGCATGGAGCCTGCTTGGGATTCTCTCTCTCCTGCTCTCTCTGCCCCTTCTCTACTCCCCGTCTCTCTCAAAATAAATAAACTTAAAAAAAATTTGCTAAAGTTATAAACTTAGAAGTAGTAATATAACGTGCACTATAAAGTAATGTTCTAGTAAGTGGTAAGGTTGTCCCTCCCTGACTTAGATAACACACAAATTCTAATTTTCAAAAAAAGATTAATTTCCAAATACAGAAACAAGTATTTGATAATCAGAACTCAAGTACAGTTACAAATGGATCATCTAGGAGATGGAAACAGTAGTGCTTATAATCAAAAATGTATTTTCATTGATTTCAAATACATTTTTGTAATTATATTTCCTTAAAAATTTTTTAACATTTATTTATTTTTGAGAGACAGAGAGTGCAAGTGTGAGCAGGGGAGGGGCAAAGAGGGAGACAGAGGATCTGAAGCAGGCTCTGTGCTGTGTGCATACAGCCTGATGCAGGGCTTGAACTCAAAAACCATGAGATCATGACCTGAGCTGAAACCAAGAGTTGGACGGTCAATCCAGGCACCCTTATAATTATATTTTTATTGGACATAATGTTATGGGTATTTACACTTCAAATGAAATAACGAAAAGCACCTCTCATTAGGCCATTCACAATGACCACAATATAGACAGCAAAAATGACAAACAGGGCAAGCACTTCCCTTCCTAATTCACTAATGGATTAACTAACACTTTACAAGATAAAGGGAAGAAAAACATTAAAGACAATTGGGTTTAAAACCTTTTTCTTGTAGTTAACACAAAAAAGGAACAATTCTAATCATTTCACCAAAAAGCTCTGTCAAGACTTTATTCACTTGAATTGCTTATCCAACCAACACTAAATAAAAGGTCTCCCCTTAATTATACACTACTACTTTGGCTGCTGCATGTTATTCTACTATCATATATTTCATATGACCTGTATGTGCACAAGATATGTCAACATGCTTCTCATGCAGATGAAGAATAAATTTCTTTTATTTACAAATTCCATTTAATATCAAAATCTATAAAAATATACCTCAATGCTAATATTCTAAGAACTCAAAAGAATGTATGAAGACTAAATTAAAAACATGTTATCAATTACTTTTGTTATTCACATGCAAAATTTTTACTACCTGTAAGATACGTATTAAATATTCATTTTGAGAATTAATAATATTGGCACTAGATGGTGCTATCTCATCAGGTAAGTCTACTCCTTTAAAAACAACATTTGATCCTTCTGATTGCCTTAAAAGAATGGCTTCTTTTTCGAGATGATCTATCTGGAAAGACAGAGTTCAGAAATGAGAAACACATCTCTTACACCCAAAGACAAATTTAAAAGCAGTAACTTATACTTCGTACAGAATTATTTTTAAAAAGGAACTGTATGAATGCCCTACCAGGCATTAATTAAATTATACTTTCAAATTCTATTTAGAAACCCAGGCAGAGACTTAGAATTTTTGTATTCTTTTTTATTATAAAAGTAGTTATTTCCCACTTAATTAAGAAAACTCCAAAAAGGAGTTTTCTTATTGTTGAATTAATTTAAGAGGCATTTTCTCAGTGATTTTAAAAAAATTAAGTTTCATATTAAGCCTATGTTCATAATGCTTAGCATTTTCTATTATTTAAGAAAAGTTTTACCTTTAAATTTGCTTTTGCCAACTGCTGAGAATAATTTATAGCCTCCTTCCGAGATTCCCTGAGCTCCTGTCTTAATTCTTCATTCCTTCCAGTAAGTTGATCAACTTGGGCTTTCAAATGCAGATTTGCATCAAAGATTCCTTCTGCATTCTTTGATTCTATAGCCTAACATATTTAGATTATATTGAAGAAATGTGAAGCAAAATACTGAAATCATCATTTAAAAAATTACCCGTAAATAAAATTCACATTTAAGCATTTTACTGTTCCCACTGCCAGGTATAACGAAATATGCTAAATCCATTTATTTAGGAATCTAAATTTACAAAACTCTAGATTAACTTACATAAGATTTACCAAGCATAGTAATTACCTCATTAAAACAATTAACAAACATTTACCTAATTTTAGTAGAGTGGTAGACTGGAAAAACTGGAAGGGAATAAGAGGACTAGGGTTCAAATCCTAACCAATCTCTTACTAGCTCAGCAGTGAATTAAATTCTTTATACCTTACTTTCCTTATCTCTAAAGAGGTAATGTTAGATCTGTCTGCTTCACAAAGTTTTTATACAGTCAAGATGAGATAACTTATATGCAAATACTTTGAAACTATGCAGCACCCGTAAAGAACGAGCAAAAGAATAAAATAGTTACTACATTTAATTAAATGACTTTTTATTGCTTCCTCTCCACACAGTTGAAGCACAGATGATAAAAATGCAAAGTATGGTAACAGAGTATTATCTAAGGGTGTTGGATAAACAAAAATAACATGTCAAATAGTAAAATATTTTCCAAGAGGCTGCACTGGTCCTAATTCTCCAACAATGGCACACATAAATTTACATATACCCCATACACATCTATACAGTACATACATATAAATATATTTGCATTTTAAAGAAACTAGGGGCGCCTGGGTGGCTGAGTTGGTTAAGCATCTGACTCTTGATTTCGGCTCAGGTCATGATCTCACAATTCAGGATAAATTTGAGATAAATAAACTTAAAAAAATAAAAATAAAAAAATAAACTATACATAACAAAACTGCTAATTGCAAAGTAAAGCTTCACAAAGGAAGGCAGAAGACAAGGAAGGTTAAGATGAGTAAAACCAAGTGCAATCTCCTGCTCAGGAGGGTGATCCAGAGTTTAACTTGCGGCAGTAGTTTTATAAAAGCAAGCCTTTATCCCAAGGAGATCAGAGAAGGCCTTACAGAAATAAGTTAATACTAATTCAAAAGTTATACTAGGAAGACAGAAGTAGGTGCAAGGAGGTATTGTGACAGACGACAAGGTAGTCTAGTTAACTGTCTTGCTGACAAATAGCACCATGTTGTACATGGCCTCTTAGTAAAATGAGGTCAAAATAGATGGTAATTAGAGGCACTGAAGAATATCCTGTGGCTATAGAAAGTGACATAAAGTACATAATGCAGAGATATCTAACATATCACTGATTCTGAAGATTTCTTACAGCAGGTAAGGTCATGTGAATTGCACAGAGGGCATACCAATCAGAAAAAAGAATGACAACCCAGGATAGAAGCAGATGAAATCTCTGGAAGTAGGGGTCCTGAGAAGACCAGAAGCTGCCAACTGAGATAGACGAAATTAGGATTTCCTGGGCTATTTGTTCTGTTTGTATTTGGTTACTAAGTAGAGCTTCCCTCAGAAAACAGTTTGATCTTAGGGGCGCCTGGGTGGCTCACTCAGTTGAGCGTCCAACTCTTGATTTCAGCTCAGGTCACAATCTGGGGGTTTGTGAATTCAAGGTCTGAAATGGACTCTGCACTGGCAGAGGAATTCTGTCCTAATCCCTCTCTCTCTGCCCCTCCCCTGCTCGAACACTTTCATTCTCTCTAAAAATAAGTAAATAAACATTAAAAAGATCATGACCTAAGCTGAAATTAAGAGTTGGACACTTAATCAAATGAAACACCCAGACGCCCCTTAAATATTAAGAATTTAAAATGTGTATTTTATTCAAGTTTATGTAACACTCATTAATACCGTAGAATTCTCCAATCTCTACATAGTAAATATAAATAGTTTATTATTTGATAGCTAACATTCCTGTAGCAATGTGTAAGCACTGGAATATTTAAAATATTCTTACTACATTCTATTATACTTCTAAGTTTGTGGTATAAGGTCCTAAAAGACCCATGCTTAACAAGTTAATACAAAAAACAACTATTTAAAGGTTCTGGAGATAAAACTTGGAAGACAGAACCAATGAAAAGTGAATATTCCTTTTGTGGGGGGGAAGGGGATGGTGTGGGGTGGGCAGGCTTCGTTGTAGTGACCTGTGATCTTTCTGGCTGAGAACACCAGAGATGGAGCCCAAAGTCATAGGAAAGTGAGATGGGAATTCCAGAAAGAAAATAACCAGCCAAAGGGAACTCCAAATTCTGTTTAAAAAGTCTCACAAGGGGCGCCTGGGTGGCGCAGTCGGTTAAGCGTCCGACTTCAGCCAGGTCACGATCTCGCGCGGTCCGTGAGTTCGAGCCCCGCATCAGGCTCTGGGCTGATGGCTCGGAGCCTGGAGCCTGTTTCCGATTCTGTGTCTCCCTCTCTCTCTGCCCCTCCCCCATTCATGCTCTGTCTCTCTCTGTCCCAAAAATAAATAAAAAACGTTGAAAAAAAAAATTAAAAAAAAAAAAAAAAAAAAAAAAAAGTCTCACAAGTCTCAGGCTGATGTTTGAAACAAAAATGGAGATGATAGAGGAAAATATCAGTGACCTTTGACCTTGGCCACAGCAACTTCTTACTCAACAGGTCTCTGGAGGCAAGGGAAGCAAAAGCAAAAATGAACTATTGGGCCTCATCAAGGTAAAAAGCTTCTACACAGCGAAGGAAACAATCAGCAAAACTAAACAGCAACCAACGGAATGGGAGAAGATATTTGCAAATGACATGTCATATAAAAGGTTAGTATCCAAAATCCAAAGAGTTAGTTACCAAACTCAACACCCAAAAACAAATTCTTCACCCCAGTAAAGAAATGGGCAAAAGACATAAAGAGACACTTTTCCAAAGAAGACATCCAGATGGCTAACAGACACATGAAAAAATGTTCAATATCACTCATTAGGGAAATACATATTAAAATCACAATGAGATACCACCTCACACCAGTCAGAATGGCTAAAATTAACAACTCAGGCAATAATAGACGCTGGTGAGGATGCGGAGAAAGAGGATCTCTTTGCACTGCTGGTGGGAATGCAAACAGGTGCAGCCACTCTGCACAACAGTATGCCAGGTTCCTCAAAAAATTAAAAATAGAACTACCCTACAGCCCAGCACTACTAGATATATATCCAAGGGATACAGGTGTGCTGTTTTGAAGGGGCACATGCACCCCAATGTTTATAGCAGCACTACTGACAATAGCCAAAGTATGGAAAGAGCCCAAATGTCCATCGATGGATGAATGGATAAAGAAGATGTGGTGTGTATATATATGTGTGTATGTATGTATATATATACACATATATACATATATATGTGTATATATATACATACATACACACATATATATGTATATATACATACATACATATACACACAATGGAGTATTACTCAGCAATCAAAAAGAATGGAATCTTGCCATTTGCAAACAATGTAGATGGAACTAAAGGGTATTATGCTAAGTGAAATAAGTCAGAGAAAAACAAATACCGTATGACTTCACTAGTGCAATTAAAGATATAAAACAGATGAACATAAGGGAAGGAGGACAAAAATAATATAAAAACAGGGAGAGGGACAAAATATATAAGAGACTCTTAAATACAAAGAACAAACTGAGGGTTGCTGAAGGGGCTGCGGGAGAGGGGGATGGGCTAAATGGGTAAGGGGCATTAAAGAAGACACCTGTTGGAATGAGTACTGGGTGTTATACATAGGGAATGAATCACTGGAATCTACTCCTGAAATCATTTTTGCACTATATGCTAACTAACTGGGATGTAAATTAAAAGTAAATAAGTAAATAAATTTTTAAAAAAAGATACATAGCAATCACCCAATCAGGAGAAGATACATAATTAGAAGAAAAAATGAACAAAGCCTCAAAAACCTATGAGACAATATCAAAAGGTCTAATGTGTCACTGGAGTCCCAGAGACAATGCGGCAGAAAAAATATTGTAGAAATAAAGTGGAAAACTTTCCAATTGTGACAAATGGCATAAGTAAACAGATTCAAGAAGCTCAGCAAACCCCAAACATACACATACATACATAGATGTATGTGCACACTCACATACCTACCCACATACCAAGGCACATTATAGTAAAACTAGTGAAAACCAAATAAAAGAGGAAATTTTCAAAGCAACCTGAGAAAAACCACATGTAACAAACAGGAGAATAATGACTCTAATGACCATAAATATCTCATCATAAACCATGAAGACCGGAGAACAGTGGAACAACATCTTAAAAATACGAAACAACAAAACAAAACTAACATGAAAAAACTTACGTTAACTAGTCTTTCAAGACTAGGAATAATTAGAGATGTTTCCCCTTTAACATCAGGATCTTTCTGCATTTCTTTAATAGCTTGCAATATTTCTTTCATACCTTCTTCCAGTTGCTTATTTTCTTCAACTAATTCTTTTACTAAAAGGACATATTTTTCTCATTCAGTGACTACCTTCTTCACAATTTATGCTATTCTATACAAATAACAAATATTTCATATACAGAAAAAATACCCATTTGGAAATACAAATGTAAATAAATGTAAAAACTTTTTTAACTAAAATCCAATGTGTGAATAGTTGAGTTAAATGATATACCTTATTAAATTACATGCACATATATATAAATATATACATATTTATATTTCATAGTTGAAAGAAAGAAATCATGAACATACTTTGCCTTCACTTTATTAATAATCTTTTAAATTTGTTTTTCTCACTTAACTTTTATTGGACAACAAAAAAACTGACTTATTTGTCATTACAAAAAATCCAGATTAATAACTTTCTCTGACAACGAATAGAGCAAGGCAAACCAAACAGATGAATGAGACAGAAGTCTATGTATTATGGAGACAATAAAGGTTAAAAACAGACTAGAAAACAGAGAATGTATTAAAATCCTTTTAGATCCATGGTTTTCAGTATAGGATAAATAAGTACCGAAAAATAAGAGATAATAGTAACTCACATTTATTCTGAAATTTGGTTATTACTGTTCTACCTCTTTCTAAATCTCTTTCCTTTTCAATTAGTTCTCTTGAAAGAAATTCATTCTGTAAAGAACATAAAGAATAAAATTTATTTATTTATTTTTTTTACAAACTATCCCAATAGTTTATAGTTTCCAAGTTAAGAAAATTTGATCAGCTGAGGTGTAACACACAAGAAACAAGCTATAGAAACCTAGCAGCAGTAATAAAAATAAAATCTGAAAGGTAAAACAGATGGTGATCCCCGCCCCTACAACAAAAGGGAGAAAAATATAATGGAAGTTTTTGTCTTTAGTACCACAATCTACTCTTTTAATGGTCTGTCTTTATACTACCTGTTCTGTCTGGCTTCTATGACGTTCAAGCTCTATTTCTGCATTTCTATTCTGTGCTTCCTTGATCAATAAATCCTGTGCTAGCACTTCATTCTAAAGAAATAATAAATTAGGCAAGTCAATGATTTCATATCAAATTTACTGCATTTTTAGATTTTTTAAAAACGAATGTGTGTGTAAATTAGTGTTACATGCAAACAAAAAATTCTTATTATAATTATTATTTTATAGAACTTTGTTAGAGAAGCCATTAAAAAGGCATTAATAAAAAAATGATCCCAGGAATGTAATTTGGAGGAAAGCTCACCTGAGATCTAAGAAATACTAGTTCTCTCTGTAGCTGTTCTATAAGATTTTCAAGTGGATCTATCTGAGGTGATTTTGATTGTGCAGTAATAGGCACAGGATCTGGAAGATTAACTTCAAGTTCACTTTTCAAAACCTCTGTCTGTAAAGGTACTTCACTCTTTCTTATACCTTCTTTCAAACTGGTATCAGCATATTTTATCTGGGTATGAACCTGTTCATCTTCTGCTGTTGCTACTTGTGATTTTTCCATGTCAGCCCTATTATCATGAATTTGTTCACAAACTATCACAGATTTTTGCCTAAGTGATAACTTCTCCATCAAGTCGGAAGCTGTTGATAGGGCTTGTAAAGATGAACCGTTTTGTGTGAAACTAGTTTTCTCAAGAACCTGATGGCTTCTAGACACATTCTTCATGGAGTTGTCAGAAAGAGTATAAGTAGTCATCTATTTCTTCATGGCTCTTCCTACTAAAGGTAATGACTAATGATTCTAGATTTCTTAAAGATTGTAGACATGGTGCTTTAAAAATCTCCTTTATTGTAATAATTTCTGGAGGTGAATTATTATCTTTTACTTGTATGGATGAAGAATGTTTAGTTAAAGAGACCAAAGGATCCACTTCACTTTCTACACTATGTTGAATTTCAGATAACATTCTTGATAATGATCCTATGGTGACATTCTCTTCTGGCCCATTCTGATATAACTGTGGAATACTGAATGAAGGTCTCCTATGCAGCAGCTCTATTTCATCTGAACTCATAATCTATATTCAGAGTAAATAAGGTCTCATTAATCTTTGGATTAACAGGTTATTTAAATTTTAAAAAGTTTCATTTTATTTTTTATTTAACAACTACAAAAAGATGCAATGTCCAAAATAAAATATGGGAGGCAGAAATGAAAGCACTGATAACATTTTTCTTCGTTCTCTTTGCCATAACAACACTTTATACTGTTTACCTTTAATTGTGTTTCACTTATATTTTTGAGGCTTGCAAAATCAAATTTCCTTTCTCCTACTCTATTTTCTTGAGAAAAGTTTTCAGTTAGGTTTAGGTCCTCAATGGTTAATCCTACACATAAAAGAATTAACAAATTAGAAACATAAAAGAGTTCTCCATTATTCTAATCCTTTAATTCTTAAAAAGTAAAATCAAGTTCTAACTCAAACAAAAGAATTATTTCCAAAATCCTTGATCCACATGTAGCCTATACCACTTTCTAATCTAGCTTATTTCTTTTAATTCTTCTTTTTAAGTTTATTTATTTTGTGAGAGAGTGTGTGCCAGTGGGGAAGGGGCAGAGAGAGAGGCAGAGAGAATCCCAAGCAGTCCCTAAGCTGTCAGTGCAGAGCTCAAGAACTGTGGGACTCTATCTCAAGAGCTGTGTGATCATGACCTGAGCCAAGATCAAGAGTCAGACCCTTAACCAACTCCGCCACCCAGGCACCCCACAGCTCACTTTTAATATTAATAATATGAGAAACTAATATGACTTTTAGCTTCTCTATCATTCTTTACCTATTCTATATTAAAGTGTTTGTTAATAACTACTAAAATAGTTTAATGACATATAAAATAGCTAAGAACCATGAATGAGTAAGCTAGTTAATATGTTAATAAATTATGGAGTTTTTCCTTTTAGAAATTTTTTGATATAGAGACCATGATGCTAAAAAAATCGAAACAAACCAAAACCAAACCAAACCAACCAATGAAAAAACCCTCTGTTATTCAGACACTTGTGGACTTGGGTGAAGTTAAAAAAAAATTCCTTCCCTATGGTCTGAAAAAAAGGCAATGCAATGGCTATTAGAAAACTAAACCAATTATTCTCCTGATACCAAGTAAGATAAAAAAGTTAATTTTTATTCAATAAAACATTACTTAAAAAGAATAATCTGCAAAAAGTTTTCACTGCATTGCTCTTAAGGAAAGGAAAAAATATTAACAGCCACATATATTAATGTAGAAATTACTAAATTCTATCATTATTGATCACAATGTATTGGAATTGCCTAGAAATTAACAGACCAACTGTGAAGTTTTCAAAAGTTGATGATTCTAAAGTTTTCTTTTCACTTATTTTCTGTTTATTTATTTTTCTGTTTTTACCTGTTTCAGATTTAGGATAGAAACCAATGATACTCAAATACTTCTCATCAGGCCATTATTTCATTTCATTTATTAAACTTGTAGAAGACCCATGTTAATATTTCTAAAATACAGAAGATTTCAGCTCCTGACAATTCATTTTCCAATGATTCTTTTAAAGATTTGGAATATATCTGCAAATATAGATTTGGATATACCTGAAGTTGCAGCTCTTTTTCCTCTTTCTTGAGCCATTTGGCGAATTTTTTTTTTCAGATCAAGTCGTTCTTCCTCTAGACTTTCAATCTACAAAGTACAAATTATTAGTATTTCTTTTTAGTTCAACCAGAAAATAACTAACTGACCATCACACTTGCCTCTTTCAAAAGAATCTGGTTTTCAGCTCTGTACTGCTGTTGCTTTAAGCTTTTGCTATTTCTAAATTCAGTTAAATCAATCATTGTCTTCGGTTCAAGGCCTAAAATAGAAAGCAATACAATTAAAACCTTATCAACAATCAAATGAACTATAAAAACTTCATATAGCAATTGGTTATCATCAAGCAAATGATTATCACTTATTTAGCCAGTATCACTAGAGAATGGGGTACTTTTTGTGCAAGAATTTCCAGATATTTGAACTATAACCTTACAAGTCAATATTTTATCACAATTATTAATGGAAATCCTGACAATATATTTCAGGATCAGTCTTCTTCTCCACGTTAGGTTATCATGAAAGTCCTAGAATGTGTTAATTCAGAACAAAAGCTTTGGAATAAAACAGAGTTGCACTCAATTCTCACTGTCAATTATTAACTAAGTTGTAGGAATAATACTGTATTTATTTTTTCAGCTTGTTGTCAAGGGTATAAAAAATTAACCCATATAACATACTTAGTCCAATGCCTGGCACACAGTAGTCATTATTAATATCAATATAAATTACATTATCATTACTAGTCTGATGTCCCCAGCGTGCCTAACTTTCTATTACTGAGTAGACATGAAGATCATCTCAAGCAGTATAAACCAAGATTTGGAGGCTTTCAAATACAGACAATCTGGTGTTTGTGACAGCTGTCCAATTGGCTCAGTCATCTTTAGCGACCTCTAGTTTAAAGTTGGCTGTGATCTGAAGCTGATCAGAAGGCTAACCTGGGGTACTGGCATGATTCTGGGTCGTACTTACATACATTTTACAAATAAATCATCTTTATAAATATTTACTTTTCCTTCCTCTAGAGAATAGTTTTCGCAGATGATCATTTTAACTCTAAGAAAGCATTAACTAGGATTTACCAAGTATAATGAAATCAATATTTCGGTTTTTATTTTCATTTCAAAGTAGCAATTTAGATTGCACTGTCATAATTTAACATTCAAATGAAAAATACTCATTAATGAACTATTTACTGAAATCAATAAACTTCCAAGCCAAATTTACCAATTACTTCTTAGAATCAATAGTAACCTTAAAATACTAGACCAAAGTAAAAATTAAGCAGCATAAATATAAAAGTCAAGTACTTAACCAGTACTTCTAAATGTCCTCATGAATTTACCTGAACAAGAGCACTTTGCAAACTAACATGGGTCATACAGATGGGGGGTGGTTAACTTCTAACGTGTGGTATTAACTTAGTAGACTTTCAGTTTTTAAACAAGCAATTATTAATGAAGAGATCCAGAATGAATAAAACCCTGCTCCAGGTCTGACCACCCACCATCCCAACCCCATTTAATCCTCAACCCCACTTCAATCAGAGCAGCTCCACTTCTGTATTAAATATTTTTAGAGGATTGATTTGGGAAAAGAAAAAAAAAAAACAAACAACACTCACCTATTTTAAAGTAATACTGAATAAACAAGAAGGAAAACAAAAAAATGACTTGACAATTAGGGTTGATCAAACTATGGACTTAAAAGATGACTCACCCACGCGCTCCCTAAGTGCCTCATTTTCATCGAGGAAATCATTGATCTTCAACTCAAGTTTATTGATTTCCTTCGTCAATACTTCAATCTCTCGATCTCTTATTTTAATCTGGTTTTTACAATTCTTTATTTCAATAACAGCATCTTCTAAACCATATATTCCCTGAAAAATATCCAATCTAATTTAAGTATAACATGGTTTATTTGAATAAATTATCAAATTCATGAATTTATTTTCTTATTAAGTCTAAGCGGAAGTACACATATATGTAAGATTTGTGTCATTAAATGCTTTTTATTGTTCTTTCAAAAACCAAATCCAGCAATAATGATGGAAAATGGAACAGCTGAAACTTCCCAGTATAGCATCCTAATAACAAAGTGACTCAGAAAATGACATATAAAACACATAACAAAATGTAGGAAAGGAATAATAAATCAGTGATACTATTAGAATACGTAAGCCATTAAATGCCTGTTTTAGTGGTAATTAGATTTAAAAATACCAAAAGTACAGAGTAAGCACTGTGTGTCGGCACAGTAGGCAGCAAAACTGTCCCTGAAATAACTTTTATCAAATAAACCAATGGTGTCACATCTAGACAAGAAAACTAAACTTGCTGCCTCACCAAAGTTGCTTATCAGAGCAAAATGTTTTGATCAAATGATGAGAAAACAGTTCTCTTGCTGAAAAGTAAATGCTACTCAAAAGTTTGAGTAAGAGAACCTTGAACACAAAGCACTTCTGAAGGCTTTTAAAGGAACACAGTATACAGCATAGAACAGTCTCACTGTAAGTGGCAAGAATATTGTAAGCTCCTTGATGGACAAGATAAAAATACATACCGATTCATAATCTTTTAATCGCTTTAGAGTCTCAACTAGTTCTTTATCCTTTTCCCTAGCATCAGCCTCAGCCAGTTCAGCTGTTCTCTCAGCCTCTTTAGTTTTCTCTTCTAACATTTGAACCTTTGACTGAATTTTCATATAATGAGTCTGTTGGGAAAGAGTTGAAGCACCTACAGGGGGAAAAAAAAAATTCATGAATTAATAGAATTGAATTGACTACTTCTTCCTTTAAATCCTTGATTCCAATACGGGAAGCAGGAAAAGAGTTGTGTCACTAAAGAAAATCCCTTTAATATTAATTTATAATTTTATATCTTTAAAATAAAATTTGTTTTTATTTTCATGATAAAACAAGTTAAAAAGTTCAATAAAATCTTAGCTGAAAGGTTATGGATCATAAAAGACTGTAAAACACTGTTTTCAAAGAATGATCACTGTGGCAAAAACCATGAGCTATCTGTTCCTACTGTTGAACCTTTGTCCACTGCCTTAGAGCTTTGCAATTTTAGTTAGACACACAGCCATTTGAAATACAGACTAAATTTCCCCTTATACCCCAACAGCTAGATGTGGTTGTGTGACTAACGGGATACAAGTAAACAAGCCATATGTGTATTTCAGGAACTGTTTTTAAAGGAGACAACTGAATGCCTCTTTCTTCCTTCCTGCTATCTGGAATATGGTATTAAGTCTGGAACTCAAACACTCAGAACATGAAATGGATACTACACGTTAAGATAGGCAGAACAACAAGTAACACGGCACCTGATACCCTATATTTGAAGAGGTATCATACCAACCCCAAACTAGTTGCTTCAACTTTGTTTACATCATGGAAGAATATATTTCTGTCCTGTTTAAAACACTATTACATTTGATTTTTTTCTGCCACTTGCAGCTAAACTTCATAGCTACAAAATCTCCACCTAGATTTCCTTACCAAACTGTTGCTTGAGGTTGCTTGAGGTAAATATCGTATTCCTATGATCAACACAAATCATTCTTATCCATGAGCACCCACTGATTTGGAGCACATACTTAAAAGTAGGTGGTAATGGATTCGTGTGGGAGATCACGTATGTTTATAAGAAACGAGCCCTCCTCTCTGGAGTAAAAAGCCTAGATGGAGAATGTAACAGAGCCTGACTCCTCCCAGTATCTATTCTTCCTTCTTCCACATGGCTCTCCACAACATATTTACCTGACTAACCTTCAGTGTGTGTCATATGCCTCCTGCCCTGCCTCCTCTACCTTGCAGTTTGGGATATGGATAGGAGGGGAAAGGTCCATCTTGGATGAAACAGATGAGGGCAATACCCTGGACTGCCTAATTCTACATCATTACACAAGGAGAAAAATAAACTTCTGTCTTGATTTTGCTACCATTTACCAAATCTCTATTTCTAATAACTAAACCTAATGCTGGCCAATGAAAACCTCGGTCAATTTACAAATTCACTTCAGGTATACAGTATACATTAGTAGACACACCTTCTGTGACTTTAGGGGTCATATGACTGTGGACTGACTGAAATGTCATTAGATAAGACCTGTTTCTTATTTGATAGCAGAGATCAACTGCCTCTTTTTCTCCTGGTGGCTGGAATATGCAAAACCCATGGTATCAATCACCCTTTTAAAGCAGTTTAAACTACTGTCAAAGTATAATTCTGATAAATACATAATACACACACACATAGAAATAAGTGTAACAAATGGGCTTTGTTGTTGGCTCAACAATCATATTACATTTCCCTAGTCTGTTCACTCTTCCAGATAGCCATTATATACCTTCTCTTTTCTTCTCTCCTCAAACTGCTAACACATCTTCCCCAATCCTAACTTGCCTGAGAAAAGAGAAGCAATCAATACAGTTCCACCTGTTCCCACCATCAGGTCATCTACACAGTTACCTGCTTCTGTATCTACACACTCCACCTTCCTTTCTGTTATTATGGATGAGTTCTCTGTGATCCTAAGACCAACTACCCCCACTGGAACGCTAGCTCCCATCCCAATGTCTTCGCAAGGATATTGCTCCAGAAGTTCTCTCTCTGTCCTGCTTCATCAATGCATCAATTTTTTTTTCTTTAGTGGATCTTTCCTTTAACCTAGAAGCATGATTGTTTCTTCCATTTTAAGAAGAAAAAACACTTTTCCTCATGCAAGTTACTACTCCATTTTTCTCCTTCCCTTCATACAAAGTCTTCAAAAGAGTTTCCATACTGTTTTATTTCATCTCTACCTACTTTCTCTTAAACCAAAAATGACCACTGCTAAATCCACTAGTCAATTTTCAGTGCTCCTCATGACTTATCCGCAGCATTGGATATAGCTCTAAACACGGTTGCTTACTCTCTTCCTTGCTGACTTTCCTCATGTGGTTTTCAGGACTCCACACATTCCTGATTTTCCCCTATCTCTAAGCCTCCTTCGGTTGCTCCCTTTCATCTCCCTAGCCTCTAAGTAAAAGCATCCTCGGGCTCAATCTTTGTTATTTTTCTTAACATTTGTTCCTTTGATGATTTCAGCCAGCTTCCTGACTCCAACTACCATTTTTACACATATGGTTCCCAAATTTATATGTTGAGCCTGAGACTGTTGTCCTCCATCTCGACTTCTATAAATACAAGTGCCTATTTAATACTTTCAGTCGGATGTCTGATAAGCATCTCAAACTTAACATGTCCTATTTAACTAAGTACCTGATCATTTCTGAACCTGCTGGAAACCCAGCCCTAAACAGGTTTGCCTACTTCTGTCCTTAACACCCCTATGGTCTATTGCAGATACAGCATGGATCAAATTATATCATTCCCATCTTCAGAAACTTTCTTTGGTGCTTCTTCTCACTTAAAATAAAAGCCAAAGTCCTTATAGTGAACTGTAAGTCCCCATATGACATGGTCCCTGGTTACCTCTGATTTCATCACCTATTACCCCACTTGCCCACTGGTCCAGCCACAAAGGCTTCTTTGTTGTTCTTCAACATGCTAGGTACACTCCTGCTTCAGTGCCTTTACACTCATTCCCATTGTTTAGGGATATCTGCCTGGATTACTACCTCACTTGGTGTGTTTGTTCAAGTATCTCCTCAATGAGGCTTTTGCCTCACTTTCTAAATTACAACATACAGGGGCACCTGGGTGGATCAGTGTGTTGAGCCTCCAACTCCCAGGGTCATGGGATCGAGCCCCATGTAGTTCTTCACACTGAGACCTCTCCCTCTGTCCCTCTCCCCCACTCACACACTCTCTCTCCCAAAAAAAAACAAAAAACAAAAACAAAAAAACAAAAAAAAACATGTAAAAAAAATTACAACCACAACTCCAACCACCACCACCACCACCATTATTTCACTTACACACATACACACTCCCTAGCTATTTCCCTTTGTGTTTTATTTTTTTATCTTCAGCAACTATGTTAAATCCGTCATGAATTTATCATGAATAGTTTGCATTAATGTGCCCTGGTATAACTATGGCATGTAGTGCTGTGGCAACAGAAGACCATTGATGTTGCATGTGCTTCTACTTAGATGTATTAGGCAAAGCAGTATGACCCAGGGTAGGGAGAATAAGATGAGACATTAAATTGGGTAAGGTTAATTCAAATGTTGATGAGTCAAAGAACTTCTGAAAACTATCTACAATGCTGCTACATGCATCACAATTTTATTCTCTTCTATTCTTTGTTAATTATAAAAAAAGGGGATAAATAAGTATAATTAATTATATCACCATTTTTCATTTCTTCATGTAACTAATCTGGTAATAAATGTTAATGTAATTTTCATCAGGGAAAAATTACTGAAAATATCTCCATCACTTAAAAATTTAAACACTAGCAATATATGTAAAGTAGTAATAACATACTGTATAATTTTTTGAAATTATGATAAAATTCAAAAAGAAAAATCAATAATACATATAATGACAAGACATAATAAAAATACTTGTAAAATTGGATGGTACATAAAATAACTTTATATACTTATTCAACATTGAATTACCTTTGTTTCTTTGAAGCTCATTTTTCAAATCTTCAATAATGAAAGTATTTTTTTCCATTTCTTTTGTATATTGTTCCACTTGCTCAGTGAGCATCTTAATTTGACTATCTCGTTCTTGTATACCCTATAAAATATTTTTCAATAATGAATGTTATTTCTTCATGAATGTTAACCTACATTTTAAAAGTAAGGAAAAAAGTAGGTCTTGTGTTTTTTTCAACAAGACTATAGAATATATTTTTTATGGATCAAAATTATGTCTTCTACTACTTTGTAGACCCTCAACTGCACTACACAGTGTTAGGTACACTGCTGTCACTCTAACACGGATGGATATAATGGCTAACATCCCGGCAAAGGGAGTTCCAGAACTTTCTAACATTAATGGCTTCATAGGACTTTCAGGCTACCATTCCTCATGACCCATCCATTACCATCTTTCACCTTACAGTGCTTCATTCAAAATACTGTCCCTTGCAATTGTTCTTATCCTCCAAATACTACCCAAATTTCCCTCTTTTGGATTATGACCACAGAGCCCAGATGATGAAAGTATAACTGCTACATGAATATATTTGTACCAAAAGAAAAATCTTTTTATTTTTTATTTTATGTATTTTAAAATGTTTATTTATTTTGAGAGAGAAGAGACAGAGAGAGAAAGAGAGATAACATAAGTGGGGGAGGGGCAGAGAGAGAGGGAGACAGAGTGCCAAGCAGGATCTGCACAGTAAGTGCAGAGCCGGACATGGGGCTTGATCCCATGAACCGTGAGATCATGACCTGAGCTGAAATCAAGAGTCAGATGCTCAACCAACCGAGCCACCCAGCTGTCCCAAAAGTAAAATATGTAGCACAAATTACAACCACACTTTTAGCTTTTTTCACATTATACAGGACATTTCAGCACTAACATACGATATGATAAATGTTAATAGAGTATGAAGCTATTTTTAAGTTTATAAAAGTTTTTAAGTTTCTTATTAAATAACTCTCAATCAAAACAATATGGGTATTATCTGCATCAACACAGAAAAACACACAAAATAATTCTATTCCTAACTCTAAACTTAATTCTAATTGTTTCTTGGGACTGGACTTTAAAAGACTTTATTATATACCCAATAGTGCAAGCCACTAAGTTAGACACGTTGACTACTTTAATAAACCAAATTTTGAAAAGGTTTTACCTGTTGTAGAGCCATCACACTACTTTTATCAGCATCAAGCTGGGCATTTTTCAATTTCTCTCTCAGGTTATGTAACATTTGCTGATATTCAATAATTTCATCATCTTTAGAAGACAAAATTAACTAGATATAAACAACATAGGATCTGTTACATAAGAGGAAAATTGACAAATCATTTTTCACTTATGATAAATACTCTTAATATATACCATTAGCATATTTCAAGAAAATACAGGAAATAAAATTCACTTTGAAGTAACAAAGTATCAGCAACTATTTGCGTATCATTGTTCCTTTTGTGTGTATAATCTTAAGTTCAAGTAAGAAATGATTCAAAAATATACATTAAGTTGCTGTTTTAACATTTTAAAAAATTTTTGTTGCTTTAGAAATTCAATCTTTCAACAATCAAAAGCTTCCAAAACCTATCCATGTTATAAATACCTTCATACAACTACAAAAAAGTTTTGCACAATTAATCTTTATGGAGAAAACTTTAAAATGCCACCAAGAGGCATAAAATATTTTGAATTAAGGATGTCTTGTGTTCTTTGCTAGAAGAACCAAATACCAAAATCAACTTATAAATTAGCTTATAAATTTATCACATATCCAATAAAATAAGATTTCTTCTTTTTCTTTTCTTTTCTTTCTTTCTTTTTTTTTTTTTTTAAAGAGAGAGAGAAAGAGATAGAGGGCAGGGAAGGGGGAGAGGGAGAGAGAGAATCCCAAGCAGGTCCCATGCCCAGCCCAAAACCCAACACAGGGCTTGATCTCAGGACTGTGAGATCATGACCTGGGCCGAAATCAAAAGTTGGACACTTAACCAACTGAACCAACCTGACGTCTCTAAAATGCGATTTTTAAGAACTATTTCTAAAATTTATATTAAAAAAAATAAGTTCATAGGAAAGCATGTAAAAGCTGAAAAATGAACAGCTTTTACAAATATTTATACATAACAATAACTAAAACAAAGATACATGGTTAGAAAACATATCAATCAATATAAAGGAGAGAGTCCAAAAATAAATTCAAATTCAACAGAAGTTTCGTATATATTAAAAATAAAACTATTTCAGTAGGGGAAAGATAAAATGTTCAATATATAATGTTTGGATGACTGAGTAGGTCTACTGCATCCATACCTCATTCTTCATGCCAAAATTAATTATACATGCTTCAAAGACTTAAATGTAAAAGATGAAATTAGGAGCCACTAGAAGAAAGTACGAGAAAACAATTTTATACTCAGAACCCTTTCTAATTATGATAAAAAGGCACAAAAAAAATAAACTATATAATATAAAAAGAAATACTTCATAGCAAAAAATACAATAAAGCCTAAAGACAAGTGTCAAACTTGAGGTATATATTTGGATATGTATCACAACTTGTAGCAATTTAACCTGCATATTTGCAAAACAAATACATAAAGAATTAATTATAACACTGTTTCTTTTTTTTTTAATTTATTTATCTTGAGGGAGGGAGACACACACACACACAACATGAATGGGGGAGGGGCAGAGAGAGAAGGAGAGAAAGAATCCCAAGCAGGCTCCTCACTGTCAGTGCAGAGCCTGATGTGGGGCTGGAACTCATGAAACCGTGAGATCATGACCTGAGCTGAAACCAACAGTTGGATTTAACCAACAAAGCCACCCTTGCACCCCTGAAACATTGCTTCTAATATCAAAAACCAGAATCTTGCTAAGTGTCACACAATAGGGAATCAATTAAATAAATAACTTATCTATAAAGAAAAATTACAAAGCAATTAAAAAGAATAAACCAGTACTCTATTTATCATTCTTAAAAGGCATTAAGTGAAAACAAAGTAAACTGCAGTAGAATACTATACTACCATCTCTCCCTCCCAAATTAAAATAATGTAAAAACTTTTTATCCAGGAATGAAAAAACAGAATCAAAGGCCAAATTTGGCCTGCTGCCTGTTTTTATAAAGATTTATTAGGAAACAACCTTGCTCATTCATCTATCTATCTATTGTCTGTGGCTGGTTTCATGTTATAATAGCAGAGTTTAGTTATACCAGAGACCAGATGGTCTAAAATATTTATTCTCTGGACTTTTACAGAAAGTTTACTAATCTCCAATTGACTCTTTGGGCCTCATTTCCACTCCTACTGCTTGTGTTTAAAATATAGGTTATCTGAGCTTCCCAGATAACCAATTCCAAATAGCCAACAAGATTTATATGAACTGTTAAAAACCAATAACTATGGAAATGACAGCTTTTAAAATTAGAATTACTCATTCAGAATAGCTTCAGACTTTTTTCAAAATATATAGTCATCATAACCCTTAGCTTCTGATATGGTAAGGCCAGGGGATCTGGTTGGGGTTGGAGAGTGGGGAGGAGCCTGAAAGGTGTTCTTTGGAAAAAAACTCAGATGATTCTAAAAGATCCCTTTCCTTTCTCCCATTTCCACTGAAAACCAATAGTTTGATTTGACGTGAGAATTAAAAAAACTAAAATTAAACCTGGAACTATAATACATATGCAGAGTAACTATGAGTTATGTTGAAAATTTTTTAATTTTACTTAGAATTATCTATTTTAGAGGACAAATATGTTATGATTTAGACTTAGACTTCTATCAAAAAGTTCAGCTTAAAGTTTAACTCACTGATGGGGAAGAACTCATTTACTAACAAATAAGCTAGAGGATTCCACAAGAGAGAGCACTTAGTGCTCCTGTAACTAGGACATTTGATGTACTTTAAATATTGCCTAATAAAAATGTCATTAACTACCAAAGGCCTTTAAAGAAAACTAAGAAATTGAAATCAAAAATACAAATGCAAAACCCATTATGTCAACTGAAAAAAACACCTTCCATTCTTCTACTTTTGCATTGACAGCAGCCATGACTGGATCATCTTCTTCATTTTTTGCTTTCAGAAGGTCTGTAAGCTCCTGCACCTAAAAGGTAACAATTATTTCAAGAATTGTTGCAAAATAGCACAATATATACATATTTGTTATATATGCATATTTATACATACATTACATATATACATTATACATCCTCATACGTGTATACACGTATACATTACCAATGCACATTCATTATTGGAGCAGTTCTGTAGTTAGAGGCAATATTTAATGGTTTCTGTCTCATTACAAAGGTATAATTATTTGTCATTACTAGAGAACTATATGTTTCAGCATTATTCTATGTTTTACACTAGTTTAATCCATGTAAAAAATGAGCAATGTATTGCTTTTCTAGGATATTTATATTTATTTTAAGGTGTAAAATTTAACTTCATGGCCCACAGGGCTTCTAAGAATCTTTAGTAGAAAATCCCCACATTTATTAGCTTCCCGGATTGCTGTCTACACATTCATTCAGGTATCAACTATATATCCTAAATGGCAAGAATAATGAGGTATACATAAAGGATACCTTGTGTCCCATTAGAGAAACACATATGGACAAATAAATCAGCATGGCAACATATTACAGTATAAGAGAATACATTACAGCATAAGACAAAAATACACATCCTAGAAAGTTAAAGTACTTTTCAGCTTCACACAAATAGTAATGATACAACATGAAGTCTGCACAAATGAGTTAATCTAAGAGCAATTCTTACTTGAAGCCGATAATGATCATTTTCCTTTTTTAATTGGTCCATTATATTATCTGTCTGATGTACAATAGCTTTCATCCTGTTATACTCATCAGTCATCTTTTCCATCTCCTGTACAGACTCTTCTAGATTTTTTCTCATTTCTTGATTCTGAACTTCAATTTTTTCATTAGCTTCTGTTAAAGTCTAATAAAGTTAAAAACGTAATAGTTAACTTAAGAAACTGAAATTTAAACTAAATTAAAGTTAAACAGAGTCTTAACTGTCTGCTGGAGAGCAGAGAATTCTTTCCACTTGATCTACTAGATCCAGAGAATTCTTTCTACTAGGTCTGTAATACCAATTGTTTTTGACCAATTAAATTAAATATAAAGCAAATTCCACCTAAAAAAGTTCAGTTCTTCTTAAGCAATGCCCAAAATAGGCATATAAAATGAATGAATTTGCAACATTTGTAACTTCAAAGATGTAATTTATTTCACGTTTACAAATGCAGTTGAAGATTTCTACTAAAGGATTTAAATGTAGGACCAAACACTAGATTTACATTATAACAAGATTAAAATTTTACAAGAATCATTGCCTTGAAATGACTTCTATTTTACCTGAATTTCATCCAGATATTGGACAAGTTCATAGTTTTTTTTAGACAACTGTGATCGGTAGTCACTGTCTTCTCCTCTTCTTGACAAAAGTGTTTCTTTTTGAGAATCTATTTGTTTCTGATAGTCAACAATATCCTGACGAAGTTGCTCATTCTGGAAGAAGACCAAATACAGTATTTTCTATTAAGAAACTATCCAGAGAAACAAAAATTTCACCCTCTAAATAGGGATCTCAAAACAGATCTTGAAATTCCCAAGGTATCACCACCCTTGAAGTCTCACCTTTTTCTTTAGACGTTTGTTCTCCAGAAAAGAACAGGAAAAATGTAATTAGAAACGAGAAAGGAAATATATAATTAAAAAACAAGCATTAGAAATTAAAACCAAAATGAGAAATTATAGGAGAATGAGATATTATTTTGGATGATCAAAGAAAGCAAGAATACTCATAATCAACCAAAACAAAGAATATTTTGATTATGTTAAAAAGATAAGAACTCCTATAAGGGTAAACAATGCATAAATATTATTTGGCTCAAAAGAGCCAAATAATAAAGAACTTTTAAGATTTCATGAAAAAACAAAACATTTAAAAGAACAGTAGGTAAAAGAAGAGCGGTAAGACAGAAATCCAGTTGTACAGTCAGTTAGCAAACAAAGAATGGCTTATAAAACAAAGCAAAATTTACCCACGTAAAGTAAGAGATGAATACAGTACTTGACGGCTTCAACTCTCATTTTCTATTTCCCTGAGACAAATTCATATCATAAAATCAGCCAGCTTGAAAACATTATTAGAAGAATCCAGTTCTAGTTAGAGTATAAATTTACGAAAACTTTTTTAACAAGTATCTTTGTTGAACTGCCACAACTACTAAAATTTTTTACCAACCTCTCTTCTTAATTTGCTGTTTTCATTCTCTGCCTCCTCATTTCGAAGAGCCAACTAAAATAGCAAAAAAAAAAAAAAAAAAAGATTAATAATAATAAAATTCAGCAGTGATTCAATATAAAACCAGGCTTTCAGCCGATCAATTTAAATTTGAAATCCTCTCTAATGAAGTAGAGAATGATTAACTGTTAAGGATTTCACGTTGATCCAAGACATGAACAATAATCCAAAATTTGTGAAATCTAAGGACTGGGAAAAGTAAAACAGGTTAAGTTTAAAAGCTTCAATAATCAAACTAAAACCAAAACTCTAACCAAAGTTTTGTAGACAGATTATCCACCCCCACTCCTGCCAAAATCTAATAAACAGTAATTTTCTGTCCAAAATCTTTAGCATTTTGCAGTTCTTCTATGTCAGGTCTAGAATATTCTGTGTTCTGTTGAGCATTAAATTACTTAGAAATATAAGGCAGTACAACATAATGGTTAAAAAGAAGCAATCTGAAATCAGACTGGCCCAAGTTTATATTCTTCGTCCACCAATTTCTAGTACAATATGAACAAATCATTTACCATCTCTTAAATTCAATTTTTCCGTTTCATATGTTGATGTAAAAATTAAGTACATTGTATATAAAGTCATCAGCACAATGCTCAGTGCATGAAATAACAAAAAAAATTATGGAGTGTTCCTTCTCCTTATATAGATGATTTCAGTTATGACTCTTTTTGTTTCCCAAAACAAATATTATAACCATTATCATAGATTTTTTTCATCCGTTGTCCAAACCCCAGCCCTCTTATGACCTTTCACTTTTCTGCTTTTGCCTCTTATTCAAGGAAAAAATAAAATATCAGTGGTTTGCAATTATAATACATTTAAAAGTCTATAATAAATAACCAAATCAGTATGTGAACCTTGATGGAACCTTGGATATTGGGTGGAGGACTGTGAAGGGCATTATTAGGCCAATAGAAAAAAATATGTTTATAGACTAGATAGTAGAGTATTGAATAAATATTAAATTTCCTGCATATGGTAATTATATAGTGGTTATTTTGGGGAATACACTTTTTAGGAGAGACATGCTGAAATATTTCAGTGTGAAGTATCATCTTATCTGCAGTCAACTCTTAACTGACGCAGCAAAGAGAAAGAGAGGGAGATATGTGTTTACAAAGATACTGACAGAAGGGCACCTAGGTGGCTCAGTCCATTGGGAGTCTGACTTTGGCTCAGGTCATGATCTCACAGTTTGTGGGTTTGAGCCCCACATCAGGCTCTGTGTTGAGAGCTCAGAGCCTGGAGCCTGCTTTGGATTCTGTGTCTCCCTCTCTCTCCTCCTCCCCTGCTTGTGTTCTGTCTCTGTCTCTCAAAAATAAATAAACGTTCAAAAAAGATTTTTTCTTAAAACAAAGAAACTGACAGGTAAAATAAATGTGGTAAAATTTTGATAATTGGGGAATCTATATGAAGAGTATATGCATGTTTATTTGATAGTTTTCAAAATAAAAAGGTTAGAGAAAGTTTATAACAAAATGCAAAATGTTACACAAATTTGAGGAGTTTACCTACTACTACTACTATCATCATCACCATCATCATCATCCTTATCATCATCATCAGCTAGGAGGTAAGAAACAGTCCCATCGTTTATGAATTGGAAAATTTTAACAAGGACAGAGATGTAAAGAACACTGAAGCATTTAACGCTACTCATGCTCCTTTCTCTTAGTTTGTCAAACATCACATTTTTTATTTTTGTCCTTTCTAAAGTGTTGTTCCTTGAAGCACCTCTTCCTATTCATTAGACATTTCTCAGAGATCGCCTTACAGTCATTTCTATGGTTTCAATATCTATGTCGATAACTCACAAATCATCATCCACACTTTCTTTCATGAATTCCAAATCCATAGATCTCTTTTGTGAATATGCCCACTGGGACCTTGGACTCAACATGTATAAAAGTGAAAACTAATTGCACACCTTCTAAACCCCTCCTGCATCCCTCCTTAGTGGGGCCCCTCTCCTTTCCTCCCTCTCGTCTGACAATCAATCATTCACTACATCCAATTACACCTACCTCTCTAAACTAAGTGTCTCCAGCCCTTAATCCCTTGAGTTATGACTTTAATTAGTCCATCATTGGCACCTGCCTGAATTACCACACCTGTCTCCTTACTATTCCTAATCCCCTTCAATCCACTCTCTCTAAAGATGAATAAATTTCAAAAATATAGATCTCATCATGATATTCTTGGATTCAAAATTCTTCATTGGTTCCTTTTAGGAAAAGGAGCAAATTCCTTAGAAACTGACCTGTGCTGATCTCTCCAGAGGATCACAAATGTTTGAACTAGGAAGGCAGGATAGTATAGTGGTTTAGAACACAGACTCACTGAGTAAGTTTGGATTTAAATCCTGGTCTTACAACTTATTATTTCTGTAATCATGGACAATTACTTAATCTTTCTGTGCCTCAGTTTCCTCATCTATAGCATGGGGAAATGTTACCTATCTTATATGATAAGTATGAAATGAATAACAAATGAGTGCATATAAGGTAACTGGCAATTAGTAAGGATTCTATACTAGCTATTTTACTTATATTTCAGCCAGAATGAGTAACTGTAGTTCCCTGAATTCACCATGCCATCTCTTCCCTCTAGATCTTAGCAAATGCTGTATCTTCAGCCCAGAATGCCATTTCTTTAACCACCAAGGCCATCCCATTCCCTTGCCAGACTAACTCCTACTTCAGTCTTAGTTTACAAATCACTTCCTGAACCTCAAGATTGATTTAGATATCCCACCCCAGAGTATCATCCATGTTACATTTGTTATTGACAATGAATATCAAGAAGCATAATATTATTGCCCTAACTGTCTCTGGCAAGCTGTGAATACTCAATAATAACTGAATGACTGGTTAAGGGCAAAGAAGAAATTGCCAACAACTCATACTCATATTCCATCTCAAAGAATCTAGCAACTAGAATGGTATACAGCCTATGTATTCAAGCTCTCTGTGTATGTACCTATGAATAAAGATAGTAGTCTAAGAAGAATGGACAAGGTAGTTGTGATTCACTAAGGGTATGTGGTATGAATGGCAAAAAAGTTGACTAATACATGGGCTAGACAGAAGAACAATGGTCTAGAAAACCACAAACATCCCAACAAGCAATTCCATTACTGTAGATCATAGGTTAAATCCCTTATGATTATTTTTTTTAACACTTATTTTTGAGACACAAAGACAGAGACAAAGCATGAGTGGGGGAGGGGCAGAGAGAGAATGGGGAGACACAGAATCTGAAGCAGGCTCCAGGTTCTGAGCTGTCAGCACAGAGCTGGATGCGCGGCTCAAACCCACGAACTGTGAGATCATGACCTGAGCCAAAGTTGGATGCTTAACCGACTGAGTCACCCAGGCGCCCCCAAATCCTTTATGATTATTAAGAAAGCCATAGGTCTATTACGTTTTACTGAGTCAACTAAACAGACAATCCTCTAAGAACTTATTTCTAATCTTTAGGCGCCATTAATCCATACTTTTTCCACTACAACAAGTGTATAAATAGCTCACTCTTATATGAATCTTCTAAATTATATAAGAAAATGGATACAGCAAGAATAGGGATGTTTTTCCTTACAAATAAATTTATAACAGATTCTTTTAAATAGCAACATCACCTTATAATCATTGTTGTTTATTTAAAATTTACCACCTTCGGGGCGCCTGGGTGGCTCAGTCGGTTGAGCGGCCGACTTCGGCTCAGGTCATGATCTCGTGGTCCGTGAGTTCGAGCCCCGTGTCGGGCTCTGTGCTGACAGCTCAGAGCCTGGAGCCTGTTTCAGATTCTGTGTCTCCCTCTCTCTGACCCTCCCCTGTTCATGCTCTGTCTCTCCCTCTCTCAAAAATAAATAAAAAACGTTAAAAAATTTTTTTTTTAATTTACCACCTTCTATTTCTAAGAGAACAATGGACAAAATAAGATTCTCAGGATGTAATACACCATTCACTTAAAGGACACAAAGGTAGAGAAAGCTTCTGAGAATCTGGGATGGGACAGTTACCACACTTGGGCAGCAGATTTTGTATAAGTTGACTGACAGGTGAGGCAAATTAGGAAACATGTTGTTTTCCGACAGGAATTTACAAATTCATCTGCCAAAAATTTTGCCCTCAAACTAAATTTAAGTGTACACTGCATGAATTATCTTATAAATAACAAGGAATAACCTAAAAGGTAATGACTATATTTGTATAAATGATGAAATATTATGATTTAAAATATGCATTGATTTACAAAATGTTGGCATTAACACAACTTAAGAACCTTTACTTTTTTATGGATAGCTATTTATTGCATAAAGTTGAGGTACTCTTGAAGACAAGGAATTTGATTTAAAGATGTGATGACAACATGAACAGTGATGTAAAACCGTAGAGATAAGTATACAGTACATCAATTCTCACATAAAACATACTAACTGATACTTACCACTATAAAATGCATAATCAGGTGTTTTTACGTAACTTAAATGGTTAAGATTCATTGAAAAAATGTTCCTTACTTGTTCATTAACTTTCTTCTCTTTCTCCAACTCCTTTTCCATGTCCTCCAATTCTCTATCTTTTTGTTCCAATTGCTTTTCAAGTTGGCGAATTTCATCACGTAAAAACCGAGTGTCACGACCACCTGCAGATTGCTGAGCCATCTTAAATTAAACCAAAACTATAAATCAATCTCATTATAATTGGAGAATCAACAACAAACTGACTTTAAATTTGTATTATAATCAGCACCAGATGTTTAAAATCATGTTAGCTTAAGAACCTGTTTTTAAAACTGTTAATTTGAGCTTTAGTTTGCAGACTGGCAAGCCCTTAAACTTTTTCTGAGCCACCCACAGCTACAAATGGACTGTCAATCATTCAGGCTCTATTATAACCACTGAGCCACAGACCCCAGACTAAACCACACAGGCAGAGAACACAGGCAATGAGCTATGAAGGCTTCTCCTGAGCATCAGAACTCTGAAACCAGGCTACAACTCACCAGGGCCTCCACCCAGTCGCTGACCTCTGTTGCTCTTAACCTGCCCTTTCCCTCAGACTCTCTTTAGACCATTGCTGTCTAACAGGACTTTCTAGGATAATGGAAATGTTCTCTGCACAGTAGAGTACTACAGCCACTACCTACATGTGGCTTTGAGCACTTGAAATGTGGCTACTGCAACTACAGAACTGAATTTTTAATTTTAATTGTAATGAATTTAAGTTTAAATAGCCACTTGCAAATAACCACAAGTGATTAGTGTTACTGTACTAGATTGGCTTAGACTAAGGTCATCTTTAAAATCTTGTGCCAGATTGGGCACCTGGCTGGCTTAGTAAGTAGGGCATTCAACTCTTGATCTCATGGTCATGAGTTCGAGCCTCACATTAGGGGTAGTTTACTTTAAAAAAAAAAAAAAAAAAATCTCATGGCAAATTAAATCCATTTCACTTCATGTTCCTGTTATTTGGACTCATAGTCCAAAACATCCTTTTGTCATCTACCTGTCTCACATTCATCTCTTTACAATACAGTTGTCTTAATCCTATATAATACTTTTCTCACTTTTTTCCTCCTTCAGAAAACCTTCCATTGTGCTCTCAAAAATCAAGATAAATTTTTTATACCCCCAGCCCTTTTACTGAATCATACTCTCCATCTCCCTGCCTTAGGTCCAATTTGGTTCCTTTAATATACTAATTCCTTTGGAAGTCTTTTAATTGGGAGATGCTCATTCTTTCACATCCCATAGACCTTAGGGTCAAGACATGGTGTTGATTTACCTCAACCTGCAACTTCCAGGCTATCCTTCCTCCATCATTTTGTGAAAATTCCAGCTGCTTTGAATTCCACATGATATCCAGTTATCTAATCCCTACCTACTCAGGGTAGTAGCAAACTACTAACTTCCCAACTGTTCCCTCTCAAAATTTATTGAGAATTTTTGGCACATGGCTCCTAGTCTTCCACAAAAAGCCCCACTAAGCAGTTTCCACATCCATATAACTCTCATTCTGGTCTCTCTCTCTCACTTTTTTTTTTTTTTTTTTTTACATGCTTCTTGAATTCACTATAGCCTCCCACTTTCATGCCCACACCAGAACATTGTGCCAGCAGAAACATTCTCTCATGATTCCTAGTATACCTGCCCTCTGACCTCACAGGACCCTCTCTAACCTCTGGACTCCTCTCTAACCTCTCCCACCAATCAAATCTTGATTTCTTTACCCATCAGCTGAGATTTCATAATCACCACATCAACCACTTTCTTACTAGTATCTCCCACTCCCACAGCCCTATCCTTCCATTCCACAGCAGGTACCTGGCTAAACACCAACAGAATGAATCCAACTTCAGAATTAATTTAGTAAGTATTAACTGAGAGTGGCTGATATTCTTCTAGGAGATGGATATACAGTAGGGGATAAAAAATAACTCCTCCCAGTTCACAGTTAATAAATAAAAGAATCAGGATTTGAACTCAAATCATCTGACTCTATATCTCCTAATCTCCACTTCATTCTCCACTATTTTTGAAGCTTAATCTTCCTTAAAATTTGACCATATATCTTCCCCTCTTATTTTTAGCAATCCCTCCAATCTCTCCACTTCCAGGTACTAAACCTACAAACATAAAAGCTTCTATACACATCCATTCTTCCTATTAAAAAGAAGGTCTTTTCTCCCTTTTAAAGGCTAATTTTTGTAGCACATTCCTTCCCACATTCTCAGGAATTTCAATGTCTTGGTTCCTTAACACTACATTCATATTTTGGCTCTTAGCTTTCTCAAAAGCTACTTCTTCTGCCATATCCTTCTGTCACTATTCCTCAAATTCCCATATGCCTCCATGCCAGCTCAGTTATTAGTAATCTTCTGTATAACCCTCTAGTCTGTAAACTTCAGGTTATTTAACGTTTTTATTTTGTTCACAACTGAATGCTCAATTCTTAGAATTTAAGGTATGTAATAAATATATAATATATGTTGAACAATTAATTATGAACACAATATCACTCTTGTGATTTTCCAGACAACAGAAAATTGTAAAAGTATTAATTCAAAGTAATGAAATTAACAATTACACCCTAGGGAAATACAAAAGGACATACCTCCAGTTCATTTTCCAGTTTCATTACTTTAGTTTTTAATTGATTTTCTATTAAAAAAAAAGTTTCAATTAGTCAGATTTATCTCAAAACAAACTTTTACATAAATTTCAATAAAGTAATAAAATTATTTTTAAAGACTCCATCATGATTGTAATAAGGTAACATAAGAGAAAGTAACTTCTATACCTCATCCATAAAACAGGAGTTCTACACATGTCTTTCAAAGTAAGTTGGGAATACACACATTTTATAGAATATGTTAAACGGAGTCCCCTATTGGACACTATGATAAACTTCTTCCAGGGCATTACCGAATTTTGCTTGTTCTTCTCCAGCTTTTTCAACTTCCTCCAAAGCTAGTTCTACTTCTTGAGCTTTCATCTAAACATTTAAAAAGAAAAGTTATTTCAATATGCCTTTACAAAAGCACTGAAAACAAGGACTTTGTTTCATTTGCTTTCCTAGTATTTAATGCCTTCAGTACCTGGGATATGGAGATTTTCAGTAAATGTTTGTTGAATAGATGACTTTCTTATTTAAGGATATGACAGCTTCAAAATATCTTTGATTCCTCTTTTTCTCCTCAATCTCATACGTGGTAATGTAACTTTTCTAATGTTCTAATTTTTCCGTAATGTTTTCTACTATCTTTTCCTATTCCAATTGTCATTATTCTAGTCCAGAATCTTATGTTTAACCTCCTTCACAACGTTCTGTCTAAACAGCTTCAATTCCCTTCATTCTGTCCTTTTAACATACCTAGTTTAGCCTTCCTAAGGAATACTTTTGAATCAATCAATTGTGGCTCAAAAATCCTAACAGCTCCTCATAGGCAATAGCATAAAATACACTTAGACTACTGTAAACTATACCCAACATTTATTTTCGCTACAATTTATTAACTTTCTGCACCTGTCTCCTCAAATGTAAAGAATAAGCACATTTTCTAGTCCCAGTTTTTATTTAGGGTGATTTCTACCTGCAGTATACTCATTGGCCTTTGCCCTTTATGAGGCCTCTCACACCAAAATCTCTCCCCCTCCTAACAAATCCCTACAGAAGTCATTCATAGTTTTCATTCTGACTTCAGAATTATGTTAACATAATTAACAAAGGACCTCCGTATGTTATTTTTAAACACCCCCATCCTGTTTCCCTTATACATTCTTCTAGGAACTTTAGAGCTGAAACTAGCAATGTTTTTCACACTAAAATCCTCAATCCACATTTGAAGCAATCTCATTTTCAGTGATCTTGGTACTTTCATAAAGATTAACTTATTTAAGAACAGTTCCTTAAACGTCCTCTAATAGTCAAAACCATTGTTAAAACCCACAGCATACAAACCTTCATTAGTGATTGAGTAATTCTGAAAAGGTGTATCACATTTTCTTGACTTGCATGTTTTAGCTCACTTATTTCCACCTAAGTAAAGAGAAAGCAACTATTTTATATTTTATAACCCTTAGGCAAAATATGAGAACTCTTCCATTTGTGACATTCATTGATTTCGTGGACAACTTAATCATAGTTGTGCGTGTATGTACACACACAACTATGTATTGTTTATCAGTTAAGCACCTTGGATAAGGAAACCAGTAAATTATCTGCCAATTCTTCTTGACGAGGCAGGTCATCTGGGTCAACTTTTATTATTTCTTTCCAGTTTATATTAGGTGGCATCGTGAAATCTTTCACTGCGCTTTACCTTCTGTAACAAAACAGGTGGGTATTAGCATTTTCAATGTAAACAACATTACTGTTTTTGTAGATTACATCATTATAACTCTAAGATGTTAGCAAAGAGCAATGGCTCCTTAATTGTATGACGGATATACATATATACAGATATATATAGCCTTGATCAAAATTACAGCTGGCACAAACCAGCAGATGCTGCACCAGCTGAATAAACTACAAGTTCCCTTCCTAAGACTCATCTAGATAAGAACTAAGGTTCTGCGTCTCCTCCTCTACGCCCCCCCTTACCACTAGAGGCGCTCGAATATCTAATGGTGCCAAGCGCGGGGCTGCCTGGAAGGCTGAAAATGAATCCTGATTCGGAGAAGCAGGAACTGGGGGTAAAAAGGCTGCGGAAACGGCTGAAATGGGCGCAGGTAGGCCGAGGAAACCAGGGCCGAAGCTAGAAGACAAATGGGTCGCCAACCAAAGACTACGGAGCAGGGAAGCTAGGCTGTTACATACGGGCCCTGAGGCTTAAAGAACCTGCTTGGAAAGAAACTGGCTGCTCCCTCTCACCAAAATCCACCCACCTAACCAAGGATGGCAACCAGCAGCGTCCCCTCATCTGCCGCACGGACCAAGCTTGGTCCCGCCGCTACGCCCGACCGCTCCACAGCGCGCTTCCACCGGGTCTCTGGATCCCGCCAACTGGTCCAGTGCAATCAAGAGCGGCAGCGGCTGCTAGGCGACACCATTCCCCACCCAGCTAAAGACGGAACAAGGCCCCGGATGCGAGGGGAGCCTACATTTCACGACCTTGGGTGATGCTTTGCGTTTAGATTCTCCTGCAAGGTCCCTTGTACTCTCTGTTAAAGACTGGGAGAAGGTGAGGGATGAGGACTCCAAATCCCAGAGTGCAGTTCTGCGTGCAATATTTGTGCATGCTGGGAAATGAAGTCTCTGAGATGTGGAGGTAGGCCGTTCCCGGCGTGCAATGCGGGAGGCTGCGACGGTGCTGGGGTGGTGGGGGAACGACCCGGAGGCGGGAGGCGCAGTGGCTGAGGCGCGTGTGCGCTGGTGACCAGAATTAGATAGACCATGACTGTGCCTTCGGTGGCGTCACTCGCTGGGCCGCTTTTCCTGAGATTTCCCTAAGCCGTCTCCTGGTGGAACTGCTCCCAGGTGAGGTCGGGCTACGGGTCAGCGGCGGGGGAGGAGTTGAGGGGAGCGGTCCCGGCTTAACGAAGCTCGTGCTTTGGGGCGGAAGGACTCGGTCCAGGTCTGAAGAGGTGGGAAGCACCCTTCTCCTTAGGGGTTTGCAAACGTTCCCCGGGTGGTGCCCTCTGTAAGAAGAAAAAGTTTTAGTTTTCTTTGCTCTCAGAATCCATTCAGTATAGTGGAGTGGGGCCGCGCCGCCAAGATCGTGATTTCGGGGTGAGTAAAGAATCGAGAAAAGGACACATTCTTTTCTGTCCGCCTTACCTGTAGCACCGTAGCCTTCGTGGATCGGAGGACCTGAAGGTTGAGGTACTGGCATAGAGTGAAGGCTCCAGAGAGGGGAGTTCAGAATTTGTCCAGGCTACTGCTGGGGTGGAGAGAGAAGGGCCTCAGTATTCACCAGCCCGGAAACTGTCACTTGCTTGGTTACCGAAGATGCCCTTATATGAAAGTGTTCTCAGGTGTTTACAGTTCTTTTGGACAAAGTTTCCCCATCCTGCTGCGCTCAGCCATTCTGAAATATAATACACTAGTAGGTAACTTTCTGAAAAAGCCTTAAACTTGAAATGACATTTTCAACTGTTTGGACCATTGCCTCTTACAGTTATCTTCTTTTTAGGACTTTTTCTTAATTGTAATTGATATATTTTCCTTCTGAAAATATACAGATTTTTTTCCAAACCACGTGTTTGGGTAAAACAAATAGCTCAGTAAAAAATAAAAACATACCGATTTCGTAAGATACAAATCTGATGAATGTCTTTAAAATGTAGGAATGATGATTTTGTTGTATCCTTTACGGAGATTATATGCCACATAAAGTTCATTATCTTTTTCACATGCTTACATTACATCCCCAGAACCTGCGTACCTTGTAACTCTAAGTTTTACCTTTTGACTAGTCTGTTCTTTGTTTCAATGAGTTCGTTTTTGTTTTTTGGTTGTTTTGGTTTTTGTTGTTGTTGTTGCTGTTGTTTTAGATTGCACATGTTAGATCATACGGTATTTGTCTTTTTCCGTCTGACTTATTTCACTTAGCATAATGCTCCCAGGGTCCTTCCATGTTGTCCCAAATTGCAAGATTTCATTCTTTTCATGGCTGAGTAATGTTCCATTGTATGTATATACCACATTTTCTTGATTCATCTGCCAGTGGTCACTTAAGGTATTTCCACGTCTTGGCTATTGTAAATAATTCTGCAATGGATATGGAGGGTATCTGCAATGGATATCTCATCTAGATAGTGGTTTCATTTGCTTCGGATGTATATCCAGAAGTGTAATTGCTTGATAATATGGTAGTTCTGTTTTAAATCGTGAGTGACCTCCTGGCTGTTTTCCATAGAGGCTGCACTGGTTTACATTCCCACCAACAGTGTGCGAGGGTTCTCTCTTCTCCACATCCTTGACCACAGTTGTTATCTTTTGTCTTCATGATGACAGTTAACTGACAGGTGTGCGGTGGTGTCTCAGGGTTTTGATTTGCATTTTCCTGCTGTAGTGATATTGAGCACCTTTTCATGTACCTGTTGGCCATTTGTAAGTCTTTGGAAGAAGTTCTTTTGTTTTTTCGTTTGTTTAAATGTTTATTTTTGATAGAAAGAATGGGAGAGGGGCAAAGAGAAGAAGACAGAGAATCCCAAGCAGGCTCTGCCCTGACAAAAAAAAAAAAAGAAACTCTGGGCTCAAACTCACACACCTGTGAGGTCAAGACCTGAGCTGGAATCAAGAGTTGGACTCTTAACTGACTGAGCCACCCAGGTGCCTATGCCTGTTTTTAAATCAGATTCTTTTGTTTTTTTTGCTGTTGAGCTGTTTAAGTTCCTTACATATTTCAGATACTAATCCTTTATCAGATGTATGATTTGCAGGTATTTTCTCCCATTCCATAAGTTGCCTTTTCATTTTGTTAATAGTTTGGTGTGCAGAAGCTTTTTAATGTTGTCCCACTTGTTTATTTTTCCTTTTTGCTTTTGGTTTCAAATCCAAAAAAAAAAAAAATCATTGTCAAGGTCAGTGTCGAGGAGCTTACCTTTATGTTTACTTCTAGGAGTTTTATAGTTTCGGGTCTTACATTCAAGTCTTTAATCCATTTTGTATTGATTTTTGTGAGTACTGTAAGATTATGCACTTTCATTCTTTCACATGTGGCTCTCCAGTTTTCCCAACACCAGTTATTAGACTCTACTTTCTTCCTTACGTATTTTTGGTCCTTTGTTCATTTCTGGGCTATCTTGTTCCATTAATCTATATATTTTATGGAAATGCCATAACTATACAAATGCCAATACTATAACTTTGTCACACTATCTCACTTACTCTTCATCACAGTCCAGTGGAGTAGGTGCCTATATTGTCCTCATTTTCCAACTAAGTTAAAAAACTTAAGCTTGGAGAAGTTAAGTACTGTGCTTAAATAGTGTGATATTGGGCATGGATCTTTCTGGCTGGAGAACATTCTCTTGACTGCCATACTACCTCCTCAGGCATGCTGGGACCAGTATCTGTGGAGTGCTTCTTCTTCAGTCTTGCTGTCTGTAGTAAATATCACATTCTAATGATGTAACTTTGTTTACTCAAGAATTTGAATTACGTTTTTCATGTTCAGTTTTTAACTCATAATTTAGCAAGGAAGAGATGAGATCTAATCATGTGCTTAAAACTGCATATTTATTTTCGTGGAATCTGATTTTTCTGTAGCACCTTGTTTTTTTTCTTGTTTTTCATTCATTATCACTATTCTGTATATTCATTTACTAGTTTCGTTTGTCTGTTTTCATCTTTACTACCCTTAGTTCCCCTCATCCTCTTGTTCACATTTATATTGCCAGCATCTCAAGGTACCTGGTCTAATGGTAAATTTTATTTTCACTTTTCAGAAGTGAAAATAAATTCAGAGAACCTAAGTAATTTCCTAATAGTTAATGAATCCAAGACTGTTACCCAGATCTCAATTACAGTCCTGACAAAATGCAAAATCTTGCTTAAATTTCATTTTTTTTTACTCTAACAGTATTTTTGAGCTTGTACACTGTCCTAGCATTGACTTATAACCTCCTTAGGAGCTTTCCAGGTGTAATCCGAAACTGGCTTCTGAACATGGAGGGCAGAGAGACAAAGGGGAAGGCCATTCCAGGTTGGAAGGTGGCAGCTTCACTAAGTAAAGGGTACTTACCTATGAGGCTTGTCTTGCATAGTGGAAAGACTAATGAACCCCTGCACTCACCCAATCTGAAAAGTTTATATAGAGAGGCCTTAATTGGGTTCAGTCAAGTATATTGTGCAGGTGTTCTCAACACCATATCATTATCTCAAGGCTATGTCCTTGCAGTAGCCTTTGGGATAGCAAAGCTTGCATGAAAAGCAAACAACCCACATTCCAACTGGAGGGGACAGATCACTTGGGCCCAATTTATAGATCAGCTGGCAGTCACATTTGTTTTTTGTTTTTTTTAAGTTTATTTTGGTGTGCAGGTGGGGAAAAGGCAGAGGGGGAGAAAAAGAGAATCCCGAGCTGACTCTGTGCTGTCAGCACAGAGCCCTATGCGGGGCTCAATCCCACAAACATGACCTGAGCCAAAATCAAAAATCGGAGGTTTAACCAACTGGCCCACTCAGGCCCCCCTGTCAGTCACATCTTTTCAATGACCTTCCCCAACAGCTAGACAAGGGCGATACAACAGGAAACAAGTTTGCTATGGTCTAGGTTCTTATGCATTATAGTATGTACGTAGCTGTGAATCAAATTTAACTCAAGTTCTACTTCAGTCACTCTAATTTTGAGGAAAATCACTAAAACTGTTATTTTTTTTATCATATTTTCTGCATCAGTCAGTTTTTACCAAGAGAAGAGTGATACCAAGAGATGTGATAATTTTATAAATGTCCCTGCTACAGGAATACTTGCCTGGACCTGCCTTCTGTCTTCTCTCTGGTTTTATGAGCAGTTTTATTTAATCAAAATCATTTCACAAAAAAGACTTTCCCTTTTGTAATTGCTACCTCTGTTCCCTGTATCAGTCAACTAATTTTGTTCAGATGTTATTTCCATTCCCTTTTTTGCTGCTTTATCAAGAAAACGAATGGTAGGTTATTTTCCAGCATCTATAATAAAGCATAACCATGAGAACTTTAGTATCCACTGTGTATAAAATATTTCATTTAGTCTGTTCTAGTAGAGAAGACTCAGTGTGCAGCAAGCTGACGCTTGTCTCTTGACATGAGACTGGAAAGATTAGGAAGAGTCAGAGTAAATACTTCATAAACTTTGCAGGCCAAAGTTTTATACACTTTAAAATAGTCATAAAATATAGATTATTCTTATTGAAGAAGATCATGAAATTATTGAACTGAGAGAACTCTACTTTCCAGGTTAAATAGTCACAAATTCATATAAAATTTTCCTGTAGGTTTATTTTTTCCACAGTTGTACTACTGGATTTTTAGAAAAAGGGGTACATGGTAACAAACACCTATGAGAATCTCATCTTTGATATAATGGTCAAGTAAGCATTTTTGCTTTCCTTTCTTTATGTTTAACAAGCATGTAAGGTACTATCATCTCTAGGTAAAGAAAGAGAAGCATTGAACCCCCTCTCCATGTCACAGGGCTTCTCATTTGCAGTGAGCTTGAGCTTGGAGCAGAAGACAATCCCTAAAGTTAAATCAAGTTGAGGGTTTTGATTATTATGTTGGCATTGAGCACGTCAATTACTGAATGGAACTGTTTGCAACTTAATGTGATTGTATAACTCTTAATTACCTAACTATATTTAGAAATCCTGGGAACTGTCCAAGTTTTTAAAAGTAACATTTTATAACCTTATGTTTTGTAAACCTTTAAATTCAACCTAAAAGTCTTATTATGTTTGTAAACTTACACGCCCCCCCCCCACCCCCTTTTTTATATAACTCAAATTGAAAGGACTAAATGCATAAGCTACATTTAAAACTTGGTTAAATTGCCTTAATTTAAAATTTCATTTATAATTTTAATGTATTTTTATTATTTTTTTAATGTTTATTTTTGAGAGAGGGCATGAGCATGGGAGGGGCAGAGAGAGAGGGGGAGACAGAATTTGAAGCAGGCTCTGTGCTGAGAGCAGAGAGCCAGATAGGAGGCTCAAACTCAGGAACCCGTGAGATCATGACCTGAGCCGAAGTCGGATGCTTAACCAACTGAGCCTAATTTTTATTCAAGGATTCAAGACACCTGACTTAAAAAGCAAAATTTTCTCAATACTTAAAACAATTTGTATACACCTAATAAATTAAACTTAAAACTATAGCAACTCCCAAGTCCTTACAAAAATTCCAATATATTTGCAAACTTGGCTAAATTAGTATACTTTTCAGCTAAAAAGCCTAAATCCACAAACTGCATGGCCAATAATTTAATATTATGTATATTTTACATATCATTGTGTCATATAAAATTGCATTTTAAATTCTTTTTGAAGCTAATATATCAAGAGTCTACAGTGTATAAGATTCTTCTGAACAATATAAGTACTCTAATAATCAAATACATGTTAATTCCCAAATATAACTGTGAAGTAGTAAAACCACAGGTTTAATTTACTCCTATTTCCTCTATTTATTTTAATTTTTCCTGTGGTGAGAATGTTTAACCAAATAGTTTAACAGCAGTTTGGGGTAAGAACTCCAAGTGTCACCAGGTCAGGGACCTGACATTATTTATGGGAGAGAGGTTTCTGACCGATACACAAGACCTGATTTTCATCTATCCCATGGTGGATGTTCTGAGTTGTTTTGTTTTCCTAAATTTCAATTACACACACACACACACACACACACACACTGTAAGAGTAACATGGTTCTCACCCATTCGGTGCTCTGTTTATATCTTCTTGGGAGTGTTGTTCAAGAACTTTCTGACCTATTCTAGTATGAAGTGGTTAGTTGACTTGCTTGCATGGTTGTCATTCTGGGTATTTCTTTTTTTGCTTTGTTTTGTTTAGTTTTTGTTTTCTTCTGGGTATTTCTTTTGTTGCTATCTTGCATTGGATCCCGTCTCCTGATTTCCCTCTCTCTGTTTCTTAGTATACTCCCTAATTTTACTGGTATACATCTTCTATTAGTTTCCTGAAAAGAGGAGACAGAGGTAATGTTTTTAAGACCTTGAATGTCTTAAAATATTTTTATTCTAGTTTCTTAGTTGGGTAATTTGTGTTTATTAACATAGAATTTTAGGTTGGAAATTATTATCCCTCAGAAACTTGAAGCATTACTCCCTTTTTCTTCTGCATCTAGCTTCCAGTACTAGTGAAAGAAAAAAAAAAGATTTGTTTGGATTCATAATCTTTGGTATGGAACCTGTTTTCTTTGTGGAAACTTTTAGAGTCCTTTTTGTTTGTTTCCAGAGTTGTAATATTTTATAAGATTCTATACCAGTTTGTAAAAAAGAGCTGGAGTGTCTCAAAATGTATATAGACAGACTTCTGGTTAACCCTCATTTTCAGTTTGCTACCTTTCTTCTGACTTGTGTCTTCTGTGTCAGACACCTTGTATTTCACCTATTTCAGAGAGGAAGTCTCTGATCTTCTCCTCTGCTATAGAAGAGGTCACTTGCCTGTACCCAATGGGAAAGGGGTCTAAATTCTAACAAATCCATATGTTCCAACCTATTTCTTGAGATCTTGTCACCAGTTTTGAGATTGATGCTGGCAGGGATGCAAAAAACTTTTTAAGTTTTCCACCTTAAGCTTTAGATTCACTTTCCTGAGCTCTGTTAGGTTACTTGCTAAATTTTGTTTTTCCAGCTTCCAAAACTTGCTATGATTGCCCCTCCAGTGGTGTTTATCCTTGGGAATTTATACCCCCCTTTCTTTTCTCTTTTAATACTTTGTCATTTTAGTGTGTAGTTGAGAATGAGTGAGGCAAATAATGCCTGGTCAGTCTCCAATCTTTAAACAAGTGCTATCAGCTTTTTCTATGATAATAAGGTATAAGGTCTTACTCTTTAGAGATGATAAATCACTTGTGTACTCAAGATAAACCCTTAGATAATTTTTCTTTTAGTTAAAACTATCCTTCAAAAGGTACAGCTAATTTCTTTTGGTGATTGGTAGCATTGGATTTTGCATTTCTTTAAGTGTAATATATTCTAAGGTTTTCCTATCCAATTCTAAAGGCACTTTAATAGGCTTGTGTGTGTATCTTTATATAAACTTACGTCTGATTTTAAATCTCTCTCTGCCCTCCCTACTGTATTCTTCCTCTCTACATCTAGGCCAGATGTATATCAGGCCTTAGATCTTCTGGCTCTGTGAGTGATGTATTTTTTCTTCTTGCTGCTATAACAAATTATCACAAACATGCTGGCTTAAAGTAACAAAAATTCTATTTATTTATTTTTTTACTGTTTATTTATTCTTGAGAAGAGAGAGCATGAGCAAGGGAGGGTCAGAAAGTGGGAGACACTGAATCCCAAGCGGGCTCCAAGCTGTCAGCACAGAGTACGATGCAGCGCTCAAACTCAGAAACCGGGAGATTATGACCTAAGCTGAAGTCAGACGCATAATGGACTGAGCCACACAGGCGCCCCAACAAATTTATTTTATAACTAAGGACATGCAAAATGGGTTTCACTAGACTAAAATTGAAATGTCAATAGGGCTGTGGTCCCTTTAGAATCTAATGAAGAAAGTGGTTTTTTTGCCTTTCCACCTTCTAGAGGCTGCCATCATTCCTTGCCTTATGGCCCTAGCCTGCTGTCACATCACTCTCATCTCTGCTTTTCTGACTCTTCTGCCTGCCTTTTGTAAGGTTTCGTGTCATTGAATTGGCCCACCAGATAATTAAGGATATAATCTCTTCATCGCAAAACCCTCCATGTAATCACAACTTGTAAAGTCTCTTTTGCCATGTAAGGTAACATATTCACAGGATCAGGGGATTTGGATGTGGACAGTTTGGGAGGGGGGCATAGTTCTATCTTCCACAAGTGATGAGCCTAAAATGATCCTAATGATACTACTCAAGCTAAAAAAGTAGATCATCAGCTTGTTTTTCAAGAGTACCCTTATTTTAATTATAGGGCTGATTCTTCAGTATCATCCAGTTATTATAGTGCCTTTTACTCTAAACCATTCTCTCACTGAATCCTTTATTTAAAAAAAAAAAAAATTATTTTGAGAGAGCACCAATGAGAAGGGGCAGAGGGGGTGGGAGAGAATTGCAAGCAAGCTCTGTGCTGTCAGTGCAGAGCCAGACACGGGGCTCCATCCTTTGCATCCATGAGATACGTGACTTGAGCTGAAATCAAGAGCTGGATGCTTAACCGACTGAGCCACCCAGGTACCCCTCACTGAATCCTCTCTAAAACAATGACTTAATTATGAATTTTCATGTGTGAAGCCCATTCCCTATATTAAAACCATTTGTGGTAAAAAGAAAAAGAAACACTATTTAGAACTGGGTTTTAAGCTTATATGGGCCAGATAACATAAATCAATCAAACAAGTCAGGGTTAAAGACAAGACGATACTTAAATGGCTAGTATACAGCTAGCTTAGGCTTAGAATTCCTATAGAGACATTTAAGACAGATATGTTTAAAAGGTTTTAACCAAACCAAGGCTGTGGGCTGCAAGTTTGGACACCTGATTTAGGTAATAGTTGATCTTCTAGTATATTAAGTATTAAAATAGAAGTTTCAAGATACATTTCAGAAAATCCATGTTCAATGTTTTTTCAAATATTTGTTTTCCCACAAAAATTTACTGTTCTTCCCACTAAGATTTATTTACTACTCCTTGAGTAGACCATACTAGTTTTTTTTTAAGTTTTTTGTATGTATATCTGTTTCCCTGAGTAATCTGACCTGTGACGACTTATAAGGAATTCACTATCTAGTTAGCTAGAGATATAAATCCAGAGATTAAGTAAGTGGTGTGATTGTAGTAGAGGTTTGAAATTCATGAAGCAGCAATTAATTTTAAGTTAGAAATTTGAAGAGTGAGCAGCTAATGCTTTTTAGAGGTGGATGATATTTGAGCTGAGCTTTGAAATATTCTCAAGGAGAATTAGCATTCGCTATTTTACTTATCCTTCTACTAAAATTTTACTTACTTGAAAAAAATGATGCTTATTTTATTTTCATGATTTTTCCCTCCTAGATTTTATCCACAAGTGCTTGTGGAAAAGATGGCTGATATTAACCTCAAAGAAGTAACCTTAATAGTAGGTGTGGTTACTGCCTGCTATTGGAACAGCCTCTTTTGTGGTTTTGTTTTTGATGATGTTTCAGCAATACTGGATAATAAAGACCTGCATCCATCTACACCTTTAAAAACTTTATTTCAGAATGACTTCTGGGGAACCCCTATGTCTGAGGTAAGTAGTTATTTATTGCTTATATGTATCTCAGATTTTAAATAATTCTAGTAGTTTATTACTCGTAATTCTCTATCGACATTGGCATCATAGCATTTATGAATTTGTTTCCCAAAAATTTGTATGTTAGATAGGAAGTTGAAGATGTGGTTATCGTCTTTAAAGCAGTACATGGTTCTTTCCTTAGTTGTATACCTTGGTTTAATCTTTTTAAAAATAATATATGTGTGTGAAAACCAAACATATTAGGATACGAGTAAGTGTAAACAAATCTATTTCTTGCTAATTTTCTCTTTTTCCATGATTCAGGCCAAAGAGATGACCACTTTGGATATATTTAACCATCTGAAAATATGTGACTTCAGTATAAATAGATTAGACTTTTTTTTTGAGAGTGATAGTGCATGTGTGCACTCACGTGATCATGAGTTTAGGAAGGGCAGAGAGAGAGAGAATCCCAAGCAGGCTTTAAATATGGAAGTCTCTCAAGGGTGGGGGTGAAGTCTGTCATTCCTTTAGTGACAGCACATAAGTATTTTTTCTTGTTAAAAAGCAGACTTTATTTTCTTAAACCTTCCTGTTCTCACCTAATTCTAGCCTTTAAAAAAAATACATATTTGATAATGAGTAAAAAATAATGGTTCTATAATAAGATACATTATTTTCTAGTCAGTTTATTTCCTTCTACCTTTTATCCCCAGAGACCCTTAGAACTACGTGTCCATTCCTACAACTTAAGCTAGTATCTGTTGTGATATTAATCATGGCATTGAGATTTTAAACTGAAAGGTTAGCTGGCTAGATTAAAGGTCTCATGAAAGTTATCATACCTTCGTGTCAATATGATTTCCTCAGCTTTACAAATACAATATTTGATTTTGTTCAAAGCACCTATAAGTGGGCACACTAAGAAAATACTCATAATAATAAACTCAGACAAAATGAATGAACAAATTAGAATAACAATATATGGTGGAGATTGGTGCTTCCTCCTGTTTTCAGATGGGCATCTTCTTTTCCTGTTGGGAAACATGCCACTAGGGAAAAATTGTTCTGAATAGTATTTAGGTATTATATGTTTTCTTGACAAGCCTGGAATTAGCACAAAGATCTAATGGTTGATGTCATTAAGTACTGATAGGCTAGAGGCCTGTGTGCAGATCACCAAACATTTATATAAGGATTTTTGTGCCAGTATAGAGCTTAAAGACACATTTTGGGCTTAGAACATTCTCGTGAACTGTATGAATACTGGCACATTAGGGATCTTTAGACTCCTTTTGGCTTCTCAGTGTTTAGATCATCTCTTTTATAAACCCATTCTTTAGATAGTAATACTCTGTTTTTGAATGGTTCGGTGGATTATAAATCCGGCTGCATATTACAGTTGCCTGGGGCACTTAAAATGTTACCAAGGCTCTACTCAAACTTGTTAGTTACAGTTAGCTCAGAATGGGATGTAACCATCAATATTTTTGTCTTGTTCTTTTTGTGTGTGTTCGCTTTTTTATTGTAGGATTTTGGGGGGATAGAGGATTGGGTGTTTCTTAAGTTATCCAAGTGATTCTCTGGTGCAGCCATGGTTGAAAACCACTGAGCTGTAATGAGCCACTCTTGTCTGGCATTTGGCCTACAATATATCTATCTTAAGGTAATGTTTGCAAATAATCCCATTGCACTAGATATTGCCTCAACTATATGGAGATTCACATTAGCAGGGAACTGTCAGCTAATTCACTCATTATATTCATGCCTATGTTTCTATTGCCACCTAATAATATGAGTAATTAAATTTTCTTTTAATATACCTGAATTTAATAATGATCTATATTATTTTGTTTGTAATATAGCTGTTTTACTGTACTTTCGAAGAGTAAACCTGTTATCTACTATGCTAATGATTATTTGTCATAGCAGAGTCTCAGATTACTAATGAATTGTGTAAATACAGTAAAATACTGGTTTGTGAGCATAATTTGTTCTGGAAACATGCTTGTAATCCAAAGCACTTATATGTCAAAGCAAATTTCCCCATAAGAAATAATGGAAACTCAGATTTGAGTTTTACAAATACAATATTTGTAAACTCAGATGATTTGTTCCACAACCCAAAAATATTCATATAAAAATGATTACAATACTGTAATGTCGTAGACTCTGGGCCTAGAGTTCTTTCTTGTCTAGCAAGAAAGCGAGATGCAGGATTAAAATGCAAAAGATGGCTAATGTCCGGGAGAAGACAAGAGCCCCTGATTAAGGGTCCTTGCTCCTTTCTTATTAGGATCAGAAGGCTTACAAACATGGTGATGAACGTGCAGAAAGAGAGAATGAAACTGTAAACATTAACTCATGGACTCATGGGAAAGGGGATCTTGAAGATATGCAGGGTTAGGGGTTTGGGTTAATACAAAACAAAAAATCCTGGTGCCCAGAGGAAGGTTGTTTACAGCAGACCTCAGGCACCACCTGTTTACCTAAACTTGTCTGGGGACAAGAAAGGTGGAACATGTAACCTCAGAGTCAACTAGGAACCTTTCTTTTGTTAATTAGCTCTGCTCTGGGCAGCTTTGCCCTGCAGTGGTCTATAGCCCTATTTACCTGTTTACCTAATTTGGTCCTTCTGCAAAAGCAGCTTTCTGCTATAATACTAAGTTGGGGAGTTGGGGGGGGGTGGGGGAGGGGGCGGGTGGTATCTTCCCTGAATACCAACCTTATTTACCTCATATACTTTTATATTGGGGCATTGGCCCACCCTCTCTATACTTACTTACCTAATCTTGTTTACCCAAATTTGGGTGTGAGTATCCTATGGCTTTTTAATTCTTTATGCCTTGTTAACCCATCAGTGCAGGCTCAGGGAATTCCTAAGCTTATTCCATTACCACACTGCAATATAATATAAAATTAAGAAAATACAAAATATAAAGAAAAATTAATCTGCACTTACCTTTGAAAACTTTAGTGGCTGGTGTGAGGGAGACGAGAGAAGAGTGTTATTGTGTAGGACAACTTTCACCATCACTAACGGAATCACTGCTATCTATAGACTCCATGGAATCTTCCTCTTTTTGTGCAACTTAAACAAAGAACCTATCCACTGGCACTTGCTTTTGCCTCCTTTTGAGGATTTTGTGGAAATGTGACATTGCATTGCCATTAAATAGATTCATCACTCACACTGCCACAGCCTTATTTGGGTGGTACATTTCTATAAAATTTTGCACCGTTTCCACATTTTACACTTCTCCCTAATCTCATTTGAAGTGAGGGATTCCTCTACCTTTTTCTCCTCCTCTCCAGATGAGATGCAGATGTAGACTTCCATAAAATCTTGCAATTTCGGCCACTTGCATGCCTTGTTTGTACTGCTCAATGATTTCCTTCTTAACATCCACCATGATCATCTCCTTCTCACTGCCTTTCTTTTCAACCTTTTTCTGCATGGGGGCCATCATATACGCTTGCAGAGATACTACAATACAGTATTGATAAATTCTTGTCATATTTAATGAAACTGGCAGTAAGACAGCAGAGGAAAGAGTCTATATCTGAAGGCAGTCTGACGTAAAATGAAACAAAGCATTCCTTAGCTTACTCTTGTATGGAAAAGTGAAGTACGTACATAGGTAGTTTGAAGTGACAAACAAGACACTAGTGCCAGTTGTGGGCACCCTCCAGAGTTCTGAAACCACCGATTTCTGCCACAGCCTGAGATCAAGCATGTGACCATGGGAGATGGTCACCCACAATTCCACAGCCAGAGAGAGAGAGAGAGAGAGAGAGCGCCTTGTCTCAGTTGTGATCATGTGACTTTGTTTCACATACTACTATTGTAAGATATTACTCATTTATCAAGTTAAAATTTATTAGAAATATTTCCTTGTTTTGTGGAACACTTAGAACGAGTTACTTTTGCAATCCAAGATTTACTATAATTAGTTATGTTAATAATTAATTTTTTAATTGGCCATTACCTATGGCTCTCTAATAGACCTAACAAAAAAAATCATATATATTGCAATTAAAAATAACCTGTTCCCCTTGCATTTTCAGACTTTATCCATTCAGCTGGCGAACATGTCCCATTGGAACTATGGTAACATTTTAGGCTCTCAAAAGGTTTCTAGAACCTTTTTTTTGCTATTGGATACAAATCATGTCAGTTCAGTATAGTGCCTTAAAAATAATTTTGTCTGCCTGAGCTAAAGCCAATGATATACAGAAAATAAGCAGCAAAGAACATTCTAAGTAGACAACACTCATGGTGTGTGTGTAGTCAGTATAGAGATATTAAAATGTTCCTATTTTCAAAGGAGAAATATTTGTTCCTTGTGGTTCCTAACATTCCCTAGTAGGGATGAAAAGCTTACAAGTATAATACCAGGGTCCCAGCAAGATATGGTAAGAGGTAAGAGAGCAAAGAAGCTGAATTTGAATACCCTTACATACAATTTTTATTTATTTATTTTTTTTAATAGATGAAATTTATTATCAAATTGGTTTTTATTGTCAAATTGGTTTCCGTACAACACTCAGTGCTCATCCCAAAAGGTGCCCTCCTCAATACCCATTACCCACCCTCCCCCCCCTCCCATCCCCCATCAACCCTGTTTGTTCTCAGATTTTTTTTTTTTTTTAAGGTTTTATTTATTTTTGAGACAGAGAGAGACAGAGCATGAACGGGGGAGGGGCAGAGAGAGAGGGAGACACAGAATCGGAAGCAGGCTCCAGGTTCTGAGCCATCAGCCCAGAGCCCGACACGGGGCTCGAACTCACGGACCGCGAGATCATGACCTGAGCTGAAGTCTGATGCTTAACCGACTGAGCCACCCAGGCGCCCCAGTTTGTTCTCAGATTTTAGGAGTCTCTTATGCTTTGGCTCTCTCCCACTCTAACCACTTGTTGGTTTTTTTTTTTCCTTCCCCTCCCCCATGGGTTTCTGTAAAGTTTCTCAGGATCCACATAAGAGTGAAAACATATGATATCTGTCTTTCTCTGTATGGCTTACTTCACTTAGCATCACACTCTCCAGTTCCATCCACGTTGCTACAAAGGGCCATATTTCGTTCTTTCTCATTGCCACATAGTATTCCATTGTGTATATAAACCACAATTTCTTTATCCATTCATCAGTTGATGGACATTGAGGCTCTTTCCATAATTTGGCTATTGTTGAGAGTGCTGCTATAAACATTGGGGTACAAGTGCCCCTATGCATCAGTACTCTTGTATCCCTTGGGTAAATTTCTAGCAGTGCTACTGCTGGGCCATAGGGTAGGTCTATTTTTAATTTTTTGAGGAACCTCCACACTGTTTTCCAGAGTGGCTGCACCAATTTGCATTCCCACCAACAGTGCAAGAGGGTTCCCGTTTCTCCACATCCTCTCCAGCATCTATGGTCTCCTGATTTGTTCATTTTGGCCACTCTGACTGGCGTGAGGTGATATCTGAGTGTGGTTTTGATTTGTATTTCCCTAATAAGGAGCGATGTTGAGCATCTTTTCATGTGCCTGTTGGCCATCTGGATGTCTTCTTTAGAGAAGTGTCTATTCATGTTTTCTGCCCATTTCTTCACTGGGTTATTTGTTTTTCAGGTGCGGAGTTTGGTGAGCTCTTTATAGATTTTGGATACTAGCCCTTTGTCCGATATGTCATTTGCAAATATCTTTTCCCATTCCATTGGTTGCCTTTTAGTTTTGTTGGTTGTTTCCTTTGCTGTGCAGAAGCTTTTTATCTTCATAAGGTCCCAGTAGTTCATTTTTGCTTTTAATTCCCTTGCCTTTGGGGATGTGTCAAGTAAGAAATTGCTACGACTGAGGTCAGAGAGGTCTTTTCCTGCTTTCTCCTCTATGGTTTTGATGGTTTCCTGTCTCACATTCAGGTCCTTTATCCATTTTGAGTTTATTTTTGTGAATGGTGTGAGAAAGTGGTCTAGTTTCAACCTTCTGCATGTTGCTGTCCAGTTCTCCCAGCACCATTTGTTAAAGAGATTGTCTTTTTTCCATTGGATGTTCTTTCCTGCTTTGTCAAAGATGAGTTGGCCATACATTTGTGGGTCTAGTACTGGGGTTTCTATTCTATTCCATTGGTCTATGTGTCTGTTTTTGTGCCAATACCATGCTGTCGTGATGATTACAGCTTTGTAGTAGAGGCTAAAGTCTGGGATTGTGATGCCTCCTCCTTTGGTCTTCTTCAAAATTACTTTGGCTATTCGGGGCCTTTTGTGGTTCCACATGAATTTTAGGATTGCTTGTTCTAGCTTTGAGAAGAATGCTGGTGCAATTTTGATTGGGATTGCATTGAATGTGTAGATAGCTTTGGGTAGTATTGACATTTTGACAATATTTATTCTTCCAATCCATGAGCACGGAATGTTTTTCCATTTCTTTATATTTTCTTCAGTTTCCTTCATAAGCTTTCTATAGTTTTCAGCATACAGATTATGTACATCTTTGGTTAGATTAATTCCTAGGTATTTTATGCTTCTTGGTGCAATTGTGAATGGGATCAGTTGCTTTATTTGTCTTTCTGTTGCTTCATTATTAATGTATAAGAATGCAACTGATTTCTGTACCTTGATTTTGTATCCTGCAACTTTGCTAAATTCATGTATCAGTTCTAGCAGACTTTTGGTGGAGTCTATCGATCTTCCATGTATAATATCCTGTCATCTGCAAAAAGTGAAAGCTTGACTTCATCTTTGCCAATTTTGATGTCTTTGATTTCCTTTTGTTGTCTGATTGTTGACGCTAGAACTTCCTGCACTATGTTAAACAACAGCGGTGAGAGTGGACATCCCTGTCGTGTTCCTGATCTCAGGGAAAAAGCTCTCAGTTTTTCCCCATTGAGGATGATGTTAGCTGTGGGCTTTTCATAAATGGCTTTCATGATCTTTAAGTATGTTCCTTCTATCCCGACTTTCTCGAGGGTTTTTATTAAGAAAGTTTGCTGAATTTTGTCAAATGCCTTTTCTGCATCGATTGACAGGATCATATGGTTCTTATCTTTTCTTTTACTAATGTGATGTATCACGTTGATCGATTTGCGAATGTTGCACCAGCCCTGCATCCCAGGAATGAATCCCACTTGATCATGGTGAATAATTCTTTTTATATGTTGTTGAATTCGATTTGCTAGTATGTTACTGAGAATTTTTGCATCCATATTCATCAGGGATATTGGCCTGTAGTCTCCTTTTTTACTGGGTCTCTGTCTGGTTTAGGAATCAAAGTAATACTAGCTTCATAGAATGAGTCTGGAAGTTTTCCTTCCCTTTCTATTTTTTAGAATAGCTTGAGAAGGATAGGTATTATCTCTGCTTTAAATGTATGGTAGAACTCCCCTGGGAAGCCATCTGGTCCTGGACTCTTATCGGTTGGGAGATTTTTGATAACCAATTGAATTTCTTCGCTGCTTTCTGTTTCCTCCTGATTGAGTTTTGGAAGTGTGTGGGTGTTTAGGAATTTGTCCATTTCTTCCAGGTTGTCCAGTTTGTTGGCATATAATTTTTCATAGTATTCCCTGATAATTGTTTGTATCTCTGAGGGATTGGTTGTAATAATTCCATTTTCATTCATGATTTTATCTATTTGGGCCATCTCCCTTTTCTTTTTGAGAAGCCTGGCTAGAGGTTTATCAATTTTGTTTATTTTTCTAAAAAACCAAATCCTGGTTTCATTGATCTGCTCTACAGCTTTTTTAGGTTCTATATTGTGTATTTCTGCTCTGATCTTTATTAGTTCTCTTCTTCTGCTGGGTTTGGGGTGTCTTTGCTGTTCTGCTTCTATTTCCTTTAGGTGTGCTGTTAGATTTTGTATTTGGGATTTTTCTTGTTTCTTGAGATAGGCCTGGATTGCAATGTATTTTCCTCTCAGGACTGCCTTCCCTGCATCCCAAAGCATTTGGATTGTTGTATTTTCATTTTCATTTCCATATATTTTTTAATTTCTTCTCTAATTGCTTGGTTGACCCATTCATTCTTTAGTAGTGTGTTCTTTAATCTCCATGCTTTTGGAGGTTTTCCAGACTCTTTCCTGTGGTTGATTTCAAGCTTCATAGCATTGTGGTCTGAAAGTATGAATGGTATGATCTCATTTCTTGTATACTTATGAAGGGCTGTTTTGTGACCCAGTATGTGATCTATCTTGGAGAATGTTCCATGTGCACTGGAGAAGAAAGTATATTCTCTTGCTTTGGGATGCAGAGTTCTAAATATATCTGTCAAGTCCATCTGATCCAATGTATCATTCAGGGCCCTTGTTTCTTTATTGATCGTGTGTCTAGATGATCTATTCATTTCTGTAAGTGGAGTGTTAAAGTCCCCTGCAATTACCGCATTCTATCAATAAGGTTGTTTATGTTTGTGAGTAATTGTTTATATATTTGGGGGCTCCTGTATTCGGTGCATAGACATTTATAATTGTTAGCTCTCCCTGAGGGATAGATCCTGTAATTATTATATAATACCCTCCTTCATCTCTTGTTACAGCCTTTAATTTAAAGTCTAGTTTGTCTAATACAAGTATGGCTACTCCAGCTTTCTTTTGACTTCCAGTAGCATGATTAATAGTTCTCCATCCCCTCTCATATATCTATGTAGAAATAAGATTGGTCTTGTTTTTTTATCCATTCTGATACCCTATGTCTTTTGGTTGGCACATTTAGTCCATTTACATTCAGTGTTATTATAGAAAGATATGGGTTTAGAGTCATTGTGATGTCCATAGGTTTCATGCTTGTAGCGATGTCTCTGGTACTTTGTCTCACAGGATCCCCCTTAGGATCTCTTGTAGGGCTGGTTTAGTGGTGACTAATTCCTTCAGTTTTTGTTTGTTTGGGAAGACCTTTATCTCTCATTCTATTCTAAATGACAGACTTACTGGATAAAGGATTCTCGGCTGCATATTTTTTCTGTTCATCACATTGAAGATCTCCTGCCATTCCTTTCTGGCCTGCCAAGTTTCAGCAGAGAGATCGGTCACGAGTCTTATAGGTCTCCCTTTATATGTTAGAGCATGTTTATCCCTAGCTGGTTTCAGAATTTTCTCTTTATCCTTGTATTTTGCCAGTTTCACTGTGATGTGTCGTGCAGAAGATTGATTCAAGTTACGTCTGAAGGGAGTTCTCTTTGCCTCTTGGATTTCAGTGCCTTTTTCCTTCCCCAGATCAGGGAAGTTCTCGGCTATGATTTCTTCAAGTACACCTTCAGTACCTTTCCCTCTTTCTTCCTTCTCTGGAATACCAATTATGCGTAGATTATTTCTCTTTAGTGCATCACTTAGTTCTCTAATTTTCCCCTCATACTCCTGGATTTTTTTATCTCTCTGTTTCTCAGCTTCCTCTTTTTCCATAATTTTATCTTCTAGTTCACCTATTCTCTCCTCTGCCTCTTCAGTCCGAGCCGTGGTCATCTCCATTTTATTTTGCAGTTCATTAATAGCATTTTTTAGCTCCTCCTGACTGTTCCTTAGTCCCTTGATCTCTGTAGCAATAGATTCTCTGCTGTCCTGTATACTGTTTTCAAGCCCAGCGATCAATTTTATGACTGTTATTCTAAATTCACTTTCTGTTACATTGTTTAAATCCTTTTTGATCAGTTCATTAGCAGTCGTTATTTCCTGGAGGTTCTTTTGAGGGGAATTCTTCCATTTCGTCATTTTGGATAGTCCCTGGAGTGGTGCGGGACTGCAGGGCACTTCCCCTGTGCTGTCTTGAATAACTTGTGTTGGTGGGCAGGGCCACAGTCAGACCTGATGTCTGCCCCCAGCCCACTGCTGGGGCCACAGTCAGACTGGTATGTACCTTCTCTTCCCCTTTCCTAGGGGTGGGATTCACTGTGGGGTGGCTTGGTCCATCTGGGCTACTTGCATACTGTGAGGCATGTGGTGCTGAGGATCTGGCATATTAGCTGGGGTGAATAGGTTAGGTGCACAGGGGCAGGAGGGGCAGTCTCAGCTCGCTTCTCCTTAGGTGATCCACTTCAGGAGGGGCCCTGTGGCAGGGGGAGGGAGTCAGACCCGCTGCCGGAGGGATGGATCTGCAGAAGCACAGCATTGGGTGTTACACAGTGCAAGCAAGTTACCTGGCGGGAACTGGTTCCCTTTGGGATTTTGGCTGGGGGATGGGCGAGGGAGATGGCGCTGGCAAGCGCTTTTGTTCCCTGCCAAGCTGAGCTTTGTCGCCAGGGGCTCAACAACTCTCCTTCCTGTTTTCCTCCAGCCTTCCCGCTTTCCAAGCAGAGCTGTTAACTTACAACCTTCCAGATGTCAAGTCCCTCTTGCTGTCAGAACACACTCCGTCTGGCTCCTCCGCTTTTGCCAGCCAGACTTGGGGCCTCTGCTTGGCCGGCGGGCTGCCCCTCTGCCCCAGCTGCCTCCCGCCAGTCCGTGTAGCACGCACTGCCTCGCCGCCCTTCCTACCCTCTTCCGTGGGCCTCTCGTCTGCGCTTGGCTCCAGAGAATCCGTTCTGCTAGTGTTCTGGCGGTTTTCTGGGTTATTTAGGCAGGTATAGGTGGAATCTATCTAAGTGATCAGCAGGACACGGTGAGCCCAGTGTCCTCCTACACCTCCATCTTCCCGAGCTAAAATTTTTAAAAATAGCTAGGGTAATATTTTATGTGGTTTTGACCTGTGTTTTATTCTTAAATCGGCTTTAATTTTGTCTTACAGTAAAACTTTTCTGGTTAAGTGAACCTTACAGTTTGTAAAGAAATTCAGCAAAAACTAAGAAAGTTTTTGCTTTTGTATTATCCTCTGTGTAGTATTTAGTGAGTTTTTGGCTTAATATATTCAGGTGTATACATTACAAAGGTATTTTTCATAAAACAACTAGACAGTATCATTTTGAGACTTCACCGTTTAAACTGTGCTGGTAAACATTTAATTCTTATATTTACTTTTGAAGAGCTATCCAGCAGTTATATAAATGCTGGTATTGGTATAGATGGGGATATAGGCTTTGGAAGGAATCTTTTGGTCTAATTTGATCAGTGCTATTATTATATTTTTATTTTATTTTATATTTTTATTTTTAGGGAGCACACAAGAGTGGGGGGAGGGACAGAGTGGGGCAGAGAAAGAGAACCTTAGGCGGGCTCCACCCCTCAGTGCAGAGCCTGATGCAGGACTTGATCCCACAACTCTGGTATCATGACCTGAGCTGAAATCAGGAGTCGGACACTCAACCAACTGAGCTACCCAGGTGCCCCTATTTTTCTCTTTTTTTAATTTGTGTGTTAAAGAGGAGTTAAAAGTCAAATGTTCTCCCTCTGCTGTTGATTCTTCATTATATTTAGGAGAGGAAATTGCCTTGTTTTGGGACTAAGGAAATAGGAAAACACAGCTTATAAAGCTGTATTTTATGTTTGTGTTATCCTTGGAGCATTCACTTCATTATTTTATTGCTAGTTTCAACAGTAAATGCAGCAATTAGTTTGTGTGCCCTGAAGGACCATGGTACTTTAATGATGATGATTGTTTTTTTCCTTTCAGGAGAGAAGCCACAAGTCTTACCGTCCCTTAACAGTATTGACATTTCGCTTAAATTATCTGTTTAGTGAGCTGAAACCAATGTCATATCATCTCCTAAATATGATTTTTCATGCTGTGGTTAGTGTGATATTTCTTAAAGTCTGCAAACTTTTTCTGGACAACAGGAGTAGTGTCATTGCTTCTTTACTTTTTGCAGTGCACCCAATACACACAGAAGCAGTAAGTAAAACTGTGAATCAATTTTTTTCTTTTTTTTTTTTTTTTTTATCAGAGCCTACATAATGATTATAATGGTATATGTTTTTAAGAAAAAATTTAACTGTGGCTTTAAATCAAATATTTGAAGATTTTTAAATTAGTGTAAGTCTTAACTTTCTAGGCTACATAAAATTTTTAAATTTAAAACAAGTTTTGAAACAAGCATTTATTATTTAAGGGTATAAGGTATACTTGCTCAAGATTAGTAATGTAAAATATAAATGAATATAGGTCTTTTTTGCTAATTTTTTTATGAATATAGATTTAAAATATTTGTCAACTTGGCATTGTGTTTCAAAGGATAGGAAATATTTAGTAAGGCAAATTTAAGTAAAGGATGAAAATATATCAAAATATATGTAAACATAAACACATCCTAACAAATGATGATACCCAGTACTTTCATGTTGTCTCTTGCCATGTGTTTCAAAATTGTTAGCTGTCTCTGCTGTTGCCAATGTGTCTGTCAGCCAGTACCTCCTAAGACATAAACTATAACTTTATTTTTCTTGAAAACCGTGAAACCCCAAAACTGTGCACAACAGAGCAAAGAGGACTCTGTTCAATTGCTTTGTTATGAGCTTTTGGTTGTAAGCAAAAATGTGTATGTTTAAACTCCAAGTGTTTGAATGTGTGTGTGTGTATTAGAAGGGGTGTGTGTCTCTCACTGTCTTGAACCTTTTTATGTCTAATTGAACAGATATTTTTCCATATGTTTATAAAAATGATAGGTTGTTTTAAATTCTACAGTGAATTCAGAGTACTTTTTTTTTCTTTTTTTAATTTTTTATTTATTTAAGAAAAATTTTTTAAGTGTTTGTTTATTTTTGAGACAGAGCATGAGCCAGGGAGGGGCAGAGAGAGAGGGAGACACAGCATCCGAAGCAGGCTCCAGGCTTAGAGCTGTCAACACAGAGCCCGATGCGGGTCTTGAACTCATAGGCCATGAGATCATGACCTGAGCCAAAGTTGATGCTTAACCAACTGAACCACCCAGGTGTCACAAGAGTACTTTGTTTTTAAGTTTATTTATTTTGAGAGAGAGTATGAGTGGGACAAAGGCAGAGAGAGAATCCCAAGCAGGCTGCACACTGTCAGCAGAGATCATGACCTGAGCTGAAATCAGGGGTCGATGCTTAACTGACTGAGCCCCCTAGGCACCCCCAAACTTTTTATATACTGGCCTCTTTTTTTTCTTTTTTTTAAGTTTATTTGTTTTGAGAGGGAGAGAGAGAATCCCACACATGCTCTATGCTGACAGCAGAGATCATGACCTGAGCTGAAATCAGGAGTTAACGCTTAATTGATTCAGGCACTCAGGCATACTTCAGAGGAAGAGGTTTGAGGGTTTTATATTTAATTTTGTAGAATTTAAAAGGACTTTTTAAAGTTCATTGTCTTTAGTTTATAAGTTTATTTTGAGATAGACCTTACTGAATTTATGATGTTTTTATATTTTAAGAACACTTGTATTTTAAGAAAATATGTAAGGTCTTAGGTTTTTTGTCTTTTTTAATTAAGACCTACTCTAGATATTGTACTAATATTATATAAGATGTTACTGTTGATGGAAGCTGGGTAAACCGTACACAGGACTTCTCTGTATCTATTTTTGCAACTCCCTGTGGGTCTGCAATTATTTCAAAATAGTGATGATAACAGAACTATTGTAGAGTCACTGGAAAATTTATTTTTATGGAAGATACACAGATTCACCACACGAGGGCACTCAAAGCATGTCTAAGAAACTGAAATATGCTTGAAAAATTATGGCAATTTAATTTCTAAAGTGCTGTTCCTATTATATATGGTAGTTAAATTTTCAAGAGGCTCTTCATTAATACGAACTCCTCTCCCTTTCCCTTTTTAGGTAACCGGTGTTGTAGGAAGAGCAGAACTTTTGTCATCTATCTTTTTTCTAGCTGCATTTTTGTCATATACCAAATCAAAAGGACCAGATAATTCCATAGGTAAGTGTCTAACATTTAATTTTTTTTCTATAGATATAAAACTTGCTAAGTAATTTTTATTTACTCTATTTGTTATAAAATATATGTCACACTTGGGTTTATATATTATACTATTTCAGCACGTATGGACATACGAACATGATATGCAACATTGTCAATAGTAAAAATTATTTTTGTATGCAGTTTATATTTTATCATGACTAACAGATTCTGTATTTAATTTAACATAAAAAATTTACCCTAGAGTATAGGAGTTTTAGAGTCATTCCTAGTTCCATCTGTTGTTACCTATCAAAGATACAAGTACTAATACTTCAGTTGTCTTTCTATAATAACACCTGTGAAGGCCATGCATTGTATTGTTTAGATAAAGTTGAAAGCCTATTAGAATATAACTTTTATTAGGTGTTGATCATAGTTCAGCTATTTATGGAGTCTCTACCATGTGGCCCACCCTGGAAAATGCTTTGTACACATTAGCTCATTAATCCTAGTTATGCCAGGTATTATCAGAAAACAAGTTCCAGGCAATAAAAATGATTTTTTAGTTGTGTGAACAGTAGACCTGAAAGAGGTTTTACATAACAGTAACCTGTATTTGGTTGATCTAACCTTTAATTTTTTTTTCCCTACATCATTGGAGAATTTTCTCACTATAAACCCAAAGTACTGATGATAAGGGGCCTAATTTTACATTAACGGAAACTAAGTTTCAACAAATAAGTGATTTAGCCAAACACCTTTAGTGTTGTCTTAGATTTGTAATATAGGTAGGTTTCTATCTCCATTTCCTGGAATGGAGTTCCTGGTATACAGTAGGTGTTCAGTATATACTTGTTGAGCAAATGACCAAGTCAGTGATTAAATTATAATTAAAAAAAGTGCTGAACCTGCTTTGGACCTCTCTCTGTCCTCTTAACTCCCATAGTCCTATTCCACATTACATAATTTTATACTTGAGACCATAAACAGATTTGTCATCATCTTTTGTATTCACTATTTAATGTACGTGTCCTTGCAAAGGTTTCCAATTTGTAATTATTTGATCACTTTAAATTCTAGATTATTCATGACCCACACCCATTTTGAAAGCATGATCCACCTCAGGGCCTTTGCTTCTTTCTGTTACTTTGGGTTTCTGCTCAGATGCCATTAGCAGCACCACTCATCTTCCCATTCCTTTCTATTTCCCTTCACCTTCTGTTTTTCTTTATTAACACTTAGATCATCAGTTAACAAATAAATCTTGTTTATATGACTATTATCTTTCTCCTCCACAAAATGTAGTAGATACTTAAAATAACTATTTGAATATGTGATTGCTAAAGGTTTGTATCTTTATACATGTAAAATTCAGTTTAGAAACCTATATTTTGAAATTGGAATGAATTTTAATGATTGAAATGGATTCTGTATTTATACATGTATATTTTTAAGTGTTGTTAGTGTATCTAGCAGGGGGACTTGTTTTGGGCAAAATTACACGTGGTTAACTTTAACCCCAGAGATCTATTTATAAAATCAAAGTATGTGTTCATACAGTAATGTAATCACCAAAAGTTGAAGAACTGAAGCGACTGGTTTCAATAAACCTTTTGCCTTTATTAGAGCTGTTAGTTGCTGAGATTGAATCCAGCATTACAGAATGCAGCTGTTTGCTTTCTGTCTTGGAGTGGAATTACAAACTAGGGAGAAGCTCTGAATTTAATGTCAGAAGAACCAAGTTAAAGTCCTGATTTCTTTATTGTGCATGACTGTTTTTTGGACCTCTAAAATTCTTTCTTCTTAAAAATGCACATGATTACATCTTCCCTTATATCACAGTAGAGTGATTTTGAGACTCAAATAATATATGCTAAACTGGTTATACAAGCCATTTGATATATTGTTTTAAATATCTTTTCAAGGCCGTTATTTCCCACTAATTTTTATTATATTCATACCCTTCCATTCATACTATTCTCTGTATCATTCATTTGCTAATAAGCTTATTCCCTCCTCCTCTCTATGCATGCATACCTCTTCCCCAGTTTTTCTATGTATATATCTTCAAGGTTCAACTTTAGGTTCAGCTTGTTTTGTAAATAATCATCTATTGATTTCTTTCCTGTATGAATTTCTTACAGAATTTAGCATTATGTTTCATTCCTTGGTATAATGTACTTTTGTATTGATGGTTTTGATCTGACTGGAATATGAGATTTTTTTTTTTTTTTTTTTTTTTTGAGGAAAGGAATACTGTTTTACTGGGTATCTCCAATAGTGTTTGAAGGTTTTTTGAGTTGTTTTTCTTACAGTAATTTTAATCAGTAGAGTATTTTAAAGTTGAAAACAATTTCAAAAATAAATGAATTTCTGTAGTAAGCCCAAGAACAAAAGAAGATATATCAAACTCATGAATTATTTTTCTATTTATACTTGGATTTAAGTCAATTATTTGAGATTTTGCTCTGATTAATGTTCTTAATAAATAAACCTGAGGTCACACAATTATACTGCAATATGCTTTTTTAACTTGAAAAGAATCAGAGGTCATATTTTACGGAAATTTTAAGGAAAACTTAAGCTCAGAAAACTTGTTCAAAGTCATAAAGCAAATTAGTAGATATGGAATTATTCTCAAAATTCATTCTTCTTGAATCAAATTATTACTAAACTAGTTGATATTGCTTAAAGTTGATGAAGTAGGTTTTCTATTTAAGTAGAACTTATGAATATTCTATTGATAGTATTTTTAAGTATATATATATATGTACATATATATGTGTGTGTATATATATCCTGAGAGAGAGTGCAAGAAGGGGAGGGGCAGAGAGAGAGAGGAACACTACCAGCACAGCCCAATGCAGGGCTCGAACCCACAAAGCCGTGAGATCATGACCTGAGCTGAAACCAAGAGTTTGACACTTAACTGACTGAGCCACCCAGGTGCCCTCTAATGCAGATTTTTTAAAAGAATAGTATTAATTTAAATTCTATTTATCTGTTTCAGTTTTTATACTCTTTAAAATAAGAATGTTATTCTACTTTGCTTAGTAGTTTTCAGTTTGAAGTTTTTAATAAATGACAGATATAATAAAACATATAGATGTCTGTGTAATAATTTAAAGACTTTGCCTTCATTTCACATACATGGTTCATTAATCACAACACTCCAGCCTTTAAGCTTCCCTTCTCCAATTTGGCCACCCTACTTTGTTTTAAAAATTAGTATTTCAGGGCGCCTGGGTGGCTAAGTCGGTTAAATATTTGACTCTTGATTTCAGCTCAGGTCATGATCTCAGGGTTCCTGAAATTGAGCCCAGCTTTGGGCTCTGTGCTGACAGCAGGGAGCCTGCTTGGGATTCTCTACCCCCCCCCACCCCTCCCTGTGTGCGTGCATGCATGCGTGCATGCTGTCTCTCTCTCTCAAACTAAATAAACTTTTTAAAAACATTTCATTAGATAATTTTCCTCTCTACAAAAATTTTTTAGTTTAAGTTATACATTTCGATGTTTTGTTTTGGGTATATAAAATCACAACATTTAAATACATTTTGAAATATGAAGTATAGGTTAATGGGAAATAACACAAATGTGAATATAGAATCATGAGTTTTTTAGTAATGTCCAACAGTTGTATAACTTAAAATATTCATTTATGATACTATAAAATTGTTTTGTGTAGTTTATATTTTTCTGTTCTTAAATTGCAGTATGGACTCCAATTGCTTTGACAGTGGTTTTAGTTGCTGTTGCAACATTGTGTAAAGAACAAGGAATAACAGTTGTGGGAATTTGCTGTGTGTATGAAGTATTTATTGCCCAGGGGGTAAGGAGAAATACAATTTTTATTGTTATCTTTTATCCTATTTGAATTTGATGATAATAAACTTGGTTTCTAAATGTGTCATTATAAATTATTCTCTTTACCAATAATGTTACCAAAAATTTGCAAGAAACTGGCATATTTTGTCCTCGTATCCACTGAAAATTACTTAACATTTTATAACTCCTTCAGTTTTTTAAGACTGTTGTTTCAGTTTCAATAATGGAATCATTAGGTAATTTGGAAATGTACACAGTAATACCGTCCAATATGATTCATTATTGGGTAAGATTATTGGATTCAGTTTTATTCCTTATCAGTTCCACACATTGCTCCATACTGATTTTATAATTACAGTCAATTTATATCTAATCTTGCATTTTGAATGTATTGCATTGTTGAAAACGTTGTAGTATATTGTTATTTAAAACTTTTTTTTTCCTATTGCAGTATACTTTGCCATTATTATGTACTACTGCCGGACAGTTTTTCCGTGGGAAGAGTAATATTCCATTTTCTATGCTGCAGACACTAATAAAACTCATTGTTTTGATGTTCAGTACCCTATTACTTGTTGTGATTAGAGTCCAGGTCATTCAGTCCCAACTTCCAGTATTCACCAGGTATGGAAATTCTGATTCTTTTTTTTGTTTTTGTTTTGTTTTGTTTTGTTTTCATTCTTTCTTTAACTCTTGATGTTCAGTGATTATAATAGAAGTGTTTGATTTACATTGAGTTTTTTTTTTTCTTTTTTCATGTTTATTTATTTACTTTGAGAGAGAGTAAAAACAGAGCACAAGCAAGGGAGGAGCAGAGAGAGAGGGTGAGAGAATTCCAAGCAGGCTCCACGCTGTCAGCACAGAGCCCGATGCGGGACTCGATCTCATGAATCGTGAGATCACGACCTGAGCTGAAATTAAGAGTTGGCTGCTAAATGACTAAGCCACCCAGGTGCCCCTACATTGAAGTTTTTTTTAACAGCTTTTTGTATAATTAATATTTTTTTAAAACCTGCATATATTTATAATGTACAAATTAGTAAATTTTGACATATTGAGTACACTCATGAAACCAACGAATGAAAATGATTTTAACCTAATGAAACTTTAACCTATTTTAACTTAATTGGTTATTAAGTGATGTCTTATATAGTTTAAGTGATTTTTGTCTACTTGTTCTATTATAAAGTAGAGGATGTTGAAATCTTTGACTATAATTGTAGATTGGTCTATTTCTTGTAGTTTTTACTTCATGTGTTTTAAAGCTCTATTTTCAAGTGGTTAACATCTAGGATTATAATGTCTTGATGAATTAATCCCTTTACCTTTATTAATGAGTTTCTTTATCCTTAGTAATAATCTTTACTCAGAAATTCACTTTATATATCTTTTGTTAGAGTTACATGGTTTATCTTTTTCCATCTTTTTACTTTTTATCAATATCTTTTTTTTTTTTTTATTTTGAGAGAGCAGGGAGAGAGAGAGAGGGAGAAAGAAAATTCCAAGCAAGCTTTGAACTGTCAGCACAGAGCCCAGGGCAGGTCTCAATCCCACAAACCATGAGATCATGACCTGAGCTGAAATCAAGAGTCGAACACTTAACCAACTGAGCCATCCAGGCACTACTATCAGTATCTTTGAAGTTGGTATCTTACAGGCTGCATATAATTGGGTCTTCCTTTTTTGTTTGATCAGATAATCTGTTTTTTAAATGAGGTGTTTCAGCTATTTACATTTAATGTGATTTTCGTATTGTACCATTTTTGTTTGTGACTAAAGGACTTTATCATTTCTTGACCTGTAGGTCTGTTGATGCCAAATTGTTTTAGCTTTTGTATATAAAAATATCTTTATTTTACCTTTGTTTTTGAAAAATATTTTCCCTGAGTTTAGAATTCCACACTGACTGTTTTGCATTCAGCACTCTAAAAATGTTGCTCTACTATTTTCTAGCTTGCATTGTTTTTACTGGGAGAACCTCTGTCATCTTTATTTTTGTGCTTCTGCATATAGTGTGTCTTTTTCTCTATGCCTGCTTTTATTATTTTCTCCTCACCATTGTTTCTCTTTTTATTTTATTTTTTAAATTGAGACATAACTGATATATAACACTATATGAATTTTAGGTATACAGTGTCATGATTTAGTATATGCGTATTGAGAAATTATCACAATAAATTTACTTAACATCCATCACCATACATAATTACAGAAAATGTTTTTCTTGTGATGAAAACTTTTACGATCTACTTTCTTTGCAGCTTTCAAATATGTAATATGGTATTATTACCTGTAGTCCCCATGCTGCATATTACTGCTGTAGGACATACTTATTATATAACAAAATTTGGGTGAAGGTGGTCAAATGATACAAACTTCTGGTTACGCTTACTTTTATTTTCATGTGTACTGTGCTTAGGTTAACTGAGTTTAGAATCTATATGTTTTAGTATGTAAATTTTGGAAATGTTTTAGCCATTACTCATTGAAATTTGTTTCTATTCTTCTAGGACCCCAATTACATGTAAATTAGGCCTTTTGAAGTTGTCACACTAATGCTCTGTTTATTCCCCTCCCAGAACTATTTTCTCCGTTTTCATTTTGGTAGTTTCTTCTGCTTTGCATTCAAGTTCACTGGTCTTTTTTATGCAATGTCGAGTCTCCCTTTAATTTTTTCTAGTTCTTTTTCATTTCAGACATTGTTTTCATCTCTAGAAATTCTGTTTAAGCCTTTTTTCTATGTTTCATGTCTTTACATGTTCTAGTACTTTAATGTCTTCATCTACTAATTTTCTTGTGTGTGTCCTTTCTTAGTTTAGATTGAATAATTTTTCTCCTCATAGATTATATGTTTCTACTTTTTCACATGCCCAGTAATTTTTTAGTAGATGCCATATGTGAGTTTTACTTTAATATATTCCTATAAATATTTTAGAGCTTTATTTTGGGATGCATTTAAGTTATTTGAGAGATGTTTCATCTTCTAGTCTTGCTCTTAAGCTTTGTTATATGAGACCACAGCAGCATTTATGATAGAGGTAATTTTCTTCCACTACTGATTCTGTCTGATAGACTGTGACTTATGAGGGCTTTTATTCTGGCTGCTGAGGAACTATTCCTAGCTCTGTATGGCATTTGAGAATTTTTATCTAATTCGTTTGAGAGGTAGTTTCCTATTTCTATTATTTTTCCTGCTGCTGTAACAAATTAGCAGAAACTGGGTAGCTTAAAGCAGCAGAAATTTATTCTCTTACAGTGATGGAGGCCACAGTCCAAACTGTGTCAGGCATAGTTGGTTCCTTCTGAAGACTCTCAGGAAGAAGTCTGTTCCATGCCTCTTTCCTAGTAGCTTCTAGTGGTTGCTAGCAGTCTTTGGCATTCCTTGGTGTGTTGCTGTATCACTGCAGTGATTATACATTTGATTTAAGGCTCACCCTAATCCAGTGTGACTTCATCCTAACTTGACTAATTACATTGGCAAAGAACCTATTTCCAAATAAGGAAAAAAATCTGAGGTTCTGGATAGACATGAATGTTTCAGAGACATGGTTCAACCCACTACACTGACCTTGAGTATTTCCATATATATATATATATGCTGATCGGTTCTGATCAGTACTACAAACTGGAAGGAGACCCTCTACAGATCTGAGTTCTCTTTCTCAGCAGCTTTCTTCTCTCTGGTATTCTCCCCCACTGACTCTATCGACCTGGGCTCCTAGGGATCCCAGTTCCATCTTCACAACTCAGGGATACTCCTAGGCTCCACTGGGTTCTCCCTCAATGCTCCACAGACTAAGAACTGTATCCAAGTATTGAACTTTCCAGGTAGGGTTTCCCTCATTTGTTTTCCTTCTCTTGGGTATCATCGTCTTTCTTTGCCTGATACCCAACTGTGTTATGTCTTGTCCAGTTCTTCTCTCCTTTAAGACTAGAAGCAAAAAGGGGCGCCTGGGCGGCTCAGTCAGTTGGGTGTCCGACTTCAGCTCAGGTCATGATCTCACCGTCCGTGAGTTTGAGCCCCACATCAGGCTTTCTGCTGATAGCTCAGAGCCTGGAGCCTGCTTTGGATTCTGTGTCTTGTTCTCTCCCTGCCCCTCCCCCCACTAGCACTCTGTGTCTCTCTCAAAAATAAAATAAAAACATAAAAAAAAATTAAAAAAAAAAAAAGACTAGAAGCAAAAGTTATACTGAATTTAACAGTCTACATATCTTGTTTTCCTGCTCTAACATTTAGCATTTCCCATTTCACCTTTTTCAGGGTAAAATTTATAATGAAATTTATAGGGGCACCTGGGTGACTCTGTCGGTTAAGCATCTAATTCTCAATTTCGACTCAGGTCATGATCTCATGGTTTGTGAGATTGAATCCTGCATTGGGGCTCTGCCCTAACATTGCAGAACCTACTTGGGATATTCATTCTCTCTCTCTCTCTCTCTCTCTCTCTCTCTCTCTCTGCCCCTCCCCAACTCACACTGTCTCTCAAAAAAATAAAAAAGTTAAAAAAAAATAAAATGAAATTTGTACTAGTTTCTTATCCAATTTTATTTAAGTAACTAACGTTACATGCAAGATCTTTTTTAACAGATGGCCAAAATGTTGTTCAGGTGCTATCCATGATAATGCATTGCTGGCCCAGGCTAGAATAAAATTTTATTCAGATAATTCTCTTACATTAAACACTTTCTTTTTAACATTTCCACGCAATATTCCTTTCAGTAGCATTTTTTTCTTTGAAGAATAATTACTTTCTAATTTCATGAATTTTTACTTCTGAGTCTAGCTGTGCTAAACTGAACCAACTTATTTAAATAGTAAAATATGGAAAAGAGATTAAACTGTAAATAATATTTTATATTTCCTTCTTTACCCTCATATTCAGTGTTACTGTTTTTATTCCTTTTAGAGACTTTGCATCAACTGTTTTTATCTCCATTTCTGTAGTATGATAATGTGGTTTATATGTATTAATGTATTTTGTGTACATGTGGATTGCTATATGGATTATATTACATATAAATATATATTTTCCAAATATAAGCATTTAAAAGTATGTGTATATATAAATTTCTTGTATTAAATTATCAGTGAAGTTGACTATAATATGGTTTCACATGCTTTGCCACATGTTCTTTTTCTATAGTACAGTTATTAAATCAGCTATTCTAAATAAACTATTAATTATAAAACTGAACTTCAAATAGTGGATTATAGGAAAAAAGACAGCCTTGTGTTTAGTTCTGTTCGTTATTTGATAATTCAAGCCTTGACTCAAGATTTGTTATTTTTCATATATGTAGACATTCAAATATGAAAGTTTTAAAAATGATGTTATTTGTTTAAATAGTATTTACTGTTTCCCAGCCATTTGAATTTTTAAGAAGACCAAGTCAAATAAATGGTAGAGGTTGATTTTTTTTATTAACTCATTCATTATAAAATGAGAAATTGGGTTTTTAAAGACTAATATTAACAAAACCAATAAAATTTTGAATGTAGCCTAAAGAAATGAGTATCTGAAGCCATTCATTTGAAATATACTTAAAAAATGATTTGACTATGGTTTGACTTAGTTTGCAAGAAGCAGACTGAATTAATGAAACATACATGTAATATATCATGGCCTGGACAAATATAAAATAGGATATAAGCAAACTGTAAGAGACTCTTAACTATAGAGAACAAACTGAAGGTTGATGGAGGGAGGTGGGTGGGGGATGGGCTAAATGGGTGATGGGCATTAAGGAGGGCACTTGGGATAGCACTTATATATATAAATTATATATGTTATATATAAGTTATATATAAGTGATGAATCACTAAATTCTACACAGAAACCACATATGTTTTACCATGTATGTTAACTAGAATTTAAATAAAAACTTGGAAAAAAAGTATAAGCTTATGTTAGTATATAGTAGGAGAAAAAGTAGAACACAAATAAAATGTTACATAGGGAAATACAGCTACTATTCTATACTGGAAACTTGGTTTCAGCTTCCTAAAAGTCTAAGCAAAGAGGAAAAGCTCATAGGTGATAGTTTTTTCTGTCCATGACAAAAGAAAACCTTTCTTTCTAGGAAGCATAATTTTTATTAGCATTTAGTGCTGAAAGAAGCATCTCATGCAGAAGAAAATATTGGTTAGTGTTCTCAGAAGCACTCGTACAGCACCTACAACGAGTCTATTAAAATTGTCTTTTTACTTTTAATCAGGTTATAATTTAATGAAAGCACTTCTGCAGGGTACACATGTCTGATCTAGTTGCCCTTCCAACCATTCTTCATAGATTCTCAACTAGATATTTCATAAGGGTTGGACATTTTGAACTTCAGTGAGGACTGAGGTATTCATAAAAAATACTTTGTCATTTTAAGTGAGATTACATATGAAATACTGCTTTTTTGGTATTTTATTTATATGTTACATATTAATTTTGTGTTTGAAACGTGTTTTAGATTAAATAACTTTTTTTTAAATCTTTTTACAGATTTGATAACCCAGCTGCTGTAAGCCCAACTCCTACAAGGCAGCTAACTTTTAACTACCTCCTTCCCTTGAATGCTTGGCTTCTATTAAATCCTTCGGAACTGTGCTGTGATTGGACCATGGGAACAATACCACTTATAGAATCATTTCTAGATATTCGAAATCTTGCCACATTTATTTTCTTTTGCTTTTTGGGGGCTTTGGGGGTATTCAGTCTCAGATACCCTGGTGATTCCTCCAAGACTGTTTTAATGGTAAGAAAACTTTCTTAATTTTTCAATTGATACAACATTCAGTTGATTTAAAGACCACCTTTAATTTGTCAAAGCATCTTCTTAGAAACAGTATTTTTGTTTATTCAACATCACCCTAATTTATTAATTTATTTTAGGTTTTATATATATATATATATATATATATATATATATATATATATATACACACATATATGTATATCAGAATTTCATATGCAGGCATATATATTCAGCATGTAAAATAAAAACTGGTTATAAATTTCCCTATTTGGTAGGAACTCTGAAATCATGAAGCATCCCTTTTGGCATCATTATCTTCTACTTCTTTATCCAAGTAGATTATACACTTTTTTTGAGGAAATGGATCATATTATATACTTTGTTTTCTTGACACAGAGAAGAATGTCATGTAAGGTAGACAGCTAGAAACATATTAGCTCTTTAGTTCTCATTAGTAAGACTTAATTATTCTGTGAGTTATTTTTTACTATGTTCAGAGGACTCTGATTATGTACAAAGTCTTCTTATTCAGGGATGTATTTCTTTGTAATTTTCTTACTTTGCTGTCACTTCTAACAGTTTTGTTTTCCTTTAAATTATTGAAGACAATAATAATCTTTAACATTTTCTTGAGCATTTGCTACATGCCAGAAAGTGTTTTTAATACTTTACAAATACATCATACCTGGCTGCAGTCACTAGATTAATTTAGTCATTCACTAAGTTTTTTGTTGTGATCTGTGTACCAGGCAGCATTTTAGGCACTGAGGATATGATAAATACAAGGCCCCGATTACCAGGGAATTGGCATTTTGGAAAAATTTGAAGCTAATCTCTGATATATAGAGACAATTGAAAGAATATAGGGTTTGGGAGAAAGATCATATTTACTATTATTTTTTGATCTGTTGAGTTTGATCCTAGTGGGGAATTTGAATAGCACCTGGTGCCTGGAGTTCAGAGTCGCCTAAGCTACACATAAAAAATTGATTGCAGTATTGGCATAGAGATAGTAATTGAAACCAGGATATGATTAGGAAAGTTTATGGCGATTTTAGAGGTTTCTCACCTGGGGTTTTGTCACTGTTCTCAAAGATAGTAATCAGCTATTACCATTGTAGATGCATGGAATAGAAGATAATTCATACACATAATTAATGCCTTGGAGTATTTGGTCTTAATTCTTCCTCAGTAGATAGTTGAAGGGTCTAGATAGAGTGAAAAGAAAAGAAACCTACAAGTAGGTCTTTAAAAAACTTCTATATTTGGGGGTGCCTAGGTGCCTTAGTTGGTTAAGCATCTGACTCTGGATCTCAATACAGATTTTGTTCTCAGGATCCTGAGTTCAAGCCCCACGCTGTGCTCCACACTGAGTGCAGAGCCTGCTTAAAATAAGTCAGAGAAAGATCTATGATTTCACTTATATGTAGAATTTGAGGACCTTAACAGATGAACATAGGAGGAGGGAAGGAAAAATAAGATGAAAACAGAGAGGGTGGCAAACCATAAGAGACTCTTAAATACAGAGAACAAACTGAAGGTTGGTGAGGAGTGTGTTAAATGGGTGACAGGCATTAAGGAGGGCACTTTTCGAGATGAGCACAGGGTGTCAGATGTAAGAGATGAATCACCAGGTTCTACTCCTGAAGCCATGACCACACTGTATATTAACTTGAGAAAATAATAAAAATAAAATAAAATAAATTAAAAAAAAAAAAAAGACCTTCTGTATTTAGATACTGTGTAGAAGAGAATGAACCTAAGTAGGAGCTAGACCAAGTGGACAGAAGGTAAGTAAATGTTTTAAGGAAGATGGAATGGTTATCACTAACAGATGCTGTGAAGCAGAAAAGTGAGATCAGTCATATTTTACCTCTTTTGGTGTATTAGTTACTTAAATGAAATTTATTTCTGTGGAAAAATTTGATTAGGAGATGAGGACGTGAAGATTGCTAGTGTAGATAACCAACCCATAGGGTAACTCAACTTTGAATATCTCAAAGGATGAGCAAACTTGAATATATTACTAGCTAAGTGAGAGAATACTATGCCGACTTCAAGTATCACAGACTGATCTCATGTAGAGCTTGGAGGAAGCATGAAGATCTAGATTTGGTGTACCTTCAGAAGTAGGAGAATCACTTTGATTGGAGTACTCAGTTGGCTGACTTTTAGAAGCAGGGGATGTCAATAATGGGTTGATTTGCAAAAACATACTCATTGATTTGAACTGTTGATTAAGTGGGGTTAAAACGAGCTACTTCATACCCCCACTATAAAAGTGCTTTCATAAGAGTGTGGGAACTTGATTTACACCTGAAGTACATAATGAATGGTAACGTAAATATATGTTGTCAAAGGACATGTTTAAGATTGGGGAGACAAGGGCATATTTAAATATGGATAGGAACGATACAGTTGATTAGAAAGTGGCTGAGTAAATGAAGGGATGGCTAATTGTGAGATTTGTGCGGAGCAAGGGCCATGTAGATACAGCTCAGGTTTGGCCTGAGACAGATGGAGATGCCTCTTATATCTCAGAATGGATGGAAATACATGTGAATGTGGATGTTGGTTGGTATAGGAGCAGGGAATTGAAGGAATTCTTGTTTTATGAGTGTAGTTTTCTCTGTATGTTTGGAAGTATAGTCACCTGCTGAAAATGTCATGGATCAGAAGTTTGAGTAAAGTAATCAAGATTTAAAATCTAGGAGAGTGGGAATGAGCCTACCAAAGAAACCTAGAAATTCTGAGCAGTCTTAAGAATCATTTTGAAGTTGACCATGAATTTTTGATGATACTAATCTGTTCTGCTTTGGGACTGTCTCTAGTAGTGCTTTGTTGCTCAGGTAAATACAAAGCAGATATATGGTAGAACACATCCAAAGCTGAGGTTCTGCTAAAAGAAAGGAAAAATAAGGAAGGTTGGGTGAATTTAAAATTTGGGCAAATAAAGTAATGATTTATGTAATGTAAGCTGAATAAAAAATAAAAAGAGGATCGTGCCAGTGAAGTAAGCATAGATTTACATAAATTTTATTTTATGTGTACAAAAGAACAATTGTGACCTTAAGTACTGCCTTAAGAGAGTACTAAACAGGTTATTTTTTATGGTGATATTTTCTGAAGATCTATGGAAGGGACTGAGTAGATCAGAGGAGTACCTGCCAAGTACCAGATACCATGATAAGCACTTACTAAATAAAATGCCATATGTATCAACAATATAAGCAGTTATTAATCCCTTTTTATGAAGAAACACTGATTGGCAAGATGATTGAGTGGTTTACCTTATTATGTTACATAAGAAATAAGAAGTGAAAGAGATTTGTCCAAACTCTGTGAGCTTTCCACTACCGCCTTTTCTTTTTTGTTGTTGTTGTTTTTTTAATGTTATTTTTGACAGAGTGCAAGTGGGGGAGGGGCAGAGAGAGAGACACAGAATCAAAAGCAGACTCCAGGCTCTGGGCTGTCAGCACAGAGCCCGACATGGGGCTCGAACCAACAAACCATGAAATCATCACCTGAGCTGAAGTCAGATACTTAACCATCTGAGCCAGCAAGGCACTCCTAACACCTGTTGTTTTAAAGAGAGTTTTATATTACTGAAGAAGGAACTTATGGTAGCCATAGTTACCTAGGTTAGCATATACCAGTAGAGAACATATTAGAACTTTTCATTAAGTTAATTAGAGGCATTCCTTATCTAGGAACCGGTAGGTTTTTTGTGAGATTGTTTTTTGTGTATGCAGCTTATGCATCATAACCAATGCATCTTTGAATGAATTTAACACTTTTAATTCTTTTAAATAAAATTGCTATAAGGAAGCCATGAATTATTAAAAAAAATGTTTGCTTGTTTGTTTTTAGAAAAGGACTACATATTTTGGAATGTCTCTTTTGCAGCTAGCTGGTTATTTTTATCAACCACTCTTGGGAAATGGAAAGTGAATTATGTACTCTGAATGTTTTACCTTTTTGATCAAAAAGAAAACACTAAAATTTTAGATCTATAAATTAGCATGATACTGAGCAATTTGGTAGTGCTTTAGAGTTATTTCCTCATTACAAGTCATTAATTTGTGATGGAGAAATACACATCTCTGTATCTATATTTTACTAATAAAATATAATAAAGGAAAAACAATCTTTCCTCTCAAACTGTTAGAAGACTCAAACTTCTGAAGCTCAAGGAACAATTTGCAGTTATTCAGTTAGATACTATAAAACAAATTAGGGTAACAAATTGTGGAAGCAGATATCCATAGAAACAGGTGTCTTAATAACAACCAACTTCTTTCACAAGTTATTTGTGTGCTAGCTGTTTGTATCCTATCTTTTTAATGGCTTTATAATCTAGCAACCTTATGTTAACTCATTTTCAAAATGGCAAAAACAAATTAAGCATTTTTATGATGTTTTATGTCAATGTACAGTGTTAGAATTTTAGAAATTCTTGTAGAATAAAGGACTACTATTTAATGGGGCAGTTTTATTTTTGTGTATATACTAAGCCACTGTTAAATGTATATGATCCATCAGAATGTTATGCAAGTAATGCTGGGGTACAGAAGTAGTAGTCTACTGTCTTGTCTGAAGTATACCTTATGTCATTTCCTCAATTTCCAATATTTGAATAGTTACAGTAGTAAAATTATAAAAACTTGTATGATTGGTTTTCTTTTGTTAAAACCTGTTAACATCTTTCAGTTTATTTTTACCACACGTACTTTAGTTGGATGTATAAAAATTGTCTTATTTATATATATTCCCCCCAAGTTTTTTTTATTTAATTGGATGATCTCTGGTTATAAATTCTAGCTTGATCTCACTTTGGTGACATAATCCTGATGTCTGTTATTACTATCCCTAAATTGCCTTCCTTATGTTTAAACTAGTATTGTTTAGAGTATTATTAAAAATGGTCCACCAGTGCAGTGAACCATTCAAATTAATGGTCATTTATCATTCAAGTTAAATGATAAAATATTTGGATTTTGCTATTGAATGTCCACATATTTTTTAAATAAAATGTCTTATTTTTCTTTGTAGGCACTTTGTCTAATGGCATTACCATTTATTCCTGCATCAAACCTTTTCTTCCCAGTGGGATTTGTTGTTGCTGAGCGAGTATTATATGTTCCTAGCATGGGGTTCTGTATTTTGGTAGCCCATGGATGGCAGAAAATATCAAACAAAAGGTGAATTAAAATGTTAGTTCATTTAATGCTTACAAACTATAGAATTAAGTGTGATACATTTAAGTATTTAAAGTGTTTAGTTTTATAAGTCATATTTTTATACCTTTTTATTTTCCATCTTGATCGTTTCCTCATATTTCTGTAATTGAAGTTAAGAAAGCTCCATGGCACCCACCTCACCCTATGTTCTTTCTCTTATTTATATAATTTTGTTGTAAGCCTGAAACCTAACACACTTTGAGTTAGACCCAAATGAAAACAAGGATATTATTGAGACTAAAGTTACAAATTACCATTGCCACTTCCACATGCAGTGAACTAAGATATAGGCTTCTTATTTAAGTGAGTCATGTTGATTTAATATATGTAAAATGCATATAGTAAGCAGTCTGTAATTTGATATCACTATCTTCATCATAACTACCATGTCCTAGAGGCCTCAAACTAACAATTAAGGAACAGAATATTCACATTGTATATATGCAAGAAATGGTCACCGACTCTGCTTTCTCACTTTCTAGTCATCCTTCAACACACAGAATTCTGACTTCTCTCTATATCATTGCGTTCTAGTAACTAAATCCAGTCAGTGCTTGTATTTAAAATTTATTTCCTGGGCATCTGTAAAAAGTGTCTCTCCTAATTCTCTTCCATGTCTCTTCATCTCCGTTCAGACTCTTCTCAGATTCTTATTGCTGTAACTGCTCTTTAAATATTTATTTCTCAGAGTTTTATTCACAGCCATTTTTGTCACAATGTATATTCTCTTTGGATGATCTCATCCATGTCTACGATTTTTGCTAACATCTACCAAGCCTTTTCTCTTAACTTCTACCCATTTATCCAGTTATAATTACTACCAGTTTTTGAGTGCTTCCCAGGTGCCAAGAGCCATGATAGACCTTTTAGATTTGTTTTCTCATTTAATCTAACTTTCCTTAACTCTGGTGTGCACATTTGAAAATTGAAGCTCATACAAGTTACTGAACCAGATTACCTCAAGATCACACAGCTAGTAAAGAGTAGACTCTTGATTCACATTTACATCTCACTGCCTTCAGTGTCCATTTTCTTTCTGATCCATGCACTCTTATCCTGATTAAGTGGATCTGTCAAAATGAAAGAAGTTAAACTGTGTTACTGAGACAAAAAAATAGACTCAGAGAACATTAGTAATGAATGTGATCATAGGGATTATTGAAGTGTAACCTTTTTATACATGAGGAATTGTTTCCCAAATAATTAGCCTAAAGCTATATAAGCTATATTGTATCTATTATATAAAGAGTTAGTTTTACTATGACTTGTCATAAATAACTCTAGCTTTAGAATGTAAAAATATTCAAAGAATGTCATGATAATCTGTGGTATAGATGCAGTCTGGGTAAGCCAAAATTTTTTAAAATACAGCCAATGATAAAATAGACCCTTGATGAACACAATTAAGAATGTTCAAGTTGTAAGTAAAAGCCCCAAAAAGAAAGTCATACTTAAAAATTGGTTTATCGGGTTTTTTGTCATTAAACTTAAGCAGACTTTTTGAAATAGAGACCAATAGTGGAATATTTAATATAATTTAAGACTGAAGTAGAAGGCAGTGTGCATAATATTTAATTTTTTGGTGTTGCTTTTGAAGTTGGATGATTGTTAGAAGGATCCTCATTCCTTAAAATAAACTCAAACATGATATTTGGGGATATTTAACATATTTCTTACCTCTATTGTAAAAGGTAAAATGCTTCTGGTGATATAGATAATGTTGTTTTTGTTCTGCTTTTTTCTTTTAAACAGTGTATTAAAAAAGTTATCCTGGGTTTGTCTGTCTATGGTGATATTCACTCATGCCTTAAAAACACTCCACAGAAATTGGGATTGGGAGTCTGAATATACATTGTTTATGTCAGCCTTGAAGGTAAAGTATTACCCAGAATGACAGGAAAGTATGTCATTAATGATTTCTTATAGTCATGTTTAAGATGTTTTTACATTTCATTAGACATTTAACTGTCAATTTTAAGTACTTCACCAAAAGATTAATAAAAATTTGTTCTTTATATAATATATACCATAACCATGGCTCTGAATAGTACTTAGTTGTATGTCTACAGCATATATGAATAATTTTCGAAATACTATATAGTTGTTAGAAGCTCAAATGATAATAGAATGTTTAAAAATACTGTAGGGGAGCCTAGGTGGCCCAGTTGGTTAAGCATTGGACTTCGGCTCTGGTCATGATCTCACAGCTTATGAGTTCGAGCCCTGCATCAGGCTCTGTGCTGATAGCTCAAAGCCTGGAGCCTGCTTCGGATTCTATGTCTCCCTCTTTACCTCTCCCCTGCTCAGGCTCTATCTCTCTTTCTCAAATATAAATAAACATTAAAAAAAAAAAAATTTAAGAATACTATATATAGTTCACTAGTTCTAAAGGTGCACTTTTTCTTTTTTCTTTTTTTTTATTTTTACCTTTTAACATCTCTAAAATCAGAATAAATCTTAGAGTGAGAGGCATCTTAACAATTAGTGGCTTATTTTTTCCTTTTTTCTTTTTTTTTTTTTAATTTTTTTTTTAAACGTTTATTTATTTTTGAGCGAGACAGAGCAGGAGCAGGGGAGGGGCAGGGAGAGAGGGAGACACAGAATCCAAAGCAGGCTCCAGGCTCTGAGCTGTCAGCACAGAGCCTGACGCAGGGCTTGAACTCACCAGCCGTGAGATCATTCCCTGAGCCAAAGTCGGATGCTTAACCCACTGAGCCACCCAGGCGCCCTTAGTGGCTTATTTTTTTCTTAATGGTGAGTCTTAGAAATGATGGCATCTTAGTTTCAATGAAATAAAATACATAACAAAAATGGCACCTTACTATGTGGAAGATAACCGGTGGTTACAGTATGGTAGTTAAGATACGCACTGGCAGGAAGGAGTGATAAAGCATTTCTGTAGAATGGACAACATCTAGGAATAAGGTCTTTTTAAAAATCATAAAATTTGGTTTCTGTAAAAGTTAAAACCAATGATTTTGTTTTTCAGGTGCTTCTCTTCAAATCTGTAAATTCTTAAATTCTTTTTGGCTATTTCTGTACTCCCCATTGCCTGGCTTTACTAGAATACTGCTTCATTCCAGTAGTCAATGTCATTTCTTGATTTGACATCAGTTTAAGATCACATGACTATCATTTAGTCTCAGTAGCTCCACTCTTTCCTCTAGCTCAGAAGTTTATAAATAGAAGAGACCTCATTACCATTCCTCTTAATCTGCACTCCTAAAATACCAGTGGAGCCCCATAATTTTCAAGATTTTGCTTATCCTTACTCCTAGGACAATCTCAAAACCACAGTCCTAGTCACTGAAGCTAGTTCCTTGGCCAGCTACCATCCTCTTCCTGCAGGAACACCATGCCCATCAGTGAACTCTGAAAGCACAGATCAACTTAGAACTTTAATCCCAGGGCTCCCATTACCATAATAGACCACATAAACAGCTTTATACTAAGCCTAAAAAATAAATAGTGAAGTGTTAAATATATTCTCATGTTCAAATACCTTCTCTTCCAAAAGAATATAAATAGAGCAGCTTTCAAACAACATTGTAGCTTGTTTTTTGGTTTTCTTTTTAGTAAGGTCTGTGTCCAATGTGGGACTTGAATTCATGGCCCTGAGATTAAGAGTCACATTCTCTACTGACTGAGTCAGCCAGCACTCCAAGCTGCTTTGATCAAATAAAAGTTTTAGTAAAATTCTAATATATAAAACAGATGAAATCAGACTGCTATGGTTTTAGTATGTTGATGTTAAAAGGAAGGAGAGTAAATTTGGTGAAGCCGTGTTCATTTTGCTTATTTCTCCTCTCCAGGGACACCTCTGTCAAACACTCCATTTCTAATAATATACCAAACAAATATCTGTGTTGATTGGAGATACATATATTTATATATAGATATAGATCCACAAGTTTTTCTTTTTTGGGAGAAAGTCTCAATCACTTTTCAAGTTTTATTGAGGTATAATTGACATATAACTTTGTATTAGTTTAAGGTGTACAATGTAATTTATGGATATATTACAAAATAATTACTGCAACAAGTTAACATCTGTCACATATTTACAGTTTTTCTCTTTTGATGAGAATTTTGAAGGTCTACTCTCAGAAACTTTCAAATATACAACATTGTTAACTATAATCACCATGCTATACCTTGCATCCATAGAACTTATTTATCTTGTAACTGAAAGTTTGTATCTTTGACCACCTTCACCCATTCGTGGATATCTCTGTAGAATACTCCATTCCTAATGGTATACCAGATAAATATCTGTGTTAATTGGAGTTGTATTTTCTTAATTGTAACTAATTTCTATCTATGCTTATGTATTTAAGGTAAATAAAAATAATGCCAAATTATGGAATAATGTGGGTCATGCTCTGGAAAATGAAAAGAACTTTGAGAGAGCTTTGAAATACTTCTTACAGGCTACTCATGTTCAGCCAGGTAAGCATTATTAATTAATAAAACTATTTGGATAGCTTGTTTTTAAAACTTGAATTATATTTGGGAAAATAAAAGTAAGAGGTTTGTTCATTCCAGGTGACTTGAAAACTATAGTGCTCGATGCTGTCTTATTTTGAGTTGGATTATATGTTAGAGCTACTTAGACATTTAAGGAATTTATTTTGATATAGCAGAGTTGTTGGGTGGTACTGATAATCCATTTGGTGAAGTATAGCTTTGCCAGGTACAAGTACTCGGTGTTAAAATAATTTTTCCCTTCATTGTCAGTTGTCACTCTTTGCCTTTCTTGAGATAATTGCTGATACTTCCATTAGTATGACTTCTCTACAATATTCTCAAAATTGCTGTTTCTAATTAGCCATGGGCTAAGAAAATAGGTAAACCAGTTTATTTGGGATTCTTTCTCTTCCTCTCTTTGCCCCTCCCCTCTATGTACGTAAAGTACTTGAAAAAGTACATAAAGTTAGAAACATTGAATTTGGTATTTAGAGGCATCCTAGCTTTTTCTTTGTTTTTTAGTTGTGTTCTTCATAGATTTGATAGATGAAATGGCATATATGGAGGGATATCAAGAGTCCTTTTTTGTCAGTGTTACACATACACAGATAGATTCATAAGACTGGAGATAAGGGATATTGGGACTAGAGGTAAAAATTTGGGGTAACAAGTATCTAGATATTTAAAACCTTGGAACAGTTGAGCACATAAATAGGGATTCATAACATTTTAAAATTACTTTAAAAAAATAAATAAAACATTGAGTCTGAAGGCTTTTCTTGCTTAACCAGAGTAAGATTATAAATTATGCAGTGGTCTGAGAAGGTGACACACATGTTGTGTTAAACGAAGAATTGTGGTTTTTTTGTTTTGATGGTTACCAGTGTTTAAAAAAAAAAATTTCAATTCACAAAGATAAAATTTTTACAAATGGAATTGCAGTTTCCATAAACATCTTTACAAGACAAGGATAGATTTTTGTCAAGGAACACCAGAATTCTGTAAGGTTTGTTTTGATTTCATTTTTATCTAAATCCAAATCTTTGAAATTATTCATGCGAGAAAAAAATCATGGACCTGTAGTTCAACTTTGATGTTGTCAATATGGAAATGTTTAAAGAGTATTTATGAGTTTTCAGGTGTTTTTAAGTTTATCTCTTTAGATGAATTGACAGATAATTTTGTAGATAGGAAATACTGGAAAGCAACATAGATGCCAGGGCCACCAGTGTGAGATTGCTTAGCTTCATTGTTGGTGGAAAAGGAATTATTAGGTACAAAGTTGCCTAGTACTTGTCAGTTCTCATTTACATTGAATTAAAGATAGACTGCTAGATTCATGCTATTGTTGGTTTGGATAGTATACTCATAATAGCAAGACTGTCTGTTGAAATCCTATAGCTTTTTAAAAGTCATTTAAATGTCATTGCTTTTTATATCTTGTCTTCTTTTCCAACCCTTTTTGTTTTCAAATTTAAATTTACTTTACTCTAGTAATGGTTATTTCCTTCTCTGAAATCTTAAAACTCTGTTAACTTATAAGAAACTGCTTAGAAATTTTGTCTTTCATTTTATTAGCTTTGTTGTAGGATATCTAATTGCTACCTTAGTTCTTTGAGAAAGTAGGGCTGCCTTACTCTAGTGTCTGAAGTCTGCGTTGATGACAATATCTCCTTGCCATAATTTTAAGAACCTGATTTCTGTGGGTATTAATTTGCCTTGTCTTTCACCCAAGTAGGTAACCTCTTTCTTTTCTTTTATTAAAAAAATTTTTTTTTAATGTTTATTTTTGATACAGAAGGTAGAGTGTGAAAGGGGTAAGTGCAGAGAGAGAGAGGGAGACCACAGAATCTGAAGCAGACTCCAGGCTCTGAGCTGTCAGTACAGAACCCAATGTGGGGTTTGAATCCATGAGCCATGAGATTATGACTTGAGCCAAAGTCAGACGCTTAACCGACTGAGCCACCCAGGCGCCCCAACATATTTTCTTTCTACGATTGGAGCTGATGTCAATAACATTGTAAATACTTCACTGAATTTTGTTTATCTAAACTACCAGTTTCTTTGTTCTTTCCTTAAATTCTCACTTTATAATTAATTTTTTTCAGGTTCTTAGTAACTTAGTTTTTCTAAGTAACTTTCTGATCTCCATAATAAATGGTATAGATTTGAGGAGCCTGAGTGGCCCAGTCAGTTAAGCATCTGACTTCAGCTCAGGTCATGATCTCATGGTCCATTAGTTCCAGCCCTGCTTCGGGCTCTGTGCTGATAGCTCAGAGCCTGGGGCCTGCTTTGGATTCTGCGTCTCCCTCTTTCTCTGCCCCTCCCCTGCTCAGGCTCTTTCTCTCTCTCTCTCTCTCAAAAAATAAATATTATAAAAAAAAAGAATTAAAAAAATAAAAACTTTAAAAAATTAAAAATACATAAAAATAAATGATATAGATTTATTTGAAATTAAAAAAAAAATGAGCTATATAAGAGCAAATACTACCTACTCTATTTTTATATGCTCTTGGTAATGCAGTGAATTTCAACCTTGGTTCTACATCAGAACCTCCTTTGAAACCTTATAAAAACATTTTCCCAGATCATGTTTCTATAGATTCTATTTTGATAGAGTGAGGTGGTGCTGAGGTTATGTGACTTTTTGAAAGTACATAGGTATCCTAATTTGCAGCCAGGACTGGGAATGGTTTGCCTAAGCAATTTTTTTTCTTTTTTTTTTATTTCCCTCTTGACCTCTCTCCTGAAACCCCTTAAGACTCATTGGGGCGCCTGGGTGGCTCAGTCGGTTGAGTGCCCGACTTCAGCTCAGGTCATGATCTCACCGTTTGAGAGTTCAAGCCCTGCGTCGGGCTCTGTGCTGACAGCTCAGAGCCCGGAGCCTGCTTGGGATTCTGTGTCTCCCTCTCTCTCTGACCCTCCCCTGTTCATGCTCTGTCTCAAAAATAAATAAACATTAATTTTTTTTTTTTTTTTAAAGACTCAGCAGTACATCAAAAAACAAAAAATCAGCCCTTTCCTCCCAATCTTGTCCCTTACTTCTTTAACCAAACCTGTGCTGCATGTGACATTTTCTGTGCAGTGTGCACAATTACCAGCCTGAAACATAATGTACCAAGATTTTAGGACTGTTTACTATCATCCTAAGAGAATGACTAAGATATATATGCTTGGCCCCTATGTGTCCTAGGAGGTGCAGGCAGAAAACTGTCCAGCAGGCAAAATCATTGGTGTCATAGGCAAGTAGAAATCATAATGTGAAACCTTGTCATGTCTGCGAGAGATTCATTCAATAACATTTGTCTGATTTAAGATCTTCTCTCTTCTATCTTTATTCCAAACCTTTGAAATATTTACTGGGAAATGTGTCCTAAAAGTAGTATGCAGTGGGCCCTAATATCTTTCTTATTTAAATAACATATTTTTTGTTTCCCTGAAAAAATTTGCTGTGGGTTTGATTCTCCATACCAGAAAATCAGATAAAAGTTTCTGACATACTGATAGTAACACAGCCTTTTAAAAAGTTATAAATATGTTATGTAGGATGGGCTGCTGCATCTTAAGTGGTACTGGAGAATCCTAATATTTTATTATACTTGCATTCTGACCACATTCAGAAAAATTTTAAAAAACAAAATTGCAGAGTTTTTTCACAGTCTCATTGCCCCATCCCACCATGCATGTATATTTGTTAGGTATAACACTCGAAATAATTCTAGGAATCATGATCTTTTTCACTTGTAGATCTTTTTACTTTTAGAGTTGAACCATACATTTTGAGTGAATTCCAGAGCTATGCATCAAGGAAATGGAAACAAGCCTTAGTATAGTATAGTAAAATCTGAAGAGAAATGATACAGATTTCTTTATTACCTCTATATCTCCCCTTTCATGTCATATATGCAGTTTCTGTCCTTAGAGTACTTTATGACATAATTTTCTAGTATAGCATCGATCACTCTGTGTTAGAAGAACTTTAAGGAGGATGCAGGACCTGTTGCTTGCTTTTGTATTTTTTTGCCTAGTGTTTTGTTGCTAGAAACTTTGGGTTTACATTGAATACTATTTAGTATATTTGCCAACAAATGATTTTTTTTTTAATTTTAGATGATATTGGTGCTCACATGAATGTAGGAAGAACTTATAAAAATTTAAATAGAACCAAAGAAGCTGAAGAATCTTACATGATGGCTAAGTCCCTGATGCCCCAAGTAAGTTGTCATAATTTATTTCTATTGTGTCATATCTACTAGATGTCCATATTGAATAGAATTACCTAGATTATCTTTTCTTCAATTTGTTGATACAAATGTAAAGTGTCCAATAAACCATTTATTACTACAAGTTTTTATTTAAAGTCTAATTAACATATAGTGTGATAATAGTTTCAGGTGTACAATATAGTAATTCAACACTTTCATACAAGTGCACTCTTTAATCCCCATTCCCTGTTTCACCCATCTCCCCGCCAATCTTCCCTCTGGTAACCATCAGTTCTCTATATTTAGGAGTTTGTTTCTTGTTTTACCTCTCTTTCTCCTTTGCTTGCTTGTTTCTTAAATTCCACATGAGTGAAATCATATAGTATTTGTCTTTCTCTGACTTAACTTATTTTGCTGAGCACAGTACTACAAGTTTTATAAAGGATTATATTTACTTTTCTAGCTCACTTAATTAAAAAAAAATTTCTAGGAGAGCTTGGGTGGCTCAGTTGGTTAAGCATCCAACTCTTGAGTTCGGCTCAGGTCGTGATCTCACAGTTGGTGAGTTCGAGCCCCGCATTGGACTCTGTGCCTGATAGTGTAGAACCTGCTTTCCGCCCCTTCCACATGCTCGTGTGCATACACTCGCTCTCAAAAATAAATAAATAAATTTTAAAAAGGCAAAGATTAAACTTATGTTTGTAAAAAATTTTATAAAGTTATGAATTTTAGATATTCTTGATTACAAGTTATCAATGAGTTAAGTAACTTTAAGTGAAGAGATTTTTATATAGTACATTAAGCACTAAATGCAACATTATTCCTATCAAAAGATAAATGAATAAGAAACTAATAAAATGAGGGGATATACCTCTGTTGCTGTATTGTGTTCAGTTGTAACAATGACACATGCAGAAAATTCACTGGATATTATAATATAGCATGAAAGTTGGAAAGTCAGATCCTGTCTTTCATCAGAAAAGATGGTTTGCAGGGCACCTGGGTGGCTCAGTTGGTTAAGTGTCGGACTTTGGCTCAGGTCATGATCTTGCGGTTTATGAGTGAGTTCAAGCCCCATGTCAGGCTCTATGCTGACAGTTCAGAGCCTAGAGCCTGCTATGGATGCTGTGTCTCCCTCCGTCACTGCCCTTCCCCCACTGTTGCATGCTCTCTCTCTTTCTGTCTTTCTCTTTCTCTCTCTCTCAAAAATAAACATTACAAAAAAACTGCACTACAGTCTTCTCAATGGTAGTATATATTAATATTACATTAATAATTATAATATTAAAATAACTAGATATAGTTTGGTAAATGTTTCAAAAACAGTTGGACCACATGATCTTAAGCATTGTTTCAGTCCTAAGATTCTAAAGTTATATTGTGTTCAATATAGACTTTTTTCAGATATAATTTTTTACTTTCATTGAAAATTTGGGTCTATATATCTTTTATAATCTTTACTTAACCTGAAAAATCAGTTAACAAGGGAATTTTATTTCCTAATTCTACCAAATGAGGCTTTAGTATAACTCTTAACAAATTAACCACCCTGTCACAACCAGGAAGTACTTTGCTGACAACATGGAAGCTGACATGCTGTAACAAATACACTAGACTGAGAGGAAAGAGACCCGAGTTCTTTCTATTCCTTGTCTGATACAAATATGCTAACAGACCTTAGTCTCAAAAGTTTAGATTTAGTTAGGATTTTATAAAATGATGCATGTGAATAAAAAGCTAACAATATTCCATTGAGCTGGCATGAGTGAAAAAATATTATCTCCTTTAATACCACAAAATATTAATTATTTTATTAACATTTTATAAATACTGTAGGTACTTTCACGTTTTTATGACTTATTTCAGTATAGCAATACAAACTGGTACCATAACCTTTTTATGTCATATATATTTGAAGTAAGCTACTAAGAATACTTATTTTTTATTTTTATGTGGTACTGAAACATCCAGTTATGTTTTTCTGAACAGATTATTCCTGGTAAAAAATATGCAGCCAGAATTGCCCCTAACCACCTAAACGTTTATATTAATCTGGCCAATCTGATCAGAGCAAATGAGTCCCGGCTGGAAGAAGCAGATCAGCTGTACCGACAAGCAATAAGCATGAGACCTGACTTCAAGCAGGCTTATATTAGCAGGTATTTGTAGTTCACTTTTAAGTTGTATTACAGAGAATTGAAGCTGTATCTGCATGTACATTTTGACTGTCTGAACTAAATTGCCTTTTTTTTTCTTTTAGTAATCTTATTTGTGACCAAGAACATAGAAACATACCCTAGTTTAGACTTACAATCAAATTTAATTGATTTGATTTGAAATTGACTGTCACTTGTAGTAGCAAACTAAGGTTTTATACGGAAGAAAGAGTAGAAGCTTCTTGTTAGTTTCATTTACTTCTTATTGTCACATTCTTTTTTACTTAAAGCACTTGAAACTTGTATTTTCTAATAATTACTTCTAATATCCAACTCTCAAGAGCTTTCTTAAATACTGACAACTGATTGGTTATTATGCCTTTTATTTATCACAAAGAAACTTTTTAGTTGTCAGTACAAAAACTTTTGGCCGCACATGTTAGAGAGAACTTAATATATTTTACCATGTAAGGATTATCATTTGTATTATACTTGAGTAAAATTGTGTATTAAACTCTGCTTCATCCGCTGGCCCAGAAACCTAATCATAATTTTTAACATTGTTCTTATGGGGAAAATGCATTCAGAATTTCATTAGTTTTTGAGATAAAAATCTGTTCATAAGTTGGGAAGCTGTCTTTGTTCAGTTTTATCCAGTAGTTGTTGAAATTAGCTAAGTTTAGTGGGGTTGCATATATAAATAAAATCTGTCATGTGTTAATCTATGAAGAATTATTCAACAATCTGCATTAAAAAATAACATCTTGGACAGATGCTCTTTCCAGAAGTTGCTTTAATTGAGAATATTAGTCATTCATTTGATTTCATTCCTATGCTTATACTTAAAGGACATAATGGTATCATAATAAAAGTATTCTCATATTACTGCCTAAATTTATTTGCACATATGTGCTTAAACAAAATGACTTTTTAAAGCTCTAACAGATAATAGATCCGTATTAGAAGGATTTGTAAAATGGTTTTCAAACTGTGATCTTCTGTTCCACATGTGTTCCTCAAAGGTACCTGCAGGTGGCACTAGTGCCCTCCTACCCTGACTACTAGTCAGCTTTTTTAAAAACTCTTTTTGTTGTTTTGGGGAGTTTTTTCTTTCGTTTTAACGAATGGCCATTTTATAAGAATACATTGTAGAATACTAAATTAATATAAGAAGGGGCAAAATTTTCATTCTGCTCTTTATAAACGAGACTTCTAACATAGATTTGAATACTGGAATTTCCCCATCACTCCCATATTTATTTTCCTTCTTCAAATGCTATTATTTGGTCCCCTGAAAACTTAATCTCCCATTCTTGTCGCTGCCAATTTTATGATGTAGTCTGGTCTGCCTTCTTTCAAGATACAATTAAAGAATATATTTTCTCTGTTCCCCTTTCTTGGATACCTCCCCGCATCTTACCCTTTAAAGTCAGGTATGCTGTTTCTTTCTTTAATTATACTTGAAAACCTAACAAACCAAATTTGCTAAACTAATGAGTTCAGGTTTGAGGACATTTTCAGATATTTTTGGTAGAAAACTTTAAAAGCCTGGGTTAAAAGGAAAAAGGAAAGCTGTGAATACGTGGAAAAAGTTGAAACTTACAAAAAATAGTATCTACACATTGACATGGTAATGTTGTAAGTAAAGCTTGTGTTTGATTTTTCCACAGAGGAGAATTGCTTTTAAAAATGAATAAACCTCTTAAGGCAAAAGAAGCATATCTTAAAGCACTAGAGCTGGACAGAAATAATGCAGATCTTTGGTACAACTTGGCGATTGTTCATATTGAACTTAAAGAACCAAATGAAGCCCTAAAAAATTTTAATCGTGCTTTAGAATTAAATCCAAAGCATAAGCTAGCATTATTCAATTCTGCTATATTAATGCAAGAATCAGGTATGTTTTCTTAAAATAGTTCTATATTTAAACACATTATAGTTTGAAGTATAATGAAATCTGAACTTAAATTACATTATGAGTAGCAAACGTTTTATGAATAGTTTATATCAAAACTGCAGATAAATATAAGAATATTTAAAATACTTAAAGTTTTCAAGTAATATGCCTTAACACAATTATTAGTTCTTTGGGTATGTGTTAAGACTTAATATTCAAGCAGTCTAGTAAGCAGTGCCTTTTTAATCTATTTTGTCAATTTTATGCACAGAAATATATAATTTCTTACTCCTAAATATACCATCCAAATAATCAGAACTTGCAAAAATTCTTATATAATTATTTCTAGGGAGACGAGCATTATATTTCTATTTATTTTAGAAAAAAAACAGAACAATGTATTTTACCTTGATTTGTAAGAGCAAGTACTTTTGGTATCATTTTATATCTAGTTTTATTTTGTGACGTATTATTGTAATTTACAATTTTTTGTAATTTAACAAAACTAAATCATTCGTGACAGTAAATTAGGATCTTTGATACATGGGTACTTTAGTACTACAACAAAAGGCAGTATTTATAATTTATAATCTTAATTTTTAATTTGGAAAAAATTTGTACATTTAGATTTTTGTAGTTAAATCTTACTTTTTAAAAACTTTTACAAAAAATGAAAGAATCATAAAATCATAGTATTTGAGTTAAAGAGGGTATTTGAATTTACTTTTGCCATTGTTCTATTTAGTATATTAGAGTAAGGACCAAATAGATCTAATAACTACCCCAAATGTCATATGGCTAGTTTAGTAAAACTAGTTCAAGATAAGAACTTAAGCTGACTGATTTATTTTACAATGTTTTTTATTCATCTTACTGTCAAATAAAAGTATAGAGGAAGATATTTATGCCTGGTATTCAAAACATAAATTTAGAGAAAAGCTAATGTTTTTGTAAAGTTAGCTAACCTTGGCAATCATGAAAAATGCCCAGTATTCAACACAAGATTGCACCCTAAGATTTGTAGTTGTGGAACTTGAAGTTTTTCTATTTATTTGCAATAGAAATTATCTCAAATATTTGCATCCTAATTTATATTTAAATTTATAAGCTTTAGATTTAATGGTATATTTTTACCTTTGAAAATCTTTAAAAAATTGAAGTAATTAAAAATCTGATTTTGTAAGACTGAAACATTCTGCTTATCCAGTAGTAGTTACTATTTGCTGAGCTGTTTTACATATATCCCATGTAATGCCTAGAAAATTCAGCAGGCTAACCCAGAGAAGTTATTTGTTTAATGTATAAAGTCATAGTGTTAATAGAGTCAAGATTAGAATACATGTCATTTTTGGCAAATCCCAGGCCTCTTCCCCCTAATTGCGTTTTCTTCCTCTGCTACTACCAGTTAGATTGTTAACTAAGGAGATATGTCATCCCTTCTGATTTTTGAGGCACTCTTTCTGCTTTAAAGGAAAAGAAGTGGGCTATCATTTCAGTGTTTCAAACACAACTGTCTTTCCTGGGAAAACTTTGGGTTTTTTTCATTCCACTTTTTGATGTAGGTACAGAAATTAGTTGTTTTGATGCTGTCTTTTTGTAATCTTAACTAGATAAATACTGAAAGTGGCTTTTGTTCCTCAGGCTTATTAATTCATTTGTTAACAATATGTATTTTTTCTTTAAAAAAATTATTCTTAGGTGAGGTTAAACTTAGACCTGAAGCTAGAAAACGCCTTCTTAGCTACATAAATGAAGAGCCACAAGATGCTAATGGTTATTTCAATTTGGGAATGCTTGCCATGGATGACAAAAAGGACAGTGAAGCAGAGATGTGGATGAAGAAAGCCATAAAATTACAAGCCGATTTTAGAAGTGCTTTATTTAATCTGGCTCTCCTGTATTCTCAGACTGCAAAGGAATTAATGGCTTTGCCAATTTTGGAAGAGTTACTCAGATACTATCCTGACCATATCAAGGGTCTCATTTTAAAGGGAGACATTCTGATGAATCAAAAGAAAGATATACTTGGAGCAAAAAAATGTTTTGAAAAAATTTTGGAGATGGATCCAAACAATGTGCAAGGAAAACACAATCTTTGTGTTGTTTATTTTGAAGAGAAGGACTTACTAAAAGCTGAAAGATGCCTGGTTGAAACATTGGCATTAGCACCACATGAAGAATATATTCAACGCCATTTGAATATAGTCAGGGATAAAATATCCTCATCTAGTTTTGCAGAACAGCCAGTATCCCCAGCTGGTAAGACTTCAGGTGTAGAAGGAGACAAAATTCCAACTGAAAATGTAAAAGAAGTAAGAAGTGAACCCAGACCTACACAGATCATAAAACCAAGTGATAATAAAAGTCAGTCTAAGTCCAACAAACTATTGGGAAAAAGTGCAGACAAAGAGACCCCCCATAAAACAACAAAAGAAATCAAAGAAATTGAGAAAAAAAGAGTTGCTGCTTTAAAAAGACTAGAAGAGATTGAACGTATTTTAAATGGTGAATAGCATTATTTATCATGTGACAATGTCTTCAAAGAACTTCAGTCTATCTTATGTGATTGTTTATACTGGGAGCTTTGAAAAAACAACAAGTGTACATGTGACAGTCTATCATGAGCTGCCTCTACATAGGATCAAAATACGATTTTCATTAAATACCTGTGTTACCCCAGGGTATGTATTGTATAAGATATGACAGTAGTTCTGAGTTTTGGCAAATATAGCAGAAATACTAAATTACAGTTGGCAAATTTATATCTTTTATGTAGAAGAATCTACCTGCAGAGTAATCTTGACTACTCTCAAAAATAATCTAAAGCCTGAATGATAAACCCTTGGGGGCAGATTCAACATATGCTAGTTTATTCTATGAATTTGCATTTATTAGTTGACTTCATTACCTTCTGTTACCTTTGGAATCTGACTATGGATTGAAAACACTTAATGAACACATTCTTTTTTCTTTGGTAACTTCTGTTTAACAAAGGAACTTGGCACCACAAAAGAATACTGGCTTCTTTTAGGTTATGTTCTTTGGTTGATTTTTAGAAGGACTGCCAGGTAAAACTTTTTAAAATAAGTCCTATGACATGTTAGTTTAAGAATGTATTTTTCATAATTGTGTGCTTGTCCTTAACTTTACTCTGAAATGCAATTTTTAATCAGGTAAAGTTTTAAATACACACACACATTTCTAATGGTGCTCATATATACTGTATTTTTATTTTTTTACATACTGAGAGTTTCACAGCATGAACCCCACATAAATCATAGCTATCTTTGATTTTTTACTCCCCAAACTGTTCAGGTTTATTAGAGTCTAGTCAGATTGAAAAAGTTCCAATAATTATAACTTCATTTAAACTTTTGAGTTAAAACATAGTAAGATTCTCTTTCATCTTAGTGTTCTCTCTCTAGTGTTATTTGAATTTTAATTGTTCCAAAAACATAATCATTCTTAGATACTTTAAACAACTAAATTGAGTTCTTTATTTAACTGAAGGCAAAACAATGTGACAAAGTTTTATTTTTAAACACTAAGTTCTTGATATCTTCCTATGGTGTATATTTTTATTAAATATTTATTTTGACTACTGAGCTTTCATAAAAAATTTAAAACTGTTTTAATTCCATCAACTATGGAAAACAAATTGCTGTTGCATTTTCCTATATATGCATATATTACAGTTTAAACAAAATTTCATCGTCTTTGGCATACTTTCCAGCTATAAAAGGTAGTTAGCCTCATATAGGATTAATAGTTAATTTTAGCAAATTTAAACCTGAAAACTGTTAGGTTGAAGAGTAGATATAAATCAAATTTATTAATTTATATCTGATTTTTTGAGTTAAAATACATTTCAAATGAGTTTTACAGTATCGAGTAAAGTTGGTTTTAATTTAAAATGTTAAAGCTCAAGCTATCATCCTGAGATAGTAACTGATTTCTAATTATGTAGAATTTAAAAAACTGTATTTCTGTTCCTCTGAGATAACTAAATTGTTTCAAAAATCATTACTGTAAGTTTTTATAAAGAAATATTTTCTAAATAGGTCACAAGAAACATAGTCTACATTAAAGACCCACTCTTACTAGCTTCCCTGAGGTTGTGTCATAGATTATTTTTTAGGCAATTTAAATCAAGCACTGACACCAATCATAGTTCATTTTTGATTTAGGAGATTCTATTCAGGATTTAAAGCAATACCCAGTTTCAGTTTTTAAATTATGGATTTGTGACTCCAGGTATAAGATGGAGAATACCTCATATACTATGACTTGAAAAACAAAATCTATGTTAATCTTATGTTCTCTCCACGTATCTTGAGAAAAAGTTTCTGAGTTTGATCTCTTCTGTTATAGTATCAAACAAAGATAATTCAGAAAAGTAAAGAGAATCTTTCATGACAGCAGATTATAATAAGAGCTTTGAGTAATATTTTAATAAAATTGTATAACTATTGAAAAGATAAAAAATATATTGTTATCCAATGATTTTTATAGAAAAAAAGAATTTCCTCCTTATTTGCACTTAGAACAATGCCTATCATGTAGGAAGTGCTCATGTATTTGAGTTTTAAATAATTTATTTAAGTCAAATCCACCCTGAGTAATTAATGATTTTTCCAAATTAATGTTTCAACCCTCACTTCATATTAGAATCATTTGGAGGGCTCTTAAATATGAATCCCACCCCACAACAATTTAATCTGAATTTCTTAGGGGGCCATGCTTCTATTTTTCTTAAAGTTCTCAGGTTCTAATTTGTAGTCAGGGTTAATGACCACTGCTCAAAATTAGTTCAGGAAATTCTAAATTAGTTCAAGAAAATCCTCTTTATCTCTTCTGTGTTAACTTTTTAATTTAGTAACATAACCCGGTTAAGTTTTGATGTTTTAATAATTATGCTCTTCTGATAACTAGTATTTATTTCATCTTAAGTACCGTCAAGCTTGCTTATGTGTAAGGTGATTATTCTCTTTAAACTCATAGTAGAAATTTTATTGAAGCTGTTCAAGTGAAAAAAGGTAATAGATTTTTTCCCACCTCTTTGGAACTGCCTTTATAGGGATATGGATGGTTAGGGGCATTTTAGTACAGGTCACTAACCTATGGTTCATAGTTGTAGGCATCTGTATGTTTGGAAAAGAAAGCTTATCATAGGTCTGTGTGCTGGTAAAGCGATGTAGTTTTAGTTCTCACTGTTTTACAAAAGAATATATTCTCCCAGGAGTTCTAGGAAAGCTTTGACAATCCCGAAGGGGCAGTTAGGTTACTTTTTCACTGCTCAGAAGAAAGAATTACATTTTTCTCCTATTGCTCCTATGGTATTTCCTTGTTAACATTCAGAATTGGGAGGTTTATCTTGTAACTATACCAGTAAGTGATTTCATGAAGCTCATGACTTGGAGGATAAAACAAATATGTTTGCAATTTTGTGTTTACGTTTATGTAAATATTTAGTATGTGAATTACACAATTCTAATAAAACCTCATGCGTTTTCATTACATCTAATTTGAGCTCTCCACTTCATGTTGCAGAATACTTCTTTGAAGATGCTTTAATGAGAACTATTATGAAAATATATAGATTTGTATGTCAGTTTCTACTTCAGAAATCCATATATTTGTCATATTTATTTTTTTAAAAACTTCCTAATTGTTTGCATGACTAAATGATATTTAAAATGAACCCCCCAAAATATCTGGTACCTTTGTCCAAAATTTTGTCTCTTGGAAGCTATCAGCCATCCATGTTAAGGGTTTATAAGAAAATAGTTTAATATTATATGCATTTTATATTATGGTGGTGTCTGTGTGTACCATATTTCTAAATATTCAGTATAAAATGCTTTTTAAAACCTTCACCTGAATTGCCTTTTAGTGTTCAAATGAGAAGTACAGTAGTGTATCAACAGATTTCTGCCCCACAAAGACAGAAGAGCTGGTGGGTAGTTTTTATTAGCAGTGATATGAGAAAGACGTGTTAAATTGCTTCAAGAACAGTGATACATTTTCAACCCTTAGTGACAGAAACTAAAGAAAATGAGACAAATTCAAATATGGATTTTTATACACATAAGTAGAAGTCAGTGTGGTGAAATAATTAGGAGTCTGAGTTATGGATCTGCCTGGATTCAAATCTTGGTACCACCCTTACTAATATAACTTAAAGGAATGTTTAACCTATATGTCCTTGGTTTACATTTATATAGGTTTAATATGTATATATCCTATTGTATAAACTGGCAGGTATTTTTGTAACTATAAATAATGCATGCTCAGCCATGTACATTGTAAATAGTCTTTACCAAACATGTTTGATAAGGACCATAATTAACATCACGTAGTAAATTGTGTTAAAGAAAAGCCATGATTTATTTGATGTAATTGGCTTAATTTTTTTTCACGTAGTATCAACATGAATCTGTTTACAGCTGTAACCAACCAGTAGTACTGATCTATCCATCCAGTGTTGTCTTTATTTTATTTGATTGTGGCTTGATAATATTTTATTAGATTGGGAAAACTAAAGAAACAATGGTTTTAGTTTTGCTAAAGACTGGCCTTATTAATGAACAGCTTTCCTAACAAGTGATTATTGACTTTTAGCGGGTGTTAACATCTGTTTCATAACATGGCAGTATGTTTATATGTCAGAAGTTTTATGACATTTCTAAGTTGATTTGTTGAAATAAATTCAGCAAGTGGAAAAATCTATATATTTATATTAAAAATATTAATATATTTAAATTGTTTAGGATAGTTCGTGGTATAGTAAATGATAGATGTTAATCATTAATGTAATCATAAGGCTTAGGTATGTAGTAAATAATAGATGTTAATCATTAATGTAATCACAGGCTTAGGCTTGCATTTGATACATATGATTTGCTTTATGTGTTAGCAGAGATAATGTTAATGATGGTTGTGTAGCAAACAGATTATTAGATATTTAATGCTGGTTCCTTAGCTAGCTAAGGAACTTGTTCTTTGCTGTTCACTGCTTTTAGGAAGATAGCATAAGATAAAATCTTTCCTAAAAGTCTCTGAAGACTTAATCTCAGGCAAATTCATGTTCTTTGGAACCCACTTTATTCAAAGTAACATTTCTGTGACTCTGCCAATGGATAGCATAATTCCCGTCAAGTCGTGTTTTTATTGTATAGGAACCTGATGCCTTCAGTTTTTACCTTAAGCAAAATACTTCTCACCAAACCATTCTAGTTTTCCCTTTCTTAAAGACTTCAGTGGTTAAACTCCATTGTCCTTATTCCTTCCTTCCCCCATGGATTTAGTTTCTGATATTAGGAAAGTCATCTGATTAATCCATGTTAAACTACAAATGATAGGTCTTGTTAGTCATCTTAACAGTAAATCAAATGAACTTCTTTCTTTATAAAGTTGCAGGCAATACAGTGGGAGTTATTTGAGGGATATGGAGTTTCTCCACCATTCCGCCTATCTAAGCAAGGAATTGCGAAAGACCACAGAAAATCTTTGTAACTGCAAGAAGGCCACTTATGACCAGAATCCTGTTTTTGATGGGCACTGGCAGGCCAGGTAACTGCCTTTTGGGAGTGGAATCAGAGTAATCAAACTGTCAGCAGAATTGGACTTATGCTCAATAGTGACATCTGTAAAACTAATTCCTGAGTAGTGAATATACAGATCTTACTTGATTTATGATGGGGTTACATACTAATAAACCCGTTGAAGTTGAAAATATTGTAAGTTGAAAATGTTCTTAATACATCTAACTTAGTGAACATCATAGCTTAGCCTATGTTAAATGTTCTCAGAACAATTACATTAGCCTACAATTGGGCAAAATCATTAGACACAAAGCCTGTTTTATAATAAAGTGTTGAATGTCTCATGAAACTATTGAATACTGTACTGAAAGTGAAAAACAATGGTTGTATGGGTATAGAACAGTTGTCAGTGTATTGATTATCTCATGGCTGGCTGATCCTGCCCACCACCATACTAGAGAGTATCATACTGGGTATCACTAGCCCAGGACAGGATCAAAATTCAAACTGAAATACAGTTTCTACTGAATGTATATCTCTTACACCATCATAAAGGCAAAAAATCATAAGTCAAACCATTGTAAATTGGGAACCTTTTGTAGTGTGTACATTTTTAATACATGATCTCTTTATATGACACCGCAATTTCCCTTGGTGATGGATCTGCAGTGTCATTTGCAAGCTTTTTAATTTATTCCTGTACCTTAAGTACCAATGTTCTCTCTTCTACCCTTTTTATTTCCCTGTTTCCTTTGAGCAGTGGTTTCAGCTTTATAGGATTCCAAACCTCCAGCCTAGAGTTTCTCTAAACTTCAGGACCATGAACCCAGTGATCTATTAAACATCACATCCAGAGGTGTTCATTCCTCCCATCCTCTCTTCCAAACCCCATGCCTATTGGATAAGTTTAAGAAAGAGAAACTAAAAGAAAAAGTATATCCAGTTTAAAGCAGGGAAGGAGGAGGTAGGGGAGAAACCAAAAGAACATGAGAGCTTACTAATGGTTTATTTACTCAAAAACAGTGGCAAAGTTTAAGACATCATTAAACATGATTATGGGGCTTAGGTTAAAAACAAATACTACAAATATATGAACAATTTGTAACTTTTAATCCATCAGAAGAAAACTCACCGTAGCCCGATGGAATTTAGTAATGGGGCCAGGGCAAATGAAAGTGCAGTACAAAAAAAGATGCTAAGATATAAAGGACTAATGTAGCAGTAATTCAAATGAATGTAAAATAAGTTAAACCTAACAAAAAATAAGCTGTTAGAGCTCTCTCTTGTTTTCATTATATTCAGCTAAGTTTTATATAATTACATTGAGTTATAGATACAAGGTCCAACATGTTGTCCCTGAAACGCTTTTATATAGAAGCAAAAGTATGAGAAAAAGCCTACCAGTAAATATGAATCAAAGCAAGCCAGGGTAACAATTTTAATACATGACAAAACAAAATTCAAGGCCAGAAGAGAAGATGAATGATGCATACTAGTAAAAGGAACAATGTAACAAGACATGTCCATCATAAACACATACATCAACAATATAATCTAAAAATAACAGCGAGTAATAGTACAGGGAAATAAATCAGAAATTGTAACTAGAGATTTTAAGGAGTAATAGTACAGGGAAATCAGAAATTGTAACTAGAGATTTTAACAAAATCCTCTGAGAAACTAAGGGGTCAAGCAGAGAAAAAAATAACTGGATAAAGATCTAAATAACCTTGACCTATTAAATTTATATAGAATTTCACTTGACACAATGCATTATTTCCTAGCACATAAGGAATCTTTACAAAACCACACTATGTATCAGACCATAAAGGAAACCTCAGTAAATTCCAAGACCGTGCTCTTTAATCATAATGCAAATGTTCACAGTAGCTTTATTCATGGTAACAAAACTGGAGACAGCCCAAATGCTCATCAGATAAATGGATAAACAAAGCGCAATCTATTCAAATGAAACACTCTTCAGCAATTAAAAAAAAAAAAAAATTGTATCTCTGAGCAAAAAGAAGCCATATACAAGAGTACATCATATATGATTGCATTTATATGCAATTCCAGAGCGGACTATTTGTAAATTTCTAGTACTAAAGTATGGGTCAGGAGCGAAGGAAGCCAAAGGAATTTTTTAGGGTGATACAAATATTCATGACCCAGCAATTCTACTCTGAGGTGTACTGACAAAAATATACCTACACATGCTCTACAAGATACAAGAATAATCTTAGGATTAACTGTGCAAGCTCCAACCTTGAAATAACCAAAATACTCATGAAAACCAGACAAGATATTTATGATATAGTCAAACGATGAAATGCTATGAATATATAATGAATATGCATGAATCACTGCTACATGAAGCAACATGGATGGGTCTCGCAAATATAATACTGGATAAAGCCAAACACAAAAGATACTACTATTACAATTCTATTAATATGAAACTCAAAACTGGCACGATGAATTTGTGCTGTTACAAGTCAGAATAGTGGTTCTGTTAGGAAGGGAAATAGAATGTTTATTGGAAAGGAATGTGAAGTGGGCATTGATGTTCTGGTCTGCTTCTTGGTCTGAGGGATATTTGCACAGATATGTTCAATTTTTGGCAATTCATGATATATGCTTTTTTCCAGATGTATAATAAACCTCAAAAAGAAGTGTAATATTAAAAGATGTGTTAAAAATATGGAAAAATACAATAAAAATTTAGGTGAACCATTTATAAAAGAATTCTACAATCAGTTTAGTAATATCAAATACAGAGAATGACTGGAAGAATGTACCATAGAATATTTTTAAAACAGTTTTATTGAGATAATTGACATACAGTGAACTGTTCATATCTAAAGTGTACAATTGGTTAAATTTGACACTTATATACACCTGTGAAACCATCACCATAATCATGATAGTGAACATATACACTTCTCAAAGTTTCTCATGCCCTGAGTAGTCCCTCCAGTCCCACTATTCCTTTCCAGCCCTGTCCCTAAAACAATTGATCTGCTTTATGCCTCTGTAGATTAGTTTACCTTTTCTACAGTTATATATAAGGGCATCATACATTATTTGTCTGGCTTTCCACTCTTGCAATGGACTGAATGTTTGTGCCCCACCTACAGATTCATATGTTGAAGTCTGAACCCCTAATATAATCAGAGATGGAGCACTTGGGAGGTAATTAGGTTTAGATAAGTTCATAACAGTGGGGATGGGATGGGATTAGTGTTTTTATAAGAAGAGGAAGAGAGATCAGAGTTCTGTCTTCCCACTTGATGAGAACACAGCAAGACGGCAGCCATCTGCATGGCAAGGAGAGAGTTTTCACTGGACGTGAGTACCTGCTGGCTCTTTGTTGTCAGCCTCCAGAACTATCAGTAATAAATATCTGTTGTTTAAGCCACCAGGTCTGTGGCATTTTGTTATAGCAACCCAAGCTAAGACACACTCAAAAAAAATTTTAGACGCATTCATCAATAGTTTATTACCAAGTAATATTCCATTATGTGGATATGCTATAGTCTTTATCCATTCATCAGTTGACTGGTCCAGTGGTTTTTATTTTCTCCTGTAGGCATTATATATTTTTCAAATACAAATTAAAAAAAAAAAGTTTTAATTCTGTTATTTACACATTTTCTGACTGTCGATATTCAATGTCCTCCACTTCTGCAAATGGCCATTTGGGGATTTAGTCCTTCCTCATAATGAGCCCATATGTTTTTGGAGGTGTAGAGGCCGGAGCATATGACTCAGACTTGTCATTAAGCACTTGGTATTAATCCATCTATTATGATTCATTTAGGAATGAGAATGTAACCAGATCAAAGCCAATGAAATGACCCTTGATTTTGCTAACACCAATGACTTGAGAGAAAATGAGAGTTTAAAATTGTGACAACCATCTCACCACATGGAGAGATCTTATGTGAGAATACAGCTAGGACAAAGTAGTTGATTATAGAGACAAAAAGTTAGGTCACAGTGGATATTGTTAGAAACCTGGTCTAACTACATTTGGAAAGGCAATAAAGTAAACCAAAGTGGAAGAATCTTGAGCCATACTTGGTTGTGCCAGCTTTTGAGCAGGAACTATACTGTGTATGTTGTCTGGCCAAGCTCATGAGGTCCCATGGTGGGCAGTGCAGGTCTCTCAATCCCAGACTTGAAAAGAATTTTAATTAAGCATAAGCAAAATAACTGGTTAAATTGTCCACTCTGTGTCTTGTGCTGAACAAGACTACAGGACAAGGGAACTTGTTTTGAAAAATTCAGCAAAATAGAGTCATTAGTAAGGTCAAACCAGAACGAGGAAGTTTTAAGCTGGATCTGTTCCATCTGAAAACAAATCAGAGAATATTGTTTTGTATGATGGTCCTTTACCTGCAGTCTGAAATCTGAGATAGCTGCAAGTATATTGACAGGGTTGGAAAAGCCAAGTTCTCTGCCCCAGGCTACTGTTGACTCAAGCAAAATCAGAGGTGGGACAATTTAGCAAGAATGGTAGTTGAGAAGAGATTCTAGTATCTCCGACTTCTCACACATATTTCCATTTAAGCAGTCATGGCCCAAGAAGGGGATAAATTACTCCCATTGGGAATATGCAGTCCAGGGGCACAGATACAAAACAAAACACATTCAGCCCAGGCCTAATGTCATTAGCAGTGCATTGTGGCTGTATTAGTTTCTTAGGGCTGCTATAACAGAGTACCAACTTGCACCAAAATACAAACTTGGATGGCTTAAAACAGAAATTTATTGTTTCACAGTTCTGGAGGCTAAAGTCTAAAATCAAGGTGTTAGCAGTGTTGGTTCCTTCTGGAGGCATTGAAGGAGAATCTGTTCCATGACTTCTTCATAGCTTCTGACTATTGTCAACAATTCTTACATTCTTTGGTTTGTAGATGTATCACTTGAATCTGCCTCCATTCACATGGCATTCTCTCTGTATCTATGTGTCTTCCTTTAAGGGCACCAGTAATACTGGATTTAGGGCCCACTCTAGTATGATCCCATCTTAACTAATTATATCTGCAATGACCCTGGTTGCAGATAAGGTCACATTCTGAGGTACCAAGAGTTAGGACTTCAACATATTTTTTAGGAGCACATAATTAAAGCCAAATAGTGGTCATAGTCAATTTCTAGAAGACAGGAAATTGAAGGGTGATTTTTCAGATTTAAACACTGATTCTTCATATCTCTGTTTACTACCCCATGCTATAGAGTGAATGAAAATAGATTAAAATTATATCAAGAGTTTAAATAAATTTTACTATTAGAGAAGTCTCATTCTTTACAAACAAGAGGCTAGGGTTGTCTCAAACCTGAAAATCATCCTCAGGCTCCAGAACTTGAGGTTAAACAAAGAACACTGATAAAGAATTACGTTACTCATCTCAGTTATGGTCATGGAAAACAATTGTGTTAACTCACTAGATTGAATTATCAAAACACACCCACTAAAATCATAGATCTCACTTTACATCAAACTTTATTAATATTTCAAAGGTTACAGACACCAGATACAGGCAAAATCTATAAATGTCAGGTTTTTCTACAGTAAGAAAAATAGATGGATCAGAAATATCCTATATTGTAGTTAGGGAATCCCTATGTGCAAGAAGATCTGGTGGACATAATTCTTTCCCCCCATTATCCCCACTAGTAAGTGGTTTATTAACCTGTCATTAATCATTTCCTTCTCAACAATGCAATAAAGATCCTTCTAGAGAGCACAGGACAACTAGATTTGTTGACCAAGGAACCACATTTCACTACTGAGTTGAAGTGTCTTTGCCTTCTCTATGTGCAAGATATGATGAGTTATGTAGCAGCAACTGCTGTATGTTGTATCTCTTCCCCAATGTCAGATTAGCAAGGAAAGGTGTATTGGATGTTTTGGTATTCATTAAACATATTATATAGCATTAGTTCTGTGGGCTGAGAGGAGTTAGAGATGGGTCTGAAAAGACTGTGCACTGAGAAGATATTTTGTACTTAACAGATATATGCAGTAAGTGAATGAGACTTGTTACTGCTTTGGGAAAGGTGAGGATATTGTGTTTTCTGTGGGACATAGCATAAGTTTTTTTATGTAGATAGAGATATTTTAAAAGATGATTGGATGAAAAGATGGGGTAGACAAATAAGTGAACATTTATTTCCTCGGTTGTCTATTTGCTGTCAAACATCAAGTCACCCTATTTCTGGTACCACCATTTGGAGATTCATTCAGGGATGTTCTACTGGATAGGAATTGAGAGAAATAAACATATTCCATCCCCTTGGATATGGCCATTTGTAGCCAAGTTCAGGAGTTTGTATGTGACATAATAAAAATTAGTAACATGCTGGAACTTCCCAAAATCTCTCATTCTTTTTCCATTAGATTTGATTGAGGAACAATCCAAGTCTAGAGTTAGAACAGCTAGCTCAAACATAGGTGACACATAGTGTTACATTATTTTCAGGTGTACAACATAGTGATTCAACAACTCTCTACATTATCCTATGTCCACCACAAGTGTAGTTACCATGTGTCATACTATACAATATTAGTACAGTACCATTGACTACATTTCTTATGCTGTACCTGTACATTTATCCCTGTGACTTATTCTTTCCATAATTGGAAGCCTAAATTTCCCATTCCCCTTTACCCATCAAATAATTGATTTTTCAGATACATGAAGCAATTACTTTCCCTTTGTTCTTAAACGCTTCTTAATCCCTTTTAGATTGGGTTTCCTGTCACATGAAATTATAAAAAAATCTGATACATAATTTTTAAGCATTTAAATTTTCAATGCTTCATAATCCAAGAAAAAATTTTTTCAAAGCAACGTTTTTCTCTGGAGTCAGTCTGACATTAATGAAAGACAGATTGGAACTGATAAAATTGCACAACAGTGGGGACTATGAGGACTTTTTTTTCACATTTTCTGGATTTTGTATCCTTTTGAAAAATTTGCAAGAAATAAGTCTGACTAATGTGCTTTTAAAACTCCTACATTATCCTTCTGGCTTAGCTCCTACCTCTCTCGTCCTCAACTGTTTCACTTCCTGTCAGCCAGTCTTCTTACTGAGCTCCCTCTTCAAGGCCCTTGTACTTCTCATTCTTTGTCTAGAACACTTCTTTCTTCTTTCTTCTTCTTTCTCCTTTCTTCCTTCTTCTTTCTCCTCCTTCTACTCCTCCTCCTCCTTCTTCTTCTTCCTAGTTTATTTTTTTTTAATTTGTTTACTTTAAATTCTAGTTAGTCGACGTACAGTGTAGTCTTGGCTTCAGGAGTAGAACCCAGTGATTCATTTCTTACATATGATACCCAGTTCTCATCCTGAAAAAGTGCCCTCCTTAATGCCCATCACCCATTTAACCCTAACTACCTCTCCTCCAACAACCCTCAGTTTGTTCTCTGTATTTAAGAGTCTCTTATGGTTTGCCTCCTTCTCTGTTTTTATCTTATTTGTCCATCCCTTCCCCTATCTATGTTTATCTGTTGAGTTTTTAAAATTTCCACATATGAATGAAATTGTATGATATCTTTCTCTGACTGACTTATGTCGCTTAGCATAATACTCTCCAGTTCCATCCACATTGTTGCAAATGGCAAGCTTTCATTCTGTTTGGTCACCAATATTCCATTGTATGTATGTATGTATGTATGTATGTATGTATGTATGTATGTACATATGTATATATATATATATATATATATATATATATATATATCTCACATCTTCTTTATTCATCAGTCAATGGACATTTGGGCTCTTTTCATAATTGGGCTATTGTTGATAGTGCTGCTATAAACATCGGGTGCATGTGCCCCTTTGAATCAGCATTTTTGTAGCTTTTGAATAAATTCCTAGTGCAATTGCTGGGTCATAGAACACTCCTCTTTCAGGTAGCCATATAGGTTCCTAAATCCTTTAGATTTCTTCTCAAAATTGAACACCAAATGCAATGAGAAAGAAAGCATAAGGGTAAAGAGCTGAGAAAAAGGTAACAATTGATTATAGCTCAGAACATTGATAATAAATAGAAAAACCAATCCTTGAAAGAGAATTATTAAAAATTTTAAAGAGCAACTGAAGTAATTACCATGGAGGTCTTGTCTTCAAGTCCACTGTTTAGGGCACAGCTTTCCTAGAATGGATGTACCTAATGTCAGCACATACAAGGGTAATTGAAGCAGGTTGTGCAGGTCTCAGGGAGTGGAGTAAAGGGTATGATTCTGTAAAATATGTTTTTTTTTAAATAGTTGCCTGTGTTGTGTTTTCTTCTTTTTGATGTGTTTTCTTTTGATATTTATTTTTCCTTAGTTATCTCTCTTCATAGATGGCTCATATATGGGATCATATCTAGGAGCAACTTCTCAGAAGGTCTTTGAAAATCTCGAATAGTCAAGTATGGCCAAGGTGTAGCTCAGAGGATGGAGTCTGTGAGGTAGACATTTTACTCATGACCTTAATGAATGGTTGAAATTATGAGAAATTGAAATGTAGCCTGAATTTCCATGGAGGGGCAAGTGGGAAGGGAGCAGGTAGTCTCTATTCATGTCTTCAAACAGAAAAAGGCAAAGAAGCCCTTGATATTCACACAAAGTTCAGGAGTAAGACATGGGATGGGCAACTGAGAACACTGAACCTTACCAAGGAAGAACAGATTCAAGTAACCCATTACATACTCATTCTTTCATATGTCTATTGGGTAGAATGACAGGTAGCATGGTATATATTTTTATATTATTTCTTTCTCTCATCAAGCATGCAATTTAATTCAAGTTGTTTCAGTGTGACTAGTATGAAATTCCAGTGTACTGCAAACATGCAACAGTAAGTTGAATGTGTCCCCTCTGCACCGAAGACTCACTTTTCAGCACAATGCCACAGCACTCTTGTATGATGCAGTGGGGCTTGCTCTTTATCCACTATGTCATTTAATCCTTAGAACATCCCTATTATGGAAGTAGGCCTTAATTCCATTTTATAGGTGAAAGACACAAAGTTTAGAGAACTGGCACTTTCCCAAATGTGCATCTATACAGTGAAAAATTTTTGTAAAAGTAGCAGGTTAGATATAATTAAAGAAGTTCATGAATCAGCTGAGAGTCTTTTCCAGTTAGTTATGAGTTCCCTGGTATAGTGATTGTGGTAAGCTGAATAATGGCCTTCAAAAGATGTCCATATCCTAATCTTGGGACTCTGTAAATATGTTACCTCAAATGGCAAAGTGCTCTTACAGATGTGATTAAATTAAGGATGTTTTGATAAAAATTTATTCTTAGATTATCTGGGCGGACCCAATGTAATCAGAAGGGTCCTTGGAGCACCTGGATGGCTCAGTCAGTTGGGCATCAGACTCCCGGTTTTGGCTTAGGTCATGATCTCACAGTCTGTGGGTTTGAGCCCCACATCAGTCTCTGCAAGGGCAGTGTGGAGCTTGCTTGGGGTTCTCACTCTCTGCCCCTCTCTCACTCTCTCTCTCAAAAATAAATAAACTTTAATTTTTTTTTTTTTAAAAAGCAGCAGAAGGGAAATTAACAATGGAAGCAGAGGTTGTGATGTGCTTTGGAATTGGGGGGGGGGGGTGGGGCGCTGGGGAGGGAAGAGCCATGGCCATCTCTGGGCAGATCAACCTCTGAAACACTTCAATAATGGGAATTTAAAAGTTGCAGGACTGTATAAACTTTCCCCTTTTGCCTTTTTATTTCTTGATTCTTGTCTCTTCTTGTAGGGTCTATGTTCTTGGATAACATCCTAAAATTATGTTTTTCCTCATAGGCAAGTTATGTATAAACTCTTGTTGATAAATTAAAACACCTTTAGCCATTAGCTACTTCAGCATAAATAAAAAGATTGGATTATGATGGTTCATTTTAATGAGTCAGTAGGTAAAATCACTTAAAGCAGCTCAGTTTGTTCTAGTGGCTGAATAAGCAATGTTTCTTGGCTATTGCTGTAGTTAGATTACCAGCTTGAACTAATGAGCAGTTTTAAGAATAAGAAATTTGAGAAGTTATTTGGCTGGGGTATGCAAAAACAAGATCATGCTAGGGCTTGTTAAAAGTCCCTCCGTGACAAACTCAAAGATACACAATATTATTAACTGTATCTTGGCAGCTCATTTTCTTCTTTTATAAACAGTCAAAAAAGCAGCTCTGGTTTATTTAATTTCAAGAAAAGAAGAATTGGAACCATTTAGCCTGCTTAATATCAAAACCCTCCTGACCCAGAGAAAAATCAGGAGTAATTTCACAGAATACTTTATTTTACTTAACATCGTCCCATATACAAACTCTGACTACAAATGAAATAGAATTTTTTTTACAACACTAATACGAATTTTATAAGATTCATTTCTTCTATTATTTCTCTCAATGCTCTTTCTCTGATATCCTTTTTTTCTACCACCCTATAGAGATTTCCAGGAATTAATCCCTTGTTCTTTGCTCTTTTCCCTTAAAATTCATCTTCTTCAGAAGGTACCCCATCCTCATGTTATGACTTGCCAATTTTGTATGGATTGATTGCTAAATGTGTAAGTTCCAAACTCCTGGTGATTGTATGTAGACCAATCATGCTCATAGCAAATGCTAACCTGTTATCTTTCTTTCCAGAAAATGATACCTTTTAAAAATATATTCATGCACCCATGCTCCATTATATCATTACCTATATATCTCTCATGTGGGTGTTTTACCAGGACCTCTAGACTTCATAAAAGTGGTCAAGCTCAGGTCATTTCTTGAACTACTCACCGTGTGTGTCTAAACTTTTCATCATTTCACTTCAGCTATTCTTTTAGGGCCCTGGAGAATCGAGCTACTGGACAGGTAAATTTTGAAAGCAATCAATACCATGAGAAAATAATGAGAATTACAATTTTAGAAGATTGCTCTGACAGTAGTGTAGACAATGGGTGTTTGGAACATGAACTAAAAGGTTAGTGTAATTCTTCAGTGAAGTGAGAAAGAGGGAGGAGAGGAAAATGTGGGTCATAATTACATGTTAGGATCTAATAATGATTTTCTATGTTATCTCTTCCACAGAACAATCATATTTAAAATGACCCAGAAATGAAGAAAAAAGGAGAAAGAAAGGAAAATACTTACATTGACATGCATGCAACTTGGTGTGTAGAATTCAATAAATATTTTCTGGATAGATGAATAGCTGACAGGTCAGATAAATGGCAAAAATTTAAGTCATCTTGAAGGACTGGTAGGGGACATATTTTTTCTCTGAAAGTGGCTTTCTCAGCACATCTCCATTTGCACTGTGCACCTGGCAACCCTATTTATTTCTGGATATGGATTCCTATCTATTCTCTTCCCTGACTAATCACATTTTATTCCTGTCATTCTTCTATGTCATTTTAATATTGTGTGCTCCTTGATAATTGTCATGTAGTAATTCCCTGTTGACTCGCAGGGAGTAAACTCTTTAATGTCAGGGACCAGATTTTCTGAAATATCTCACAGTACCTAACAGAATGTTCTGCACAGCAGAGATCTAAACATGCTTGGTGCCTTATTCTGAGTACTGATTACATACATTAACAAATAGCATGTTATTATAGAAAATATCCAGATTATTCTCTGCTATAGGAATTTGATTTTGAGTATGTTAGGTTGTTTTGTCTTATCTATTCTGTTTTTATGTTAAATTCACCACATTTCTCACTTTAGAGGAAAATTGCCTTTACTTTCCAGGAAGCAAACATTCCCAAAAGATGAATCATTTATTCCTTTGTTTTCCATGACACCGTCTCTTCTTATGATGTAAATTTCCAGATGTTAGTGTATTTTCTTCAACTTGTGCTTGTGAATCTTGATATTTGGTTTTATTCATACACAAAAGACCTGGAATTGAAATATATTTAGAACATGTCACAAACAGCTTTATAAGTCACTTCTTCAAGCCTTGATAAGAATATTTGATCACTTGGGACATAGCTATGACTAGTATAGACTTTGAGACATAGTAAGAAATTAATTTGATAGCTCCTTTGTGACAAGAGATATTGTATATTATTTTTAAAATTTACATAAGATTTCTTCTTTGGTATTATGAAAGCACTTTCTTTTGCACTTTTAATATTTTCCAGTTTTATTTTTTTAATTTTTTAAAAATTTATTTATTTTTGAGAGAGACGAGAGACAGTGTGAGCAGGGGAAGGGCAGAAAGAGAGAGGGAAAGAGAAAATCCCAAGCAGGCTTTGCACTGTCAGCACAGAGCCTGATACAGGGCTTGATCTCACAAGCTGTGAGATCATGATCTGAGCTGAAACCAAGAGTCATAAGTTTAACTGACTGAGCCACCCAGATGCCCCTTAATATTTTCCAGTTTTATTGAGATTTAATTGAGATGTAGCATTGTATTAGTTTAAGGTGCACAATGTAACAATTTGATATAAATATATATTGTGAAAGATTACCACAATAAGTTTAGTTAACATCCATCATTTCATATCATTACAAAGCTTTTTTTTCTTCTGATAAGAACTTTTACGACCTACTCTTTTAGCAAGTTTCAAATGTGTAATACAGTATTAACTACAGTCCATATCCTGTACATTACATCCCCAAAACTTGTCTTATAACTGGAAGTTTCTTTTGAATTTTAAAATTTACTTGTGATTAAGATAGCTGTTTGCATTCTTGTGAGTAAAAACTTCATGTACAAAGTTTATTAACTCCTAGACTTGTCATATGAAATATTGAAAAATTTTAATTACTTATTCTCTCTATTATAGAAAATATTTTATTAAGATAATTTCTATTTTAACACAGTTGAAACACTAAGGAAATGCTTAGATTATAAAATTTACTGAAGTTTGTGTGTTAGTTTTCTATGGCTGCCATAGCAAGTCACTACCAACTTAGGGATATAAAACAACAGAAATTTATTATCTTATAGTTCTGTGGGTCAGAAGTCAGATGCATAATCTCACTGGGCTATAAACAAGGTATTGGCCAGCTCTGAGTGCCTTCCTGGAAGTTCTAGGGAAGAATTCATTTCTCTGCCTTTTTCAGGTTTTAGAGGCCACCTGCATTCTTTGTCTTGTTCTCCCTGTCCTCTGTCTCCAAAGCCAGAAATAGACCAAGTCCTTCTCATGCTGATTCTCACTGATCCTTTTGTCTGTTGCATCTCTCTCTCTCCGATCACAGCCAGGAAGGGTTTTCCACTGTGATGGACTAGTGTGATTAGATTGGGACCCAAACTCTATCAGACACCAGCATAATTTCCACATGTGAAAAATTTTAAATTATAACTTAGCGTACTAAAAAGTTCCTGCCTTCAGTCTGAATCAGGCATCAAGAAGATAGTAAATTCAGCCTGAAACCAGATCCCTTTTCTTGAAGTCCTTAAAGGCTCTCTTATCTGTAACTGCCTTTTAATCATTTTCTCCTTGAAAATAACTGAGAAGACAATGTATGTTATTAAAGATAATGAGGTAGAAAATTTGGAATAAATAAAAGAGTGTTTCTCTATGCCCAGAGGAAATGTTCAGGCTATAAATGTTGTTATTAGTTGAAGGTGTTAAAAGAATAAGAATGGGTAAATTAAACTTAAAATGTGTTTATATGTGCATGTAGTATTATTTATTTAGGTAGAGTTTTATGCATATGTGGAGCTTCTATCTTTTCCTTCCACTGAAATTTTCAATATAAATTATTTGACAAATTATTCCAAAATTGATTCTGTCTGTAGCCATGCTCAACTTAGAACAGAAAAAAGAAAAAAAAAAGGCTTTAAACAAGAGAATTACTTTAGTAACTCCATAATGGTATCAATGGAGAGACAGACAGACAGAGAAGGAGGTAGATAGATACATATATAGATATGTTAGAGGCTGGGTTAAGGGAAATTTGCCTGGCTTGGAAAATGATTGAAAAGTGGTTTTAATATTTATAATTTTCCTTAAGCAGTTCAAATTTCAGATTTAGACCTTAATCTGAAGTTTGATTTTAATAAAGGACCAACACATGCATTTTTCCAGGTTTTCTTTGCAAGATTTGATATCCTTGGGTACTTCAAACAAATACCAAAACATGATACTGCACATTTGATCCCTGGTCAACAACTCTGGTGGAAGTTTGCCTGTGGTTGTGAAGATAGACATATGCTAAAATCCCAAAGAAGACCACAGGGAAGCAGAGAATAGAGTCAGTGGAAGAAGCCAGGTGAAGTGTCTGTTCATAACCTTCAACCCTTTGTGACACTCAGAGGTTTAGCTCAGCTGTAAATTTTACTCCTTTTTCCTGGAATAGATCGAATCCTTTCAACATCCACGGGAGAGCTCAGTGGATAGCTTTGAGCAACCACCACTTGTAGAAATGTCTTTACAATGTGGAAGGCAGGTAGAGTAGAATGGGAATAGGTGGTTTCAAAGATGAAACTTTAGATTCTGGTTCTTCTTTATGTTTCTTTCTGCATCCCTCTTCTGCTGGTGCCTTTTCAACTTGCTCACTCATACTTTATACAATATAATATGCTCATACTCTATATGATGTATTTACTATATATACTATTTAAATCCTATATAAAAACAGTAAAAAATAATAGTGTTATGAAATTAGAACTCTTCAGGAGTACAAAATATTATGATGGGTAGCCAAATTTATGTAATAACTATCAAAGAGCACCATGTTTGTGTGAGGTATTAGATTAAGCACTTAATATTACCTACTTTAATCCTCATGAAAACCTTATCATAGACATTAGCTGTCTTCACTTTACAAAGGAGGAAGCCAAAGCAACTTTTTCTAGGTGACAGCTAATAAATGGCAGGTCCCAAATTGAATCCAGGTTTACTTAACACTAAAGTCTTTTCTTTTACACATTAATGACTGTGGTACCATTTAATAATTAAACTCCCCATACCACACTATCCCAAGTTTCACTTCCAGGTCAATTAGAACACTTCCTAAGTTCTCATTTTTTTGTCACTATAGTCCTTCAATTTTACTCTTTGGTCTGAAAATTTTAGTTCAAAATCATTTGATGTGAGCAAACTTTTGTTTTGTCTTTTCCTGAGAAAAAGAGAGAGAAGAAAATTTTTAGTTAAATATTATAGAGGAACTCATGTTTGCCCTTTTTCTTTCAAAACTGTTGTAAATGAATAACAATGTATAAACTAGAAGGGGCAAAAGGGTGGGAGATGATGTTATATAACGGATGTCAACAAATTTTTGAAGTGGGAAAGCCAATGAACGAATTAGTAACTGATGTAAGCAAAGAAGAAAAAATGGAAATCTAAGTTTTTATAGACAAAGATGTCAAATGACACAAGAGGATAAGCATCACAGAACCATAAACATTCATGAATCAGAAGCATTAGGTACCATAGAGGGCAGAAAGATTGTTTGAAAGTCTGTTAGGCATCTTAATTCCATCCTTTTGCCAGTATCTACCTTCCTGCATGCTGGTAGTATAAAAGAAATTTGTTCTCTGGAGAAATTGAGTCAGCCTGGCACTAGCCTTAGAGACATATACTGAAGACTTGATTAATTGAAAGTATATGGAGGGAACTAGGAGACCCTAGCCGTCCTCTCATATTCAGCTTTGAGAATACTGATAGCTAAGCCTATGCCATCCATCAAATGCATTCCTTAGTTAAAGATTGGAGCAGTGCTTTCTGAAGAAACAAACCAGTCTAAAAGGAAAATCCTACAGCTTCTATAATTTGAGGGTTCTAAAGCAAGAATCTGTGTCCCCTTTCAGTCACCACACAGTCTCAACCCCCCAATCCACACATCTAACCTCTGAACATACACTGTCCAGTCAGCATTTTAGTGCCCCATTCTTAAATATGAATAAATAGCCAAGGAGGAAAACACATGGTTTTCTATGACCCTTAGTACATAAATATTATGTGTATATATTTAAAAATGTGGTCATGCATGGCATTTATTTTATCACAGTCTCAAAGAAAACAAAATTATAAAGCATACCTGCTTCAGATACCGAATGCCTGCCTAAAAGTTCATTATCTATCACATTTTCCACTCTTTCAAAGAATTGCTTCCTATACTTTCCTCCACTAACCACTACCCACTATCAAGTTGACTCTTCTCTTGATGAGTACAATAAATATTTATTATTAAATTTCACCTACAAACCATGTATATTTATTTTCAGATTATTATAGTTTAGTTATATAAGTAATTATTTGCTCAATTGATATATTTTTCTGTGAAAATCATTTGGGTATTATTTTGCGTTGGGAAAGAAATACAATATATTTTTCCCCCTTAAAACTGATGGAATTATTCTTTTTCTAAACAACTTTTGAGTTAGCAATGGGTTCTCAGAAATAAACTAAAACTGTTAATTGAGGGATACGTGTAATATAATACTTATAATATTATAAAGACATTTTCAGGTACCTAAGATCATTCCTCTCCCCAAAAAACTCTTTCAGGAAACTGGTATGTTCCAGAAAATAATGAGGATGAAAACAAAGAAGTGTGTGCTTCAAGAAACAAGTGTTCCAACCTAGGAAGGGTGAAAGGGATTCCCAGATGAGGTTGGAAAGAAAGTCCTAGAATTACTATGGAGGAGCCCTGGTTAGCATCTGATTTCAATTAGATGCAGTCTCTACTGCTGGTCTGTAGGGAGTGTTACTCAGAAAATGATGCCTCTTGTCCTAACCAGATTTTGATGGCATTCCCTAGCTGACTTGATTCCTGGCTAGCTACAGACCCACAAGGTTCTTCCATGTCCTCCAACTCTCAAACCTTAATCTCTGCCAGAGATCATTGTGCTGCTCCCAGTAAGCCCCATAGCTGATCTCTCTATTCTCAACATTCATTCATATCATTTAAGTCTAGAAAGCAGCTTGGCAAAGTTAAGCCCTAAGGCCCCTCTCTCCTATCTCATAGAACATCAAGGAAGTATGGCCAAGCCACAAGAGCATCACATAAGGTGAGCTCTTTCTGCATCTTAAATAGGAAATTGGGGAACAGTCACTCTCCTCCCACGTTACCTTCACTTTTCTAAACCACATTTTCCTCTCTCTGAAAGTAAATTGGGATGGGGGGTGGAGGTTGTCATACACTCACTTCATGCTTCTTTTTCTTGCTTGTCCCTTCCCATTCTCTCCTGGGACCAGAAAATGGGCTTTTTGTTTGTTTTCCTTTCCCTTCATAGCATCTCCTTTCTGCCACAGAGAAGCAAGCTTGGCTACTTTTCTGTCATGGGTTAAGAAGTATCTCTGTGGGACAGGAGAGCTCTGTGAGCTAGGTCCTTCAAGCCCTTGATATTTTAATGGAGAAAATGATGTAATCTGGAAAGTTTTCCCTCTTGCTCTCTTAACTGTAATCTTGTTTCTTGGTTACACAGAGCTCTAGTTTGCATATTAGTGGCTGAATCCGACCTCTTCACGTCTTGTATTTCTCTAGTAAGAAGTTCTTATCTCCTTCCTGTTAAACAGATATTTCAAGCTAACTTGGACAAAGAAAGGAAAAGAGAAAAACACATCAATAATTAAAAAGTTATTAGATTTGTATAAAATCTTTTTCTTCAAGATTCTATTGTAACACACACACATACACAGAGAAAACACATATTCTGAGAAACGGTTAAACTTTTCCCTGCTTATATGGTATGGATTTTTTTTAAGTCTTTAGGTTGTTTTTGCCAGCCAGCAACATAAACATTTTAAAGAATAAAATAAGGATAAGGTAAGGTTATATGAAAAAAGAATAAACATAAGAGATTTTGAAGTACTATTTTATTTTGTAGTTTGTTTATGTAACATATAAGGAGAAAAATATAATAGCTTGAGTAAAACAAATCCAATGTATATGTGAGAGGGTACTTGCCTGACTTAATCAGTTAGGAATGAAGCACTTTGGGACATCAGTTATGTAGTTTGCCTGTCCAAGTTATCCTGTGTTATACTGTGAGGTTAATAAGTGTTTAGATGACCAGATTTGATTATATATATATATACTATTATTATAATAATAACAACAACAGCTACTATTAACTGAGTATTCTGTGCCAGACATTTTATATATATATATATAATTAACTTCTTTAACATTTCTTTTTTTTTAAACATCTCTAGGTAAGTAGGTATTCTTATCTCCATTTTTAAATGAGGAACTTATGACTCAAAGATGTTATATTATAGCACAAATTTCCATTGTTAGTGCAGGTCCTGGTATTGAATTTAAGCCCTCTTTTCTTGGATAAACTCCAGAGACTGTGCTATTCCTTTTATATGCTAGAAAAACCCCTGTGGTATCCTGGGAATACTGCCTTTTCTTCCTCTACTAACACTCACACTCTCACCATCATTAATATGCCCATGTTTCTGAAAATACGTCAAAATTCTGAAGGTAACTTAATCAAATACACTAACTATAGTTTACCAGTATTGACTCAAGGATTGTAACTGAGAAAAAAATAAACAGTTACCCAAAAAAGGTGAAATCCAGGTTAGGCAGCATAGTGTTGGGTCAAGGTTCCAGGGCAAGGCTGGAAGAGGAGTTTTAGAAATAAATTGATAAGCCTCAGTGTTACATGATGCTCATGATTCCACAGCTAGGAAGCAGATAATGCAATTGCTGCCATGGCAATGATGTGAATGTGGCCTCTCCTCTTTATTTCCTCCTCCCAGTCACCATATATTCAAGGCTGTGGCAGATGGAAAAAATTTACTGGAGATTTGGGAATCACGGGAGAAAGGTCATCAACTAACACTTAAATTATGTAACATTAAGTAAAAGAAGCCCCTGTTTTAAAAAATCTTTGCTATTAAACTACCCTATAAGACTTCTTTAAAAAAAATTTTTTTTAACGTTTATTTATTTTTGAGAGACAGAGACAGAGCACAAGTGGGGGAGGAGCAGAGGTAGAAAGAGACACAGAACCCTAAGCAAGCTCCAGGCTCCAGGCTCTGAGCTGTCAGCACAGAGCCCGATGCAGGCTCTAACTCACAAACCGTGAGATCATGACCTGAGCCAAAGTCGGACGCTTAACCGACTGAGCCACCCAGGCACCCCAAAACTACTCTATAACACTTCTAAATGTGGTCTTCTTACAGGCAATAGCCTGGACTCTCCATTTTTTCCTTCTTTCTTTTTCCTCACCTTTTTTTCCTCATCCCTCCCACTAGGAGTGTAGAAATGTGCCATTCACTCCATCCTATTCCAATATCTTCTCATTCTATCATGTAGAGAAATCCACTCTTTTCAGACTCTTCTAAATCCAGCACTCTGCAGCCATATCCAGAGTTCACATGGATGCAGCTGGAAAAAGGGCACCAATGCTAGCAAATCTTCACACTCCTTTGATCACATATCACTCAGAGAAAAATAATTTTGTATACAGTCCCAATATATAGCAATTCATTTATAAATTATATACACATACTACTGTCAATTCGTATTTTAAATCTGAATGTGTTTTATTTCTTTCTGTATGAATGCTACATAATAAATAGAGGTAAGTGAATATTTTCTTCCCATTCCCCAATGGATTGCTTTGCACAACTACTGGAATGGGATCATCTCATTTTGCAGACTATTGTTCTACCATAATTTTAGCAACAGAGAGGACCAGGAGGGATCTATGATTACCTTTCTTTAAAAAAAAAAAAAAAAAAAAGCCTTTTCACAAAAGGAATGTATTCCTTTTATCTAGAAAAAAAATACTTGTAGCAAATGGTAAATAATTGGTAGAAAAGAATATAAGAAAAGCTAGTTTTCTTTTGATACTTACTAGAATGATACTCTTAGCAAGAGGATTTATTTATTCTCTTGAAAATATTTAGGGGATTAATGCACTATGTTATTAAGGGGAAATATGATAGTCTTTTCATGAATGAGAAAATACTGATTTTTGCCTGTTTTGCTTAGCTTGATACTCAAATATATGTTCTGTTTCTCATTATTTATCCTTATATAAAAATAGTTGGCTGTGAAGGATATTTGCTCCAGCTATTCCCAAAAATAACTTGATATGGATACACAGTTTTATTTTGTTCTTCACAAAGATATCTAAACATGAGTCTGGGTCAGAGTCTATTTTAACCCGAATAAAGGCTTAATTCACTAAAAGTTATCTTTAAAATACTGATTCCAAAATTAAAATAACAGTAACACAAACCCCTGCAATTTGGAATATGGTATACATCTCTTTTCTATACATTACCAATAATTTAATTTTTAAATCTATAGATGATAGTTAGAAAGGTAGATAAATTCAAATAACCTGTCAATTCATTCAGTTAGTTTGCTTCAAAATTATCTTACCCTCATCAATTGGTTGTTTTGAGTTCATTAAATCATCTTGTTAATTTTATGGACACACAATCAGAATCTTCAACAGATAATCTGAGACAAATGCTTATTCTGAAGCCACAGGACAAAATTCATAGAGATTGTTTTTAGCAAGAACATACCCTCAGACATATTGGAAATAATTTCTGAGCTATGTTAAAATACTGACATTAAATATTAAATGACAGTTTTTAAACAAGTCACTATTTCCCACTATATTCAAGAACTATATTAAAATGTTGAAAACCTCTTATGGATGCTCAATAGAGAAATAATTTTTTTCAAGTAAAATCATTATTTGTCAAAAAGATAAAACTATAATATTTTTTAGAGCCTAAACACATTAGAGAAAAAAGAGTCTTTTGCAATCAATGTACATCTGTTCACCACATGTGTGCTTTAGTCAAATTATATTTGTAAAATATGTATTTTTTAATGTTTATTTTTGAGAGAGAGAGAGAGAGTAAGCACAAACAGGGGAGGGACAGGGAAAGAGAGAGAGGGAGAGAGGTGGGGGATGGGGGGGAAGCGGGAATCCCAAGCAGGCTCCTCACTGTTAGCATAGAGCCCCAAAGTGATGTGGAGCATGATCCCATGAACTGTGAGATGATGACCAGTGCTGAAATCAAGAGCTGGATGCTTAACTGACTGAGTCACCCAGGCACCCCCTTGCAAAATATGTTTTTAAATAATGACTTTAAAAGAAAGAGTTTTTTAAATGTGCCACAATACAAGAAAAGATTTGGTTAATATCCTAGCCAACTTCATGTAAGTCAGTGTTTTCTCAACCTTGATCGTCAACTAGAATTATCTGGGGGGCTTTTTAAAAAAATACTGATGTCCAGAAGCTATCATAGAGCAATTAAATCATAATCTCTGAGGGTGGTTCCTGGACTTTGTTGTTTTGTTAATGATTCTCATGAACACTTAGAGTTAAGAATGTCTAATCTAAATGAGTAATTGTAGCTGTTATAATAATAACCACCCCCATCTGTGAAGTGTTCCTCTCTGTGTCAAATATCAAGCTAGGTGTTTAACCTACATCATGCAGTTTAATTTCTAGAGTAAAAGCGCTTTTACTTTACATATAAGAAAACATACCAAACCCACCATAGTCAGTAGCAATGCCAAGACTCAGATCCCACACTCTCTCTCTGAAACACCATCTCTCTACACTTTGCTCCAAGACACCAAAACAAGGGTTAAACAGACAACACTTGGATCAGTCAGAAGTCAGGCAAAGGAAAAATATTTACTTTGATTTTTATAGAAATTCTGGGCAAGAACCACAAAAGAAAGAAAAAATGGATTGGAATTCTTCTGAAATGTTTTCAAGGCAGCCCTCAGTTTAGGATGTGGCAGGCAGAATAATGGCACCCAAATATGTCCACATCCCAATCCCCAGAACCTGTGAAAATGCTACTTTACACGGTAAAAGGGATTTGCAGATGTGATAAAGTTAATGATTTTGAGATAAAGGATTATCCTGTATTATCCAAGTGGGCCCAAAATAATCACAAGGGTCCTTATAAGAGAAAGGCAGGAGGGTCAGAGTCAGAGAAGGTGATGAGACCATGGACAAAGTCAGAGTGATACAGGGACATGAGACAAGGAATTCAGATAGTCTTTAGAAACTAGAAAAGGGAAAGTAATCAATTCTCCCTGAGGGCCCCCAGAAGGAATGCAGACCTGCCAACACATTTTGAACTTCTTATGTCCAGAATTGTAAGACAATAAGTATATGTTATTTAAAGCCTCTAACGTGTGGCAATTGTTACAGCAGCAATGGGAAACTAATACAGAAGATATTGTATGTGCTATGTAAAGTCACAGGATTATGTAAAACTCCATCCAGTGTGACAGTTTAGAATAGTTCACAGAGTTATCTTAGTGTTGTTGAAAAAGAGAAGCCACAACTCACAGATTGCATTAATTGGCCCAATATTTGCAAAGCAGAGGAAGGGAGAGAAATCACATGAAAATTCAGAGGTCTGCCACATCATTGAAATTTCAAGCCCAATGGTTTGGAACCAATGAACATATCCCCTCAAAGATTGTTGTGCCTGTACCACCTAGCACTAAATGGGGCTCGATGCTACATAGCCATTATGGATTTGGGAGACAATGTGCACCTTATTTGAATGTCTTAATTGAAACCATTTACTGAGTAACCCATGAGGGTCCTGATGTTGAGTAAGGACCAGAGCAAGAGAAGTCTGTGCAGCAAGTTAAGGCATCAAATACAGGTTGCTCTGCTAATTGGGCCTCATGACTTAGCAGATCCAATGATACTCAGAGCATCTATGGCAAATATTGATGTACTGTGGAGTTGCTTGCAAGCACCAATAGGAGAATATCAGACCTCCAGAACTTTGGAGTAAACCTTTGCCTTTTTCTGCAGATTATTATTCCTCCTTTGAGAAATATATCCTAACTTCCTATTGGGTCCTGGTAGAGACTGAATGCCTAGCCATGGAACATCAAGTGACCATGTGACCTGAGCTTTCCATCTCAAACTGGGTGTTTCTGACCTGCCATTAAGTTGGACACGTACAACAGCACTCTGTCATCAAATGGAAATAGTATATATAGGCTCAGGCTCCTTTGACACTGACTCCAGCTGCTGCATTGTCTCATTGCTTTCAGTACACACCTGTGATCTTATGGAGAGCTCCTTATGACCAGTCAGTTGAGGAGGAAAAAAAAAGCCTGGTTTATAGATGGTTATACACAATTTGCTAGCACCAACCATAGCTGCACTGCTGTAACATGACAACCTCACTCAGGGGTGGTCTGGAGGAAGAGAGTGAATATAAATCACTCTAGTAGGCAGAACATTGAGTGGGACATTTTAGTGTCTACCTTGTCTAGAAAAAAAAGATGATCAGAAGAATGAATCTACATTGACTTATGGGAAATTGCTAGTGGTTTGGTTTTATGACCAGGGACTTAGGAAGAACAGGACTGAAAGTGTAGTGGCAAGGAGGTTTGGAAAAATGCATATGGATGAACTTCTCAAGCTTGACATCTAGTGTGAAAATAATTGTCTCGTGAGTCCTCACTAAATGGCATCTACTATAGAGAACTCTTTCAACAATTAAGTGTACCAAAAGACATGTTCTCCAAAATGTCAAATATCTCTTTCTCCATCTAGTACTTGTTCAGTGAACTCATAGGTAGACTGGCCATGGTGACAGGATAGAAGCTATACATGGGCTCAGCAATCTGAACTTCCTCTTACCAATGCTGATCTGGCTACAGTTTCTCATTAGTTTCTACCTATAAACAGCCAACAAAATAACCATGCTGTTGACATACCCATATCTATATGTATAGTAAAGGATATCAGTCCTTTAGTACATATAAGTTTAATAAATATTTTTTCATACTCTATTACTTGCCTATTGTCTTAATGGTGTCTTTTAATGAGTAAATTTTTATTTTAATGAATTCTATTATTTTTTGTTTTGTTATTTAATGTCTTCTCTTATCTGAGAAAACTTTGGCTACCCCCCCAGGTCACAATGGTTTTTCTATATTTCATTTAAAAATTTTCATGATGTTAATTTTGTATTACATCTGTGATCCATATCAAATTAGTTTTGTGTGTGGTATGTGTATGGCCAGAGTTTATTGTTTTCATGTGAACATTTATTTCAGCACCATTTGCCAAAAGGCTTTTGTTTCTCATTAGATTGTTTTGGAGCCTTTATCAAAAACCAAAAAACTAAGTGTAAGTCCATTTCTGAGCTCCCTATTCTGTTCTATTGATCTATTTGTTGATCTGTATGCCAGACCCACACTGATTGGTTATTATAGTTTTATATCAAGTCTTGAAATCAGGTAATATAAGTTCTCCAACCTTAGTCTTCTTTTTCATGACTATGTAGAATATTCTGGGTTCTAACATTTCCAGATACATTTTAAAATTAGCTTGTTAGTTTCTATATATTAAAAAAAAAAGCCCTCTGGAATTGAGATTAGGACTGATGCTATCTTTGTTGTCTTGCTGGTGAATGAGGAGTGCCCTAGTTTTCCTAATAGGAGTAATTATTTAATTACTGAACATTACAGGATTTTGTTAAATTAGACTTCCATGCTAATTCAGTCATCCTTTCATGTGCTGAGGACATGACACTGGCACTGACAGTGTTGTCTTCTGTGTGTGGCCTGGACTGAAAATATCAGTATAATCCTAAAAAAATTCTTGTCTTCTGTACCTAGCCAAAAATTTCATAGTTGAATCTAAATCAACACCAGTAAAAACACTACAAGGAGGATACACACAATGGTAAGTGTACTAGAAACAAATGGCTATAAACACAAAACAGGAAAGCCATGTACTGATCAGTCTAATGATTACCATGTGCTCATGACAATTGACATTTTCCTGTAAGTAAGCTAAGTTTTTGAAAGCAACTTCACTTGGGATACTTCAGAGTAAACCCACATCAGTAGAAGAATTCAGGACACCCTGTTGTCAGTCAGACACTAATCACATTATTTTATTCTTACAAGGGTTATAAAGATGAATTCCTTTAAAAATTCAATCAGAAGCCTTTTAAAACCTTTTATCAGGCACCCAGAAGAACTTGATCTATCACACAATGTTCTTCAGTAGCTGCTTAGAGTTTTTTGCTTCTTAATAGTTGAATTGTCTCTGGATGGATCATATAGACTTTAAATAAAATGTAGTTTAAAAACGTGATCCAGACATATGATCTATCTGATAATACATTTCATAATATATGTCCATAGCTGTATAAAGGCATCAAATTCTGAGACTTGCTTAAAGAGTTCTTAACAGAAGGGAAGTCTAAGTCAGTAGGTCTTTTGTCTTTTGGCTGAACATAATCCACAGAGAATTTTGAAAATGAAGATGCACATGGAATATACCAAACCCATATTTAATATGTGACCACTCGGTTTTAGGCACTGTATTAAGCACTGGGGATAAACATACTAATAAAATGCTGTCCTTAGATAATTTCACAGCTAGTGGGAAAGGAATACGTAACAACAACCAACTCTAATAACAAATTATGACAGAGTTAAATACAAAGTGTTCTAGGAGCCTATATGGAGAACAGTGAGTCCTGCTGGAGAAAGTATCCCTATTTGCAGATAGAGGTCAAAGACAGCTTCACTAAAGAGATGGTATTTGAAATAGAACTTAAAGAAGTTAATAGTCATGGCTAGTAAATCTGAAATTGGAAGAAAACAAAACATGCCTTAAGTCTAGAATAAATTTTAAGATGCATTAAGTTCCCAGTTCCAATACTGAGTTAGTTAATATTTTATTAAAGTGCCTTTTTAAATCTATATTCTGAATCTGTATCTTTTAGGATTACATTAAGTGGTCATTTTTATTGCTACTTTTATTCCTTATAGTTTTGGTTAGGAAACCAAGAATGCTCTCATTGACAATGGAGGTACATAAACATTTCAGCTCACTGGCAATAAAAATTGTCGTAAAGAGTTTTCTCCTACCTGCCAACTAGTAGCAAGGTCTATGACATGGTTGATGCAGGAGCTCTTTGCACATCTCAGTGGGAATCAGTTATATAGTATAGAATATAGCACTATTCTCTCTCTGATGGCTGTGCTTCCTTAGCCATTCAGGACTCTGAATATTAGCAATTATCTTGTATTTATTGGATTAGATCGTTGCCTTTAATAAAAGCTTAAAGAGTTATTTTACTTGGGGCTTTACAAAGATAATGTAGGAATATATTGAAAATAACTAAATATATACTAAGACTTGACAAAATAATGCATTACCATGCAATTACCTTAAGAATAACTATAAATACAGCCTGCTGTCAAGAATGCAGTTCTTAGGAAACTAAACTGAATTACCTGCTGAAACCCTTGGGATATGTGGCCAAGGAAAATCTCTAAAGATATTATACCAGTACTATTTGATTTTTTTCTTTTTATTTAATCGTTAAATTCATTTCTCCCTCTTTTAAGTCTGTGTCGATTCTCATCTGAATTGAAATGGCCACTTCCCTTGTATCAGGGAGGGGTATCAGGGCTTTAAAATCAATTGCCCAACTTGTACCCTAATGTTTATAGCAGCACTTTCAACAATAGCCAAATTATGGAAAGAGCCTCAATGTCCAGCAACTGATGAATGGATAAAGACATTATGGTTTATATACACAATGGAATACTACTTGGCAATGAGAAAGAATGAAATATGGCCTTTTGTAGCAACGTGGATGGAACTGGAGAGTGTGATGCTAAGTGAAATAAGTCATACAGAGAAAGACAGATACCATATGTTTTCACTCTTATGTGGATCCTGAGAAATTTAAGACCATGGGGAGGGGAAGGAAAAAAAGTTTAGAGAGGGAGGGAGCCAAACCATAAGATACTATTAAAAACTGAGAATAAACTGAGGGTTGATGGGGGGTGGGAGGGAGGGGAGGGTGGGTGATGGGCATTGAGGAGGGCACCTGTTGGGATGAGCACTGGGTGTTGTATGGAAACCAATTTGAGGATAAATTTCATGAAAAAAATAAAATAAAAAAAAGAAAAAAAAAGAAAATAAACTTCATATTAAAATAATAAATAAATAAATAAATAAATAAATAAAATAAAAATAAAAGCTACCAATTGCAAAAAAAATAAAATAAAAATAAAATCAATTGCCCAGTACTGTCAATGTTCCCATGCAGAATTGTTCAGCATTTCATCATTTGTTGCTCAACATTATTTATCTCAGAGATAGGAATGAATATAGAATTTAAGACTGTCTCCTTTTTGTAAAATCTTTCTGTAAAATCAGCTTTTTATTGCCCAAGAATTTCTTTTGATTAGGTTATCTGTCTTTTTTTCCCTCTAGTTGGCTCAACATTGCCGTGACTAAAATTTTCTCAAATGCTACATTTCCCGTAATCTTATTCTTTTCAGTAAAAATTATTTCCCACACTGTCATTACTCTAGCTTCAGAGTGGCTAATGATATGAAGTGGATGCTAATCTATACACAGTGAGATTTCCATACTGGATTGGGGCTTTTTATGGGAAGAAAGAAGAATCAGAATTCTCTTTATCCTTGTGATTTACCTTCCTAGCAGAATGTTATGATTGGATTGGCAATTTTTTCTTGGGAAAGACTTCTGTGATAGGGGACTAATATTTCTTATAGGATTACAAAACAATCTGGGGGCCCACATAGAATCAAGGGAAAAAGGATCAAGGGAGGGTAGATTAGCTGTGTATTAAACTTTAAGGAATAGATATAAAAGTGAGAAAGATTTTTGATGTTTATGACTTTTCCAGCCAAACTCATTATAGCAGAGATTTTTGGAAATAATGCTAGCAAGGAATAATGTACACACTTTTTGCTGAAGTGTAGCTAGTGTCATATAGCTCAGCCATCTTTAGTGGCAAGCCACCCAGTAGGGTATAGATGCAGTGTGGGAATGGAGCTTTAATATCTTGGAAACTTCACTAACAAAGGCAATTACTTCAATAGAGAAAGTGAAGTTGGCTGCTTAACTGACTAAGCCTCCCAGGTGCCCCTCGTTGTGATTTGCTGACAGCTTAGAGCCTGGGGCCTGCTTTGGTTTCTGTGTCTCCCTCTCTCTCTCTTCCCCTCCCTGCTCACGCTCTGTATCTCTCTCCTTCAAAAATAAATAAACATTAAAAAAAATTTTAAAAACCCACAATGAGCTATAACCTCATACTTGTCAGAATGGCTAAAATCAAATCCATAAGAAACAAGTGTTGGTGAGGCTGTGGAGAAAAAGGAACCTTTGTGCACTGTTGGGGGAAATGCAAACTGGTGCAGACACTATGGAAAATAGTACTGAAGTTCCTCAAAAAATTAAAACTTACCATATGATCCAGTAATTCCACTACTGGGTATTTACCTAAAGAATATGAAAAAACTAATTCAAAAAGATGTATACAACCCTATATTTATATATTTAGGCATCATTTAAAATAGCCTAATTATGGAAGCAGCCCAAGTGTCCATCAGTAGATGAATGAATAAAGATGTGGTATAGGGGCTCCTGGGTTGCTCAGTGGATTAGGCATCCTACTTCGGCTCAGGTCATGATCTTGCTTCCGAATCTGTGTCTCCCACTCTCTCTGCTCCTCCCCTGCTCAGGCTCTGTCTATCTCTCTCTTAAAAAATAAACAAACATTAAAAAAAATAGAGAAAGTGAAATGTAACACAGGATCTGAAAGAAATGATCCCTTGTCAGCATGTCTGTACAAATCCTCTCTTCTTCCACCTCCACCCTCCCCCAATCACTTTTATAGACGATGAATACATTGTCTATATTCATTGAGAATACTCTCAATATAGGAAATACTTTTTAGGACAAGCTAAATGGCTCCTATCTCTATCTCTATTTTACTGGCACCCTTTTTTAAGGGCTTTGTAAATCTATTAGCACATTTCAGAGCTATCATCGTTAAGAAACAGACCAAGTTACTAACATCTTCTGAAGACACACTCCAGTATAAATGAAGAAATTTTAAGATTCACAAACATAATGAGTATGTCTTCCATATTTTAGTAGTTAATACAATTTTTATTACTTAATTCAATGCCTGTTGAATATATGAGTGAATGAATGAAAAGAGCTTAGCGACTTGGACTTCATATACATGAACAAAATGGCACAGCAGTGCTTTAAAAAAATGACATTTAAGCTTATATTTCCTAATCATTTTACTAAAAGACAGTTCTCTTGACTCCAGAGGTTCCTACCAGTTTGATTCTAATTTAGAAATGGAGTGTTCTTAGTACATCTGGTTGGCTCAGGTTAAGCGTCCAACTTTGGCTCAGATCATGATGTCATGGCTTGTGAGTTAGAGCCTTTCATTGGGCTGTCTGCTGTCAGTGTGCTGCCTGCTTCAGATCCTCTGTCTCCCTCTCTCTCTGACATTCCCCTGCATGCTTTCTCTTCTTCTCTAAAAATAAATAAACATTAAAAAAAGAAATAAATGGAGAAATCTCTCTTTTTGATGCCACTAGCTGCCTTACCTGCAAGTTTGGAGGTAGTCTGACAAAAATCAGAAGAATGGAATCCAGTCTTCCACTGGAGATTTAAAATTACTGAATACTGTTATTAGAATAATATTTTCTTTTCAATCAAGTGCTTAGTGAACTAGTTTATCACTTAGGTAAAAACTCCATTTAGCTTACTAACAGTCAACAAAGGATGTTGGGTTACATTGTGTGGAAGGTGTTGTGAGGGGTGTGTGCAGAGCTAAGAGCAAGGACTCAGGTCTCCCAGGAAAGCACAGTCACTGACACTCTCATCTATGGAGTAAAAATCATTTCAAAGTTGGAAAACATTTGAGGATGTAATTCCTTATTTTACAGATGAGGAAGCTGAAAGATAAAGCAGTTTAAGAGGTCCTATTTTGTCTAGCACAGAGGAAAAGAGAACACAGCCTTGTGGACCTTGTGGATTTTCAATGGCTAGACGAGGTAGAGATTGAAGTATTCCTGATTTAGGCTTTAGGTTAAATAATCAAAGTGAAATAAATAAGGGAAGTATTCTTTTAACTAATTCTGTTGGTGTTATTTTACCTTACTTTTCAGTTCTGAGGAAGGGAAGCATAAAAACCTTGACTTTTATTCATCTTGCTCAGTGGCAATGTTCAGAGAAATGTGGCTTTTTTTTTTTTTTTTTTTTGCCATGATTCTGGTAAACTTGGTTATTTTTGTACGACCATCTGCCCCTTAGTTAGATTATTAAGGATATTCTTAACTTTTATCTTTTCAATGGAAAAACAGAGAATAAAAAAAAAAGAAGCACTGAAATGCTTTTCTGTGTGATAACTAAGTGGGTGGAAGGAGAAAGAGGAGGGGAGGGAACACAAAGGGACATGCCTTAAATATTACTGAATTATAAGATAAAAATTGGGGAGTTAACTTTTACAAAGTTTAATGCTACTTAAAGAACATAGTACTCCTAAACTTTTTCTGTCAAATCTTCTAAACTATGGATAGAATTCCTGTGATTTGCCTCTAATAATATTGTACTATTTATTTTTATTGATATATGTAATGCTAGTCTGATTTAGAAAAAAAAATACTTGTTTACTACTAATAATTACCTAGTGATATCCTACCACAAAAGCAATATATGTTCAAAAGAGAATGTAGACACTACAGACAAGAAGAGACAGAGAAAATAAAAATTACATGCAATTCCACCATCTAAAGATATTTCTCTCATAAGTTAGTGTAGATGATTGCTGTTAAAAATGATGTTCAAGAGGTCTGTGTAACAATTTCTCGATGAGTTTAAAAACATTTGAAAATGTTCATGAAATGTGAAGTGAAAATAATCAGAATTTAAAAACACAGTTCTGGATCAAGTAGGCAAGTAGGCATCCCAGTCAGCAAAAACCCCAAGGGGAGCCTAGACCTCCACCCTTACCTGGGAGTATAACAAAGACTCTCAACTTCTTCACCAGAGTGTTATCAGAGAAGGTTGAGTAGGGAGCTAGGACTTTCACTCTTGCCTGGTGATAAGCAGGCCTTTTACCATATGGTTTCAGTAGAGGCCACATGAAGATTCTGGATTTTTATTGCCACCCACCCATATTAAACACCCTCCTTCTTTCCACTACTGTGAGAGGAGACAAAGCAAAAAGCCAGAACATTCATCATGATCTAGTGGTAAGAAGCCCTCCTCCAACTGCAGTGTCAGTGGAGGTCATGCAGGAAGCATAGGATTTTTTTTTTTTATCATATCCTGCACATTTTATGTATTATGTTCTGAGACTATGAACCTCATTGAAATACCTGTTTTAGCAGACCGCCTCTGACATATAGGGATGAAAGTCTTGGTGGTTTGTTCAACCTTCTTTGACATCCTAACAGGGAGGAAAACCTTGTTATAGCCAAAAGCAGAAGTGGTATTTCATGTTCTCCGTGAAGTATCTGATGACACCACACTGCCTGGAAGAGGAAAAAGCACCCCCCAAAGCAAAAACCAGGAAATCTCAACTTGTATGAGAAAAGATAATTAATAGATGATAACACTGAAATGACACCAATGTTGAGATTAACTGATAAAGATTTCAGAGCAGCCATCATAAAAATACTTCAGCACCATTTATGATCAAGTTTGAAACATGAAAAATTAGAAAATCTCAAAAAATAGAAGATATCAAATAGAAAATTTAAAACTGAAATGTAGTAACCAAAAAAACAAAACAAAACAAAACAAAACTCAATGAATTGGCTCAATAGCAGAAAGAAGTGGACAGAGGACAGAATAAGTGGACTAGAAGATACTACAGTAAAAATTACCCAGTCTGAGCAACAGAGAGAAAATAGACTGAAAAATAAAAACAAAAACCTAGAGACCTGAAGGACTATAATAAAAGGTCTAGAATTGGAGTCCAAAAAAAAAAAATAAAATAAATAAATAAATAAAATTGGAGTCCAGAAGGAGAGTAGAAATAGTATGGGGCTGAAAAGTATTTAAAGAAGTAATGGCTGAAAATGTCTCAAATTCAGAAAAAAACATAACCTTCAAATTCAAGAAACTAAGTGAATCCTAAGCAGGCTAAACCCAAAGAAAGTTGCACAGATGTGTCTTAGCCTTAATTATAATAAACATTCTCCTTTTGTTGGTTGTTTTTAGCAGATTATTTTTAACTTTGACTAAGTTATGGTCCCTACACAAGTAGAAATTATGCAGCTATTCTTGTGGATTAAATATGGACCCAAATTTCTCATTCTCTCCATTGAGGGGTGGAGTTTATTTTACTTCCCCTTAATTAAAGTCCTGTGACTGCTTATCACATGAAATGCAATGGAGGCAACATTGTGCTAATTCCATGTCTAGCTGTTAAAAGGAATAGCAGTTTCTGTTTCCTGTCTCTTGGAATGCTCACTGTAGGGACATTCTCTCTCAGAACAAAGCCACCATGCTGTGAGAAACCCAAGACCCTTGGAGAGGCCAGAGCACCTGACAATCTGCATCAATTGTCAGCCATATGAGTGAGCTCTCTTGGACAAATTCCAACCCAAATGAGCCCCCAAATCACTGCAGCCCCAGCCAACATGATATAGTAAACCAGAACTGCCCAGCTGAGCCTGGTCAACCACAGAATAATGAGATATAATAAAGTAGTTTTTTTTAAGCCATAAGCTTTGAGTTCCTTTGTTATGCAGTAGCAGATAACTGACAAAACTAATAAAAACTGCTAGAAATAAAAATAAATAAAAATAAAAACTTTTAGAAAGTAAAAACTATTAAAAAATAGACTGATGATGTAGGAAAATGTTGATTTTAACATTAAAACAGATGCAAAAAGAGACAAAGTGTGATCTATGTTGTTTAAAAACTTGTGGTATGGCACAAAAACAGACACATAGACCAATGGAATAGAATAGAAACCCCAGAACTAGACCCACAAACGTATGGTCAACTAATCTTTGGCAAAGCAGGAAAGAGCATCCAGTGGAAAAAAGACAGTCTCTTTAACAAATGGTGCTGGGAGAACTGGACAGCAACATGCAGAAGGTTGAAACTAGACCACTTTCTCACACCATTCACAAAAATAAACTCAAAATGGATAAAGGACCTGAATGTGAGACAGGAAACCATCAAAACCCTAGAGGAGAAAGCAGGAAAAGACCTCTCTGACCTCAGCCGTAGCAATCTCTTATTCGACACATCCCCAAAGGCAAGGGAATTAAAAGCAAAAATGAATTACTGGGACCTTATGAAGCTAAAAAGCTTCTGCACAGCAAGGGAAACAACCAACAAAACTAAAAGGCAGCCAACGGAATGGGAAAAGATATTTGCAAATGACATATCAGACAAAGGGCTAGTATCCAAAATCTATAAAGAACTCACCAAACTCCGCACCCAAAAAACAAATAACCCAGTGAAGAAATGGGCAGAAAACATGAATAGACACTTCTCTAAAGAAGACATCCAGATGGCCAACAGGCACATGAAAAGATGCTCAACGTCACTCCTTATCAGGGAAATACAAACCAAAACCACACTCAGATATCACCTCACGCCAGTCAGAGTGGCCAAAATGAACAAATCAGGAGACCATAGATGCTGGAGAGGATGTGGAGAAACGGGAACCCTCTTGCACTGTTGGTGGGAATGCAAACTGGTGCAGCCACTCTGGAAAACAGTGTGGAGGTTCCTCAGAAAATTAAAAATAGACCTACCCTATGACCCAGCAATAGCACTGCTAGGAATTTACCCAAGGGATACAGGAGAACTGATGCATAGGGGCACTTGTACCCCAATGTTTATAGCAGCACTCTCAACAATAGCCAAATTATGGAAAGAGCCTCAATTCCATCAACTGATGAATGGATAAAGAAATTGTGGTTTATATACACAATGGCGTACTACATGGCAATGAGAAAGAACGAAATATGGCCCTTTGTAGCAACGTGGATGGAACTGGAGAGTGTGATGCTAAGTGAAATAAGCCATACAGAGAAAGACAGATACCATATGTTTTCACTTTTATGTGGATCCTGAGAAACTTAACAGAAACCCACGGGGGAGGGGAAGGAAAAAAAAAAAAAGAGGTTAGAGTGGGAGAGAGCCAAAGCATAAGAGACTCTTAAAAACTGAGAATAAACTGAGGGTTGATGGGGGGTGGGAGCAAGGGTAGGGTGGGTGATGGGTATTGAGGAAGGCACCTTTTGGGATGAGCACTGGGTGTTGTATGGAAACAAATTTGACAATAAATTTCATATATTGAAAAAAAACACAAAAAACTTGTGGTAAAAACAATTTCAGTTAGTACTTCATTTATATGATGATATATGATATGTGACCATGATTATGATATAATCATCTTGATCTTTTATAATTGTATGACTATAAGGAAATATGTATATGTACACATGTATAGATAAACATAAAAATCTATATAAATATATATTTATATGTTATATATTACATATATATTTTTACATATACATTCATATATAAACATATATTTATTATATAATCATCTTAGCCTTTCATAATTTTATGACTAGAAGGAAATACAATGTTACCAGTAGTTGAATAACTAATTTTCCTAAATCTCTATATTTTTTACAATTAGCAGGCAATCCTAGTTGTAAAAGAAAACACTCAGTATTTACTCTATCATTAACAACAGACAGAATAAATCTGGTGCACGGAAAACAAGGCAGTATATATACAATAATAATTACATCTCAGTTTGGAAGAGAAATTCAGAGTAGTAGATCATACTCTGTTATAATATGACTTAGACAAATAAAAATTATTGTAAGAGTTAACCCATTTGTAAGAAACATCAGTTCTAATTTAGCTTTGCTCTGATAACCAAGTAATTATTTAGAGTGTCAGTAGGTCAATAAGCATTGCCTCTTCGTAGCAGGTCATATTTGTGATTTTAATTTATGATCAAATGACTTCTGTTTTAAGGTTATTTTTAGAAGCAGTTGTTTTAAATAAAAGTATTTTGTAATGTATTATCGATCTGATATACCAATTAGAATTTCTAACAGATATATACATCATAGAAAGATATGAAAGAGAACTTTGTTAACCTCTATCTAGTTAACCTCTTAATTTAGAGAGAGACAAAGGTAAGCTAAGGAACTGATCAGATCTATAATGCAAAAGTGTAAAGAGAGTAGCAGACAGAGTAAATTTGGTAATCCAAGTTGGATCATGAGACATTATCCAGACTTCCTGAGGTTTTGAAGTGGTGGTGGGGTGGGGGTGAGTAGGGACCAGATGCAGATAATCCCACCAAGGAGGAGTTTCAGTTACAGGCAAAGTTAAGCTCTGAGAAGTTGCAATATATGTAGTTTTGCTTATAGTAAATCATCATTTGGAAAACCAATTTGTATAAATTTGGAGGAGAATTTTGAATGTTATGTTATGTTATACAACATGCCCAAATTAAGTGGGTGGCATTTTAGAAAGTGAGTACTCTAATTTTTTTTCACAAATCCCACATTAACTTCCTGAATTCTCCAAGGATTTTTATAGGATTAAAATAAAATTTGTTAGTTCTCTACTATAAGGCAACCATATTAAAGCACATTATTCTGCTGGAGAGTGATATTCTGCCCCTCAAGAGCAATCTCTATTAGGGAAGACAAACAATAATTCATTCATTTGTTCAAATAATTTTTATTGAGCACATTATTACTCCAGTCACTTAAATATGTTCTGAGATACACCAGTAAATAAAATAAAGTATCTGCTCTCATGGAAATTATTAAAGAGAGGAAAAATAATAAGCATACAAATAAATACATAATAAAATACATAATATTAGGTAGTGGAAGTGCTATAAACAAAAATAAGTTAAGGTAATGGGACTATTTTATTTTTAATTTTTTAAGTATATTTTTTTTATTTTGAGAGAGACAAGGGAGGGCCATAGAGAAAGGGAGAGAGAATCCCAAGCAGAGAGAGAGAGAGAGAGACGGGGCTCAATCCCACAAACCATGAGATCATAACCTGCGTGGAAATCAAGAGCTGGATGCTTAACTGATTGAACCACCCAGGCACGCTGGAAATGGGACTATTTTAAATAGAATGATCTGGGAAAACCTTTCTGAGAAGATTATATCTGAACAAAAACCCAAATTAAGTGAGAAACATAAATACATAAATACAAATTTATTTTATAATATTGGAATACAAGGAAAGTGAAGGATATGCAAGTGACATCATCATTTATTTCACACATCAATATTTCCAAAAATTTATATTCTCTAGCCAACCTCAGTAACTTATTCTAGTGCCAATCCTTTCTCAATTAGAGAAAATCTTCCTTTAAGTAAGTTTTTCATGTAAGATGAACTTCTTTATATTTACTAATGAATGTATACCTTGCTTAATGAGATATTTATGTTATTCACTATTTAATTATAAATCAATATAGTCTTAGTGATATAAAAATTAGGCAATAGAAATGCTGCCACTGGGGTGCCTGGGTAGCTCAGTCCGGTTAAGCATCTGACTTGATTTTGGCTCAGGTCATGATCTCATGGTTGTGAGATGGAGCCCTGCATCAGGCTCTGCACTGGGCATGGGGCCTGCTTAAGATTCTCTCTCTTTGGGATTCCTCAGTGACTCAGGAATGTCCAGCTCTTGGTTTAGGCCCAGGTCATGATATCATGGTTCATATGATCAAGCCCCCCATCAGGCACCATGCTGACAGCACAGAGCCTGCTTCGGATTCTCTCTCTCCGTCTCTCTCTGCCCCTCCCCTACTTGTGCTCTGTCTGTTAAAAAAAAAAAAAAAAGACAACAAAAAATGCTATTACTGATATTCAACTAATTCTATAAAATAAAGGCATACCATAATTTATAAATGATACAAATAGAAACTGTTTATGATAAAAATTATTACTTTTTACTTTTTCATGTTTCTTTTTAATTTTTGACTTTAAAAATAAAAATAGTAGTACTAGAATAATTAAAAATTTTCTAAGTAAAATTAACATTCCTAAACTGCTTTCCTAGAGGGTACTTCAAACATATAAGAGGAAACATACAAGATTTTCATGTTTCTTTGAATATTTTCTAAGAAATTAGATACTCTTGTCCATACATCTTATTCTATACCCCAGTTAAGGGTATATTTAAAATCCTCAAGACAAAAACTGTGGTGTGTCATCCATTTTTTGTCTGTCACCTTTCAATCAGTGTTTAGTTTGCATTAAAAACATTTTTTCTCGAGGGAAGATGGCGGCGTAGGAGGACGCTGGGCTCACCGCGCATCCTGCTGATCACTTAGATTCCACCTACACCTGCCTAAATAACCCAGAAAACCGCCAGAGGATTAGCAGAACGGAGTCTCCGGAGCCAAGCGCAGACGAGAGGCCCACGGAAGAGGGTAGGAAGGGCGGCGAGGCGGTGCGCGCTCCACGGACTGGCGGGAGGGAGCCGGGGCGGAGGGGCGGCTCGCCGGCCAAGCAGAGCCCCCGAGTCTGGCTGGCAAAAGCGGAGGGGCCAGACGGACTGTGTTCCAACAGCAAGCGCGACTTAGCGTCTGGGAGGTCATAAGTTAACAGCTCTGCTCGGAAAGCGGGAAGGCTGGAGGACAAAGGGAGGGAGAGCTGCTGAGCCCCCGGACGGCAGAGCTCAGTTTGGTGGGGAACAAAGGCGCTCGCCAGCGCCATCTCCCCCGCCCATCCCCCAGCCAAAATCCCAAAGGGAACCAGTTCCTGCCAGGGAACTTGCTCGATAGGAACAAACACCCAACTCTGTGCTTCTGCAGAGCCAAACCTCCGGCAGCGGATCTGACTCCCTCCCGCTGCCACAGGGCCCCTCCTGAAGTGGATCATCTAAGGAGAAGCGAGCTAAGCCTGCCCCTTCTGCCCCCGTGCACCTTGCCTACCCACCCCAGCTAATACGCCAGATCCCCAGCACCACAAGCCTGGCAGTGTGCAAGTAACCAAGCTGGGCCACGCCAACCCACAGGGAATCCTGCCCCTAGGGGAGGGGAAGAGAAGGCACACACCAGTCTGACTGTGGCCCCAGCGGTGGGCTGGGGGCAGACATCAGGTCTGACTGCGGCCCCGCCCACCAACTCCAGTTATACACCACAGCACAGGGGAAGTGCCCTGCAGGTCCTCACCACTCCAGGGATTATCCAAAATGACCAAACGGAAGAATTCCCCTCAGAAGAATCTCCAGGAAATAACAACAGCTAATAAACTGATCAAAAAGGATTTAAATTATATAACAGAAAGTGAATTTAGAATAATAGTCATAAAATTAATCGCTGGGCTTGAAAACAGTATACAGGACAGCAGAGACTCTCTTGCCACAGAGATCAAGGGACTAAGGAACAGTCACGAGGAGGTGAAAAACGCTTTAAACGAAATGCAAAACAAAATGGAAACGACGACAGCTCGGATTGAAGAGGCAGAGGAGAGAATAGGTGAACTAGAAGATAAAGTTATGGAAAAAGGGGAAGCTGAGAGAAAGATAAAAAAATCCAGGAGTATGAGGGAAAAATTAGAGAACTAAGTGATACACTAAAAAGAAATAATATACGCATAATTGGTATCCCAGAGGAGGAAGAGAGAGGGAAAGGTGCTGAAGGGGTACTTGAAGAAATTATAGCTGAGAACTTCCCTGAACTGGGGAAGGAAAAAGACATGGAAATCCAAGAGGCACAGAGAACTCCCTTCAGACGTAACTTGAATCGATCTTCTGCACGACATATCACAGTGAAACTGGCAAAATACAAGGATAAAGAGAAAATTCTGAAAGCAGCAAGGGATAAACGTGCCCTCACATATAAAGGGAGACCTATAAGACTCGTGACTGATCTCTCTTTTGAAACTTGGCAGGCCAGAAAGGCTTGGCACGATATCTTCAGTGTGCTAAACAGAAAAAATATGCAGCCGAGAATCCTTTATCCAGCAAGTCTGTCATTTAGAATAGAAGGAGAGATAAAGGTCTTCCCAAACAAACAAAAACTGAAGGAATTTGTCACCACTAAACCAGCCCTACAAGAGATCCTAAGGGGGATCCTGTGAGACAAAGTACCAGAGACATCACTACAAGCATAAAACATACAGACATCACAATGACTCTAAACCCATATCTTTCTATAATAACACTGAATGTAAATGGATTAAATGCGCCAACCAAAAGACATAGGGTATCAGAATGGATAAAAAAACAAGACCCATCTATTTGCTGTCTACAAGAGACTCATTTTAGATCTGAGGACACCTTTAGATTGAGAGTGAGGGGATGGAGAACTATTTATCATGCTCCTGGAAGCCAAAAGAAAGCTGGAGTAGCCATACTTATATCAGACAAACTAGACTTTAAATTAAAGGCTGTGACAAGAGATGAAGAAGGGCATTATATAATAATTACAGGGTCTATCCATCAGGAAGAGCTAACAATTATAAATGTCTATGCGCCGAATACCAAAGCCCCCAGATATATAAAATAATTACTCATAAACATAAGCAACCTTATTGATAAGAATGTGGTCATTGCAGGGGACTTTAACATCCCACTTACAGAAATGGATAGATCATCTAGACACACAGTCAATAAAGAAACAAGGGCCCTGAATGATACATTGGATCAGATGGACTTGACAGATATATTTAGAACTCTGCATCCCAAAGCAACAGAATATACTTTCTTCTCGAGTGCACATGGAACATTCTCCAAGATAGATCATATACTGGGTCACAAAACAGCCCTTCATAAGTTTACAAGAATTGAAATTATACCATGCATACTTTCAGACCACAATGCTATGAAGCTTGAAATCAACCACAGGAAAAAGTCTGGAAAACCTCCAAAAACATGGAGGTTAAAGAACACCCTACTAACAAATGAGTGGGTCAACCAGGCAATTAGAGAAGAAATTAAAAAATATATGGGAACAAACGAAAATGAAAATACAACAATCCAAACGCTTTGGGATGCAGCGAAGGCAGTCCTGAGAGGAAAATACATTGCAATCCAGGCCTATCTCAAGAAACAAGAAAAATCCCAAATACAAAATCTAACAGCACACCTAAAGGAAATAGAAGCAGAACAGCAAAGGCAGCCTAAACCCAGCAGAAGAAGAGAAATAATAAAGATCAGAGCAGAAATAAACAATATAGAATCTAAAAAAACTGTGGAGCAGATCAATGAAACCAAGAGTTGTTTTTTTGAAAAAATAAACAAAATTGACAAACCTCTAGCCAGGCTTCTCAAAAAGAAAAGGGAGATGACCCAAATAGATAAAATCATGAATGAAAATGGAATTATTACAACCAATCCCTCAGAGATACAAACAATTATCAGGGAATACTATGAAAAATTATATGCCAACAAATTGGACAACCTGGAAGAAATGGACAAATTCCTGAGCGCCCACACTCTTCCAAAACTCAATCAGGAGGAAATAGAAAGCTTGAACAGACCCATAGCCAGCGAAGAAATTGAATCGGTTATCAAAAATCTCCCAACAAATAAGAGTCCAGGACCAGATGGCTTCCCAGGGGAGTTCTACCAGACGTTTAAAGCAGAGATAATACCTATCCTTCTCCAGCTATTCCAAGAAATAGAAAGGGAAGGAAAACTTCCAGACTCATTCTATGAAGCTAGTATTACTTTGATTCCTAAACCAGTCAGAGACCCAGTAAAAAAAGAGAACTACAAGCCAATATCCCTGATGAATATGGATGCAAAAATTCTCAGTAACATACTAGCAAATCGAATTCAACAACATATAAAAAGAATTATTCACCATGATCAAGTGGGATTCATTCCTGGGATGCAGGGCTGGTGCAACATTCGCAAATCGATCAACGTGATACATCACATTAACAAAAAAAAAGAGAAGAACCATATGATCCTGTCAATCGATGCAGAAAAGGCCTTTGACAAAATCCAGCACCCTTTCTTAATAAAAACCCTTGAGAAAGTCGGGATAGAAGGAACATACTTAAAGATCATAAAAGCCATTTATGAAAAGCCCACAGCTAACATCATCCTCAACGGGGAAAAACTGAGAGCTTTTTCCCTGAGATCAGGAACACGACAGGGATGCCCACTCTCACCGCTGTTGTTTAACATAGTGCTGGAAGTTCTAGCATCAGCAATCAGACAACAAAAGGAAATCAAAGGCATCAAAATTGGCAAAGATGAAGTCAAGCTTTCGCTTTTTGCAGATGACATGATATTATACATGGAAAATCCGATAGACTCCACCAAAAGTCTGCTAGAACTGATACATGAATTCAGCAAAGTTGCAGGATACAAAATCAATGTACAGAAATCAGTCACATTCTTATACACTAACAATGAAGCAACAGAAAGACAAATAAAGAAACTGATCCCATTCACAATTGCACCAAGAAGCATAAAATACCTAGGAATAAATCTAACCAAAGATGTTAAAGATCTGTATGCTGAAAACTATAGAAAGCTTATGAAGGAAATTGAAGAAGATATACAGAAATGGAAAGACATTCCCTGCTCATGGATTGGAAGAATAAATATTGTCAAAATGTCAATACTACCCAAAGCTATCTACACATTCAGTGCAATCCCAATCAAAATTGCACCAGCATTCTTCTCGAAACTAGAACAAGCAATCCTAAAATTCATATGGAACCACAAAAGGCCCCGAATAGCCAAAGTAATTTTGAAGAAGACCAAAGCAGGAGGCATCACAATCCCAGACTTTAGCCTCTACTACAAAGCTGTAATCATCAAGACAGCATGGTATTGGCATAAAAACAGACACATAGACCAATGGAATAGAAACCCCAGAACTAGACCCACAAACGTATGGCCAACTCATCTTTGACAAAGCAGGAAAGAACATCCAATGGAAAAAAGACAGTCTCTTTAACAAATGGTGCTGGGAGAATTGGACAGCAACATGCAGAAGGTTGAAACTAGACCACTTTCTCACACCATTCACAAAAATAAACTCAAAATGGATAAAGGACCTGAATGTGAGACAGGAAACCATCAAAACCCTAGAGGAGAAAGCAGGAAAAGACCTCTCTGACCTCAGCCGTAGCAATCTCTTACTCGGCACATCCCCAAAGGCAAGGGAATTAAAAGCAAAAATGAATTACTGGGACCTTATGAAGATAAAAATCTTCTGCACAGCAAGGGAAACAACCAACAAAACTAAAAGGCAGCCAACGGAATGGGAAAAGATATTTGCAAATGACATATCAGACAAAGGGCTAGTATCCAAAATCTATAAAGAGCTCACCAAACTCCACACCCGAAAAACAAATAACCCAGTGAAGAAATTGGCAGAAAACATGAATAGACACTTCTCTAAAGAAGACATCCAGATGGCCAACAGGCACATGAAAAGATGCTCAACGTCACTCCTTATCAGGGAAATACAAATCAAAACCACACCTAGATATCATCTCACGCCAGTCAGAGTGGCCAAAATGAACAAATCAGGAGACCATAGATGCTGGAGAGGATGTGGAGAAACGGGAACCCTCTTGCACTGTTGGTGGGAATGCAAATTGGTGCAGCCACTCTGGAAAGCAGTGTGGAGGTTCCTCAGAAAATTAAAAATAGACCTACCCTATGACCCAGCAATAGCACTGCTAGGAATTTATTCAAGGGATACAGGAGCACTGATGCATAGGGGCACTTGTACCCCAATGTTTATAGCAGCACTCTCAACAATAGCCAAATTATGGAAAGAGCCTAAATGTCCATCAACTGATGAATGGATAAAGAAATTGTGGTTTATATACACAATGGCGTACTACATGGCAATGAGAAAAAATGAAATATGGCCCTTTGTAGCAACGTGGATGGAACTGGAGAGTGTGATGCTAAGTGAAATAAGCCATACAGAGAAAGACAGATACCATATGGTTTCACTCTTATGTGGATCCTGAGAAACGTAACAGAAATCCACGGGGGAGGGGAAGGAAAAAAAAAAAAAGAGGTTAGAGTGAGAGAGAGCCAAAGCATAAGAGACTCTTAAAAACTGAGAACAAACTGAGGGTTGATGGGGGGTGGGAGCAAGGGTAGGGTGGGTGATGGGTATTGAGGAGGGCACCTTTTGGGATGAGCACTGGGTGTTGTATGGAAACCAATTTGACAGTAAATTTCATATATTAAAAAATAAAAAATATAAAATAAAATAAAATAAAAAATGTTCAAAAAATAAACCAAACATTTCTTTCTCTAAGTTTGTTTGAGACAACTCTCCACATTTTGTTGGTTTTCCTGGGCCATTTTTCCAACGGAATTCTTTTTCTTAATACATAATTAAAGTAAGTATTTTCAAGTGTTTTTGAAAGCAAATATACTTGCTGATATAATTTATTGAAACTCTGTGAATTAAAATGTTCTCCAAAACAATTGTTTCCTGTCAGAGTTTTAAACAAATTTCTCCAAAAATCCCAGACAGTAGGCCAACAAAATGTCAAAACAAATTTTAACTTTGATCATATGGGTAAACTATTCAAATTCATGTGACTCAACCTAAGTGTGCCAAATAAAATAAAAATCATTGAAAAATGAAATTTTCTGATTTTCCTTTTTAAAAATAGTTTACAGAAGATGTTTCCAACTATACTTTTTCTATTACTTATGGAAGAAAATGAGATTCTTGCCACATCATTTTTTTCTTTTCTTTTTTATTGCTTTATGGACATAATTGACCATTAATTTTCTATTTCATAAAAGAGATATGGTATACGTTAGCATTTGAGGGCTGATATATCAAAAGTGTGAGAAAATTCAGTGCAAGTGACTTCATCATGAAACTTTTTTAGTTAGAAAATAATATAAACTTGGAAAGAAGCTCTAGAAATCCTGTTTGATTTTTCCTACTGTCTTATACCAGGTGAACTTATATTGGACTGAGAAAATGAAGTAATCCATCGTCATCATCAACCTTTTGTTGAGGACTTACTTTGTTCCAGAACTTGATATCACAGCATCATTTTATTTCATCATTTAATCCCCTCAAGCAACCTTAAGGTAGGATGCTGTTATTATTCCAGTCCCCTGGAGGCTCCAAGAGATTAAATTTCCAGTTCTTAAGGGGAAGAGCTAAGTGCATCTATTGACAACATAGGTTTGAAGTCAGGAGCTCTAATTAGAATAATTTATAACCAATATGTTTTTTTGTCCCTGTTATCCCACTGCTTATTGTCATTGAATTATATGTATTTTTTCTCCTTAAATCCAACATGATTGAATTTATCATGTCAACCAGACTTAGTTTTAGCTTTGGATTGTCTTGTTTTGTTTCCTTTCTGACTCCAAAATTTTCAGGATTCAGCATTTAATTTTTTTGTGTGTTTGTTTAAGATAATTTTTATTTTTAGTTGAAAATGGACTCATCCAACAAACTCTTATCCAACACATTTATAATTTGGTCTTTAATATTCAGGCTGCTGAGGAGGACTAGTGAACCACTTCTAATTTTTTATCTTTCTTTCTCTTTCTTTCTTTCTTTCTTTCTTTCTTTCTTTCTTTCTTTCTTTCTTTCTTCTTTCTATTTCTTATTGGTCTCTGAAGTAGAACTCAGTGATTCATCACTTACATATAACACCCAGTGCTCATCACAACAAGTGCCCTCCTTAATGCCCATCACCCATTTAGTCCATCCCCCTCTCCCCTCCAGCAACCCTTGGTTAGTTCTATATAGTTAAAAATTTATGATTTGCCTCCCTCTCTGTTTTTATCTTATTTCCCCAGTATTCAACTATTTTGTTTCTTAAATTCCACATATGAGTGAAATCATGTGGTATTTGTCTTCCTCTGACAGATGTATTTCACTTAGCATAAAATACTCTAGTTCCATCCATGTAGTTGCAAATGGCAAGAGGTCATTCTTTTTGATGGCTGAGTAATATTCCACAGTATTGTTTGTTTGTATGTATGTATGTATGTATGTATGTATGTATGTATGTATGTATATCACATCTTCTTTAACCATTCATCTATTGATGGACATTTGGGCTCTTTCCATACTTTGGCTGTTGTTGATAACACTGCTATAAACAGTGGGTGCATGTGTCCCTTCAAAACAGCACCCCTGCATCCTTTGGATAAATACCTGGTAGTGCAATTGCTGGGTCGTAGGGTTCTATTTTTAACTTTTTGAGGAATCTCCATACTGTTTTCCGGAGTGGTTGCATCAGTTTGCATTACCACCAACAGTGTAAAAGGATTCCTCTTTTTCCACATCCTCGCCAAAATCTGTTGTTTACTGAGTTGTTAATTTTAGCAATTCTGGCAGGTGAGAGGTGTCTCCTCATGGTTTTGATTTGTTATTTCCATGATGATGAGTGATGTTGAGCATCTTATCATGTGTCTTGTATATCTTTGTATATCTTCTTTAGAGAAATGTTTGTCCATGTCTTCTGCCCATTTCTTAACTGGATTATTTATTCTTTGGGTTTTGAATTTGATAAGTTCCTCAGTGATTTTGGATACTAGCCCTTTATCTGATATGTCATTTATAAATATCTTCTCCCATTCTGTTGGTTGCCTTTTAGTTTTGTTGATTGTTTCCTTCACTGTGCAGAAGCTTTTTATCTTGATGTGTCCCAATAATTCATTTTTGCTTTTGCTTGCCTTGTTTATGGTGACGTGTCTAGTCAGAAGTTGCTACAGCTGAGGTCAAAGAGGTTGCTGTCTGTGTTCTTCTCTAGAATTTTGATGTTGTCTCATATATGTCTTTCATCCATTTTGAATTTATTTTTGTATATGGTGTAACAAAATGGTCCAGTTTCATTTTTATGAATGTTGCTGCCCAGTTTTCCCAACACCATTTGTTGAAGAGACCGTCTTTTTTCCATTAGATATTCTTTCCTGTTTTGTCGAAGATGAGGTGAGCATACACTTGTGGGTTCATTTCTGGGTTTTCTATTCTGTTCTATTAATCTATGTGTGTGTTCTTGTGCCTGTAGAATACTGTGTTGATCACTATAGCTTTGGAATATAGCTTGAAGTTTGGAATGGTGATACCTCCCTCTTTGCTTTGCTTTTTCAAGATTTCTTTGGCTATTCAGGGTCTTTTGTGGTTCCATACAAATTTTAGGATTGTTTGTTCCAGCTCTGTAAAAAATGCTGGTATTATTTTGATGGGGATTGCATTGAATGTGTAGCTTGCTTTGGATAGTATAGATATTTTAACAATATTTCCTCTTCCAATCCATGAGCATGGAATGTTTTTCCATTTCTTTGTGTTATCTTCAACTTATTTCATAAGTATTCTATAGTTTTCAGAATGCATATCTTTTACCTCTTTAGTTAGGTTTATTCCTAGGTGTCTTATTATTTTTGGTGCAGTTGTAAATGGAATTGATTCCTTGATTCTCTTTCTGCTACATCATTATAGGTATATAGAAATGCAACAGATTTTGATACACTGATTTTGTATCCTGCATCTGTGTTGAATTCATGTATCAACATGAGTTCTAGCATTTTTTTGATGGAGTCTTTCCGGTATTCTACATAGAGTATCTTGTCTTCTGCAAAGAGTGAAAATTTGATTTCTTCCTTGCTGATTTGGATGCCTTTTATTTCTTTTTGTTGTCTGATTGCTGAGGTTAGGACTTCTAGTACTATGTTCAACAATAGTGGTAAGAGTAGATATCCCTGTTGTGTTCCTGACCTTAGGGGAAGAGCTGAGTTTTTCCCCATTGAGGTTTATGTTAGCTGTGGTTCTTTGTATGTGACCTTTATGATGTTAGGTGAGGGTCTTTCATATATGATCTTTATTATATTGAGGTATGTTCCTTCTATCCCTACTTTCTTGAGGGTTTTCATCAAGAGAGGATGCTGTATTCTTTCAAACACATTTTTTTTTGCATTTATTGAGAGGATAATATGGTTCTTATCCTTTATTTTATTAATGTGGTATATCATGTTAATTGATTTGCAGATATTGAACCACACCTACAGACCAGGAATAAATCCCACTTGTGAATGATTATTTTAATGTACTTTTGGATTAAATTTGCTAGAATCTTTTTGAGAATTTTTGCATTGCTGTTCATCAGGGATATTGGTCAGTAATTCTCCTTTTTAATAGGGTCTTTATCTGGTTTTGGAATTCAGGTAATGTTGGCCTTGTAGAATGAATTTGGAAATTTTTCTTCCATCTCTCTTTTTTTGGAATAGTTGAGAATAACAAGTATTACCCTATATTTGGTAGAATTCCCCTGGGAAGCATCCAGACTTGCATTCATGTTTGTTGGGAGATTTTTGATTACTGATTCAATTTCTTTGCTGGTTATGGGTCTGTTCAAGTTTTCTGTATCTTCCCGCTTCAGTTTTGATAGTTTATATGTTTCTAGGAATTTATACATTTCTTCCAGATTGTGCAATTTTTTGGCATGTAATTGCTAATGGTAGTCTCTTATAATTATTTGTATTTCTATGGTGTTGGTTGTGATCTCTCCTCTTTCATTTGAGATTTTATTTATCTTGTTATTTTCTCTTTTCATTTTGATAACTCTGGCTAGAGGTTTATCAATATTTTTTTTTAATTCTTTCAATGAACCATCTCCTAGTTTTGTTGATATGTTCTACTGTTTTTTTTCTATATCATATATTTCTGCTCTAATCTTTATTATTTTCCTTCTTCTGCTGGTTATAGGCTTTATTTCATTCTCTTTTCCAACTCCTTTGGATGTAAGGTTAGGTGGTACATTTGAGACTTTTCTTGCTTCTTGAAGAAAGCCTGAATTGCTATATACTCCCCTTTTACGACCACCTTTGCAGTGTCCCAAAGGTTTTGGACTGTCATGTTTTCATTTTAATCAACTTTCATGTATTTTTTATTTTTTATTTCTTCTTTAATTTCCTGGTTATCCCATTCATTCCTTAGTAGCATGTTATTTAGCCTCCATGTATTTGTGGTCTTTCCAAATTTTTTCTTGTGGTTGACTTTAGATTTCATAGTGTTGTGGTCTAAAAATATGCTTGCTATGATCTCAATCCTTTTGTACTGGTTGAAGCCTGATTTGTGACCCAGTGTGTGATATATTTTGGAGAATGTTCCATGTGCACACAAAAAGAATGTGTATTTGCTGCTTTAGGATGAAATGCTCTGAATATATCTGTTAAGTCCATCTGGTCCAATGTGTCATTCAAAACCATTTTTTTCCTTATTGATCTTCTGCTCAGATGATGTATCCATTGTTGTAAGTGGGGTGTTAAAGTCCCCTACCATTGTTGTTGTATTATCAATGAGTATCTTTAAGCTTATTAAATGATTTATATACTTGGCTGCTCTCAATTTGGAGGCATAAATATTTATAATTGTTATATCTTCTTGTTGGATAGGCCCCTTTTTGTTTTATTGCCCTCCTTCATCTCTTATTATAGTCTTTCACATAAAATCTAGTTAGTCTGATATAAGTATGGTTACTATAGCTTTCTTTTAATGTCCTTAGCCTGATAAATGGTTCTTCATCCCATCACTTTCTATCTGGAGGTGTCTTTGGGTCTAAAATGAGTTATGTAAGCAGCATATCAATGGTCTTGTGTGTGTGTGTGTGTGTGTGTGTGTGTGTGTGTGTTTACCCATTCTGATACCCTGTGTATTTCGATTGGAGCATTTAGTCCACTGACATTCAGAATAATTATTGACAGATATGAATTTAGTGCCATTGTATTACCTGTGAGGTCACTGTTCCTGTAGATAATCTCTGTTCCTTTCTTGTCTTTGTTGCTTTTGGTCTCTCTTTCCCACTCAAAGGGCCCCTTTAATAAATTTCTTGTAGAGTTGGTTTAGTGTTCATGAGCTTCTTTAATTTTTGCTAGTCTTGGAAACTATCTCTCCTTCTATTCTGAACAGCAGCCTTGCTGGATAAAATATTGTTGGCTGCATATTTTTTCCATTTTTCTTGTTGAATATATCATGCCATTCTCTTCTGACTTGCAAAGTTTCTGTGGAAAGGTCTACTGCTAACCTTATGTGTATAGCCTTGTAGGTTAAGAACTTTTTGTCCCTAGCCGCTTTCAGAATTCTCTCTTTATTTTGTATTTTGCAAGTTTCACTATGATATGTTTTGGGGTTGACCTGTTTTTATTGATTTTGAGGGGAGTTCTCTGTGCCTCTTGGACTTGAATGTTTGCTTCCTCCCTCAGATTAGGGAAGTTCTCAGATATAATTTGTTCAAAAAAACCTACTGCCCCTTCTTCCTGCTCTTCTTTTGGGACTCCTATGATATGGATATTATTGTGCTCTGTGGAATTACTGAGTGCCTTAAGTCCACATTTGTAATATAATAGTTTTCTTTCCCTCTCCTCTTAAGCTGCATTATTTTTCATAATTTTATCTTCTGTGTCATCTATTCATTCCTCTGCATCTTTCATCATCGTTGTGATTACATGCAGTCAGTTTTGCATCTCATTTAGAGCACTTTTTATTTCTGCCTGACTAATTTTTAGGTTTGTTGTCTCTGTAGCAAAAGTTTCTCTGGTGTCTTCTATGCTTCTTTCATGCCCAGGTAGTATTCTTATGACTGTTGTTCTAAATTCTTGTTCATATATATTGCTTATATCTGTTTTGAATAAATCCCTGATTGTGATTTCTTCTTGACCATTCTTTTGGGGCACATTCCTCCATCTTGTCATTTTGTCTAGGTTTCTGTCTTTTGTGTGTTATGAAAGCTTATTATGTTTTTCCTGCTCCTGAGAGTAACGCTATATCAAAATGGGTCATACACTCTCCAGGACATGGCACTTTAAGAAGTGTTTCTGGTGTATGCTGTGAACACGCTCCTGTTGTGTTTTGGCTGCTCTTTCCCACAAGTCAGTCATCTGCAGAGCCTTTCTGGCTTGAAATAGTAAGTTTTTGGACCTTTAACTTGGTGTGTTTTGATCTGTTTGTTAAAATAAACCTGATTAAAATAAAAAAACACGCTGATCCAAAAACAAGAAAAGAATAAGGCACAAAAACAAACAAAGGAGGGGCACCTGGGTGGCTCAGTTGGTTGAGCGACCCACTTCGGCTCAGGTCATGATCTCACAGTTTGTGAGTTTGAGGGCTGTGCCGGGCTCTGTGCTGACAGCTCTGAGCCTGGAGCCTGCTTTGGATTCTGTGTCTCCCTCTCTCTCTTCCCCTCCCCCACTCATGCTCTGTCTCTCTCTGTCTCAGAAATAAACGTTAAAAAAAATTTTTAAAAAAAGGAAAACAATAAGCCCAATTCCAATGAAAAAGAAAGAAAATAAAGAAGAAGAAGCTTAGTCCTATTTCAGCCATAACTGAAGCTGACATTTTGAAGCACTCTATGATCAGTAGACTTGGTACATGCAGTGGGGCCTGTGCTGGTCTTCTGGGTGAGAGGCCCACTGGGCTGATTCACAGTCAGTCCTGCCATAGTAAAGATGCACCTACAGGGCACAGGGGTGTGGGGTTTGGTATAAGTGGCCCCAGGCTCCACTGGGGGCTCTGTGTTGCTCACTGAAATCTGACCATGCTGGTGAGTTGGAGGTGGGGGAGTTAGAGGTGGTAAATGGCGTCACCCCACTCTCTCCTCCCTGGAGAAGGGAGTTCAGCCTGCAGCTGTTCAGGGAGTCCTCAAAGAAAAGCAAACAATCTCCCTTCCTGTATCCCAGGCTTATGTCAGATTCCTGCCCTCATTCTGTCTGTGCCTGGGCATTTGGCATTCCTGGAACCACAGTTCTCCTGTATTTTATCTCTGGTGCGCAGCAGGGATTCAAAATTCCAACAAATCATAAAAGACCTGGCATGGTGTAGACCCCATCTCCTCTCCTCTGGAGGAGAGCCTCATAGCACTGTGCCTAATACTGTTCTATCCCAGAAAAGCAGCTGCACAGCTGCAGCTTAAGGTGACACACAGCAAAAAACCATGACCACTTTATCAGCCTTCAGTACGTGCCTCTGTCCCCTGCTGTTACAGCCGCTCAAATGTGCCCAACAGGTGTTTTGCCCTTTGACAGGTAATATACCTTCTTCCAAATGTACTCCAAGAAGGGGAACATTCTCTCCCAGTGCAACCCAGGGGATCTCTAACCATGCTGTCTGCTCCTAGTCCTCTGCTTCTTCTCCCCTGGAGCAGCATTGTCCCTGATTCCAGTGAATGCCACACATTTCTAAAACCTCAGAATTTGAGCTCCACTGTAGGTGAAAACTTGCAATAGTCGGTTCCTCTCGATTTCCCAGTCAGTGGTTTTGAGGAAGTGTTTTTCTTGCATGAACTTGACTCACAGTTTTCTCTCCCCCTCTCTCTTTCTCTCTCTTCTCTCCACAGAAAAGGCTCCCTTCCGTCTGTGGCACTTTGGTTTTTCTCTCCCCCAGTTTTTGTCTCTGCACCTGGTACCTGCCATGTTCTCTCTCTCTCATTATGCATGCAGATTATTCTCTTAATCCTCAGATTGATTTCCTAGATGTTCATAATGATGTGATGTTGATTTAGCTGTGTTTGAGAGATGAGGTAAGTCCAGGTTCCTGCTTCTACTTCTCCATCTTGACTCCAAAAAGTAAATTTTTACATTTCTTAAACACTTTTTCTTTTATATGACTTCAGAAATTCTAGAGATTTTCTACTAATTGAATGTAATTTTATTTATCTTATATAACATTTAACTAAAATTTAGCTTAAGCACATTTAGGAATATTTACCAAAAAGAGTAATTTTGAGAATAAATGATAGCAATTATTTTTAAAACACATGAAAAACCAAGTTTTTCTAAACCTAAAGAGGAGCTTTAATGCAGCCTACCAACCCTGTACATCCCACAGGTCACATTTTTTTCTCTCCTAATTCTTTATCTCTTCTAACTCAAACTTTTAGAGAGAATACGCTGTACCTACTCTTTTTACTATGCCTTTATTTTCTTTTGCTACTAACCAATTGCTATATACTTCAGTTTTGACACACTGAAACTTCTCATCACCAACAAACTTTAACAGCCAAATCTAGGGGGAACATTTTTGTTTTTCTGTTAATGTCTTTTACTTCTTCTTTTTTGATCTTTAACATTGTTAAGCACCTAAATCCTTGAAAGACCCCATTTTCTTGAAGCCTGTGATATCATTCTTTCCTGGGCTTTCTTTTATGTAGATTGTTTGTCTCCTCATGGTCTTTTCATATTTTACTTATGAAATATGAGTGTTTCACATACCAGCATCCTGAGCTTTTATTATTTTCCCTTTTTGTATACTCTCCTTCAGATAACTCACTCATATCCATGTATTTTATTAATGTGTATGAGGCAATAACTTCCAACTCTGTATCTTTAACTCAGATTTAATTACTGAGCTTCAAAGTATTAGTATAGACCTCTCACTTAGAAAAATTTCAAAACAGAATTTAGCTTTTCTTCCAGATCTTCTCTTCTTCTGAATCTGTTTTGATGAGATGTCTAAATATATCTACTCTTCAACACAAATACCTGGGATTTTTCATAGTGCACTTATTCAACATATTCAAACAAGTTTCCATGTTTTGTTATTCATCTTTAATATCTTTCCCAATTGTTCCAAAGTCCTCCATTATTACTACTACTGCATAAACACTTTCTTAAACCAGTAGAAAAAGAATTGAAAGCCAAATGGCATATGGAAGCCTATATGTAACAGATAAAAGCACATTTGTTCTGTTCAAGCAGAAGTGGAAGACTCAAAGTGCTATTCGTTTTATATCCATTTTACCTCCTGTTGGGACTTTTGCAATACTTCCTTTGAGGTTTAGTAGAAGTGCATTTAAAATACTGCCTTCATTTTGCTAAGTGAAGGAAGCTAGACCCCAAAAAGGTGTCAACTGTATGATTCCTTTATATGGCATTCTGGAAGAAGACAACTGTAGGAATGGGTAACAGATCATTAGTTGCTGAAGATTAGGAAAGAAAGGAGGAAATGGCTATATAGGAGCCATACAGTGGCATTTTTAAGGTGATGGAACTGTTCTGCATGGTATTGCTGTAGTGGATATGTTTTCTCACTGTCAAAAAAGGAATTTACAAATAAGCCAGTAGGGGGAAGACTAGAACGAACCTTGTGGTACTGGGTTGGCGTTGGAGATAATAGCATAAACTCGTATTTACTATATTATACATACAGATAGATACAGAGGTAAACATTTTTATGTGTGCATAGTCATTAGTATACACACACATATTTCCTAGTTATGTCTGCTGAAAAGGCCTATAAGCAATGATGTCTTTTTTGCAGTGAGTTTACCTAGTGCCCAGATCTTGGTTTGTCAATATAGTTATCCAATAAAAGGAATCTGGGCTCCTTAGAGAAATGGTTGATCCCCGGGCTGGTCATGGAAAATGTAAAATTAGTGTAAAGCATTGTGTGATACTAGAAAGTAAGGGAATGTTCAGAGAGAGAGAGATGCATAGATGGAGATATATCAAAAGAACAAAGGAGCCTACTTAAAAAAGTTTCCAACAACCAGTGCTATAACAATTTGAACAAAGTAATAATATTATTGAATTATACACTCCTCCAATATATAAATCTATACTGATATAAGTGAATGATTGAATGAATGAATGAATTGAGGAGAGGGAAGAGATGTGTCTTCCTTTTTGAAGATTTTCAGCTAACGGACATAGAAGAAATGAGGGAAATAGAAAATCACTATTAGAACATCACAGTAATACTTGCTGTAGACATGGTCTACTGATGACTGTTATACTTGGTGGGCAGACTTTAAGGAGAAACAAGATATTTGCATAGACTCAAATGATTAAGGGATATTACAAAAATTTTCAGTTGTCTGTGAATGGGTTTCTTAAGAATGTTTTCCATGAGCAAGTATAGAATTAGTGTTATTTGTACTTACATCTAGCTTTATACCTATAGTTCCTTGATTGTGACTTGTACTATATAGACCACAGGATATTAGGGTTTCTTATACAATAGTGAAAAATTAAAAAACAACATAAATTAATAATAGAGTTTCATCGTGTTTTATTTGTATATAAATGTACAAGCCATTAAAAAACACATTTTTTGCCAAAACTAATGATACTGGGAATTATTATTATAAAATAAGTATGTAAAATCAAAACACAAAATGTATATGTACTATTAACACAATTTTATTTTTTAAAATATGTATATAAACAAATAGAAAAAAGATGAGGAAGAAATATATCAACAGGTTAATAGTGTTTATCTTGAGCAGTGGAGTTGCAGGTAATTTTTTTCTTCTTTTTTATACTTTCCTCCAACAAACATTTGTATTTCCAGAAAAAAATAAATAGCAATAAAACAAAGGTAACTTCCATGGTTGATGTCCAAATCCTTCCTCATGTGGATCCATATTAGGCTGTCCTGGGTGCCAACCATTCCTGGCACTGGGAGTGGGTACCAAAGGGCCAAAACAAAGGAGAGCCATCGTATCAGAAATAGCCTAGCATGGGAAGTGTCACAGCACAGGGTTGAGTACAAGTAAAAGAATTAGTAAGGATAATTAATAGCCAAAAGTGAGGGAAATTGAATGTAGACACCCAAATCCAAAAAGTAAAATATATAGTTTCAGTTTAGAGCCAGATAGAAAAAAAAGGATGAGAATAGAAGTCAGTTAAGAAGGAATTGAAGAATTCCCAAAAAGGACCTGGGGCTCATTTTCATTTTCATTTCTGGCCTTCAAGAGGTCCAGCTGACTTGATTGCATAGTGTTAAAGTAGCAAGGAGAGAGAAAAATATTATTTAAAAATATCCCATTTCAAAATTTTAGGATGTTTAATGTGCTTTGAGAAACACCGTGTTTCTAGTCTTTTTCTTTCTGCCACATTATCATCTGTGCAACTCATGATGGTCTCGTTCAAGTTTGACTTTCTCTCTGAAATCTTTTTCAGTCCTCCAATCAGATGTGATTTATTTTTTCCTTTAAAGTCCTGCAGGTTTTATTTATATTGTTTGTAAAGAATACAAATTTGTAAGCACAGTGAAATAGCAAACGGGTCTTTCAGGTTTGAAAACTCACAGAAGCCTAGGTTGACATATATTATGACCCCTTATGTGACACATTGTATGTAACTTTTAGTGAACTAAATGATGAAGTGCTACAACCATACACATATTTATTAAGAGAAAAATGATAAGGAAATTTGTCACCCACTACAAATATACTCCTCTTGGAAGCTATATTTTATCTTAGTAGCTAATACTTACACATACCTGCTAGGTACTTTCCTGCTTGCTTTTGAGTCATAAATTATTCTTTAAAAGCTGGCATAGTTCCCAATGTCAGAGTTTACACATTAAATGATAATCTATAACATTTCTTTTACCTAGCCTGGTAAGATTTAAGTTAGGCCTCCAAGACACTGACATTTTCCAGTTAATCATGTTACATTAATGCTGTTAAGATTAAGACAGAAGAGGAAAAGAAAGAAATGGGAAAGCCTGTCATACTTTCATTTTAAAGAAATATAGATACCAACAATTTATTATCATTGCAAATACTTTTCACATTATACAAAATTTCAAATTAATGAAATTATTTCAATATTTCTGATTCCTAAACTTTTTTCTTCTGCAATATGATCGTCTTCTTATGAAGCTATTGTTATTTATGACTATGTTGTACTGCCTCTAATAATCTGCAAATTGACTTTCTTTTCTTATTGATTTATGATCAACTCATGACATACTCTGAAGTAAACTTTTGACATCTCACAAAACAAGGCTGTAGCTCTTCTTATAACTTCTTACTTGACTTCTCCATTAGGGACCCCCACAGATGCCTTAAGCTCAAAAACCAAAATCATTGTGTTCACCCATTCTCTCCCTTCTTTGGTAGAGATTTTCTTCTAGCATCTGGGGTCATCTGGTTCTCTATCCCTAACCTCCCACATCCAACCAAACACCAGTTCTTCTCAGAGCAAACAGACATAGAAATTACAAATAGGATACAAATTACTAGGATTTTAGGTGGTAAATACATAGTACCCCTATTCTTTGGTCAGTGCAGAACCAATTGAGAAACAGTGTCAGAAAGCAGAAATTATAATATTGCCTAAAATTACTGCTAAATGCTTGAAGTCAGTCGTAGAGGAGTTAAATGACTAGAAAGTCATGGTAGCCCCTCTTTCCTCTCATACTTCCATCTGTGTCTTAAGAAAGTTCTGTAGGTAAATTTAGTGTTCAAAAATGAACTTAAGCTTTCTGTTCCCACCGGTCCAGTAGAAAGAGGAGAAAAGATATTGAAATCCTCAGAGATAGCAGATGATTGACATAAAATGTAAACCAATGACTTTCAGCCACAGCAGAACCTACTGTCTTCTGCATGTAGAGGAGCATTTGAGGAGTGTAGCAAGAGGCCAGGAGTTCATGTTAGGGAGTCCCAACTGCTGGAAACAGGAGAAAAGGCAAATATGTATATTCCTCCACTAACATGAGGAAGAGAAGCGGAAGAGGGTTTGGAATCATGGAAATTAAGAGAGTGTTTCAAAAAGAAAACAGTTAAGGGGCTCCTGGGTGGCTCAGTTGGTTAAGCGACCAACTTCAGCTCAGGTCTTGATCTCACGGTTAGCGAGTTCAGGCCCCTCATCAGGTTCTGTGCTGACAGCTCAGAGCCTGGAGCCTGCTTCAGAGTCTGTTATCCCTCTTTTGCTGCCAGCCCCCCACTCACACTCTGTCTCTCTCTGTCTGTCTCTCCCTCAAAAATAAGTAAACATTTAAAAAATTAAAAGAAAATATTTTTAAAAAGAAGAAGAAAACACTTAAGTACAGTTCAAATGCCACCCTTGCACGTGATCCTCCCTGCCTGGAAACTTTTAAATTCATAGTCTGACAAGCTCATATTTCTCTTTCAAGGCTCAGGCAAGTGTGAGCTCTGTGAGATCTTAGCTGGGTCCGTGGACAGAAAGCAGGTAGTTCTGTATTGCCTATACTTGCCCTGCAATTGATATTTGTCTTTTAGAATTTACCATATGCCAATAATTGTTTGTACCTCTTTTAATGAAAATGTAATTATTTATGCCTCTTTTTTCCCCATGAGAGTAGGAACTCTGAAAGCACAGACTGTTTGCTGCATGATAAATGACCAGTACATTTTTGCTTCAGGATGTTTATCACTACATGAATACAAAAAATAAACAAAACAAATATTTAGGTTGGAAACAATCTAATATCCGTTATACAAGCAGATCTGATGAATTGTATTACAACCACGATGGAATGCTACACACATTTAAAAGTCATGTTTTTAAAAGTATATTCAGTAATAATAATTTTAAAAAACACTGACATTGTAGGTGGGAAAAGTTAAATTTGCATAATAGTTTCTAAAAATTATATGTCAATATTTAAAATTTATCTACACACATCCATATGTAAAAACACATATTTTTTAATAGGAAACATACCAAAATGTTTATGATGTTTATTGTGGGTGATTTTATATTTTTTTATGCTTTTGGACTTTTTATAAATGATAAATATTAGAAAAAATATTATTGTAAAACAAAATAATGATGTGAACTATGGTTCATTGGCTTCCTACCTCTGGTGTAGAGTGTTCTTCATATTGTTGACATTCAATAAATCTTGGTGAGCTGCTAGGAATATTAGGGCCACTGTTTTTTTTTCATAACTTTTTAAAGCTTTCAATCACTGTGTTCTTAAATTGTCTGGTGAGTTAATCTGAAAATGTGTATTTAAGATTATTTCCCCAGCTTTTTAAATAGGGCACTAATGTATCATTATTGGCTTCACCTATCCATTCTTCATCTTGGAAAAAAAAAAACATAAAAGAGAGCTTCCTGTTATCTGAGAAATAAAACCTTAGGGTGATTAGTAAGGTAGACCATCAGCCATTTCCTAAATAAAACATGCCATGTTGATTTTAACATAGCCAAATTGTGTGTTTTAAGTTGTTCTTCCAATGTCTGTTAAATTTCTTTTTCTATTTTTCTGTCTCAGCTATTCTACCCATCCCATATGGCATTAATTCTGTGTATCTGTATCTGTATTCATAGTTCATTAAGAAGATTAAAATATCTAAATTTATTGGTTTTTATTTTTTGGTTAGGGAATTTGGTTATCCTCCTTATTTTTCATATGAGGAGGTATAATTAGCCTGCTTCCTATAGAGCTAAAGGAAGCCCACAGCTCTTGAATTGTTTTGCCTCAAAGTATTTTGCTTTTGTATTAACATAAGCAATTTAAATTATTGCATTTTTTTCTTTCTGTGTGTCTTTCTTATGCTTTAACAAAGCACACTTTGTTAAAATTATTTAATTTTTTTTCATTTTTCTTGCATTGACAAGGGTTTCCTTTATAAGCTGTCTAGAGCTTGCCAGTATCTTTGCCTAACTCTGTACTGATAACCACAAGTCATGATGGACAGATACCTATTGTAGAGGGTAACTAGGCATACACTTAAAATTTGTACAGAAATATGTGGCCTAGTAAATGTTCGATGTAAATGTTTGGTATAAAAGTCTTCATGTTCATCAGTGAATATCTGTCTTAGCAACTGAGCCATTTTTCCTCTTGGTTTATAGAACCATAATCATAAATGCCCTTCGTTTTTAACCAAAGTCTCTTCTTAGTCTTAATGTTCCTTTATTGTGCTTTGCTGTGTGACTTTCTTCTACTTCCTAAATATCAAAATATACCTGTGGTTCCAATACTAAAATATCATAGATCTGGGTTTCCTTGGTGTTAAATGCAGACTATAAGAGAGCTCCCAATGATTCTTGCTTTCTGGGAGTTGAACCCTGAATAATTCTTTTGTCTTAAGTGTGGATTAGACCTAGCGATTCCTCTCTAGGGAGCAGAATGTAGCAAAGTTGATGGGATGTCACCTATAAGATTAGGGTACAAAAAAGACTGTGGCTTCTGTCTTGGAAGTCTCTCTCTAGCCATCAGCTAGTAAAGAACTTAGGTCATCAGTTCAACAGCCCATGAGGAACTAAATCCTATCAACAACCGTATTGAGGGAGCTTGGATGTAGATCCTCTCCCAGCTGAGCCTTCAAGTGAGATCACAGTCTTAGCCAACACCCCAAATGGGTGTTGTACCCCATGAAAGACCTTGAGCCAGAGACACCCAGGTAAGCTGCACTTAAATTCCTGACACACAGAGACAGATAAATGTTCCATTTTTTAACCTGCTAAATTTTGAAAGAATATGTTATAAGGCAATAGATAATTAAAATACTCAGCCATATGGTTTTCTGATATTCTTATATAAGGGAAGCTTTACAAGTATATTTTTATAATTATTTTACCTTAAAAAGGGTGGAAATCTGAGAATTGCAAGATGCTGGACTATGTTTAAGTTCAGAATATACAATTTTGGTTAAAAAAGCTAGATACAATCTTGCATTTTCTAGCATATTATTACTGCGATATTGTCTACTTAGCATGATCAATGAGCCAACAAGATGCACTCCTCCCATGTCTAATGAGCTAAACACAGAGCTACATAAGTGCATGAGAAATCAGCTCTCACTTATTATGGAGCAATCTTGAGAAAGATGAAGCAAAGAAAATAACGGCTACTGTCTATCAACAGAAGCTGGAGGAAAGGGAAGGAGAGAGAAACTTTGACATTAAATTCTAGTAGTAGGCCAGGGATATAGGATTTGGCATACTACATTCTGCTTATTTAAATCAATTTAAGATATATAACTCTACTTCTTGCTTTAGTCCTAGAGCAAACTCAGTTGTGGTCAAGCCACATTCTGAGAGGACTCTTCATGCATCACCATCTATTTTTACCTCAAGAGAACATTGCTCTGATCATAAGGATAACCCATTACAGTGATACAAATTGGGACAATGTCTTTGTTTTCACTTCTTACCCTGTACCTTGTTGATGTCAACATCCTCTGCCCCCCAGACACTTACCTGGCTGATTTATCAAGGATCTAGATACCTTAATCTAAGTTAGGCTGCCGGAGTTCAGCCCCAGCCGGTCCAGGGGTTCCCGAAGGATGAATGGCATCGGCGAAAATAACAAATGGACACAGAAAACAGCAGTGTGTTAGACTGGCCGCTTTACTGTGGCAAGCGTGGCATTATATTTGTTAGCAATTTCCTTGTAGCGTGTGTCATCTATGTTTCTCGGCTTTACCTAATTCTAAAAATGTTCTTTTGTGTAATCACCCATTAAGGAACCTCATGGTTATTTCTTTGTAATGTTCCCTCCTGCCTTTTGCTTATTGATTAATTTCTTCATACTACTTTCATTATGTATCTATGTTTATTTATAGTTTATAAAGCGTTTGCTTCGCTATTTTCATGAAAGGTCATCTAGCTCTCAACACCTCAAGTGGAACATTTATAGGGACCTGACTTCTTAATTGTTTCTTTGAACCATTTGCAGTATAAAGAACAAAAGTATTCCCTTTGGTCTGGGGTTCCCGGAGGGAGCCAAGAGGGCCCTGGGAACCCACGCCTTATATGCTCCCGGAGAGACAATGTACACCTAGGAACTAATGAACCGTTCTGTACCTTAACCCACCAGGTCCAGTTATCATCTGGAATGCCTCCTGGGGGCCAAGTGGGACTAGGGGTTGGAGTAAGTAACTTGTATCCATAGATACATTCCTTTGTTGCCAGAGTGGGGATTTTGAACCCATTTGTCCCTCTCTTGGCTGGGAAATATATGGGGCTATCCTTCCTTTAGGTAGAGAAGTCTTTATAGGGTGTCTCAAGGGCTGGATGTAGGGCCGCATAATTTCCCTGTGGAATCTTATTTCTTTCCCCAATGGCTCTTTTCCTGGGGGGCCTGTTGTGGGCAATTCCCCAACCGACAAATCCCCAGGTACTTTCATTGGTAGGGGGGCTGCCCTGACCAACGCTAAGGCCAAATTACATAAAAGCAGGAGTACAAGAAGTTTCACTTTTGGTGGGCCGCCATGCAGTCCTGATCCGTCCACCGCCCGGGCCCTGCCATCAGGCTGGTTGGATAACTTCACATCTGGCATTAGGCAAATCCAATTCTCTTTCTTGGAAACATGAAACTTGATCAGAGCCCCAGAGAGAATGAAGGTTATTAGCACAAAGATAGCTAATATGAACACACAAGAGAAGGTTCAATAGTTTCTGATGTTAAAGACCCACAAACAGTCTTTGTCCTGAGACTGTCAAGGCAAGATGGTGGTTCAATGTTTTTCACTTCTGTGTGTTATCTTAATATTCTAATAAATTTAACTCTTTTGCTTGAGTTATCCAGAGTAATTTTCAGTTATTCAACAGTTATGTATTGACCTACCTATTTTATATACTACATCCCTATTATATAAACTTCTGCTTTAAGATTTATAGCTAAATTGGTTATGATTTTTTGAGTAAATAAGTATAAATTTATTATAGTTGTAGATTGATGAAAGCCAGAATATGTGGGATATACAGAAAAATAATTAAGGCATTTCTACTTAGTGTCTATTTGGTAAGTTTTTCTACAATTCCAGTTAACACTTTCCATTTATTTTTCTTATTTATTTTTATTTGACTTCTATAATTTTACATACATGTAATTACAGATATGGAGTGATATATACACATGGCTAGTGATTTTACTTACATGAGGTATCTAAAGTAGTCAAACTCATGGAAGCAGAAAATAGAATGGTGGTTGCCAGGGCCTCAGGGAAAGGAAAATGAAGAGTTGCTGTTTGGTGTGTGTAAAGTTTCAGTCATGCAAGATGAAGAAGTCCTAGAGATCTGTTATGCACCATGGTGCCTATAGTTAATGTTACTGTGTTGTACACTTAAACATTTTGAAGGCAAAACCATAAAACTTCAAGTTCTTTCTAAAACCCAGCAGAACCCTGTGAACCCTTGATGCATAGGACACAGCTTGAGACCAGATCTTGGTAGCACACTGACTTTCTGAGTTATGTTGCTTTTGTGCATTCTCTCAGGAAGTGTTCTGAATTACTAAATCTTTGCTTAAACGTGAATCAGAGAAGTTCTATTATTACTCTAATTAGTTTAGAGCCATCTGGAAGGACAAGATAGTATTTTAGTCTAATGTTATCTTACAACTCTATCATTACAATTTAATCATTGGGAAGATTACTTGCATCTTCCTTGGAAAAAGACACAGTGCAATACAGTGATTAAAAGCAAAAGATTTCACATTATTTCAAATCGTAAGTTTTTTGGATTTCAGCTGTTCCTCCATTTTAGAGAGTCTGATTCAGATTATCCTGGCAGATTTCCATATCAGTGTAATAGTCAAAGGCTCGCAGGATTTTTACTTGATGGATGAATATTTATGTCTGTTTGGTTAACTTTCCTCTGTGGCTGAGCAGCTGTTTCCTCCTGGTTATGAAACTTGGTTAGGTTAAATTAAAATGACATTACCACTTGGTTTCTCCTTCCATTGCTGCCATTATGTGGGAAGGAAAACAACTCCAGGCATTTATTCAACAAATATTTATTCAGCCCTTATTAGATGCCAGAAACTGAGGTTAAGATTGTTAACAACAACAACAACAACAAAATTATAGTTCCAGACTTCACAAAGCTTGTGGTCTTGTGGTCTAGGGTATCCAAAATGATGACCCATACTTCTCCTGCAACCCATCCAAACTACAAGGGGTCCAATCTCCAAGTAAAGGATTTTTAGGGATACTGCTTACTTTCTTTCCCCAAATAGCATCCCACTCTTGATTATGGGAGATATGTGTCAAAGGTGAGTATCTTTCCCTTTTGTAGATCAAATATTTTAAAAACGGCAAATATATAGTAGATTCTACAGTAAGACATTTTGGTAATTTACAAATGTCTTTATAAATGGAAATTCCTTTATTGTTTTCTGTTGTGCTTATTATTTTGCTTAGTGTGATATTCAGACATGGAGTCATATACCATCATCTTTACTGGAAATCTAATTTGATTCAAATTTGCACATTGAAAAAGTGAATGGCAAGCATTCCTTTGCTGTCTATCTTGGTCACTATTTCAACTGCTCTTCAAAAATGTTTCATATGAATGCAGACTCAGATTTGAATTTTTATGGATAAGATTAATCTTTTTCAATCAAACTTTTTTGAAAATGGAAATAGCTTTACAGATTTTTTTCCTTGAATACATAAGAAAAATATTTATAAAATTTTAGATAATAATAACAAATAATTTTAAAAGAAAATTATCATTGCTGATTTTATCATCCAAAGGTAACCAGTATTAACATTTTTATGTACATCTTTCTAAAATGTGTCATAGTCAAACACACACTTACAGGGACACAGGCAATTTTTCCCTCTCCTTTTAATTTAAGTAACTAAAATTACTTCATGCTATAAGACCACTTTATAATTAGATTTTATCACATAAAATATATCTTGGACACATTTAGATTTCACTTGATCTTAGCCAAAAGGCTGAGAAGCGATTAAAAAAAATAGATCTATAGCATTTTTAAATGGCTGCACCATTTATGCCATAATTTACTTACTCAACCCTCACATTTAGTTTTCTTTGCATTTTTTGTTCTTAGGGAATTTTATGCAGGTAACCTCTAGTTCCTTGCAAGACCTGATCTCTGTTATAAATTTTTCATTTATTTGTATCCATTTAATACTTAATAGAAACTCATCTAGCCCATTATTATTTCTAAAATTAGAAATAATTACACACCAGCATTGTATTATGAATTGATTTCATACTTTTTATTTTCCATATGCCACAAACATTGGTAATTTGGGTTTAGCATTTTTCACTGGCCATTTTCCATTAGTTTCAAACTGTTCTTCTTCCAAATTTAGTAATGTTTATTCCAGATTGAATGTATTAAATCTGAACTAAAAGCAGCCAACACCCAAAGTAAGAATAAAGAGAAAGACAAACATACCACCCATCCAGGAGCCAGGGCATTACCAAGATAATTTTATCATCTCTCTCTTTCTTCTGCAATGTGAGATTTTTGCATTCTTCTCTACTAGTTTCCCAGGCTGCGGCCAGGAGAAGGAAAGAAGAGAGGTATCTCCATTACCCTCCAAACACATTCAAGCAAGCACAAATGAAGGCAGAAGTATTGTGAATTTATCACTGGGTCACATCTTGTCTTTCCTCCCACTATTTGGTACTTTTATTATGGTATTCCTGGTTTAGGGGGATAGGAGAAGAAAACAAGGGAGGCCTCACAAATCTCCCTGATGAAGCAGGTAATAATAATAGCTAGCATGTATTTAGTAGTTACTTAGTACCAGGAATGGGTCTAAGTATTTTATATGTGCTAATTATTATACCAATCCCATGTAGAAGTTACCATTATAATTTTCAGTTTGTAGATGAGGAAATTGCACAGAGAAATTTAACAACTAAAATCAAACAGCTATTGAATGGGAGAATAGGATTAAGACCCAAGTTAGTCTGATTTTAGAACTTGCCTTCCTAACTGATTTGCTATGTTTCTATCTATAGCTTTACCAAGTCAGTTAAATGAAATAAATGCTTGACAGCCCAAGCATCTGGCAGGATTTATCTATTCAACTTAGATTAAGATTAATCATTGGAATCGGATAACATAGTCTTGGGATGCCAGGGTGGCTCAGTTGGTTAAGCGTCTGACTCTTGATTTTGACTCAGGTCATGATCTCACTCTTGGTGAGATTGAGCCCCATGTCTGACTCTGAGCTGACATCATGGACCCTGCTTGGGATTCTCTCTCTCTCCCTCTGTCTCTGCCCCTCCCCAGCTCGTGTGTGAGCTCTCTCTCTCTCTCTCTCTCTCTCAAAATAAATAAACTTAAAAGTCACATTTAAAACTTCTGCTCATATTATGTCCATTAACATGCCATTGGATGAAGCAGGTGCTCAGCTAGGCTGAATATCAGTAATTCAAGGAAATATACTCTGCTTGCTCTAGTGAGGGCACTCCAGCCTTAAATCAAAGGTTATAGATGTATGTTTCTATCACAAGGGAAGAAGTGAAGAATTGGAGGAAATGGTCTAATTTACCATTAAAGGAAATGGAATTGAAGTATTCTAAAGTTCGAGAGTTGTCAGGGAAGCATATAAGTTAATATTTCATATAAGTCCAACATACACATTTTAATCTTTAGAATAACCAAGAAAGAATAGTAAAAGCATGCAGATGGCCTTAAAGTCAAAAAAAATACCATCTAAAAGCTACGAATCCTGTGGGAGACTTATATATATGAAGTCTGAGGCAATTCTGAGTTTATGATCTGGAAAAGGAAGCTCTGGAATTTGGATAACTTCAAACAGATCAAGTCACTTAAGTCAATTTCAATATGACATCTGTATTATGCCCCTCCACTTCAACCCTCCAGGTTTGAGGATAATGACCTGGAATCTTCTTGTTCATAGAACATCCTTTTACCCTTTAAAGGAACTCTTTCAAAAGAAAACTAAATTGTTTGTGATATAAGGAGATTCATGTTCATAGACAAACTTGAACATGAATATTTTGCCTTGGTATCTCATACAATTTCTTGTGTGCCATTCAGAAAAAGGTAATGCATAGCCAACAACAAGATAAGCTGATGCATATCAAGCAGTGAATATTTGTGTTCTGCTATATTTCGTTGGCACTTCTCTCAGCTCAAAGAGTCAAGGGACAGAGGAATAAAATAGCTGCCTTTGTGTTTCGCTATTCATTACAGATTCTCCATCTGAATTTAATGTTCATCAGAGCAAGGCCAGCAAAAGGTCAATAACCAGTTAGTATGCATCATATTATCTACTACTGAGGAAACTGGTCAAGGACCAAGAAGAATAAAGTATAATTTTGGTTATAATCAGAAGTCATGATGCAACTATGTTTTTATTTAGGGAATGGAAGAAAACAGAGCACTCTTTAAGGATATCACTGCATTAAAAAGTCAAGAATAGTTAGTCAAGAAAATTACAAATATTTTGTATATTTAATTAAGCATTTTATAAGATGAATTTCACCTTTCTAAAATGGATAAAGTAACACAAGATGGTCTAGTATAGCAGTTTGCTAAGTGTTGGTAATAATATTTTAATGACCAGGAAGCTCATATTTAAAATTAACCAATTTATTTACTTTTATTTTTTATTTTTTTCAATGTTTATTTATTTTTGAGAGAGAGAGAGGCAGGGCATGAGTGGGGGAGGGGCAGAAGGAGAGGGAGACACAGAATCCAAAGCAGGGCCCAGGCTCTGAGCTGTCAGCATAGAGGCACAGAGCCTGATGTGGGGTTCAAACTCACAGACTGTAAGATCATGACCTAAGCTGAAGTTGTATGCTGAACCTACTGAGCCACCCAGGCATCCCTATTTATTTTTATTTTAGAGAGATAGAGCAGGGCAGAGAAGCAGAGGTATATATAGAGAGAATCTTAAGCAGGCTCCACTCTTAGCTTGGAGCCGAAAGGGGGTCTCAATTCCACCACCCTGGGATCATCATCTGAGCTGAAATCAAAAGTCAAATGTTCAACCAACTGAGCACCCAGGCACCACAGAGCTCATTTTAATCTGTTGGTTTCTCCCAGCCAAGAATGCACTACAGCTGTCTCACACACGTAGGTATTTAAGCAGATATAACATGCTTCCACATTCCAGAGATGTTAGTACATGTATTATTAGCTTGTGCCAAAACTTTACAAACTTTCCTATTGCGGCTTTCCAAGGAGGAACTAAATTCCACCTTTTTAGAATAACCCAATCATTTTCTTTTTCCTCTCTTGCTATAGAGCATTATAGAACTATAAATTTAGAGTTTTTAATCTCATCTTGACTTTGGCTCCATGCTAAACCTTTCACTTGTATTTGTTAAGTTTTTCTTCTCATTTCCAATTTCTTCTGGTCTCCCCCAACTCTATTCACTCTTCTTATCCTCAGCCTGACCTCACCCTGAACTCAGCAGGTAACAATGACTCTTCTTAGAGAAAGGAAAGTTGATTAGAAAACCCCTTCCACTTCTTCACTATCTCTGGGCTTCTAGTTGACCCTTAAGCAACATGGGTTGGAATTGCATGGCTCCACTTACATGGGGATTATTTTCAGTAAGTACAGTATGGTGTTGTAAATGTATTTTCTCTTCCTTATGATTTTCTTAATAACACTTTCTCTTCTCTAGGTGGAGGGACATGTCTAACCCCTTGTGTTGTTCAAGGGTTAACTGTATACAATTTCTCCCTGTGAACTGGATCTTATATTGAAAAATCAACCATTTCAAATGTCCTCTTTCATGTCTTTAGTATCTATAAAGATACCTAGAAATTAAATTTGCAAAGTAGATCACTTTTTATTTTCTGAAATGTTTTCTTGCTCCTAAAACTACTTGTCTCCTTGAATGGTCCATCTAAGGCAATGATGTCACTTAGGCTTCAAGCTAAAAATCTTCCCAGCTTTCCCAATTCTTACATTTCTGTCTCTGCTCCCTGTTATCTTACCTTCCACACAATCTCACCTGCGTAGGAACCAATCTACAAATTCTACCTCAGAAATGCTTTTCAATTTTATCCTTACCTCTTCATTTCCACTGTCACTGCTTTTTTCCAGATGTGTATTGCTGTTATTTTGAACTTTAGCAACTATCTCCTAACTGGGTTTTCTTCCACCAATGTCTTCTTTTACTCCAGTTCACTTTCTACATAGTAATTAAGGGATGAAAGAAGGAAAAGAGAGAGAAAGAAAGAAAGAAAGAAAGAAGAAAGAAAGGAAAGAAAGAAAAAATTTTTCCAAAAAATAGAAATGGAAGGAAAAACTTCCAAACTCATTCTATGAGGCCAGCATTACCTTGATTCCAAAACCAGACGAAGACCCCACTAAAAAGGAGAACTATAGAGCAATTTCCCTGATGAACATGGATGCAAAAATTCTCAACAAGATACTAGCCATCCGGATCCAACAATACATTACAAGATTTATACACCATGATCAAGTGGGATTTACACCTGGGATGCAGAGTTGGTTCAATATCTGCAAATCAATCAATGTGATACATCACATTAATAAAGGAAAGGACAGGAACCACATGATCTTCTCAATAGATGCACAGAAAGAATTTGACAAAATACAGCATCCTTTCTTGAGAAAAACCCTCAAGAAAGTAGGGATAGAAGGATCATACTTCAAGTTCATAAAAGCCATATATGAAAAACCCACTACTAATATCATCCCCAGTGGGAAAATCTGAAAGGTTTCCCCCTGAGGTCAGGAACACGAGAGAGATGTCCACTCTTACCACTGTTATTCAACATAGAACTGGAAGTCCTAGCCTCAAAAATCAGATAACACAAACAAAGGGCATCCAAATCATCAAGAAAGCAGTCAAATTTTCATTCTTCACAGATGATATGATACTCTATATGGAAAACCCAAAAGATTCCACCAAAAAACTGCTAGAACTGATATTTAAATTCAGCAAAGTTGCAGTATACAAAATCAATGCACAGAAATCAGTGGCATTTCTATACACCAAACATGAAGCAGCAGAAAGATAAATCAAGGAATTGATCCCATTTACAATTGCATCAAAAACCATAAAATGCTGAGGAATAAAACTAACTAAAGATGTGAAAAATCTATACACTGAAAGAAATTGAAGAAGGCACAAAGAAATGGAAAAACATTCCATGCTCATGGATTGGAAGAGGAAATATTGTTAAAATATCTATACTACCCAAAGCAATCTACACATTCAATGCAATACCTATCAAAATAACACCAGCATTTTTTTTACAGAGTTGGAACAAAAATCCTAAAATTTGTATGGAACCAGAAAGACCCTGAATAGTCAAAGCAATCCTGAAAAAGACAACCAAAGCTGGAGGCATCACAATTCTGGACTTCAAAATGTATTACAAAGCTGTAAGCATCAAGACAGTATGATACTGACACAAAAACAGACATGTAGATCAATAGAACAGAATAGAAAACCCAGAAATGGACCCACACATGTATGGCCAACTCAACTAATCTTTGACAAAACAGGAAAGAATATCCAATGGAATAAAGACAGTCTCTTCAGCAAGTGGTGCTAGAAAACTGGACAGTGACTTGAAGAAGAATGAACCTGGACCACTTTCTAACACCATACACAAAATAAACTCAAAATGGATGAAAGACCTCAATGTAAGACAGGAAGCCATTAAAATCCTCGAGGAGAAATCAGGCAAAAACCTCTTAGATCTTGGCGACAGCAACTTCTTACTCAACACATCTCTGGAGGCAAGGGAAACAAAAGCAAAAATGAACTACTGGGACCTCATCAAAATAAAACTTCTGCACAGTGAAGGAAACAATCAGCAAAACTAAAAGGCAACTGATGGAATGGCAGAAGACATTTGCAAATGATGTATCAGATAAAGCATTAGTATCCAAAATCTATAAAGAACTTATCAAACTCAACACCCAAAAAACAAATAATCCAGTGAAGAAATGGGCAAAAGACATGAATAAACACTTTTCCAAAGAAGACATCCAGATGACTGACACATGAAAAAATGCTCAACATCACTCATAATTAGGGAAATACAAATCAAACCACAATGAGATACCACCTCACACCTGTCAGAATGGCAAAAATTAACAACTCAAGCAAAGACAGATGTTGGCGAAAATGCAGAGAAAGACGAAACCTTTTGCACTGCTAGTGGGAATGCAAACTTGGGCAGCCTCTCTGGAAAACAGTGTGGAGTTTCCTCAAAAAGTTAAAAATAGGACTACCCTACAACCCAGAAATTGTACTACTAGGTTTTATCCAAAGGATACAGGTGTGCTGTTTCAAAGGGGCACATGCACCCCAATGTGTATAGCAGTGCTATCAACAATAGCCAAAGTATGGAAAGAGCTCAAATGTCCATTGACAGATGAATGAATGAAGAAGATGTGGACTATATATGCAATAGAGTATTACCCAGCAATCAAAAAGAATGAAATCTTGCCATTTGCAACAACGTGGATGGAACTAGAGTATGTTATGCTGAGTGAAACTAGTCAAAGAAAGACAAATATCATAAAACTTTACTCATGTGGATTTTAAAATACAAAACATATGAACATAAGAGAAGGGAAGCAAAAATAATATAAAAATGGGGGGGCAAAACATAAACATAGAGAACAAACTGAGGGTTGCTGGAGGGGTTGTGGGAGAGGGAGATGGGCTGAATGGGCAATGGGCGTAAAGGAGGACACTTGGTGGGATGAGCACTGGGTGTTACATGTAGGGGATGAATCACTGGATTCTACTCCTGAAATCATTATTGCACTATATGCTAATTAACTTGGATATAAATTTTAAAAATTGATCCATGTTCTTCCTCTTTGTAAAAAGTTATTTTGGCTCCCTGCCTACAGGAAAAAGTTCAATTTTTGGCTTACTCCAAATGACCTTTCACTTTCTGTAGCTAACCTCTTACTCTGGTGTTATTTTACATCACTCCCTGATAAGTACCCTACTGTTCTTCTTAGGAAAATTCTTAGTGTTTACTACCCAAGACAGGCTTGTTGACAAATTTATGGTCTGATATGTTGTTCTTTCTTTCACCCAACCTGAATATTTTCATCTGGTGTACCCTACTCAGCTTTTCCACCTCAGCTGAAATATACCTTTTCTGTGAACACTTCCCTGACTTCTTCAGTGTTTTGAGCCCTTTATGGTCCCATATCACATATTCATACACTTATTGTTGTACTCAACTTTGAATTGCGAGTAATTTGTGTTTCAATAATCAGTTATTTTTCATGGTATCCTGTTTATACCTCTTTAATGTCTATTAAATTATACTGTAATCACTTCTTTATACTCTATGTCCCCACCAGATGTCAAACTTCTTTAAGAAGGGTCTATATCTATCTTTTTTATTTCATTATTTCCAGAACCAGTCATATGTTTAGCACATAGTAAATGTTCAAATATGTTTGTGTAATAAAAACATCCACTCATTCCTTTCCATCCTTCACTAGAGAAGAAGAGAGGTCATTTCTTTTTTTTCCTAGCATCTAATATTTTGCCTGCCACATAAGATGCATTCATACATGCTTATAATTAATTCTTTATGGTTATATTCTAAATCAATTTCTTTTAGCTGGTTTTCAGAGAAAGAGTGATAGTTAACATAGAAGGTAAAAGACATGAGAAAAAATGTTCTCATTGATTAGACTTGGTGAACTCTATGTTTATTTATGCATCTGAATTTTTCTGAGTCTTTTCCCAAGGACAATCTCTTGGTTTTAGAGTCATTGAGCTATTATTAATTTACTAAGTCAAAGCCTGACTAGATTAGAATTATACGCTCTCACCCACTTTTTGAGTCATTTCAGACACAAAAATTTCTATGAGCACTTAATTAAAAATAATGCATGGCCCAAAGCAATTGTTATACCTAAAAGAGGTTAAACAACAAGAAAATAAGGACAGGAGAAAAAGTCATTCACATATTTTATTAATTTTTCCAGCTCCTGAAGGTCTCCCCTCAACAGCCTGACCTTTGAGTTGCCTGAGTTTGGCAGAATAACAGCCGGCTGATGAAGCTGTATAGCATAAAATGGAACCAGCTCATTGGAAAAAACGTGACCCCCTTATGCTGTAGATTGTGCAACTTTGTGAGAAATACATTTTTTCTTTTAAATAGCTTAGGAAGTTTTTTTCCCCCTTTGTTTGAAAACAAACAAAAATTTCCCATGTATCTTGTATATTTGCAGGCATATATTGTTGTATGCTTACCTTGTGCCCACTGCTGTAAAAGATTCAAAAGCAATGCCATACAAAATTTAGTCCCTGGTCACTTCCAAGGAGCTGATAGTTTTGTTGAAGACATAATGTCTTGCTGTAATTTTTTTTCCTTTTCTCCCTCCTTCCCTCTCTTCTTACTTTACATTTCTCTCTCTTCCTTTCATCCTTCTTCCTTCTTTTTCTCTTTTTTTATTCTTCCTTCTCCTTCCAAATAGAAAACTATTTGTGTATTAGCAAGTGTTTATCCTCAGGACATCATAATAATTTACTTTAACTCCTTCAGTCTCTATCTAACCCTTCACTTGTTTTCAGTTCCATGGAAGGAAATAAACTGTCATCTAGGTAAATCTATTTCTTTCCCATGGGTCATATAGGCAAATTAGAAAATCCTATGCCAATAAAAAGTTGACTATCTCTCTATTTATGATTAAATATGGTCTAAACTGGGAGAAGAAAGGAAGGCACATAGATATAAAGAGACAAATTTCATTTGGTGTGAAATTTCATAATTTGCAACTTGATCTTTAGAAATAAAAATGGTTGAAAAAAATTATAGATTTCCTAAGAGAGAGTATCAGAACTGTTTGCCTTAGGGTGAATCAGCCCAACAAGAATTTCTTCCTCTAATTCACCACTCTTTTTTTTTTTTAATTTTTATTTTTTAATTGAGGTATAGCTGACAAATAATATTATATTAACTCCAGGTACACAACAGAGTCATTCAACAATTACATACATTATGAAATGCTCATCACAGTAACTATAGTTACTATCTGTTGCCATACAATGTTATTACAGTATTATTGACTACATTCCCTAAGCTGTACTTTATATTCCCCACACCACCTTTAACTATGCTATCTTCACACAATGATGTAGTGATCCGTTGAGAAGTGTCACAAATTTATTACTAGTATTAATACTACTAATATTAATGCTAATAAGGTACTTTAAACACTAGAGAGGATTCTTTTTTTTTTTTAGAGCAATACCCTTTTAAGACCTCTGCGTCCTCTAATTGTTTCGTGAGAGAAAAAAGAGTTGAAGCGCTCATGGTTAGAATGCCCATGGGAATTGACTGCGGATGTGAACGTCAATTGCTAGATGTGTCACAGCTGAAGATGCTATAAGTCACAACTTTGAAAGAAAAAAGTATGAAAGTTATTTTGGAACATGGGACAGTGCCTGAATGAGGCAAGCTGGGAGAAGAGAATAAAGAGGGCATATCAGGATTGATGTCTGAAAAAGAAAGCAAAAGCAGAGAGAAGTACCCAAAGAAAGAATAGGAGGACTTTGAAAGCAAACTTAGTCTATTTGATACTTTTAATTAAAACTGAACCTGGAGCGCCTGGGTGGCTCAGTGGTTAAGCATCTGACTTCGGCTCAGGTCATGATCTCATGGCTGATGAGTGCGAGCCCTACATTGGGCTCTATGCTGACAGCTCAGAGCCAGAAGCCTGCTTTGGATTCTGTCTCCCTCTCTCTCTGTACCCGCCCCTCTTCCCCCCAACCTCCCCCCACCCATGCTCTGCCTGTCTCTCTCAAAAATAAATAAACATTAAAAAAAAAAACCCTGAAGTTGAATGCCTGTTCAGGCAAAGTTTAGATAACTGATTAATAATAGTGGAGTGTTGTATTTTGTTTTGTTTTACAGAACCATTTGGTTAGTTACCTCAACACATTATCTTCCTTGGGTGAATAGAATCTTTAAATTCACTGAAATTCCATCTTTCTCCTTTTCACACTTCTTAAGTCCTATTTCCTAACCAACCAAGCATAAACAATTTACCTTTCTACTTCCCTTTATCCTTATTTAGCCAAGAGCATATGCTTCAATAGTTAAAGCACAAATTTTGCTAATAAGCATTATATATTTGAGGCATTGTGATAAAAATCATTACTTGTCCTAATATAAAAACCTGCTTCAAATATCTGGTTTTACCATTGAATCTTCGGTTTAACTCAAGGGTTTAACCTCAACTGTGTAACTACACCAACACTTTAGACATGAGATTTGACTTAAAGGGAATCCTGCTGCACATACAGCAGTTGAGTAAAGAAAATGTGATAACCTATATCTTGCATATGTGATGTATACTTTATTTTATTTAAACCTTTAAATCAATAGATGTTGTCCTCCAAATGCATTTTAACTCCTCAGAAAAATTTCGGTAGAAAACAGACTGTGAAGTAGTACAATTCCCTTCTTCACTTAGGACTTCCACAACACTTCCCTGTTGGTTGTGCTAAGTTTTACCCCAGGATACAAGATGGGACGAATCTGGAGAAGGCCAAGTATTGTCCAATAAAGCACTTCCCTTAGTTCAGGCTTCTCTTACAACACTATTTTTCCTGTATTCACCAGTTATATGGAGTACTTTTGTTATCAAATGTTTCAGTCTATTAATCATCCTAGATTCTCTCTTTATCTTTCCATTTTTCTAAGATATATTCCTATAGGAAATTGTTCATTTTATCCAAGATTTCAAATTTATTGGTTTAGAGTTGTTGATAAAATAATCTTAATCTCATTTTAGCTTTGCATTTATTGATGGTTTTGATTTATATATTTGCATTTTCTAGTTTTTCTCTTGATTAATTTCACCAGAGGCTTATCTACTTAGTTGGTTTGTATTGTTTTCAGTTTCATTGATTTCTGCCCTTTATTGCCTTCCTACTTCTTTCTTTGGGTTTATTGTGTTCTTTTTAAAAACATACTCAATTGCATATGTAGCTAATTTCAGGGTGTCTTCTATTCGAAGAGAAGTACCTAAAGTTACAAATTCTTCTCAAAACACCATTTTCCCCAGTTTTAAATATGAAGGGTTTTTGTTATCATTCAGTTCAAAATCTTTCTAATTTTCATAATGATTTCTTTTTTAACCATGAGCTGTCTGGAGATATATAACATTATAAAATGTTCAAATGCATTTATTTTGAAAATTTATCTTTTTAGCCTCTAACATAATTGAATTGTGGCCAGAGAATGTCACTATGGAAAACCTTTACTGTGAAAGGTGTTAAGATTTACTTTACAACCCAATCTATGTAAAAGTTCCAAGTCTATTTGAAATACTAAAATTTGCAATTTTTGAACATGACTTTTGACTATTGCTCCTATTTCTTTAATGATTGTTGATCTTTCATGTTTTTTTTTATTTTTAGCTAGACAAATTTTGATAATTTGTGTTTTTTCCAAATTATGTTTCTCTAGATTCCAACATGTGTGTACCATTTGTGGAAGAAAGAGTATAATTGATAGAGAATCTCTGGTGTGTCCTGACAGGAGAGTTGTAGACCAGATACCTAGGGTTCTAGAGCAAGTCCATACATTTTATAGCATAAAAAGCAGAACCCATTCAATATTCAATAGGTAACTCTTGGCATGCTCCTGGGGATTGTAGGATAGCAAGTCATGATGCAACAACTACTTTTCATCTGACCCTGGGCGAGCGCAGCAGCAATCCATGGAAATGGTCTCTTTGGGGTTGGGCCCGAGCAATCACCTATTACAACAGTGTGTCTACTTTAGGTTACTCACCCCTCTGGGTTTCCTCATAACCAAATAAGAAAGAAGGAAAAACTCTGGATTCTCGTCCCTTCCTGAATTTCATGACAATGTTTATTAGAGTTATAATGACTTTTTTCTCCAATTTTATTGAAACATAATTGATTGTATAAGTTTATGGTGTACAAACTAATGCATTGATGTATGCATGTAGTGTGAAATTATTACCACAATAAATAGTGAATATTCATCACTTCATAAAGTTAGAATTTTTTTTCCTTGTGATGAAAACTTTTAAGATCTTAGCAACTTGACAATATATATAAGCAATATATATAGATATAGCAATAATATATTATATATATAGCAATATATAATACAGGATTATTACCTATAATCACCATGCTGTACCTTATGTCTCCAAGATTTATTTATCTTTTTTAAAGTTTACTTTATTTATTTTGAGAGAGAGAGAGAGAATGCACGTGAAAGCAGGCGAGGGGCCAAGAGAGAGGGAGAGAGAGAATCCCATGTAGGCTCCACTCTGTCAGCACAGAGCCTGATGGCAGGCTTAATCTCATGAACCATGAGATCATGACCTGAGCCAAAATCAAGAGTCAAACGCATAACTAACTGAGCCACCCAGGCGTGCCATGGGACTCATTTATCTTATAATTAGAAGTTTGTACCCTTTGATTATCTTTACCCATTTTTCCCACCCCCCTCAACTTCTGCCTCTGGCAACCACAAATATGATGTGTTTCCATGAGTTTGTTTGTTTGTTTTTTAGATTCTGTATATAACTGAGATTATACAGTATCTGTCTTTCTCTCAGTTATTTCACGTAGTATAATGCAAATCAAGTCAAATGCAAATGCAAATCAAAACCAGAATGAGATATCACCTAACACATCTAACACCTGTTAGAAAAGCAATAATTTTTGAAAGTTTTTTTGTTTTGATATATATTTAAATATAGAGTCAAGGATATTAGACCTAATGTAATTAGACCTATTAGACCTATTAGACCTAATATAATAATATTTAAAGATTAATGATGGTTGGAGGACATATCAAATGCCTTTTGACCCCTGTGAAGATGATTAAAGGTTTTTTTTTCCTTTAACCTATTATTAAGGAAATGATATTTACAGATACCCTAAAATTAAATCTTTATTTCACTTATGAAATTAAGTCTTCTTTATTGTACTGTATTATTCCTGTAATAAGCAGATGAGTTCTCTTTGCTAATATGTTATTTAAGTTTTGCAATTATATTGTATTTGAGATATAGTTTTTGTTTTTTGTATTCATTGTTATGTAGGCTTTAGAATCTCTCTTTCTCTTTGATCCGAAATAGTTTAGATAGTATCAACTCATTCTATTCCTTAAAACTCTAATAAAATTTGCTAGTGACAAGTTGAAATATTTGCATTTTTACTATTTATGAACTTTCTGAATGCATTAGGCATATCCTTTCAATCTAGCAAATAGTTTTAACTAGAAACAATTAGTTTTTTTAGAACTTTAAATAAAGTTGGATAAAGTCTTTACTTCCAGAAAAGACCCACATTTTTAAAAAAGTTTTAACATTTATTTATTTTTGAGAGAGAGAGAGAGAGAGAGAGAGCATGAGCAGGGGAGGGGCAGAGAGAAAGGGAGACACAGAATCCAAAGCAGGCTCCAAGCTCTGAGCTGTCAGCACAGAGCCCAACACAGGGTTCAAACTCATGAACCACGGATCATGACCTGAGCCGAAGTTGGATGTTTTAACAACTGAGCCACCCACGCACCCTAAGGCCTACACTTATAATAAGGGCATAATGCCTGAGATTAAATAAAACACATTCTATTAAATTTGAAAAAAATTTTAAAGATCTTAACTCCAGGATTATAAATGATTCTCCTATTTTAGATTTATTTGCTTTATTGCTTTTTTCTCAGCATGGTGGGTACGTTGAGTTTCACAACACTAAAATAAAATTACTAAAATTGTTAAAATTTCCAAATGTTAACAAGCTATATACAGCAAGTATTTTGTTCTCCACTATAGAATTATTGTGGATAAAGTAGTTCTGATCAGGTAAAACCACCTTCAGGTTTTTCAACTAATCCATATTTACAGCTAAACTTTAAGAATTGGCTTGGAAATATGGAAAACATTATAACTACAATACAAGGGGAATTTATCATAGAAATACAAAGTTTAACATTTGCTTCTCTATGTATTCCTAAGCATATGCTTTATTCTTGAGTCTCTTTTTGAAATTGGGAAAATACTGGCAACACCTACTTCATAATTTTTATGAAGATTATGTGAATTAGATATTTAAATTTTTTTCTGATTTTTTTTACTTTTGCTTATTAATTTAAACAATATTTAGAATAATTAGAGTAATAGATATAACAATGAAACCTTTACAAAAATCCACAACATTTTAGCTAGCTAAAGAAGAGAAAAATGAAAAGCAAATAGAAGAAAAATAAAAATATGGAAAAGGAAAAAGGAATGCTATCTGCTTTTCCCTGGAAGAAGTAGAGGGCTAAATTGAGTGTGAAAGGGGTTTTATGTATTACATGTCTTTATTTGTACACCTATAGTGTTTAGCTAAGTAGATGCTTACTAATTGGTTACCTAGTGATTCTGCTTTTATAGTTTGCCAGGAAATTTTATGATATTATCTGTGTGACTATATGGTACAGAAAAATAAGAATTTTAGACACAGCAAAATCACTTTAGAAGCAACTACAATCTTCTAGTGAGAAAGCAATACACAGATTTGATACAAAAATCACTCCAGTGGGGAGCCTGAGTGACTCAGTTGGTTAAGAGTCTGACTCTGGATTTGAGCTCAGGTCATGATCTCATGGTTCATGGGTTCAAGACCTGCATCAGGCTCTGCACTGATAGCATGGAGCCTGCTTGGGATTCTCTCTTCTCTCTCCCTCTGCCCATCCCCCACTCACTCTCTCTCAAAATAAATAAATAAACTTTTTTTGTAATCATACCATTTGTTCTGTGGAATTTTCCACATTCTAGACTGTCGGAATGTTTCCTTATGTTATTTCCTAACTTTAATACTCCAATATTTCCAGAGAATTTAGATTTAAGCCTTGATTAGATTTAAAGTATGTTTTTGTTCTTGATCTGTTTTTTTTTTTTAATGTTTATTTTTGAGAGAGAGAGAGAGAGAGCGCCAGGGAGGGGCAGAGAGAAAGGGGGATAGAAGATCTGAAGTGGGCTCCACACTGATAGAGAGCCTGATGCAGGGCTGGAACTCATAAACCATGAGATCATGACCTGAGCCAAAGTTGGACACTTCACTGAGCCACCCAGTTACCCCAATCTGTTTTTTTTTTTTTAAGTGGGAATTCTTCAAAGGTCATTCTGTGCTGATCATATCCCTTCATATGGGGAAGCATTTACTTTCTGGCTTTTCATGAAGCTGAGATTGTTCACCTCAGTTCAAATGGTGAGAGCTTGATCTCTTCACGTCAGATTTTCCCATGAAGTTTTCATTTATTTTTGTTTTAACTAACCATTGATGATCTTTTCCTGAGTCACTTACTTCTTAAAGGATTGCAAAAATGGTAATTTTCTAATTGTATCATTTGCTTGCTCATATTAGGTGGAATTTTTCAGTGGAAAAATATTTCCTTCATCTGCCAGGGCTATTTGCTTTCTGCATTATACAGTACATTTAGAAAGGAAGGATAAAGTCTTAACATTTTTCTTTAATTATCAATTTGCAAGAGAAATGGTGTCCCAGTAACCCTCAGTGGTAAGTGGTTTGTTGTTGTTGTTTTTGAATATATTTGACATATAACATTGTATAAGTTTAAGGTGCACAACTTGTTAATTTGATACACTTATATATTGTAATTTGTTGCCACTATAGCAATATTAACATCTCTATCACATTACATAATTATCTTTTCTTTTTAGTTGTTTTACTATGTTTTAGTCTCATTAGCAAGTAGTACAATATTATTGTCTGCATTTGTTATACTGTGCATTATATTTCCATGGCCTATTTACTACTCTTTGCAAGTTTGTACCTTAAACAACATCGATCTTATCCCTTGAACTACCATCAGCAATCACCATCACTTTACTCTGTGTTTTTATGGGTTTGACTTTTTTAAAAAAAATTTTTTTTTTTTAACGTTTATTTATTTTTGAGACAGAGAGAGACAGAGCATGAATGGGGGAGGGTCAGAGAGAGAGGGAGACACAGAATCTGAAACAGGCTCCAGGCTCTGAGCAGTCAGCACAGAGCCCGACGCGGGGCTCGAACTCACATACCGTGAGATCGTGACCTGAGCCGAAGTCGGACGCTTAACCGACTGAGCCACCCAGGCGCCCCAACTTTTTAGATTCCATATATAGGTAATATCATACAGAACCTGTCTTTCTCTAAATTATCTCACTTAGCATAATGTTCTCAGTGTCCATCCACGTTGTTACAAATGACAGGATACCCTCCTTTCTCATGGCTGTGAAATATTCCAGTGTGTGTGTGTGTGTGTGTGTGTGTGTGTGTGTGTGTGTGTGTGCCTGTGTACCCAATATACATATATATAGTATGTATATATAATATGATTGTTTCCATATCTTGGTAAATGGTTTTTAAATTCTTTTCATAGCAGGTGAAGATGAAGATGTGGAGAATATTTGTTTATCCATTTTTCTTTTTATTCTTAACAACTGAGTTGTAAATAATTTTAAAAAATGATCTCAAAATCTGTATTCAGTTTTGTAAATTTATTTAAAATATTGTTTACAAATATATTTGTGTTTCATTGGTTTCAGTGTTCACTTTTTTTTTCTTTAACATTTATTTATTATTGAGAGACAGAGCATGAGCATGGGAGGGGCAGAGAGAGGAGGAGACACAGAATCTGAAGCAGGCTCCAGGCTCTGAGCTGTCAGCACAGAGGCCGACACGGGGCTTGAGCCCACAAGCGCAAGACCATGACCTGAGCTGAAGTTGGACGCTTAACCGACTGAGCCACCCAGGCGCCCCTCAGTGTTTACTCTTAATATCAAGCAGTGCAGTGCCTGGCTGGCTCAGTTGGTAAAGCATGACTCTTTTTTTTTTTTAATTTTTTTTTTTAACGTTTATTTATTTTTGAGACAGAGAGAGACAGAGCATGAACAGGGGAGGAGCAGAGAGAGAGGGAGACACAGGATCCGAAACAGGCTCCAGGCTCTGAGCTGTCAGCACAGAGCCTGACGCGGGGCTCGAACTCACGGACCGTGAGATCATGACCTGAGCCGAAGTCAGACGCCCAACCAACTGAGCCACCCAGGCGCCCTGGTAAAGCATGACTCTTGATATCTGGGTTGTAAGTTTGAGCCCCATGTTGAGTGTAGAGATTACTTAAAAAAAAAATCTTGAGGGGCGCCTGGGTAGCTCAGTCCATTGAACATCCGACTTTTAATTTCAGCTCAGGTCATGATGCCAGGGTTGTGAGATTGACCCCCACATTCGGCTCCCAGCTGAGTGTGAGCCTGCTTAGGATTCTTTCTCTCTCCCTCTGTCCCTCTCCCCCACTTGTGTTCTCTGTCCTTCTCTCTAACATAACTTTTAAAATATCAAGCATTGATTTCTACATTGCTGATTTCTTCGTTTGATTTCACCCATTGTGTTCAGGCATAAATGATATTTAGATTTTATATTTTCTGTTCCTATACATTACACACACACACACACACAAATGTACAACTTCAATGTCACTCGTCATAAAATTCTTCATTTAATAATTTTTTCCTTTAAATAAAGGATTCATCAACTGGATGCTTCCTATTCACCAATGCTCTCCCCATATTTTTCTTCCCCATTATAAAACTTTTTATTTTGAAATGAATTGTACATAGTACTTATGAACTATTTAAAAATGACAATAATGTAAACGTCCATGTGAATGATGTATTAAAGAGTAGAACACTTCATGTTAATGAAGCTCCAATGTGCTCTCAATCTTGTGTTTCTATCTCCGTTTCAAGAGGTAACCAGCAGCCTGAATTTTGTTACCTTTTTATTTTTCTTTATAGTTTAACAAATGTGTACGTAATCATAAAACATCACATCATTTAAATTGGCCTACTTCAAGCTTTATATTAAATTTATAATGCATAAAGTTTCCTTGATACTCTTATTTGCTCATTTCTATGGATTTTAGAAGTCATCCCTGTGACAACAAAAATGAAAGCAAACGAATTTAAAAATTGGCATTAGAGAAATGCAAACCAAGGTTACACTGAAGTATAACCTTATACTTGTCAGAAAGGCCACTATGAAAACAAAACAAAACATATGTTAGCAAGAACATGGAAAAATTGGAACACTTGTGGAGTATTTATGGGAATGTAAATGTTCTCTATGGAGAACGGTATGGCATAAAAGTAGAATTAACATATGATTCAGCAATTGCACTTCTAGGTCTATACTCAAAAGAGCTGAAAGTGGGGCACCTGGGCAGCTCAGTTGGTTTAGTGTCCGACTCTTGGTTTCAGCTCAGGTCATGGTCTCACGGTTCGTAGGATCGAGCTCCATATCGGGTTCTGTGCTGATGAGCCTGCTTGGGATATTCTCCCTTTCTTTCTGCCCTTCCCCTGCTTGTGCTCTCTCTCTTGCTCACTTTCTCAAAATAAATAAATAAAGTGAAGAAAAAAAGAGTTAAAGGCAAAATCTCAAGGAGATATTTGTACACACATGTTCATAGTTAAATTATTCAAAATAGCCAAAAAGTGGCAGCAACTCAAGTGTCCATAGATGGATGAGTGGATAAACAAAGTGTGGTATATACATACAATGGGATATTATTTGGCCTTAAAAAGGAAGGAAATTCTGACACATGTTGTAACATGGATGAACCTCGGGGATATTATGCTTAGTGAAATAAGCCAGTCACAAAAAGGCAAATACTATATGATTCCACTTATACAGCATACCTAAAGTTGTCAAATTTTACATACCTAAAGTAGAATGGTGGTTGCCAGAGGCTAAGAGAGTGAGGATGGGGAATTGTTGTTTAATGGGAATAGAGTACCAGTTTTGCAAGATGAAAAGAGTTCTGTAGATTGATTGCACAACAATATGAATGCATTTAATATGACTAAACTGTACACTTAAAAATGATGAAAATGGTAAATTATATGCTATGTGTATTTTACCACAGTTGAGAAATTTTAAAAAGTCATACACGTGATTCTGTATGCGATATCTTCATTATATTTTTAGGAAAGAAATTATTCATCCTTGGGAATATTTTCAAGATCAAGATCTTGCTATTACTTCTCTTTTTACTCTTTTTATGGGGGTCTTGAGTTGAAATTAGTTGTTAAGTTTTTTGTAGCCACACTTATCAATCTTTGTCTTTATGATTGGCATTTGTTTTTTTAAATGTTTATTTATTTTGAGAGAGAGAGATAGAGTGAGAGAGAGCAAGTGGGGAAGGGGCAGAGAGATTGGGAGAGAGAGAGAGAGAGAAAGAGAGAGAGAGAGAGAGAGAGAGAGAGAGAGAGAGAGAGAGAGAATCTCAAGCAGGCTCTGTGCCACCAGCACATGAATCATGAGATCATGACCTGACTGAAATCAAGAGTCAGATGCTTAACCAACTGAGCTACCCGGGTGCCCCTGTGATTGTCTTGTTTAATATATCTTTCTCTACCTTAAAAATTCTCATTAAAGTTTTCTATCTTATTTAAGTCTTTTTTTTCTTCCAAGATTATATTTAAATTCAAGTTAGTTAACCTACAGTGTAGTATTGGTTTCGGGAATAGAACCCAGAGATTCATCACTTCCATATAGCACCCAGTGCTCATCACAACAAGTGCCCTCCTTAATGCCCATCACCCAGTTAGCTCATCCCCCCACTCACCACCCCTCCAGCAACCATGAATTTGTTCTATAGTTAAGATTCTCTTATGGTTTGATATCATATGATATTTGTCTTTCTCTGACTGATACATTTCACTTAGCATAATACACTCTAGTTCCATTCACATCGTTGCAAATAGCAAAATTTCATATATATATATAACGTCTTTATCCATTCATCAGGCAATGGACATTTGGGCTATTTCCGTAATTTGGCCATTATTGATAGTGCTGCTATAAACATTGGAATGATTGTGCCCCTTTGATTGTGCCCCAATTGCTGGGTTGTCGGGTAGTTCTATTTTTAACTATTTGAGGGACCTCAACACTGTTTTCCCGAGTGGCCACACCAGTTTGCATTCTCACCAACAGGATAAAAGGGTTCCCAACATCTGTTGTTTCCTGAGTTGTTAATTTAGCCATTCTGACAAGTGTGAGGTGGTATCTTCTCATGGTTTGGATTTATATTTCTCTGATGATGAGTGACACTGAGCATCTTTTCATGTATCTATTAGCCATTTCTATCTTCTTTGGAAAAGTGTCTATTCATGTCTTCTGCCCATAATAAATAAACAAGATTATTTATTTTGGGGTGTTGAGTTTAATAAGTTCTTTATAGATTTTTGATACTAACCCTTTATCCGATATGTCATTTGCAAATATCTTCTCCCATTCCATTGGATGCCTCTTAGTTTTGTTGACTGTTCCCTTCACTGTGCAGAAGCTTTCTATATTAATGAATTCCCAATGGTTCATTTTTGCTTTTAATTCCCTTCCCTCTGGAGACATGTCTAGTCAGTAGTTGCTACAGCTGAGGTTCAAAGGGTTTGCTCCTTGTGTTCTCCTCTAGGATTTTGATGGTTTAGTGTCTTACATTTAGGTCTTTCATCCATTTTGAATTTATTTTTGTGTATGAGGTAAGAAAGTGGTTCAGTTTCATTCTTCTGTGTGTTGCCGTCCAGTTTTCCCGATACCATTTGTTAAGAGACTGTCTTTTTTCCATTGGATATTCTTTCCTGCTTTGTCAAAGATGAGGTGAAAATATAGCTGTGGGTCCATTTCTGGGTTTTCTATTCTGTTCCATTGATCTATGTGTCTGTTTTTGTGCCAGTGCCATACTGTCTTGATGATTACAGCTTTGTAATACAGCTTGAAGTCCGGTATTGTGATGCCTCTGGAATGTGATGCCTCCAGCTTTGCTTCCCCCCCCCCCCCCCCGCCACATTACTTTGGCTAATTGGCATCTTGTCTGGTTCCATACAAATTTTAGGATTGTTTGTTCTAGCTCTGTGAGAAATGCTGGTGTTATTTTGATAGGGATTGTATTGAATGTGTGGATCGCTTTGGGTAGTATAGACATTTAGCGATATTTGTTCTTCCAATCCATGAGCATGGAATATCTTTCCATTTCTTTGTGTCATCTTCAATTTCTCTTATACGTCCTCTACAGTTTTCAGGGTACAGATCTTTTACCTCTTTGTTAGATTTATTCCTAGGTATTTTATGCTTCTTGGTGCAATTGTAAATGGGATCAATTCCTTGATTTCTCTTTCTGCTGCATCATTGTTGGTGTATAGAAATGCAGATTTCTGGTTTCATATCCTGCAATTTTGCTGAACTCATGTATCAGTTCTAGCAATTATTGGTGGAGTCTTTTGGGTTTTCTACATAGAGAATCTTGTTGTCTGCAAAGAGTGAAAGTTTGACTTCTTCCTTACTGATCTGGATGCCTTTTATTTCTTTTTGTGGTCTGATTGCTGAGGCTAGGACTTCCAGTACTATGTTGAACAACAGTGGTGATAGTGGAAATCTCTGTTCTATTTCTCAGTTTTCCCCTATGAAGGATGATATTAACTATGTGTCTTTCATATATGGCCTTTATGATATTAAGGTATGATCCTTCTATCCCTACTTTCTTGAAGGTTTTTATCAAGAAAGAATGCTGTATTTTATCAAATACTTTTTCTGCATCTATTGAGAGAATCATATGGTTTTTATCCTTTTCTATTTTATTAAAGTGGTATCTCATGTTGATTGATTTGCAGGTGTTAAACTAGCCCTGCAGCCCAGGAATAAATCCCACTTGATCATGGTGAATAATTCTTTTTAATATACTGTTGGATTTAATTTGCTAGTACCTGGTTAAAAATTTTTGCATCCATGTTCATCAGGAGATTGGCCTATAATTCTATTTAGTGGGGTCTTTGTCTGGTTTTGGAATCAAGGTAATGCTGGCCTTGGAGAATGCATTTGGAAGTTTTCCTTCCAGTTCTATTTTTTGGAACAGTTTAAGAATAATAGGTATTTAATCTTCTTTAAATGTTTGGTAGAATTCCCATTGGAAGCTGTCTGGACCTGCACTCTTGTTTATTGGGAGATTTTTTTTATTAGTGATTCAATTTCTTTTCTGGTTATGGGTCTGTCCAAATTTTCTATTTCTTCCTGATTAAGTTTTGGTAGTTTGTGAGTTTTTATAAATTTGTCCATTTCTTCCAGATTGCCCAGATTTGTTCCAGATAAAATCTTCCAGATTTTATTCATGATTGTATTTATTTGGTTCCTCTCTCTCTCCCCCCATTTACCCATCCCTCCCTCCCTCCCTCCCTCCTCCCTCCCTCTCTCTCTCTCTTTTGATAAGCCTGGCCAGGGTTTTATCAATTGTATTAAGTCTTTCAAAGATCCAGCTCATAGTTTCGTTAATCTTGTTTCTTCGATTTCAATAACATTTATTTCTGCCTTAATCTTTATCATTTACCTTCTTCTGCTGGTTTTGGGTCTTTTTTATAGCTTCTTTAGATATAAGGTTAGGTTGTGTATTTGAGACTTTTTCTTGCTTCTTGAGGAAGACCTGCACTGCAATACACTTCTCTCTTAGGGCTGCCTCTACTGCATCCCAAAGGTTTTGGACTATCATATTTTCATTTTCATCAACTTCCATGTATTTTTTAAATTTCTCCTTTAATTTCTTGGTTAACCCATTCATTCCTTAGTAGGATGTTCTTTAACCTCCAAGTATTTGTGGTCTTTCCAAATTTTTTCTTGTGGTTTACTTCAGGTTTTATAGTGATGTGGTCTGAAAATATTCATACTATGATCCCAAAATTTCTGTACTGGTTGAGGCCTGATTTATGACCTAGTATGTGATCTATTCTGGAGAATGTTCCATGTGCACACAAAAAGAATGTCTATTTGCTGCTTTAGGATGAAATGCTCTGAATATATCTGTTAAGTCCATCTGGTCCAATGTGTCATTCAAAGCCATTTTTTTCCTAATTGATTTCCTGCTCAGATGATCTATCCATTGCCATAGTGGGGTGTTAAAGTCCCCTACCATCATTGTGTTATTATCAATGAGTATCTTTAAGTTTATTAATTTATTTATATATTTGGATGCTTTCAATTTGGAGGCATAAATATTTATAATTGTTAGATCTTCTTATTGGGTAGACCCCTTATTCTGATTTAGTGCCCTTCTTCATCTCTTATTATAGTCTTTGGATCAAAATCTAGTCAGTCTGATATAAGTATGGCTACTCTAGCTTTCTTTTGGTGTCCATTAGCATGATAAATTGTTCTCCATCCCCTCACTTTCTATGTGGAGGTGACTTTGGATCTAAAATGAGTCTCTTGTAAGCAGCATATCAATGGGTCTTATTTTATTTAATCCATTCTGATACCCCATGTCTTTTGATTAGAGAATTCGGTCCATTTACATTCAAAATAATTATTGATAGACATGAATTTAGTGCCATTGTATTACCTGTCAAAAATCTGTTCCTGTAGATTGCCTCTGTTCCTTTCTAGACTTTGTTGCATTTGGTCTCTCTTTCTTGCTCAAAGGGTCCCCTTTAATATATTTCTTGAAGAGCTGGTTTAGTGTTCATGTGTGGGTTCAGCCTTCTCCTTTGTCCAGCAAAGATGAGGGCAGCAGAAAGGATTAAAGACTCCACAAGCCAAAAGAGGTGAGAGGGAGGCTGAGGGAAGTCTACCTCAGCTGCTCTCAAGTTCCCCTATTTATTAGGCATACATTATAGGGAAAACATTGCACAGTATGTCAGTGGCTACCTGCCAGTAGGAACACATAGAAAGCTTACAAAGAAACAAAGCATTCCCAAGACTACAAAAGAGCAGATATCAAAAGCAGGCTGGAGTACAAGATAAGATATTCCATAGATAACATAGTCTAAGGAATTCATGAGCACAGACAGGACCCAACCCCTAATATGCATCAACTAGATACTGGTCAGCTGTTTTCATCAGGGTCAGAAAGCAGTGTATTGCATTCCCTCTAATCTTAACTAGGACATACCTGTTTGGTTTCCCACATACCCCCTTTTTTCTTTGAAAAGTCTTCTTGTTCATGGGAGTTGAGGAGGGTAATCAGTCATCATTCATGATATCTTGAGGAGGCCACCATGACGTAGATCATTCAAAGGGCTATGCAAAATACAAAAAAGATTAACAAGCACAGAGTTCCAATAATCCAAATATGTAAATTGAGGCCATGGAACAGTTGGTTGGAACATTTCATATTGTCAAATAACTCCTGTTCAACTTGTATCTGTGTTTCCTGTTGAATATCTAACACTTGTTGATGCATCTGGGAAGACAGAGCATTAATCTCAGATTGTAAATTGGTAAAAAAAAAAAAAAAAAGCTCCTTGTGGGTGTTTTTTTTCCCCCTAAATCCCAGTAGTGTTAAGACATATTATATTGTAAGGGGGCGACACAAATTTTGTCATGTTGCCAGTCACATTATGTATTTCTAGGATGAACAAGTGCCTGTTGGCAGTACCCCATCTATTCCAGGGCTGCTTCTGCAGCTTGCAGTCTCTGCATGATACTGTTATCAATCTGCATTTGAGTAATCATTGCCTTGGTGATATTAGTCATTATGTGATTGACTACTTTAGCAGTATGGGTAGACTGTCAGGGAGACCACTGCAACAGAGGCTGTGGCTAAGATGACAACCAATGAGATAAAGAAGGCAATGAGCCATCCATCAAACCTTTTAGGTCTCTACATAGAGATGGCTTGGGCTAGTTCTGCAAGACCATTGGACCCTTCCCAGGGCCTTGTTAGATTTCCTGAAGGCCAAATTTGAGGCTGTCTTTTTAAGGTAAAGAAAAGTGTGTTGATATTGTAATGGCTGATACAGTCTGTATACCAAGCCAGAGGAGGTACTTCAAAAACATAATATGGGTTGTCAAATGTTATATTAACCAGCTTAAAGAAAGGGGGGAGGGGTCTATGATACAAGCCCAATACAGTGATGGAAAAGCAGTAGTGGCCTGGATAAAGAAAAAGATTAAGCAAATCTTGCTTAGTCAGGCTTTGAGAAACCATAGTGAAATATGCTAAAAGCCTATTTTCTGGGGTTGGTGGCATTCAAACATGGTGCATGATTTTGGTGACACGTTGATCGAGCTTCTTAAGTTGTACCCAGGTGATCTCATTTGCCTTCATCATTCGTGGGCATGGTATCCCCTGTTGACCTTGTAAGGACACATTGGCCATCTGAGGAAGAGGGTTAAGGGGCTGATCCTTCCAACTCATGGTATGGTTTAATCAGACGGGCAGGCACCCACTGCGGTCCTGATGGGAGAAGAACACATGCATATTCCCTTCCCCATGTTATTAGTTCATAGGGCCCTTTCCATGAACTATCACCTTGTATGTCTTTGAGTAAAACCTTGGCTCTAATATTTGAGCCAGGAGATGACACAAAATGCTGTTTGGCAGCTGTGAGGCCATGGGAATCACACTTTAAAAAATTTAGTGTGTATAAGTCTTTATACAGTGAATTCCAAGCAGAATCATTATGTAGGTTCCCCTTTTTGTTTGTGAAGCATTTGTTTTAAAGTGGCATGTGTATGTTCTATAATAGCTTGTCCAGTAGGGTTATATGGTATGCCTATAATGAGTTGTATATTCCAAATTTGGAAGAATTCCCTTACCATGGAGGAAAGGTATCCAGGCCTATTGTCTGTTTTAATTTGTTGAGGTTTACCAGCTTTTGAAACTGCCATGTAAAAAATGATGAATGGTATTTTTTGCATTTTCTCTGATGTGGATAAAGGCCACTATAAATCCTGAAAAGGTGTCTGTAGACATGTAGATATATTTGTGATGCCCAAATGGGCATAATGTGTAAAATCGGTTTGCCAAAGCTGACTTTCATTTAGACCTCTGGGGTTAATTCCCAATAATCCTCCTGACTGCTGTTGTCAATCAGGGCAGGCAGCAACAATTTATTTAGCTTGAGTAATTTATTTAGCTTTAGTTACGGTAAGATGTAATTAATAAGGGACTTATAATTTTGATGAAAAAAGTCGTGAGATAATTGAGCAGTTTTAAAAGCCATATTGTAGCCAACAAATTGGTCTGCAACCTCGTTTCCTTCTGTTAAGGGTCTAGGTAAGCTTGAATGTGATTTTATTGAGTGATAAAAAGAGGGTGTGTTCGTTCATCTGGTAAGGCTTGTAAAGTTAAAAATAATAACAGTAAGGAAGAATCCTTTAATTCCCCAATAGAGGCCTGTTCTATATTCTGTATCACCTAAACTACGTATTGAGAATCTGCTACAATAGAAATAGATGGGTTAGGAAATTGTTCTGGTCTTTGAGTAGATGTTTGTCCTTTGGAGATTACTTTATGCCATCGTCGGTCAAACCAAGCAATAGCAGATTTAGTAGTTTTCCAGAGCCATCTATAAAAACAGTGATTGCCTGTGAAATTGGCTGTGGAAATACTTTTTTTTTGGTAAAGTTATGTTTAAAAGAGGTAATTATTACAATAATTACAATTATTACAATTGTTATAATAATTATAACAATTTGTCTGATGGCAGAGAGTAAACAAGTTGGCCTACAAAATCTGCCATAGCACTTTTGGAGTTCCATAGATTAAGAATCCATTGAAAGCATTCATAAGACACCCCAAGATATATGGAATCAGGATCATATCCTGTTAGTTGTTGGCAACAATATCTGCCCCTAAATAATAATTCCATAATTTGTTGTATATAGGGAGTGAAGGTTTTCTTAAATGAGTGGGGTGGGGGGGTGGGTAAACCATTCTAAACAGTGAATTTCTTTTACAACTTGGCCTAGAAGTCCAGCAGGCATATGGAGGGTAGGGAATATAAATAGATAAATGGGGTAAGCTAACTGTCGGTGATACAGTTGCCTGTTTTTAAATGCCTGCTCAATAATAATTAATTATTTTTCTGCTTCAGGGTTTAAACTACAAAGAGAATCTAAAGCAGTGTCTCCTTTTAAAATATTAAATAATTTGGAACGTTGTCCTGTAGTAATTCCCACAGTGGGAAGAATCCAATTAATAGCTCCTAAAATTATTTGAAAATCATTTAGGGTATTTAAATGAGTAGTATTTAAGGAGATGCACTGAGGCTGTATTGTCCAAGCAAAGACTATGTGTCCTAGATACTGCCAAGGCTCCTGCATTTGAAACTTCTCAGGAACTATTTGAAGCCTACGTTCCTTTGTGGAAAGTTGTAAATGTTGATATATTGTGAGAAGTAAAATCTACGTAGGAGCAGCAAGAAGAGTATCATCCATATAATGATAAATTAGACAGGATGGAAATTTTTTACGAGTGGGCAGTAAGGCTTGTTGAATTAATTATTGACAGATAGTTAAACAATTAATTGTTCCTTGAGGTAACACTTTCAATTGATGTCTAGACAAAGACCTGTAGCATTTTCTACTCCTATCAGAATACCCTAATCTTATTATGAATTGCCTGTGCGGCACAACCCTCTTGATATTCTAAAGTCCACACAGCATGCTAAACAGGAGAAGTATGTTTTTTGTTAATGCCTTCCAATCCCAAGGGTCATTTTATATCCATTTCCTATTGTTTCAATTACCCCTTTGTAATTTAGACACCATTCTCAGCAACACTTCGTTTCAATTCCTTGAAGACAATAAAACAATAAAAGGGAGTGACTCATGTCTAGGTTGATGTCCAGCAGTGGTAATGATGGGGAATGTATGAAACTCCCCAGCAGCATATCCCTCTTGTAAATATTGCTGGATAACTGATGGCTTGTATCCTTCCGATATAGGTGTTAGTTTTAAGCCATCGGGAGGAATAAGGACAGGAGCAGGCAGCAGAGGGAAATCATCCTACATTGTAGGGGGTGCCGTGGGAGAGGCAGGTGTTCGGCTTTCTTTTTTAATTTGTTCCTTCTCTGGAGATACATGTAATGGACATAATGATGTGGGGACTAAACTCCAGGTCACTAAAATGGAAGCAGGAACCTTCTCTCCTTTTTCATGTTTTCTTTAAAAAAATGTTTCCCACTTGTTCCCATAGATCTAAATCAACTGTACCATGGTTGGGGAAGCAGGAGCAGGAGTCTCATATTGTTCATAACAATTTACTCAATTGATCTTTTTAACAGTACAATAAGCCACCTTTAAAATCTGCTGTGAAGTTTTTAAATATAATAGCTGTTCCTATGTCATTTTTTGGCCCCTGGTAAAGAAAGGAAATACTCACTGAAAACTAGACATGATGGCAGCTATCCCAAGCAGGTATAGCTGTCCCTTACCAGGATGAGGTCTGTCTGTCTGAATTCCGGATGGTTTCACTTTCTTCTCCTTTACAGGTGGATTCTGCCACCTGAAAATCTTCCTCTTGAAGCTGTTACTATCACATCCGGGTCACCAACTGTGGGTTCGGCTTTTGGCTTTGTTCAACAAAGCCAAGTTTGGCAGAAAGGATTACTCAAGACTCCATGAGTCGAGAGAGGTGAGAGGAAGGTTGAGGGAAGTCTCCCTCAGCTGCTCTCAAGCTCCCCTATTTATTAGGCATACATTATAGGGAAAACATTGCACAATATGTCAGTGGCTAAGTGCCAGTAAGAATATGTAGAAATTCTGCAAAAAACAAGGCATTCCCAAGACTACAAAAGAGCAGATGCCAAAAGCAGGCTGGAGTACAAGATAAGATATTCCATAGATAATATGGTCTAAGGAATTCGTGAGTACAGGCACGACCCAAACCCTAAATATGCATCAACTGGATACTGGCCACCTGTTTTCAGCGGGGTCAGAAAGCAATGTAATGCATTCCCTACAATCTCTTTAACCAGGACATAGCTATTTGATTTCCGACATTCACAAGTTCCTTTAGTTTTTGTTTGTCTTAGAAACTCTCTATCTTTCCTTCAATTTTGAATAACAACCTTGCTGTATCAAGTGTTCTGGGCTGCATATTTTTCCTATTTTTCTCATTAAATATATCATGCCACTCCCTCTGACCCACCAAGTTTCTGTGGGCCGGTCTACTGCTAACTTCATGTGTCTAGCCTTCTAGGTTAAGGACCTTTTATCCCTAGCTGCTTTCAGAATTCTCTCTTTATCTTGTATTTTGCAAGTTTCAGTATGATACATCTTGGTGTCGACCTGTTTTTGTTGATTTTGAAGGGCATTGTTGTGCCTCTTGGATTTGAATACCTATATCATTCTCCAGATTAGGGAATGATTTGTTATAATTTGTTCAGATAAACGTTCTGCTCCTTTTCCCCACTCTTCTTCTTCTGGGACTCCTATAATTCAGACATTATTGTGCTTTATGGAATCATTGAGTTCCCTAAATCTACGTTCATGATCTAATAGTTTCCTTTACCTCTCCTTTTCAGCTTCATTGTTTTCCATAATTTTATCTTCTATATCACCTATTTGTTCCTTGCTTCTTTCATCCTCATGGTGATTTTACCAGTCAGTTTTGCATCTCAGACATAGCGTTTTTTATTTCTGGCTGACTAGTTTTTAGGTCTTTTATCTCTGCAGCAAGGGTGTCTCTGGTGTCTTCTATGCTTCTTTCAAGCCCAGCTAGTATTCTTATGCCTATTCTTCTACATTGTTATTCAGATATATCACTTATATCTGTTTTGAGCACATCCCTGGCTGTAGTTTCTCCTTGATTTTTCTTTGGGGGAGAATTCCTCCATCTGCCATTTTGTCTGAGTTTCTGTCTTTTGCATGTTATGAAAGCTTGCTATGTTTTTTCTGCTCCTGAAAGTAATTCTATATTAAGAAGGGGCCATACACTGAGGAAGTGTTTCTGGTATATGCTGTGTTTTACTCTGTTGTTGTGATTTGGCTGATTTTTCCCCCAGGTCCTTCATTTGCATAGTTCCTCTTTGCTTGCAGTGGTGAGTGTTTGGACCTTTAACCTAGTACACTTTGATTTGTTTGTTAAAATAAGCCTGATTAAAAAAAAAAAGGCTGATCCAAAAAAAAAGAAAAGGAAAAGGAAAAACAACAACAGCAAAACAAACAAACAGACAAACAAAAACTATAAGCCTGATTACAAAGAAAAAGAAAGCAAGAAAGAAAATGTAGGGGAAAAAAAGAAGCCTGATCTAAAAAATGAGACAAATGAAAAAAAGAAACAAATGGACAAAAAACTATAAGCCTGGTTTCAAAAACAAACAAACAAACACAAAGAAAGAAAGAAAGAAAGAAAGAGAAAGAAAGAAAGAAAGAAAGAAAGAAAGAAAGAAAGAAAGAAAAGGAAAGAAAGAGAAAAAGGCTATCCTACTTCTGCCAGAACTGAAGCTAACACTTTGGAGCACCCTATTATCGTTAGACTTGGGGCATGTGCGGGAGGCTGTGCTGGTCCCCTGGGGGAGAGGCCCACTGTGCTGGCTCACAGTCAGATCCATCTAGTAAAGATGCACCTGAAAGGTGCAACTGGTAGCAGTTTGGGGCAAGTGGCTCCACTAGGGGCGCTGGGTTGCTTGCTGAAGTACCATTTCGTTGGTGGTAGAGGTGGGGGAGGGGAAGGAGCTTGGTGTCACCCAGCTCTCTTGCCCCAGGGACCTTGCACCCACCACTGTTCAGGTAGACCACACAGACAAGTGAACAATCTCCCATCCTGTATCCCATGCTTCCATCAGGTCCCTGTCCTCAACCTTTCTTTGCCTGGGCCCTTGACATATCTGGCACCGCAGCTCTTCTGTGTTTTATCTCTGGCTTGTGACTGGGATTCAAAACTTTTAAAAGGACCTGGTAAGGCCTAGACCAACCCCCCTCCTCCTCCTCCTCCTCCTCTTCCTCCGCCGCCGCCTCCTCCTCCAGGGAGCCTCACAACTTTGTGCGTGGCGCCGTTCTGTCCCAGAAAAGCAGTTGCACAGCTGTGCAGGTGCCAAGAGTTCCTGGTGAAGCAGAGTGAAAAGCAGCAACCAGGTTATCTGCCCACTGTGCTGCTTCTGTCCCCTGCTGTTGAGCAGCCATTCAAAGGCCCCAGGGGGTCTTTTATCCTTGAAGAGGCAATATACCATCTTCCAAATGCACTCCAGGAAGGGGAACGTTCTTTCCCAGTGCAACCCAGGGAATCCCCACACCACACTGTCTGCTGTCCTCTCCAGGACCTCCCCTCCTTCTCCTCAGGAGCACTGTTGCCCTCCCAGATGGCTCCAGTGAATGGCACAGACTTCCAAAACTTCAGATAGTCAGTGCCTCCTGATTCCCCAGTCAGTGGTTTGGGGGGAGGTTTTTTCTTGTGTGAACCTGATGCGGTGCTCTCTCTCCCTCTTTCCTTCCACAAAAAAGGCTCCCTCCCTTCTACAGCACTGAGGCTTTTCTCTCCCCCAATTCACTTCATAGTGCATACCTGTCATGTTCTCTCCCTCAAATTATGTGGATTGTTCTTTTAATCCTCAGATTGATTTCCTAGGTGTTCAAAATTATTTGATGTTGACCTACCTGTGTTTGAGGGGCTAGACAAGCTGAGGGCCCCCCTACTACTCTGCCATCTTAACTCCTCCGCTATCCTATTTAAGTCTTTGATCTATGTAAAATTGATTTTGTGAAACAAGATATTTATTTACTACTCCCCCCATATAAATAACAAAATGGCTCTGCAGCATTTACTAATTAGTATTTTCTTTCCTACTAATTTGCATTTACAACTCTGTCATGAATCAAGTTTCTAGATTTTCGTAAGTCTAGTTTTGGGTCTCTCATTTGTTTTCCACCGATCAAAGTTTTATCTCTGCAGCACTACTATCTTCTTAATTCATATATTTTTAGTGTACAAAAATTGTGTTTTCTAATGTGTGTTGCTGGGATATAAAAACTTAGTTGTATTTATATATTGATTTTGATTAAACTCTTAATAATTTGATAATTTTTCTGTATTCTTTGGGGCCTTATATTTAGAGAATCAGACTATTTGTTGATACTTATATTTTCATTTTCTTTCTAAGCTTTATTATTTTCAGTTTTTTTTTTCTTCTCTAATATTATAGGCTAGGAACTCTAGTATAATATTTGTATATGCAATAGCATCTTAGTCTTGTTCCTAATTTTTTAGCAAATGCCTTAACATTTCATTATTGTGCTTAATGTTTGCTGTAGATTTTTTTTGCGTATACTTTTTATTAATTTAGGAGTTTCTTCTATTCCTAGTTTGCTGAGTTATTCACATGGATGTATGTTGCCTTATAGCTGATGCTAATCTGGTAAAAATAATTGTATGATATTTCTCCTTTAATCTGTTAAAAAGATTACTTCATGCTGAGTTATATTAATAGATTGTCTAAGGTTAAGCAAATTTGGTTATTACACATTATTTTTATAGACATTTGTGATTTTGTTAAAAAATTTTTTTTAATGTTTATTTATTTTTGAAACAGAGAGAGAGAGAGAGAGAGTATTGCAGGGGAGGGGCAGAGAGAGAGGGAGACACAGAATCTGAAGAGGGCTCCAGGCTCTGAGGTCTCAACACAGAGCCCAGTGTGGGGCTTGAACCCATGAATTGTGAGATTATGCCCTGAGCTGAATGAAGTTGGATGCTCAACCGACTGAGTCACTCAAGCACATGCCTACATTTTTGATTTTGGTTCATTATGTTTTTCTTAAGATATTTAATTAATTATATTGGTTTACAATGTTCTTTTTTTTTTTTTTTTTTACTGTCCTTGTTTGGTTATGGTATCAAAGTTCCACTTCCACTAGCCATTTAAAATTCATGGTGATATTTTCTCTACTCTCTGGAAGGGTTTGTGTAAAACTGGAGTTAGATGTTACAGTATTTTCTTTTCCTTCTTTTTTTTTTTTTTATTAGGCTCCATTCCCTTGGAAACCAACACGGGGCTTGAACTCACAGCCCTGAGATCAAGGCCTGAGCTGAGATCAGGAGTTGGATGCTTAACGGACTGAGCCACCCAGAAGTCCTAATATTATTGTATGTATGTATGTATGTATGTATGTATGTATTTATTTATTTATTTATAGTAAGCTCTATGCCCAATGTGGAGCTTGAACTCAGGACCTTGAGATCAAGAGTTGCATGTTCTACCCACTGAGCCAGCCGGGCACCCCTGTTATGGCATTTTCTTTGAATGGAGTTTATTTATTAAATAAATAATTCATTCTTTTTCATGTTTATAGGTGCTTTTCCTACCCATTTGTGTCATGAAAATTTTGATGAATATTACTATGGGCTTCTTCCAGTTAGTATTTATATTGTTCATGCTACATTTTTAAAAAATGTCCTCCAAACTTAATACTCTCTTTTCATACATATTATTTACTTGTATTGCTTTTGTGTTTTTTTAATGACTTGAGCTATTATTTATTTTATTCTTTTCAGTCTGTTTATTGGGTGTTTTGTTAAAAACAAATGCCCATATTTTGGGTTCTTTGTTTGCAGGTGTGAGGAAGGGTTATATACTTACCCACACTTTGAGGTTAAAGTGTGGCCATGTGACTGCACTTGCCAATGAAACATGAGGCTATATGATTCATGTCACTCCCAGATGTGTAAATCTTCATGTTCTCTCTCTCTTCTGTGGCACATGCGGAAGCCACTTGTTGAGACGGAGGGCATAGTGGGGACTCTGTCAGCCTGAGACCCTGAGTGGCTCCAATGAGTAGAAATTCCCTGTTGACTCCTAGTGATATGCAGTATGAGTTAGAAATAACTTTATGTTACTTTTAGTCACTGATACCTGTGTGGTATTTGTTTCATAGCATAACTAGCCTATCTTGACTCTTAAAACAACATATTAACATTTGTTATAACTCATGATACTACTCGGATTTCTATTATATTGTTTTACATATTTTTTGTATGTTTGGAATCTTTTATTATATTTAAAATTTAAGTTAAAAATAATATTAAAAGTATGTTGTTTTCATGTTCACATATATTGCTTTATTTTAAGGAATAGGGAATTACAGGCTTGAACATAAAAACTTGTTCCTAGGTCAAAATTGCAAAGCATATCCTCACATATTTAATTCAAATTCCTATGAAAATAGCCCACTAAAAGCACTTTTATTTTCCTTACTTGAATTCAATTTCTCTATGTGCTTTAATATAGAGGGTTACTAATTAGTGTGCTTGGTTTCTGGTCTCAGGATCCTTGCCCTGGGCCGTATTCTGAGAGAGACACTGTTACTTTGCCATAATTCCTGCAATAAAACACTTGGGAAATGTTTAGGCATCATTGCTTTGTAACTACATTTCATATAGTAGTAATCTGCTCATTCGTTAGTTCATTCTCATGTCTGTATTCCGGGAATTATGACAGAAATATAGGTCACAAATTATGTACCAAGGGCCATGTCCTCTATGTATTCTAGAGTTTCACTGGCTCTAAGCCAGAGTTTTTAATGTTACTCTCTAAGCTTGAGAATCTCCATGCTAAGTACTATTAATATGGATTCACAAAAACTTCTCACAGAAAACTTTTTATTCTTCCCCAGAGTCCAACCATAAATAACCAGAAATTATCAGAAATAACTCGAAATTCTTGTCTCTTCCCTGACCTACCTACCAGGTAGATTTTCATGAATCATTTCTTTTTCTAACCTTTTTTTTTTTTTTTCCGAGTCATCTTTTGCTGCGTACAGGCTTTATGTAATATTTTCTGTTGTGGAGTACAAAATACTAGTTTCTAGATAAACTTTTTTTATGTATAAAATTTTCTAAGAAATCAGCAACAAAAACTTCAAAAGCCCAATAGAAAGATGGGAAAAGGACAAAAGTAGAGTTCAGAGAAGAAGAAATATAAAAGATTCTTAAATGTATGAAAAGATACTCATCACCATGCATAACAAAATAAAGTGTGACATGCAATTTCACATCTAGAAGATTGGAAACAATCCAAAGTTTTGACATGTGCTTTGTGCATCAGCTTGGAGAAGAAGAAACATTCTTTACAGTGCTGTTCATATTATCAAATGGTGCAACCTACATGGAGGACAATCTGGCAATATCACTCACAATAAAACATGAACTCATTCTATAATCCAAGGAAACCACTTCTAGGAATTAATCCTACAGATATATTTACATATATACACTATGATTTAATTACATGTTTATATACTGCAGCAACCTGTGTCCATCAATAAACAATTGCTTTTCACACGAATGAATACTGTGTGGTGTTTTTTTTTTCACTTTATTATCTTATTTTATTTTATTTTTTACTAATATGAAACTTGTTGTCAAATTGGTTTCTATACAACACCCAGTGCTCATCCCAACAGGTGCCCTTCTCAATATCCATCAATCTCCCTCCCCTCCTTTCCACCCCCCCCCATCAACCCTCAGTTTGTTCTCTGTTTTTAAGAGTCTCTTATGTTTTGGCTCCCTCCCTCTATAGCCTTTTTTTTTTCCTCCCCTTCCCCCATGGTCTTCTGTTAAGTTTCTAAGGATCCACATATGAGGGAAAACATATGGTATCTGTCTTTCTCTGTATGACTTATTTCACTTAACATAACACTCTTCAGTTCCATCCACGTTGCTACAAAAGGCCATATTTCATTTTTTCTCATTGCCAAGTAGTATTCCATTGTGTATATAAACCACAACTTCTTTTTCCATTCATCAGTTGATGGACATTTAGGCTCTTTCCATAGTTTGGCTATTATTGAAAGTTATGCTATAAACATTGGTGTACAAGAGCGCCTATGCATCAGCACTCCTGTATCCCGTGGGTCAATTCCTAGCAGTGCTATTGCTGGATCATAGGGTAGGTCTATTTTTAATTTTTTGAGGAACTGCCACACTGTTTTCCAGAGTGGATGCACTGTTTTGTAGAGTGGTTTGCATTCCCACCAACAGTGCAAGAGGGTTCTTGTTTCTCCACATCCTCGCCAGCATCTATAGTCTTCTGATTTGTTCATTTTAGCCACTCTGACTGGCATGAGGTGGTATCTCAGTGTGGTTTTGATTTGTATTTCCCTGATGAGGAGCGATGTTTAGCATCTCTTCATGTGCCTGTTGGCCATCTGGATGTCTTCTTTAGAGAAGTGTCTATTCATGTCTTCTGTCCATTTCTTCACTGGATTATTTGTTTTTCAGGTGTGGAATTTGGTGATATAGATTTTGGATACTAGCTCTTTGTCTGATATGTCATTTGTGAATATCTTTTCCCATTCTGTTGGTTGCCTTTTAGTTTTGTTGATTGTTTCCTTTGCAGTACAGAAGCTTTTTATCTTGATGAGGTCCCAATAGTTCATTTTTGCTTTTAATTCCCTTGCCTTTGGAGATGTGTCAAGTAAGAAACTGCTGCAGCTGAGGTCAGAGAGGTTTTTTCCTGCTTTCTCCTCTAGGGTTTGAATGGTTTCCTGTCTCACATTCAGGTCCTTTATCCATTTTGAGTTTGTTTTTGTGAATGGTGTAAGAAAGTGGTCTAGTTTCATTCTTCTACATGTTGCTGTCCAGTTCTCCCAACACCATTTGTTAAAGAGACTGTTTTTTTTTCCATGGGATATTCTTTCCTGCTTTGCCAAAGATTAGTTGGCCATACTTTTGTGGGTCTAATTCTGGAGTTTCTATTCTATTTAATTGGTCTATGTGTCTGTTTTTGTGCCAATACCATTCTGCCTTGATGATTACAGCTGTGTAGTAGAGGCTAAAGTCTGGGATTGTGATGCCTCCCACTTTGGTCTTCTTCTTCCATATTACTTTGGCTATTCGGGGTCTTCTGTGGTTCCATACAGATTTTAGGATTGCTTGTATTATCTTTGAGAAGAATGCTGGTGCAATTTTGATTGGGATTGCATCGCATGTATAGATAGCTTTGGGTACTATTGACATTTTAACAATATTTATTCTTCCAATCCATGAGCACGGCATGTTTTTCCATTTCTTTATATCTTCTTTAATTTCCTTCATAAGCTTTCTATAGTTTTCAGGATACAGATCTTTTACATCTTTGGTTAGGTTTATTCTTAGGTATTTTATGATTCTTGGTGCAATTGTGAATGGGATCAGTTTCTTTATTAGTCTTTCTGTTGCTTCATTATTAGTGTATAAGAATGCAACTGATTTCTGTGCATTGATTTTGTATCCTGCGACTTTGCTGAATTCATGTATCAGTCCTAGCAGACTTTTGGTGGAGTTTATCAGGTTTTCCATGTGTAATATCATGTCATCTGCAGAAAGTAAAAGATTGACTTCATCTTTGCCAATTTTGATGCCTTTGGATCAGATGGACTTGACAGATATATTTAGAAATCTGCATCCCAAAGTAACGGGATAGACTTTCTTCTCGAGTGCACATGGAACATTCTCCAAGATAGATCACATACTGGATCACAAAACAGCCCTTCATAAGTATACAAGAATTGAGATCATACCATGCACACTTTTAGACCACAATACTATGAAGCTTGAAATCAACCACAGGAAAAAGTCTGGAAAACCTCCAAAAGCATGGAGGTTAAAGAACACCCTACTAAAGAATGAATGGGTCAACCAGGCAATTAGAGAAGAAATTAAAAAATATATGGAAACAAATGAAAATGAAAATGCAACAATCCAAACGTTTTGGGATGCCGCAAAGGCAGTCCTGAGAGGAAAATACATCGCAATCCAGGCCTAGCTCAAGAAACAAGAAAAATCCTAAATATAAAATCTAACAGCACACCTAAAGGAAATAGAAGCAGAACAGCAAAGACACCCAAAACCTAGCAGAAGAAGAGAAATAATAAAGATCAGAGCAGAAATAAACAATATAGAATCTAAAAAAACTATAGAGGAGATCAATGAAACCAAGAGTTGGTTTTTTGAAAAAATAAAATTGATAAACCTCTAGCCAGGCTTCTCAAAAAAGAAAAGGAAGATGACCCAAATAGATATAATCATGAATGAAAATGGAATTATTACAACCAATCCCTCAGAGATACAAGCAATTATCAGGGAATACTATGAAAAATTATATGGCAACAAACTGGACAACCTGGAAGAAATGGACAAATTCCTAAGTACCCACACACGTCCAAAACTCAAACAAGAAGAAATAGAAAACTTGAACAGACCCATAACCAGTGAAGAAATTGAATCAGTTATCAAAAATCTCCCAACAAATAAGAGTCCAGGACCAGATGGCTTTCCTGGGGATTCTACCAGATTTTTTTTTTTAATGTTTTTTTTTTTGTTTTTTTTGTTTTTTTTTTTTTTTGAGACAGAGAGACACAGCATGAGCAGGGAAGGGGCAGAGAAAGAGGAAGACACAGAATCTGAAGCAGGCTCCAGGCTCCGAGCTGTCAGCACAGACCCCAACACGGGGCTTGAACTCACAGACCGTGAGATCATGACCCGAGCCAAAGTCGGATGTCCAAGGGACTGAGCCACCCAGGTGCCTCAGAATTCTACCAGACATTTAAAGCAGAGATAATACCTATCCTTCTCAAGCTGTTCCAAAAAATAGAAAGGGAAGAAAAACTTCCAGACTCATTCTATGAAGCCAGCATTACTTTGATTCCTAAACCAGACAGAGACCCAGCAAAAAAAGAGAACTACAGGCCAATATCCCTGATGAATATGGATGCAAATATTCTCAATAAGATACTAGCAAATCGAATTCAACAGCATATAAAAAAGAATTATTCACCATGATGAAGTGGGATTCATTCCTGGGATGCAGGTCTGGTTCAACATTTGCAAATCAATCAATGTGATACATCACATTAATAAAAGAAAAGAAAAGAACCATATGGTCCTGTCAATCAATGCCGAAAAAGCATTTGACAAAATGCAGCATCCTTTCTTAATAAAAACCCTCGAGAAAGTCGGGATAGAAGGAACATACTTAAACATCATAAAAGCCATTTATGAAAAGCCCACAGCTAATATCATCCTCAATGGGGAAAAACTGTGAGCTTTCCCCCTGAGATCAGGAACACAACAGGGATGTCCACTCTCACGACTGTTGTTTAACATAGTGTTGGAAGTTCTAGCATCAAGCAATCAGACAACAAAAGGAAATCAAAGGCATCAAAATTGTGTGGTGTTTTAAAAGACAAAGGAAATCTCTATGTACTGATATGGAAATATCTCCAAGATACACTGTTCACTGAAAGCAACAGCATCAAATCTCATTAAGATTACATACAAAAGGTGGCCTACATTTTGGGTATAAAGGAGAAACAAATGTACTTACATTGTCTAAGAAACACTGGAAGGATCATAATAAACTAATACAATACATTGTTGATAGAAAGAAGGGGAATTTGTGGATGGAAATGGGGTAAAAGTAAAACTTATTATATAGTTTTTATTTTTTAAACCAGGTAGATGCATCATCCATTCAAACATAAAGTATAAAATAATAACAACAAACCATAGCCCCTAGCTGTCAAAGCCTTTATAATGTCAAAGACTTCTTTAGGCCACTCAGGTGCTTATAACTCTGGCTTTAGATTTTTTCCTTGATTTCTGAAACCTGAAGGTTTTAAATTTTTTTTTGTTTTTTTCCCCATTTTTTAATTTTTATGTTTTTATTATTTGTATTTATTTTTATTTTTTAATATGAAATTTATTGTCAGATTGGTTTCCATACAATACCCAGTGCTTATCCCATCAGGTGCCCTCCTCAATACCCATCACCCGCCCTCCTCTCCCTCCAACCCCCCATTAACCCTCAGTTTGTTCTCAGTTTTTAAGAGTCTCTTATTTTTTTTATTGTGAGCTCACCAATGCATTTAAAATTAAAAAAAAAAAAGTATTATCCAGAATTATCGTGATTGCCACAGGAGAGGTCTCCAGTGTGTTGGCTCCCAGGTTGCTAGAGGCCCAGGATATTCACAGGGTTAAGCAGCCAAAAAGATTTCTCAAAAGTCAAAGAGCAGAATGATTTGAACTGCAAACTTAATACAAGGCTTACCCATGTGGGTGGGTGGGAGATAACACAATTGGTTCTTTGTGATCATCTCTTCTTAAAGAGGTAAATAAAAATGAAAGTCAATATTGGGTTGTATATATCACGAAACTTTTGAAATATGACGTTATGCTTATTTCCCCTTGTCAATAGAGTCCTAGAATCCTACTCTGTGTGTTTAGTTGCAGATAACGAGTATGGCTGACCCTTAAACAACATGGGTTTGAACTGCACGGGTCCACTTACACATTTTTTTTAATAGTACAGTACTATAAATGTATTTTCTCTTCCTTATGATTTTCCTAATAACATTTTCTGTTATCTAGTTTACTTTATTGTAAGAATACAGTATATTCTTAATATAATACATAAAGTATTATACAGTATATAATACATAAAGCATAAAAAATATGTGTCAATTGATTGTTTAGGTTATCATTAAGGCCTCATGTCAACAGTAAGCTACTAGTCGTTAAGTTTCAGCGGAGTCAAAAGTTATACATGGATTTTTGTCTATACAGGGGGTTGGTGCCCTTGAACCTCACATTGCTCAAGAGTCAATTGTATATTTTAATACACATTACATCAGAAGTCATTTGTTCCATGTGGCAAGTTTTAGCCATTAAAATGTTTTAATTCCTGAGTATTATCATCCTAAATTATATAAAGTATTTGAACCAAGCATAGTTAGGTCTTTCACTCTTCAGTTCACCTCCATTGCTGATATAAATACATTGTAAGAGAAATGTTTATGATAAGGATGGAGAGGAGCTCTGTAAGAGCTATCAGAAATTGTGATTGCTGATGGACTGACACTGAATTCAACTGCTACACCAATCCTCATACAGTCCCTTAGGATTAGTCTCATGGAATAAGCAATTTAAAGTGAAGGATCTAAGGATGCCTGGGTGTCTCAGTGGTTAAGCATTAGACCTTGGCTCAACTCATGATCTCGTGGCTCATGAATTCGAGCCTTGTGTTGGGCTCTTTGCTGACAGCTCAGAGCCTGGAGCCTACTTTGAATTCTGTATCTCCCTCTCTCTCTCTTCACCTCATCTGCTCACACTCTGTCTCTCTCTGTCTCAAAAATAAATAAACATTAAAA